>NC_073410.1:13581524-14181524 GCF_028641065.1 Leucoraja erinaceus | reverse complement strand
AAGATTGTTAGATTTTTGGATGTTTGTGAAATCGAGCGATACAGGACCAGTACAGGAAAGTGGGGCTGAGGTAAAAGATCATGATCGTATTGAACGGTGGAGAAGGCTTGATGGGCTGAATGGCCTATTCCTGCTGCTTATATTCCCAACTTCCAAACATCAACCGCTGTGTAAAATAAAACTTGCCTTTGAAAATTTCCTTCAAAACTCCTTCCTCTCCCCGCATGTTTTTGATACCCACTGCCACAAAATAAGATTTTGACTATTTACCCACTCACTCAGGATAGTCCGTACCTGGAATGAGCCGGTATAGGAAGCTAGAGGAACGGATGCAATTATGGCTTTTAAAAGATATTTGGACAGATATATGGGAGGGTTTGGAGGGAGATGGGAGTGGATGCGAATGTGGGACAACATCAAACCCGTGTGGGACAAGACACTAAGTGCCGGAGTAACTCCACGGGTCGGGCAGCATCTCTGGAGAACATGGAGAGGTGACATTTCAGATCAGGACCTTTCTTCAGACTAACTGTTCACTAGCTTGAACGGGTGATCGATGTTAATGACATAGAATGATGCAGCGTGGAAACAGGCCCTTCAGCCCAACTTGCCCATACCGGCCAACGTGTCCCATCTACACTAGTCCCACCTGCCTGCGTTGGGCCCATATCCCTCCAAACCTGTCCTATCCATGTTGCTGTGGACTCGGTGGGCCGAAGGGCCTGTTTCAGTGCTGTATTTCCAAACAAATCCAAACTGTGGAACGTCCTGAGGTGGATTCTTGGGATGGCTTCCCTTGATAGAGCGGGCTTGGGTCAGTCAGTGTGGAGGCTGCATTCTGATCTTGCGGATGACTGCAGCGTTTAGGTCCGCATCGTCCCAGGCCTGGCCGATGGCCAGCAGAGGCCGGTGTCCGTCAGGCAGGGCGGCTCCGACAAGCGGCAACAGCTGCTTCACCCACACGCATGGTCCGAGAACACACTGGCCGAGTCAGCAATTTATTTATCGTTCAATGAGACGGCCGGCTCAGCTTACTTCATGAAACCCATTGGCAGTGATGGACAAGCATCCCAGCAATGCTCTGGACCCACTTGCTGCTATTAGATGTCTGATTATTTTGGCTTATGTGATGTAGAAGTGGGCTCTAGAGAGTGTTTAGAGTGTAAAGACACAACATGTTAACATGCCCGTTGGACCACCAAGGCCACACTGACCATCGATCACCCCTTCGTAGAAACATAGAAAATAGGTGCAGGAGGAGGCCATTCGGCCCTTCGAGCCAGCACCACCATTTATTGTGATCGTCCCCTATCAATGACCCGTGCCTGCCTTCTCCCCATATCCGTTGACTCCACTAGCCCCTAGAGCTCTATCTAACTCTCTCTTGAATCCATCCAGTGATTTGGCCTCCACTGCCCTCTGTGGCAGGGAATTCCACAAATTCACAACTCACACAGCCGTTCACACTGCTATCTCACTTTCCCATCCACGCTCTACACACCCGGGGGGTACGTGGGCCATTTGTGGGGCCATTTGCGGGGCCATTCACGGGGCCATTCGCGGGGCCATTCACGGGCAGTCGACGGTCGCCCAGCGATCGGCTGCCTGCCCCTTTTCCGGGGTTACGTCCGTGCACGCGTGTCCCTGGAGAGGGAACACGCGGTGTCCACGGGGACTCTGGAGGCCGTCCGTGAACGCTGGTCACCGCGGGAGGTCAAATGCATTGTTGATAAAAATATTCATATTTTAATTTGATAATAGAATAGAATAGGAAACGTTTATTGTCATTGCACAACACTGTGCAACAAAATTCCATTGCATCTCCTTCGGTTTAAAAAGAACAAACACAACAGCCATTGACTCACATATACACAAAAACAGTAAAAAAAATAATAAATAGGTATTAAAAATATATTTTAAAAGAATATTTGGCATTATCTTGCACCCCGAATTATATTATGCTTCACCAGTTTTCTCTGTTAGAATTAAGTTATTTTATCGCACATGGGTAGAAACTATTTTTTAGTCTACAATTGCGAGCTTCAGAGACCTGTATCGCTTCCCAGAGGGTAGCAGAGTGAAAAGGTGGTTGGCAGGGTGGGATGTGTCCTGCTTGATGTTTGTGGTCCAGCGCCAGCATCAGGCCCTGTATATGTCATCCAGGGAGGGTAGTTGAGCATTTGTGTTGCTCTGTGCACTTTTTATAACTCTCTGCAGCTTAGTTTGTAAAATGCCAATCTTTGATCGTGTTACTACTTTGTATTTTTGTTTGTTCTGAATAAAAGCATTTTGTATGGGAAAAAAAAAAAAAAGAAAGGGGTACGTGGGTTTCCTCCAGGTGCCCTGGCTTCCTTCCACTTCCCAAAGACGTACATACGGGTTTGCAGGTTGATTGGCTGCTGTAAATTGCCTCTGGCGCCTGTGGAGTGAACGGGAAAGTGGAATAACATAGAACTAGTGTCTCCACACAAAGGCGTTGGCTTTCATTACCTTTCAGGGTGAAACACGGAACTGCAGATGCCGGTTTACACAAAAGGACACAAAGTGCTGGAGTAACTCAGTGGGTCAGGCAGTATCTCTGGAGTACATGAGTCAGAGACAATTCAGGTGGGACCTTTCTTCAGACTGCCAAACCGTCACCGATCCACGTTCTCCAGAGATGCCGCCTGACCCGCTGGGTTACTCCAGATGTCCGTTCAGGTGTTGGTTGCTTTGCCGAATTGCTTCTTCCGTTGTTTTGCTGCCTGGTTTTGCAACGTTGACCCGCGTTTCCTCTCTTTCCAGATAAGTCCAGGCAGCAAGGCAGCCCTGGCCAACATCAACCAAGGAGATACCATCGTGGCCATTGATGGAGTCAGCACTGAGGGCATGACCCACCTGGATTGCCAGAACAAGATCAAGTCAGCCATCTACACAATGAACCTGAGCCTCCAGAAGTAGGTGCCCACTTGTTGCTGTGTTGTAACTGGGTGGGGAACCAAGTTGCTATTCACAAGTTCATATTGCAATTCTCGTTTAGTTTTTATCTTTATTCAGCACCGACCAGCAATCCCCACACACTAACACTAACCTACACTCGGGACATAGAAACATAGAAAATAGGTGCAGGAGAAGGCCATTCGGCCCTTCGAGCCTGCACTGCCATTGAATATGATCATGGCTGATCATCCAACTCAGTATCCCGTACCTGCCTTCTCTCCATACCCCCTGATCCCTTTAGCCACAAGGGCCACATCTAACTCCCTCTTAAATATAGCCAATGAACTGGCCTCAACTACCTTCTGTGGTAGAGAATTCCACAGATTCACCACTCTCTGTGTAAAAAATGATTTTCTCATCTCGGTCCTAAAAGATTTCCCCCTTATCCTTAAACTGTGACCCCTTGCTCTGGACTTCCCCAACATCGGGAATAATTTTCCTGCATCTAGCCTGTCCAACCCCCCTTAAGAATTTTTGTACGTTTCTATAAGATCCCCCCTCAATCTTCTAAATTTTATTTTACAATTATACCAAGCCAATTAATCCGACAAACTTGTACGTCTTTGGAGTGTGGGAGGAATCCGAAGTTCTCAGAGAAAACCCACGCAGGTCATGGGGAGAACGTGCAAACTCCGTACAGACAGGCACCCGTAGCCAGGATCGAACCCGGGACTCTGGTGCTGTAAGTGCTGTAAGGCGATAACTCTACCCCTGCACCACCGTGCTACTCAAGGACATCGGAGCAGAATAAGGCCATTTGGCCCATCGAGTCTGCTCCGCCATTCGATCATAGGTGATCTATTTTTCTCTCTCAACCCCATTCTCCTGCCTTCTCCCCATAACTTTGACGCCTGTACTAATCAAGAACTTGCCAATCGCCGCTTTAAATCTACCCATTGACTTGGCCTCCACGACCATCTGTGGCAATGAATTACACAGACTCACCATCATCCTCTAAATCTTCTTTGCACGTCTTCCAGCTTAATGGCATCTTTCCTGTAGGCGGTGGATGATCAAAACTGAACACAATAGTCCAAATGTGGCCTCACCTGCATCTTGTACGACTGGGACGTAACGTGCCAACCTCTTTACTCAACGCCGCAACTGTTGATGACCAACGTGCCAAAAGCTGCCCTCTCCACCCTGTCTCCATATTCAGACAACTTGCATTCCGAGACCCCTCTGATCACAACATTCCCCAGGGACTGTGACCATTAACTGTGAAGGTCCTGCCTTCCCTGGTCTGCTTTCCAAAGTGTAACTCCTTGCACGCATCTGACTTAAACTCCATTTGCCGTTCCTCAGCCCACTGGTCATGCCCCCTCTGGGTGTCTGCTGCTGCCCGCGCCCCCCAAGTAAATATAATGAAGCGTAGAGCAAAATGACAAGCCCACCCACCAGGAGTTAAATAGCCTTTTAGAAAATTGAGATATTTACAGCTGCTCTGCTCTGCAGCCATGGAACAAATTAGCTTGTGCATCTTTAATCTTTACCCATGAAGTAATTAGATCACGAGCATCTCGTGGAACCTGACTGTCTTTGCCAGAACATCGATTTACCAGGCGCAGCATGTTTTATGTAAAGCCATTTTGTCTTCAGACCCTGAGGTGTACCTGTCAATTGGGGGGGACATGAGGGGTGTGGGGCAGGGAGAGCCTTCAGCCAACAGGACTCCGATGTGTAGAACACAACTACAGTTGCTGGCTTACACCGACTGTCTGAAGCAGGGGCGGAAAACCCGGGGGAGGGGGGGGGGGGGGGCAGAGGGGCACGTCCCCCCCCCCCATGTTTTGAGAGGTGAGGGACCTCCCCCCCAAGTTTTTGTGCTCCCGATTTTAAAATCCCCGCTTTTAGCGCTGGATTGAGCCTAAAAAAGCCTCGCGCGTGTGTATGCGTGCGCGCATGGCCGCCAAATAATTGTGTCCCCCGTCCCCTCCATGTTTTGAAAGCGAGTTCCGCTCTTGGTCTGAAGAAGAGTCTAACCCGAAACGTCACCCATTCCTTCTCTCCAGAGATGCTGTCAGACCCGCTGAGTTACTCCAGCATTTTGTGTCTATAACATGACTGGTCGTTAGGATGGTTGATTCATTTAGTTTGGTTCAGAGATTCGGTCCACTGAGTCTAAACCAGCCAGCCATCACCCATACATTAGTTCTATCCTACACACTAGAAGCCAATTCATCTTCACGCCTGCACGTCTTTGGAAGTTGGGAGGAAACCGGAGCGCGCTGAAAAAATCTCACGGGGTCACGGGGAGAACATACAAACTCCGTACAGACGGCACCCGTAGTCAGGATCAAACCCGGGTCTCTGGCGCTGTAAGGCAGTAACTCTATCGCTGCGTGACCGTGAGCATTGCAATAAACCGGAAACATCATCTATCGAGTCTGATGATGGGTCTCGACCCAAAACGTCACCCATCCCTTTTCTCCAGAGATGCTGTCTGACCCGTGGGAACGAGCCCTTCGGCCCACCGAGTCCCGTCTGCCCTGTACACTAGTCCCATGTTATCCCAGTTTCACATCCCTTGGGCCAGTCTACCCATTAGGGCAATGTTCAGATGACCAATGAACCTACAAACCTGTACGTTTTTGGAGTGTGGGAGAAAACCGGAGCACCCGGAGAAAACCCACGTGGTCACAGGGAGAAAGTGCATACAGACGGCACCCGTACTATGAACTGTCAGATTTACTACAGATTTTCACCACTTGAAATCTTGCGCACTCTCTAGTTCCTTATTAGCATAATTAGAATAATAATCACCAATATCAATACGTTCTTAAAACCACTAATATCCAATAAAAACTACATCCTATTCAATCCTCTATTTACATTTAATCTTCATAAGGATAATTCTCTAGGTTCTTGTGCTGTTCCTTTAGAGCCAGCTGCCGGGTCAAAGGTTGCTTCTCAAGGACTTGGTCACTAGCTGCACGTTATTTTAAACTTTTATTAAAAGATTTTGGAGTATTTTTAAGGCACAGATTGACAGATTCTTGATTAGTACGGGTGTCAGGCATTATGGGGAGCGGGCAGGAGAATGGGGTTAGCAGGAAGAGATAGATGAGCCATGATTGAATGGCGGGGTAGACTCGGTGGGCCGAGTGGTCTAATACTGCTCACCTCTGCAAGGCCGTGCGTCCACCAGTACTGCTACAGCAGTGACACACCGGGACGTTTCCACTCGTGGGAGAGTCTAAGACTAGAGGTCACAGCCTCTGAATTAAAGGGCGTTCTTTTAGAAAGGGGATGAGGAGGAATTTCTTTCGTCAGAGGGTGGTGAATCTGTGGAATTCTCAAGTCACAGAAGGCTGTGGAGGACAAGTGAATGGACATTTTTAAGGCAGAGATAGATAGATTCTTGATGAGTACGCGTGTCAGGGGTTATGGGGAGAAGGCAGGAGGGAGAGATAGATCAGCCATGATTGAATGGCGGGGTAGACTTGATGGGCCGAATGGTCCAAGTCTGCTCCTACAACCGATGAACTAATGAACTTTTGACTCCCACCACTGGGACTCAATTGGTCAACAGCACAATGTCTGCGCGTAAGGCTGATGTAATTCGGTTAATTGAGGATGAAATGCGGCAGAACAGTGATTTGTTGCTTTAGCATTTCGGGGAAGATGATGAACTCTGATTGTTGCGATTGTGTACTACACATCGGAGTCTGCTCATATCACCGCTTCATGTCCAATCAACTCTCCGTTGGGCTTTGAAGCTGATCCTCCCTTTGATGCCGTGTGGCTTTGTCTGCTCACTGGCTTGGAGCCTGATTGTGTAAACCGGGTCACAGGACGTTGGTGAGGCCACATTTAGACTATTGTTCAGTTCAGTTTCTGATCACCCTGCCATAAGAAAGATGCCCTTCCACAGTTTTCAAGAGAGAGTTTTGGCCGTGTCCCGCGATGCGAGTTTAGCCAAGAGCTCTCCCGAGTTAAAAAATAAATCAAACTCATGGTAATTACGTAGAATGTACGTAGCGGGTACGTCGGAGCTCGTGGATGTCTCGTAGCGGCTCATAACGCTAACGGCAGGTACTTGGGAAACGCGGGAACTCGTGAAATTTTTTCAACAGTGTTAAAAATTTCCAAAAGTAATAAAAATACTTGTGATGAAGTGCCACTAGTTTGATTTTTTTCTAAACTCAGGAGAGCTCTTGGGTGAACTCAGATCATGGGACAGGGGCTTTAGATTTAACATTCTTAAGGGATAAAATTCTTCAGGGATTGGACAAGCTAGATGCAGGAATAATGTTCCTGATGTTGGGGGAGTCCAGAACCAGAGGTCACAGTTTGAGAATAAGGACATTTTTGACTGAGATGAGGAAAAATATTTTCACCCAGAGAGTTGTAAATCTGTGGAATTCTCTGCCACAGAAGGCAGCGGAGGCCAATTCACTGGATGTTTTCAAGAGAGAGTTAGGGCTAACAAAATCAAGGGATATGGGGAGAAAGCAGGAACGGGGTACTGATTTTGGATGATCAGCCATGATCATATTGAATGGCAGTGCTGGCACGAAGGGCCAAATGGCCTACTCCTGCACCTATTTTGTATGTTTCTATGAGAGGAGCATGCAGTAGGTCCTAGCCTTTCCCGTTATGGGAAGTGATCACGTTCCCAGCCGCCGCAGAGGAAGATTTGGAGCAATGCTCTGCCTCCGTTCATAGTCTGGGAGAAGCAGAGGCTTCTTCCAACCAGAGAAGAAGGACCTGTTTTCGACACAAAGTGCTGGAGCAACTTAGCGACTCAGGCAGCATCTCTGGGGAACATGGATAGGTGAATATTCAAGTCGGGACCTTTCTTCAGACTTGGGAGACCCCTTTGCCGAAGTGGTCCTCTGTTGACTGGTGTCCAAAGCCTGTTCAGTGACCTTGTAATTGTAGTTGAACGTTACTCTCACTAATAGTCAGGGGCGTCCATCTGAGCGCAGGTTGTAATGATGTAAACAGAGGCCTGGGGAGCAGGAGTAGGGCCACTCAGCCCCTTGAGCTTTCTCCTCGGGTCTGGCAGCATCTGTGGAGAACATGGTGGTGCAGCGGTAGAGTTGCTGCCTTAGGGCGCCAGGTACCCGGGTTCGATCCTGACTACAGGGTGCTGTCTCTATGGAGTTTGCACGTTCTCCCCATGACCTGCTTGGGTTTTCACCGGGATCTCCAGTTTCCTCCCACACTCCAAAGACGTGCAGGTTTGTAGGTTAACTGGCTTGGTGTCATTGTAAATTGTCCCTAGAGTGTGTAGGATAGTGTTAGTGTGCGGGGATCGCAGGTCGGCGCGGACTAGGTGGGCCGAAGGGCCTGTTTCCGCACTGTATCTCTAAACTAAACCTAACCTGGATAGGTGATGTTTAGGGTTGAGACCCTTCTTCAGGCATTTTGTGTCTGCAATTCCTTCCTGCATAAGAAGGGCTTGTGTACGGTTTTAAGTGAAACATTCTGATGGGAAGTGAATGGATTTGTTTTGCAGATCCAGGCGCCCGGGACCTGTTCCCACCGCTGCTCTGAGAATGGATTCTCCCATGCCAGTGATCCCACATCAGAAGGTAAGACCAGTCCCATCTAATACACATCCCATCACCTCTGCAGTTATCCAGCTCTCTGAGCGGGTTCCTGATCAACGTCTCGGTAACTACTGGTGGTCCGCTGATGCTCTCCAGCGCTGTACTGGCAATGTGACTGGGAAGCAAGTCTTTCACTTTCTACAGCTAACGTGGACTCTTCCCGGACAAGGATCATTGAGGCAGCACTTCCCAGTGGCCGGAAGAGTGCTGCTCCCATTAAACCTCCAGCTGCCGAGGTTGCAGCTGCTGATATACTGCAACATCTGGCAGTAGAACAGCAAAGTGTTGAAACTCTCAGCGTTGCCTGAGGAAACCTGTCCTGCCCTTCTGGAAACCTCACAGCTGAAGATCTCACAAGTTTAGTTTAGTTTAGATACAGCGCGGGAACAGGCCCTTCAGCCCATTGAGCCCGTGCCGACCAGCGATCCCCGCACACTAACACTATCCTACACACACACTAGCGACAATTTACATTTATACCAAGCCAATTAACCTGCAAACCTGCACGTCTTTGGAGTGTGTGAGGAAACTGAAGATCTCGGAGAAAACCCCAAGCTGGTCACGGGGAGAACGTGCAAACTCCATACAGGCAGCACCCGTAGTCGGGATTGAACCCGGGTCACGGGCACCGTAAGGCAGCAACTCCACCGCTGCACCAACGTGCCGCCCCAAAAGTTCATAAAATTCATAGGAGCACGATGAGGCCATTCGGCCCACTCCCCCAGCTTTACAATCCCCCCATTACAATCAATCAGGAGAAGGGTCCCGACCAGTAACGTCACCTGTCTGTGTTCTCTAGAGATGCTGCCTGACACGCTGAGTTACTCCGCCACTTTGTCAGGGTGTAAACCACCATCTGCTTTTGAAATCCAAAGTTTATGAACGAGTTTCTGCCCAGTGTAACGATGCCCCTGTGTTGGGTTTTATTTGCCTAGAACTCCTTTAAAAGCTGATGATGCAGGCTGTTAATGCAACTGGTGGAAATCAAATATGACCAGATGATTGGGCTAATCCCTTAATCCTGTCAAATTAACAAAATCATTGCATGCAGTTTATTACAGAGACACGGGGATTTGTACAGGCGCGTGCATGTATAGAGGCACACACAGATGTCTGAAAGCCTGCGCGCGTATGCATCCATGTACATGCACGCCACACACACGGACACATGCACGTGTTCAGATGCGAGCACACACACAAACACACGTGCGAGCACACACACAAACACACGTGCGCACACACAAACACACGCGCACACACACGCGCACACACACACACACACGCACACACACACACAAAGACACGCGCGCACACACACACACGCGCACACACACACACGCGCACACACACACACGCGCACACACACGCGCGCACACACACACACACACGCGCGCACACACAAACACACGCGCGCACACACACACAACCACAACACACACACACACGCGCACACACAAAAACACCACGCACTCACACACACACACAAAGCGCTCGCACACACACACACACGCTCACACACACACACAACGCACACACACACACACAAATCACGCGCACACACACACACACACACACACACACACACACGCACACACACACTCTCACACACCACAAATGCGCACACACACACACACACACAAGCGCACACACACACACACACTCGCACACACACACACACACACACACACACACACACACACACACACACACACACACGCGCACACACACACACACACACACACACACACACAAACACGCGCACACACACCACACACACACCACACACGCGCACACAAGCTCACACACACACACACACACACACACACACATACACACACACACACACACACGCACACACACATACATACACACACACACACACATACACACACACACACACACACACACACACACACACACACACACACACACACACACACGCACACACACACACACACACGCACACACACACACACACACACACACTCACTCACACACACACACGCATACACACTCGCACACACACACACACACACACACACACACACAAGTACAGATAAAGACACAAACTTTTTTGTCTTTTTTTCTTTCTTTTTGTTCCTTTGTCATGTTTTAGTTAATTTTGTTTTATTAAGTTGTGTATGTGTGTGGGATGGGGTGGGAGAAACATGTTTTGGTCTCTTCCTTCGGGAGATGCGACTTTTTTTCTGTCATATTCCCCGTCCCCGTCTCCGTCTGCGCCGAGGCCTAATGGCGGAGCTGGCGGCCTCGGAGCTGTGGCGGCAGCAGCGGCAGCGGCAACGGCAACGGAGACCCGACTCGGCCCCGGAGCTGTGGCGGCGGCAGCGACCACCCGCGGAGTTTGAACCGGCCCGTTCGCAGAGCACGGTTGAGCCACGGGATTTACCATCACCCGGTGGGGTCACAACATCTGGAGCCTGGATCGCCTCGGCGCAGAGGGAGGAGGTGTTTGGTGAACTCACTGTGGTGGATGTTAAAATTGTGTTGATTGTGTGTTTTTGTCATTTTGTATTATATGTATGACTGCAGGGAAAGGCAATTTCGTTCAGACCGAAAGGTCTGAATGACAATAAACTAAACTAATCTAATCTAATCTAACACACTCACAGACACACACGCACACGCACACACATACAAGTACAGATACACACACACACACACACACACACACACACACACACACACACACACACACACACACACACACACACACACACACACACACACACACATACAAGTACAGATACACACACACACACACACACACACACACACACACACACACACACACACACACACACACACACACACACACACCACACACACACATGCACACACACGTTCCCAGGCTTTAGAGGAGGACTATTGAGTCTATGTAACGGGAGGATTATTTGCCTAATGTGGCTGGATAGCTGATAACAGACTTGTGAATGCAGCCTAATCCACTCCACCAGATGCCAGGATTAGTCGGTCCCTGCAGACACGAGCAACTTAATTCATGCCACTCATTCTCCATCAGCATCTCCCCAATCCAACGTCTGATGTTCTCAGTCAGCGATGGCATCTCGAAGGATTTGTCTTTGGAAATGGCACCTGTCTTGTGCCCAAACTTCCCGTCCCTGCCCTGCTGGCATCTAACCATTGCCGGACTCCAGGGAGTCCAGGGAACATGTCAAGTCATGGAGTCATGGACACAGGCCCTTTGGTCCAAATTGCCCACGTTGACCAACATGACCCATCTACACCAGTCCCACCTGCCTGCGTTTGGCCCAGATCCCTCTAAACCTGTCCTATCCATGTACCTGTTTAAAGTTGTGAGAGTACCTGCCTCAACTACCTCAGCTCGTTCCGTACACCCACCACGCTCTGTGTGGAAAAAGTTGCCCCTCAGGTTCCTATTAATTCATCACACCTCACCATAACTTGAGCTGTGCTTTCAATAGAAGAAGGGAATTCTGGAGAAGGGAGAGGGAAAATGTAGTTGAGACATGGACTAGTAGTGATTTGGGGTGATTTCCCTCTTGACTTTAGAGATGCAGCACGGAAACAGGCCTTTCGGCCTACTGAGTCCGTGCCGACCAGCGATCCCCGTACACTAACACTATCCTACACACCAATTATCTTACACACCTGCACGTCTTTGGAGTGCGGGAGGAAACTGGAGCACCCGGGGAAAACCCACGCAGGTCACAGGGGGAACGTAACAAATCCATACAGGCAGCACCCGCAGTCAGGATTGAACCGCCGTCTCTGGCGCTGTTAGGCAGCAGCTCCACCGTCCCACCCCTCATCAGATGCACACTGATTGGAAATGTTAACCAGTAAGGTCAACATGGTAGAGGTCACAGGGCAGGAGAGGTATGGGCCGATTCAGCGTCAGGTGTTGAAGCCGTCTTCAGCTTTGAGACGCTTCCAAATTCTCCCAGGCGACTGTCTGTTGAGATGGCCTTCGTTTCGTGCTGGGATACTGCAGTATCCGGAGTGAACGCCTGGATGGTTTGGGCCACGGGCTGGTGTTGTGCTTTGCCCGCTGGTGTGCGTTGCGTAGGTTGTGATCAGTGACGGTTGCTTATGCCGGTGTGTGTGTGTGTGTGTGTGTGTGTGTGTGTGTGTCGTACGTGGCTGTGTGTTGTTGCAGGAGCAGGACCTGGAGAGCAGCCGCAGCCCTGGGAGCAGATACCAGACGTCGACCCCCGAGCAGCGGCCCAGCCTGGGGGTCCTGCCTGCCGACACCCCACGCCCGCCCAACGGCATCGCCTGGGACTGGTCCGCTGCCAGGACCACCAACATCTCCTGCAGCTCACAGATGACCACTTCCTTCGGGCGAACATCTTCTGGGACCACCTCGATGTTCTCACCAGCCACCTCTATGACCCCTGACCACTCACCTCAAGGAGGGGTCAACCTCTCGGCGAGGGTCTCCGATGCATCTGGCATTAAGGGTGCAACACCCACATCCGCCTCACGGGGGCAGTACAACAGCCCCATTGGTCTGTACTCAAAGGAGACCTTTGAGGAAATGAGGAGGCCCATTGGCCAGGAGGATGGCAGAGCGGGCAGGGTCTCCGTGGGCGGACTGCTGCCAGGGTACGTACCACAAACCTCATCCCCGCCGTGTAGTGAAGGGGATGGGTCTGGGTTAGTGTTCTGTAGGGGAACCTCTCACTGAGCAGCCTCTTGAGCAGTCTGTACTGGACAGCCCCATTGCATCTCCCTGCTATCTAGTGACTACCCACCAAAGACATACCTCATCAAGCCTTCCGACTTGCTGTCTTTACCTCCTAAACACGGTACAACTCTGGGATCTAGGAGAAGGTTGAATCTCTGGGATCTGGGAGAACATTGGAATCTCTGAGTAGACAAAAATGCCGGAGAAACTCAGCGGGTGCAGCAGCATCTATGGAGCGAAGGAAATAGGCAACGTTTCGGGCCAAAACCCTTCTTCAGACGGGTTGCAATCTGGGATCTTGGAGAAGGTCGAATCTCTGGGATCTGGGAGAACATTGCAAACCGGGATCTTGGCAAGCGTTACACCCTCGGGATTCCTGGAGAACATTGCCAAGCCCTGGGACATCAGAGAACATTGAACCTCCTGCATCTTGGAGAACATTGAACCTCCTGAGATCATGGAGAAGGTCGCGGCTGGCGGATTCTTGGAGAACATTGCGAACTTTGAAATCTTGGAGGAGGTTGAAGAATCCGTGAGGCACCGTCCATTGTTGCTTGTGGGAACACGAGAAAAGGGAGCATCGGGACCAGAGAATAACTGCAGGACAGTAGAAAGACACTGAGCCCATCTGTACTGCCCCAACAGAGCAATCCCATCCCTCCCATTCCCCCATCAACCTGCAAATGATCTTCACTTGTATCTATCCAGTTCCTGCTTGTCAGCCCTGATGGAGGAGTAGGACTCTCGGCTCTTGGCCTTCCTCACCACCTTGAGCTCCAGGCTGGTTCACGTCTCCATTCCATCTATTGCCTTAGTTACGTATCTCCACGTTGGATCATTTCCACTGGTCCAACAAATAGTTTTCCACCCATTAGAATTCGGACTGTGGCACTGTCTCCAGAGATTAAACCAGGCATCTGAGATGGAGTCACCTCCTGACTGGGTCTACCAGAGGGTCTGGCCATCTGTCTGTTCCGATTGTCTGCTGCTGATTTTGCTGTTGCAGGTTTGCATCTGGTGCAAGAGTCGCACTCTGTGGATAAAACTGGCATTGCAGTAGTGTTTGGGCACCGTGGATAGAGGCGGCTTCATGGCCTTTGACGCAGTTTATAGTCACTGTATTGGCAGCAACTGCTTGTTCCAGCCTCTGGTGGAATCGGTAGCCAGTAGGACTGAAGGTGTGTGTTTATCGGGTTGAGTTTGCCATTCATTGCTTGTGCTAAAGGCATCGCCTGGCGACTGGGTGCGGGCACTTCCTCTCTGGTAACAAACAGATGATGAGATGGAAAGACACATACACCACGATTTTTACTTTAGTTTTTAGAGGTACAGTGGGAACAGGCCCTTTGGCCCGCTGAATCTGGGCCAACTTGGGACTATGTTTAAATGGTGCCAACTGGTGCGTTTGTGGTTTATTTAAAAATAATGTCATTGTTTGCAGTGCACAGGAGGCAGCAAAACGCCATTGAACCATTGAGTATCACAATCCAGCATCCAGCATCACTAATACAGCACTCCACTCTCTCTTTCCACAAAGCCCTGGCCGCAGGGGGCACATTTGACCCGCCGGTCAGTGTGTGGAAGCTCCGATGAGGTTGAGATCAGCCGCCTCACCCGGCTTGGGAGCCACATTATTGGGGGGGCTTCTGTTGGGGGGGTGGGGAGGTTCAAGTCTCTCGTGATTTTGACCGGGTTAAAGGAGCTGCCGGACCACCAGTCGATGGTGGGCCTGTAACATCCACCAATCCGCCGCTGTGTTCTTTAGCCTCTGGACATTGCCTTTGCCTCTGGGTGGGGGGGCAATGGGAGGGGGTCTCATGCAGATGGGAACTGCGTGGGTCTGCGTTGCTCCTGACGTACCGCCACCTGACTTGGCAACTAAACCATCTTCTTTGAATCTTTTTCCCTCCGCAGATTATCAACACTTCATCCAAGTTAGTGGGCAGCCTTCCTGTGGTAGTGTGTTGTGTGTTGTGCCCCAGGGCAGCACGAGGTGGCCCTGTCGCCCTAGCCTGCCCTGTCTCTCTGCCCCGCCTGCCCTGTCTCTGCCCCCGACCTGCCCTCTCTCTCCCCGACCTGCCCTCTCTCTGCCCGACCTGCCCTCTCTCTCCCCGACCTGCCCTCTCTCTCCCCGACCTGCCCTGTCTCTCCCCAACCTGCCCTCTCTCTCTCCCGACCTCCTGCCCTCTCTCTGCCCCCGACCTGCCCTCTCTCTCTCCCGACCTGCCCTGGCCCTCCCCCACCTTCTGCTCTCATCCCGACCTGCCCTCTCTCTCCCCGACCTGCCCTCTCTCTCTCCCCCGACCTGCCCTCTCTCTCCCCTCCCTGCCCTCTCTCCTCTCCCCAATCTGACCTGCCCCCCCTCTCTCTCCTCCCCGACCTTCCCCTCTCTCCTCCCCGACCTGCCCTCTCTCTCCCCGACCGACCCTCTCCTCTCTCCCCGACCTGCCCTCTCTCTCTCCCCGACCTGCCCCTCTCTCTCTCCCCTTTGCATCTCTCCTCCCCGACCTCGCCTGCTCTGTCTCTCCCCCGACCCGCCCTCTCTCTCCCCGACCTGCCCTCTCTCTGACCCCGACCTGCCCTGTCCCTCCCCGCCTGCCCTCCCTCTCCCCAACCTGCCCTCTCTCTCCCCCACCCTGCCCTCTCTCTCCCCGACCTGCCCTGTCATCTGCCCCCGACCTCCCCTCTCCTCTCCCCCGACCTGCCCTCTCTCCCCCCGACCTGCCCTCTCTCCCCCCGACCTGCCCTTCTCTCTCCTCTCCTCCCGACCTGCCCTCTCTCTCCCCGACCTGCCCTCTCCTCTCTCTCCCCGACCTGCCCTCTCTCCCCCCCCACCCCGACTGCCTCTCTCTCTCCCCGACCTGGCCCTCTCTCCCTCCCCCCACCTGCCCTCTCTCTCCTCCCGACCTGCCCTCTCTCTCCCCCCCGACTCTGCCTCTCTCCTCTCCCCCCCGACCTGCCCTTCTCTCCCCCCCCTGCCCCTCTCCCCCCGACCTGCCCTCTCTCCCCCGACCTGCCCTCTCTTCTCTCCCCCCTGCCCTCCTCTCCCCTCTTTCCCCCTTCCTGCCCTCTCTCTCCCCAACCTGCCCTCTCTCCTCCCCCCCGACCTGCCCTCTCTCTCCCCACCTGCCCTCTCTCTCCCCGACCTGCCCTCTCTCTCCCCGACCCCCCTCCCCCCCTCTCTCTCCCCGACCTGCCCTCTCTCTCCCCGACCTGCCCTCTCTCTCCCCGACCTGTCCCTCTCCTCCCCGACCTGCCCCTCTCTCTCCCCGACCTGCCCTCTCTCTCCCCCGACCTGCCCTCTCTCTCCCGACCTGCCCTGTCTCTCCCCGACCTGCCTGTCTCTCCCCCGCTCTCTCCTGCCCTGTCTCTCCCCCCCGACCTGCCCTGTCTCTCCCCCGACCTGCCCTCTCTCTCCCCCGACCTGTCCTCTCTCTCCTCGACCTGCCCCTCTGTCCCTCTCCCCGACCTGCCCTCTCTCTCCCCAACCTGCCCTCTCTCTCCCCCCGACCTGCCCTCTCTCTCCCCCCCTCCCCTGTCTCCCTCACCCCGACCTGCCCTCTCTCTGCCCGACCTGCCCTCTCTCTCTCCCCCCTCCTGCCCTCCTCTCTCTCTCTCCGACCTGCCCTCTCTCTCCCCCTTCCTGCCCTCTCTCTCCCCCCCTCCCTCCCCTGTCTCACCCCGACCTGCCCTCTCTCTCCCCCGACCTGCCCTGTCTCTCCCCGACCTCCTCCCCTCTCTCTCCCCCGACCTGCCCTCTCTCTCCCCCTCCCCTGCCCTGTCTCTCCCCGACCTACCCCTCTCTCACTCCGACCTGCCCTGTCTCTCCCCGACCTGCCCTGTCTCTCCCCGACCTGCCCTCTCTCTCCCCGACCTGCCCTGTATCTCCCCCCGACCTGCCCTCTCTCTCCCCGACCTGCCCTCTCTCCCCCCCGACCTGCCCTCTCTCCCCCCGACCTGCCCCTCTCCTCTCTCCCCCGACCTGCCCCTCTCTCCCCCGACCTGCCCTCTCTCTCTCCCCCCGACCCCCCCTCTCTCTCTCCCCGACCTGCCCTCTCTCTCCCCCCGACCTGCCCTCTCTCTCCCCGACCTGCCCTCCTCTCTCCCCGACCTGGCCCTCTCTCCCCCCCCCACCTGCCCTCTCTCTCCCCCCGACCTGCCCTCTCTCTCCCCCCCCTCTCTCCTCCTGCCCCTCTCTCCCCCCGACCTGCCCTCCTCTCTCCCCGACCTGCCCTCTCTCCCCCCGACTGCCCCCTCTCTCCGACCCCGACCTGCCCTCTCTCTCTCCCCAACCTGCCCTCTCTCTCTCTCCCCGACCTGCCCTCTCTCTCCCCAACCTGCCCCTCTCTCTCTCCCCGACCTGCCCTCTCTCTCCCCGCCCTCTGCCCTCTCTCCCCCCGACCCTGCCCTCTCTCTCCTCCTCCGACCTGCCCTCTCTCTCCCCCGACCTGCCCTCTCTCTCCCCGACCTGCCCTCTCTCTCTCCCCGACCTGCCCTGCCCAGTCTCTCCCCCCGACCTGCCCTCTCTCTCCCCGACCTGCCCTGTCTCTCCCCGACCTGCCCTCTCTCTCCCCGACCTGCCCTCTCTCTCCCCTCTCTCCCCCGCCCTGCCTCTCTCTCCCGACCTGCCCTCTCTCTCCTCCCCCGACCTGCCCTCTCTCTCCCCGACCTGCCCTCTCTCTCCCCCGACCTGCCCTCTCTCTCTCCCCGACCCTGCCCTCTCTCTCTCCCCCCGACCTGCCCTCTCTCTCCCCCCTGCCCCTCTCCTCCCCCGACTCTGCCCTCTCCCTGACCTGCCCTCTCTGTCTCCCCCGACCTGCCCTCTCTCTCCGACCTGCCCTCTCCTGCCCTCTCTCCCTCCCCCGACCTGCCCTCTCTCTCCCCGACCTGCCCTCTCTCTCCCCGCCCTCCCCTCTCTCACCCCGACCTGCCCTCTCTCTCCCGACCTGCCCTTGTCCTCCCCGACCTGCCCTGTCTCTCCCCGACCTCCCTCCCCTCTCTCTCCCCGACCTGCCCTCTCTCTCTCCCCGACCTGCCCTCTCTCTCCCCGACCTACCCTGTCTCTCCCCGACCTGCCCTGTCTCTCCCCGACCTGCCCTCTCTCTCCCCGACCTGCCCAGTCTCTCCCTGGCCCGTGTTGTTGTGCAGCATGCAGGTTGCAGTTGTACTTGCAGGCGTTGCGTTGCGTTGCGTTGCGTACCTGCCTGTGTTCTTTAATCATTGTGTTTTTCCTATTCTGCTGAATACTGTACATGCAAACTCCATGGCTTGGTTTAGTTTGGTTTAATTTTAGTATAGTCTAGTTTAGTCTAGTCTAGCCTGGTATAGTTTAGTTCAGTTCAGTGATGCAGCATTGAAACAGGCCCACCGAGTCCACTTTAGTTGACTTTAGATCAGTTTAGTTGAATTTGGAGATACGGCGTGGAAACAGGCCCTTCGGCCCACTGAGTCCGTGCCAGCCACCTATACACTAGCACCATCCTACACAATGCGGAACGATTTACAGAAACCACTTAGCCTACAAACCCCGAACGATTTTGGAGTGTGGGAGTAAACCGAAGCACCCGAAGAAAACCTACGCAATCACAGGGGGAACGTGCAAACTCCGTACAGACAGCACCCGTAGTCAGGATGCAAATGTGAAAGGAATATTCAGTGGGGTCTGTGACATGGATATGGAGAAGAGTTAGCCTTGCAACAAACTCGCCAACTCGCTGCTTACAACTTCAGAGCTGCCCACCCAACTCCGTGGTTGCATTAACAAAGCTGATTTTGAGCAGGCATAGAAACATAGAAAATAGGTGCAGGAGGAGGCCATTCGGCCCTTCGAGCCAGCACCGCCATTCATTGCGATCATGGCTGATCGTCCCCAATCAATAACCCGTGCCTGCCTTCTCCCCATATCCCTTGATTCCACTAGCCCCTAGAGCTCTATCTAACTCTCTCTTAAATCCATCCAGTGATTTGGCCTCCACTGCCCTCTGTGGCAGGGAATTCCACAAATTCACAATTCTCAGGGTGAAAAAGTTTTTTTCTCACCTCAGTCTTAAATGGCCTCCCCTTTATTCTAAGACCGTGACCCCTGGTTCTGGACTCGCCCAACATTGGGAACATGTTTCCTGCATCTAGCTTGTCCAGTCCTTTTATAATTTGATATGTTTCTATAAGATCCTCCCTCATCCTTCTAAACTCCTGTGAATACAAGCCTAGTCTTTTCAATCTTTCCTCATATGACAGTCGAGCCATCGCAGGGATCAATCTCGTGAACCTACGATGCACTGCCTTAATCACAAGGATGTCCTTCCTCAAATTAGAAAACCAAAACTGTACACAATACTCCAGATGTGGTTTCACCAGAGCCCAATATTACTGCAGAAGGACCTCTTTACTCCAATACTGAAATCCTCTTGCTATGAAGGCCATCATTCCATTAGCTTTCTTCACTGCCTGCTGTACCTGCACGCCAACTTTCAGTGACTGGTGCAGGAAGGGAAACTCGGTCGTTCAGTGTTTGCTCAGGGATGATTGTGGGGGTGGGGGGGGTTTGTCGTGTGAACTGTGTGGAGTGCGGCGGTGTTGGTGCTGCATGCGGGGGTCGGGGGTCAGGTGTGTTTGGCTGTAATGGCGGGCGCTGCAATGCATGCTGGGAAATGCGGCATGGTTGTTGGCGCTGGTGCCGGGAGCAGTGCATGCTGCAGCAGCGGGCCGCGCAGGCCTGGAGCCGCACACGGGCGGGAACAAGGTGGGGAAGTGGCCGAGCTTCCGTTAAAATCCAAAACCCACGTCTCCCGCGAACGGAAAAGCTGGAATATTTCCCTCTCGCCAGTGGCAGCAGTGGCAGCAGAGGCCAGGAACACTGGGCCTCCACAGTAACGTCACACGCTTACAGCAGCTAGTTTAGTTTAGAGATACAGCACCGAAACAGGCCCTTTGGCCCACCGATTCCATGCCAACCAGTGATCACCCCCTACACTAGCATCATCCTACACACACTAGGGACAATTTACAATTAACCTACAAACCTGGACGTCTTTGGAGTGTGGGAAGAAACTGGAGATCCCGGAGAAAACCCATGCAGGTCACGGGGAGAACGTGCAAACTCAGTACAGACAGCACCCGTAGTCAGGATTGAACCCGGGTCTCTGGCGCTGTAAGTGTTGTAAAGCAGCAACACTACCGCTGCGCTACCATGCCGGCCTAAGGCTTCTGCAGCTACTGCCCTTCTGCCACTAACCCCTGAGCTTTCACCCCCGTACCGGCCACGCTTCACCCTCTGTTCCTCTCTCCCTGTGGACAGTAGCAACTATGTGGAGCGCTTCAACCCCAACGTGCTGAAGGATTCGGTGATGTCCACACACAAGCCCATCGAAGTGAAGGGCCCGGGGGGGAAGGCAACCATCATCCATGCCCAGTACAACACTCCCATCAGCATGTACTCTCAAGATGCCATCATGGATGCCATCGCAGGCCAGGCTCACGCCAGGGGCAGCGACCTCTCCAGGTATGCCCGCTACTCCCCGAGTGCATGCAGGGGGAACATGCAACAATGGAAAGATGCAGCTCGGAAACAGGCCACTCGGCCCACTCAGTCCACGCTGACCAGCGATCGAACTACCTCCATGTTCTCCCACTTTTTCTCACCCACTCCCTGCACACCAGGGACACATTCACCCGCAAAACCGCACGTCTTTGGGATGTGGGAGGAAACCGGAGCGCCCGGAGGAAACCCACGCGGTCACACGGGGGGGGGGGGGGGGAAAACGTGCAAACTCCACACACAGGCAGTACCCAAGGTCGGGATCGAACCCGGGTCTCTGGCGCTGTGAGGCAGCAGCTCTACCAGCTGCACCACCGTGCCGCCCACACTGGAGTTGGTTTAAGTCTCTGAAATCAAAAATCGAGGAGATTTCATGTGCTCATTTGAAGATCCAGTAACAATATGATTTAATGAAAGGTGCTTAATCAATGGTAGACTTGTGGCCTATTAAATCAGTCTGAAGAAGGGGCCGACATGAAACCACCTATCCATGCTCTCCTAGAGATGCTGCCTGACCCACTCTAACACTCAGTGTCTTTTCTTCAGTAAAGCAGCATCTGCAGTTCCTTGTGTCCATGAGTGTGTATGTGTGTGGTGTGTGCATCTGTGTGCGTGCCTGTGGGTGCATGCGTCAGTGTGTGTGTGCATCTGTGTGTGTGTATGTACGCGTCTGTGTATGTGTCTCTGTGTGTGTGCGTGTGGGCGTGTGTGCATGTATGCGTCTGTGTGTGTGTATGTATGCGTCTGTGTATGTGTCTCTGTGTGTGGGCGTGTGTGTATGTGTGTGCGTCTGTGCGTGTGTCTGTGGGCGCGTGTGTGTGTGTGTGTGTGTGTGTGTGCGTGCGTGTGTCTGTGTGTGTGTGTGCGTGCGTGCGTATGTTGGGGCACTGGTAGTCCTTACACACTGGAACCAGCTCTCCCCCCCCCCCCCCTCCCCAAGTCACGCTCCCCCACTCCAGAGATTTTGCTGCTCGCCCCCGCTCCTTGCCAAGACCCCAGTAACCAGTTAGTGCCTGTAACCCAGAATGCTGAGTAGGGGGTTTCCGTGGCTACCAAGCCACGACTCATGGGTTTTCAAGTGTCACATTCAGTCTCTATGCGGGGGAAGGTCTAGAAAGGCTTGCACCTTCCTGTGCAGGTCTGACACTCATACCCACTCCAAGCCTGACATCCCAGCACTGCTGCACCAGAGAGGCCTGCAGTTCACAGACTCTGGCAGTGTGAGCTCTGGGCCTTGTTGCTAGTTTGTGTTGAACGGGTTAACGGAGCGCTCTTGCTGTTGCTGCCATCTTCCCTTTGGTCTGTTTCTGGAGCAAGGAAGACAAAGTGTGCTCCCTGCTGGCAGGTATAAGGGCCAAGAAACACCGGCACCTTAGCTTGTTTTAGTTTAGAGATACAGCGTGGAAACAGGCCCTTCCGCCCACCGAGACAGCGATCCCCGTACACTAGCGCTAACCTACACACACTCGGAACAATTTGCAATGTTACCAAAGCCAATTAACCTACAAACCTGCACGTCATTGGAATGTGGGAGAAAACCGGAGAAAGCCCACGCGGGTCACGGGGAGAACGTACAAACGCAATACAGACAAGCCCGCGTAGTCACGCTCGAACCCGGGCCTCTAGCGCTATAAGGCTGCAACTCTACCGCTGCGCCACCGTGCCGCACCCATCCCTGATCCTGTACCTGAGACCCATGGGTGTGATGTTAAACACTGGAGCACCACAGAGAGAACCCACCCGTAACCTCGAGAACTGACCCAACCAACAATGCACCGGCCACGAAAGGGCCTGTCCCACTTTCACCACCTAATTCACCACCTTTTTTTACTCGTGGAGATTTTTCATCACGCCCCCACCTACTTGATGCCACGAGCACCTACAACCTCGTGATGACTAATGCTGCGAGCATGAGTCAAGGGCAAACTCGGCAGAGCTCGTGAATTAGGTGGTGAAAGTGGGACAGGCCCTTAAGGCACAGTACAGAATATAACAAGCTGAGACAACCCCACCCAGGATTGAAGTGTGGTCGGTGTGTAACAGATATTTATAAGGGTGGGAAAATAATGGTGTCGGATTGTTCAAAGGTTAGTAGACTCTGGTTCATGTGTACCGGGCCTCGCTCACACCATGGTGGCAGCTTATGCGGGGGGGGGGGGGGGGGGTGGAGGGGGAAATGCACCTCATAACCTTGTGATGATCCTGTGGTAGCTCACCAGAACTTCAGCCAGCGTGGCCCATTTGATATCTTCTGTAGATCTGGGGAATAGTGTTGCAACTCAACTCTTTATGTTTCTAATGGTGTGTTGCTTCTCTTTCTTCACCCCCTCCTTCTCCAACCTCAACCCACTCACACACACCTTCCCCCCCAACCCAATCCCCATCACTAACACACAACTCTCATTGTCACCGTGTGTCCACTGGTCTATCTACCCTGTGGTCAATGCCTTGTCCGGTGTTTGGTCATGTGACCCTCCCCCACAGTGGTCCCGAACCTCCGTTTGCGTAAGTAGGTCCGTTTTTCACGAGTGTTTTATATCATATATCCCGATAGGCCAATGATACCTTGCCTAACCAGACTGCCATTTCTTAACCAACTAAACTCAGACGGGCTAGAAACACCATTTCAGTCACCGATCACCAAGGTGGGAGACGACCCCTTCTCGGTTCCCGGCCGTTTGTGTTGAAATTGTGTCGTGATCTTTGGTTGTGACTTCCTTCTCTTGTTTGGTTTCCTGTCGTTCAGCGAGGAGTTCGGCGCAGGTACTGTCAACACCAGCAGGGGGCGGTAGTTTATGACGAGGGTCTTTCCCTTTTGCTCTTTGTCATTGGTGCAAAGGATGGAGAGAATTTGGAGTGTGTTGGGTGGTGGAAACACGTACTCCGACAACATTTAAAAAAGACTGGATAGGCTCGGCTTGTACTCGCTAGAATTTAGAAGAGTGAGGGGGGATCTTATAGAAACGTACAAAATTCTTAAGGGGTTGGACAGGCTAGATGCAGGAAGATTGTTCCCGATGTTGGGGAAGTCCAGAACAAGGGGTCACAGTTTAAGGATAAGGGGGAAGTCTTTTAGGACCGAGATCATAAAAACATTTTTTCACACAGAGAGTGGTGAATCTCTGGAACTCTCTGCCACAGAGGGTAGTTGAGGCCAGTTCATTGGCTATATTTAAGAGAGAGTTAGGCGTGCCCCTTGTGGCTAAGGGGATCAGGGGGTAGGTACGGGATACTGAGTTGGATGATCAGCCACGATCATATTGAATGGCGGTGCAGGCTCGAAGGGCCGAATGGCCTACTCCTGCACCTATTTTCTATGTTTCTATGACTAGGCAAGCACTAGAATTATAAAAAGGGCGCAGAGAGCCATGGACTAAGTGCCAGTAACTGGGATATTCCAAGGGAACATTTTGTAAGGCTGTGACTCTATTCCTTGGAGCACAGGAGGATGAGGGGTCATCTTATAGAGGTGTATAAAATCATGAGAGGAATAGATCGGGTAGATGCACAGAATCTCTTGCCCAGAGCAAGGGAATCGAGGACCAGAGGACACAGGTTTAAGGTGAAGGGGAGAAGATTTAATAGGAATCTGAGGGGTAACTTTTTCACACAAAGGGTGGTGGGTGTATGGAATGAGCTGCCGGAGGAGGTAGTTGAGGCTGGGACTGTCCCAACGGCAAAAGAAACAGACAGGTACATGGATAGGACAGGTTTGGAGGGATATGGACCAAATGCAGGCAGGTGGGACTAGTGTGGCTGGGAGATGTTGATCAGCGTGGGCAAGTTAGGCTGAAGATTTACTGCTGCACCAACCTTCTTAGTATCTCCTTAGATCCACCACGATCTGGTGGGCCGGTTAAGTCCTTCCCTGTTTTTAAGATGATCGACATACCGCCAGCGTTTTAAATGCGGTTCTGAAAATCCGGGTGGCCATGGTCTTTATATATCCAGTCAATGATTTTGTGCTTTGTTAGAAATCCGAGTGTACTTGAAATGTTGATGTCTGCCCCTCAACCTCTCCATCCACAGTGCTGCATGTAATGTCGGGTTGAGTGTGTAAAATGTACTCACATCAAAACATATTGACACTGAGTGTTCAAGGTTTACACCCTCACTAGCAAACCCTGACTGTAATTAGTTTTCCGTTTTGTTTGCTAACCCGAGCTAACCACCATCATGTTTTTTCCCTTTGCATCCTGGTTTAGACTCGAGCTGAGAGAAAAGTGAAAGCCCTGTCCCACGGTACCCGTTCATTCCGAGAGTTCTCCCGAGTTTGCCCTGATTCGAACTCGGAGATTTACGGAGAATACTCGGGGCTCTCGTGGACATTTTTCATCGCGTTTGAAAAATCTTCGCGAGTCTTCCCGTGCTTACCTGCCATTAGCGAGTCTTCTTGAGTGCCTCCCGTAAGCGCTAAGAGACGTCCCCGAGCTCCAACATACCCGCTATGTCGGAGCTCGGGGTCATTCTCCGTGCTTACCACGAGTTTGAATTTTTAAAAACTCGGGAGAGCTCTTGGAATGAACTCGTACCGTGGGACAGGGCTTTGATATTTGTATTCAAAGGTAGACAAGATTGCTGGAGAAACTCAGCGGGTGAGGCAGCATCTATGGAGCGAAGGAAATAGGCAACGTTTCGGGACGAAACGTTGCCTATTTCCTTCGCTCCATAGATGCTGCCGCACCCGCTGAGTTTCTCCAGCAATCTTGTCTACCTTCGATTCTCCAGCATCTGCAGTTCCTTCTTTAACATTTGTATTCATCACGACTGATCTGAACCTCTGGAATGTCTCGGGCAGAAGGGCAAAGCTTGTTTTCCCGTTTTTGGAATGTTTCACACAATGGGTGTTCCAAGATGTTTGACCGTAAGATCATGTATCTCAAGGGGACACACGCACCCTTACTCTGAAACCAACCCCCAGCTAACAAATGGCAGGAAACTTGCGATCCGGTTTATTTTTCTATAAAAAGAACAAGTTTACTTGTTGTCAAGTAAGTAAATTTACTGGCCAAGCATTCACATACAAGGAATTTGCCTTGGTGCTCCGCCCACAAGTAACAACATGACTTACAGTGACAGTTACGAATGACTCAGAAAACACTAAACATCAATAATAAAAAAAAATTCATGATCAAGCATGTGAACCAACAAAATACCAGATCAAATGGAGGCTACAGATTTTTGGCTCTTGAGTAGAGCAACTACTCGTGGATAAAAACTGTTTTCATGCCTGGCTGTGGCAGCTTTGACAATCCGGAGTCGCCTTCCAGAGTCGCCAAGTAGCGACTATGGTCACGTAACTCAGTTGCTCATCATGCCACAAGATGGCGCAGAGATCAGTATGATATGGAGAGGGGAGGAGGGGAGGAGGTGTCGTAGAGGCGGTGAAATATAGTCAGGGAACAAATGCTGTAAATGTATGCGGTTCTCAATGGACTCCATCTATGTCCATTCCAAGTGACTCTTGCAACTGCACTCCAAATAGTGAGAAACCGCTAATTTCAGCTCAAAGGCTATTCAAGTTATCAACCTGAAGGGTGCGATTGTGTAGGGAGACCCCCCGTCTCCCGCTCCCCCGACTCTCAGCCTGTAGACGGGGGTCTCGACCCGAAACGCCACCCTTCCCTTCTCTCCAGAGATGCGGTCTGTCCCGCTGAGTTACTCCAGCATTTTGTGTCTAATTATCCAAACTGAAGTGCTAACCGTTTCATTCTCCGTAGAAGCTGCCTGACCTGCTGAGTATTTCCAGCATTTTCTGCTTTAATTGAAGGTTAGACGTACTGAGTAACGGTCACTCTGTGTCTGTGTGCGTGTTTTAGAATGACGGGGGGTGTATCATTGCTCCCACCCTGCAGTGGCTGGCACTGATTGTGGAGCAAGGCATTTGCTGGATGTCTCTTACAAAGTAAAACCAGCAGGCTCTGCTCATTTGTATCAGACATGGTTCTCTTCCTCTCTCACACGCACACTCACTCACTCACTCACTGACTGACTGACTGACTCACTCACTCACTCACTCACTCACTCACTCACTCACTCATATTCTCTCTTTCTCTCTCCCTCGCCCTCCCACTCCCCTCTCCCCACCCTCTCTTCTCCCCCCCCCTCCCCCTTTCCCCCTTCTCCCTCCCCTCTTCCTCCTCTCCCCACATTCCACCCTCCCTCTCTCCCTCACTCACCCCCGCCCCCCACTCTCCCCCACCACCTCTCCATGTCCCCCTCCTCTCTCTCTCTCTCCGCCACCACCCCCTCCCTCCCATCTCCCTCCCTCACCCTCTCTCTCTCTCTCTCTCCATCTCTTTTCAGTTTCTGTCTGTCTCATTCTCTCTCTCCATCTCTCTTTCTATCTCTCTCATTCTCTCACACACGTTCACACACACACGTTCACACACACGCACACACGTTCACACACACACACACGTTCACACACACACACACACACGTTCACACACCCACACTCACACCACACACTGTTCACACACCCACACACACACACATGTTCACAGACACACACACACGTTCACACACACACACACACACACACACACACACACACACACACACACGTTCACAGACAGACACACACACACACACTAAACGTTCATTGATAGCTTACTGATGTACAGCCTGGTCTTTGATGCAAATGGCCGTGAGGAGTTGCGTTCCGTTCCCTGCTGCCGGATGATGTGGAAAGTTTGGGTTGACATTGCGTTAATTGACTGTGGAGGAAGGTTTGGTTTAGTCCGGGATGATGTGGTGGATATGGTTTGATCATTGGAGTTGATCAACAGTGATCAACAATTGTCCCACTGGTAAATGGGAACCAGAGTTATCCAGTGGTTCATTCAAATTCATCTGATATTTGATGTTGATTCTTGGTGACGGCAAGATAGCGGCTGATTTTGATCTTTATTATTTGTCCGCTATCTTCAAAGGTCCTGGCTTGTTGTAGATGTAATTAATATTTCTTGCTGTAAGAACTGCAAACAATCGGCAGTTTAATGTGACGTTCTGTCATGTGCTCCAGTCTTCAGTGGTTTTGGGATATTTATCCTGCAAAATATCTCAGTTCAGTTCAGTTTGTTGCCACGTGTACCGAGGCCCAGTGAAAAGCTTCTGTTGCGTGCTAACCAGTCAGCAGAAAAGCAATACATGATTACAATCGAGTGGAAAGATACATGATAAGGGAATAACATATAGTGCAAGGTAAAGGCAGCAAAGTCCGATCAAGGATAGTCCAAGGTCATCAAAGAGGTAGTTCAGGATTGCTCTCTGGTTGTGGTAGGATGATTCAGTTGCCTGATAACAGCTGGGAAGAAACTGTCCCTGAATCTGGAGGTGTGCGTTTTCACACTTCTGTACCTTTGACCTGATGGGAGAGGGGAGAAGAGGGAGTGGCCAGGGTACGCCATCCTTGATTATGCTGCTGGCCTTGCCGAGGCAGCGTGAGGTGTAGACGGACTCAATGGGAGGGAGGTTGGATTGTGGGATGGTCTGGGCTGCACCATGTTCTCAGGTACAGATGACCTGGACCTGGTTCTGTCTTGGAGCCTGATTCACAGATGTAGCAGGTCAGTGTGATGTGACCCTTTGAGGAGGTGGCTTTATTCCTTGTGTCGCCTTGCCTTTGGAGACAGATCCCACCTTGTACATTCGTCCGTACGTGCTGGGGGAACCAAGTGATGTGGGATCTTGTGATGGAGATGACATTGGGGCGGTAGATCAGCCAGCATCTTATTGACTGGTGGAGAAGACCCGGGGAACTCCTCAACGTCTCCTTCCAATGGAATCTCTCAGCCCTCATCATCGCAACGGCTGGGGAAAGAGAGCCTTGGAGTGTGGAGCCTGGATGTGGGAGATACAGTCACTTGCCTCTCTCTCCCTGTACATGTCCACGTGCGGGACCAGAATGACGGGACCAGTGGAGAAGGAACCCTGGAGACCCCCCCCCCCCTGCTCTCTCACTCCCTGAGCAAGCTGGAAGACAAGAGCTGTTGTCCTCCAGGACTACATCCATCTACCTGGGGAGCCCAGTGTGTGAGTGTCGACTGGCACCAGGGACCTGCGTTATAAGGATGCCATTGTTAGGTTATCCCATACTCCTGTCCACCACATATGCTCTTCTCCCATTCCTATCGTGTTCCCATCTCGGCGAATGATCCACGGCCGTATCCCGTCCCGTCTCGTCTCGTCTTGCCGGGAACTCGCCCTGAGAGGGGACGGAGGGAGACGGCAGCGGACATTGGGCAAACGAGGACAGTGAGAAGAATTGGGGTGGGGTCTTATCTTAGGCGCCCTGGAGGTCAGCTGCTGGAGCCCCCACACCCTCCTCCAAGGAACAAGTGCAGGAGAGGGACGATGGTTCATGGGCCGATCGGACTGCTGGCGACGGCTGCAACAGCCCTTTGTGGCCGGCTACAGCTGCAACTGGGAAATGGCCCCAACATGGCATCTCTTGCATATGGACTCAGTGGGCTGTTGTTACATTCTGTACGAACAAGGGAACTCTGCTTATTAACGGCGATAGTCTCGCTGAGCTGAAGAGACGTGATGATAAAGAAGAAATTGATTAGCCTCCAATTCTCCAGGCACGTTTGGATGATGGGCAAAGTTGTCACCTCACCCTTTACGGACCCCTGCCACGGTGCTGCTGTGTATTTAGCCCAGGGACCGGTGCTGCCCTGACACAACACATCCCCCCTCCTGCTGCCCGACTGCTCCTGAGGCTGTTCACTGAAGCCACGAGGTTCACTACAGAACTGAAAGCAAGAACTGCTGAGGCAGAAACGTGACATGGTCATACAAATGGCCGCAGAACCTATCAATGAATTGAATGATCCCCTTCCTCAATAACGCCTTTGGGGAAAGAATTGCAACTCAGGATATTAAAGAAACGTGTCATCTTTGTCAGAAGGGAAGGAAGTTTTCAAGCTTTCAATTAGATTTAGCTCTTAGGGCTAACAGAATCAAGGGATATGGGGAGAAAGCAGGGACGTGGTTCTGATTGGGGTTGATCAGCCAGTGCTGGCTCGAAGGGCCAAATGGCCTACTCCTGCACCTATTTTATATGTTTCTAAGGAGCGAGTTTATAATGCCCCTGTCCCACTTAGGAAACCTGAACGGAAACCTCTGCAGACTTTGCGCCCCACCCAAGGTTTCCATGCGGTTCCCGGAGGTTGCAGGTGGTTGCCGGAGGTTGCAGGTAGTGGAAGATGGTAGGGAGACTGACAAAAACCTCCGGGAACCGCACGGAAACCTTGGGTGGGGCGCAAAGTCTCCAGAGGTTTCCGTTCAGGCTTCCTAAGTGGGACTGGGGAATTATTTTGCTTGTAAGCTTCATCCCCTCCTTGTGTGGAGACACTGACATCCATTGTGATGTCCCGCCTATAATCCTGGTGGTGGAAAGGCCTGTGCTTTGTGCTGTTTCTTTGGCAGCAGAGTGGCAGCAGAGTGGGGAAGAGGGTGCACGATCCTCCTTGGGTCCACGCTGAGTTGTTTAGTTTAGTTTAGTTTAGAGATACAGCGTGCATACAGGAGCAGTGAGGAGAGTCCACGCCGACCAGCGATCACCTTAGTACACTAGTCCATCCCGCAATTTACAGAGGGGCCAATTGACCAAAAAACCTACACGTCTTTGGAGTGTAGGAGGAAACCAGAGCACCCGGTCGAAACCCCGCAGGGGGAACGTGCAAACTCTGTACAGACAGCGCCACCAACACACACTGCACGGCGGCACAGCGGTAGAGTTGCTGCCTCACAGCGCCAGAGACCCTGGATCGATCCTGATCATGCACGGCACCCGGGTCTCTGGCGCTGTGAGGCAGCAACTCTACCGCTGTGCCGCCGTGCAGTGTGTGTTGGTTGACGGTCGGCAGACAGAGGACATGCCCAGCCTGGAGTGTCAATAGACAATAGACAATAGGTGCAGGAGTAGGCCATTCGGCCCTTCGAGCCAGCACCGCCATTCAATGTGATCATGGCTGATCATCCCCAATCAGTACCCCGTTCCTGCCTCCTCCCCATATACCCTGACTCCGCTATCTTTAAGAGCCCTATCTAGCTCTCTCTTGAAAGCATCCAGAGAACCTGCCTCCACCACCCTCTGAGGCAGAGAATTCCGCAGACTCACCACTCTCTGTGGGAAAATGTGTTTCCTCGTCTCCATTCTAAATGGCTTACTCCTTATTCTTAAACTGTGTGGCCCCTGGTTCTGGACTCCCCCAACATTGGGAACACGTTTCCTGCCTCTAGTGTGTCCAAACCCTTAATAATCTTATATGTTTCAATGAGATCACCTCTCAATCTGTCACCTTGCGCAGAGTGGCACTGGGTGGTTGGCACGGTGTAGACCAAACGCTGGAGGTGGTGCCCCAAGTGGAGACCCCCCTCCCACATACCGGGGCACTGACCCCCACTCAGGCCACCACCACCCAGCTGGCCAACGTTGCCACAGAGAGACAAGGGGAGCAAACATCAGGGTTCTGAATCCTTGGAGACAATGATGGGCAAAACCACCTGGTGCTTCGAGGAGCTGGCTCGGAGCTCCAGGGCCATCACCCGCCTTGCCCACGCTGCCGGCTGGTGGGTGAACAGCGGCAGTCTCGTGGAGGCCGGGAGCAAGGGGCGGTGTCGTTGTAAAATGTGACTCTCTCTGTTATTGCAGTAACCTTCATGTTAAAGATGCTCTAGTCGACAGCAGTTCCCCAGTCTACCAGGCTGTGGTCCGTAACGCTAACCAGCACCAACAGACCCACCAGCAGGAGGTGGATGAATGGACTCGCAGAGCTGCCAACCTGCAGTCCAAGTCTTTCCGTGTCCTTGCCCAGATGACTGGAACGGAATTCTGTAAGTATTGCAAAGCTTTCTCTGATACATCACAGAGGGAGGTGGGAGCAGTTCCCTGCTAGTACAATGTGACATGGGCTTCCACCCACCCCAGACTGGTGAGGTGGGTGCCTCCCCACCATTGTGGCCGATGATGGGCTGATGAGACAACAGCTCAAGGCTCGGTGGGTCCAGGCTGAATGAGTGGGCAACTTCGCTGTGGGGAATAGTGCTGACCTGAGATCAGCATCGATGCAGAGGAGAGGAGGCTAGCCATCACTAGAGAGACTGGTGCTGCTCTGATCCCGTCCACTCTTTCTCTGCTGATAGACTACCCCACCCCACATGACCATCGATCACCCGTTCACACAGGTGTCACCTTATCCCTCTCTCCCACTCCCTACGCAAGTTATCGGAGCCAATCAACCAACAAAAACGTATGTCAATAGACAATAGACAATAGGTGCAGGAGTAGGCCATTCAGCCCTTCGAGCCAGCACCGCCATTCAATGTGATCATGGCATTATAAACTCGTTCCTTAGAAACATATCTCAATAGACAATATAAAATAGGTGCAGGAGTAGGCCATTTGGCCCTTCGAGCCAGCACTGGCTGATCATCCCCAATCAGAACCACGTCCCTGCTTTCTCCCCATATCCCCTGACCCCGCTATTTTTAAGAGCCCTATCTAGCTCTCTCTTGAAAGCATCCAGAGAACCTGCCTCCACCGCCCCCTGAGGCAGAGAATTCCACAGACTCACCACTCTCTGTGAGAAAAAGTGTCTTCAGTGATAGTGGTTGGTAGTTCAGGACTGCCCTCTAGTGGGTGATAGATGGTTCAGTTGCTTGATAACAGCTGGGAAGAATCTGTCCCTGAATCTGGAGGTGTGCGTTTTCACACTTCTGTGCCTCTTGCCTGATGGGAGAGGGGAGAAGATCTGTTGATAAATCCCTGAAACCTGCAAGGATAAAACCCACACTTGTAGCGTTGATTTTTCCCTGGTGCTGCCAACTGCCTCCATGGATCTTTGTTGTAGACTGGGTTGGTCCGCTTTACGAGGAATCCGGGACGAAGAAGGGTCCCGACCCAAAACATCGTCTCTCCATGTCCTCCAGAGAGTCCGCCTGACCCACTGAGTTACTCCAGTACTTTGTGCTTTGCGCAAGATCCCAGCATCTGCAGTTCTTTGTGTCACCACTAAACTACGGGGTCCTGGCATCAGTGCGGCCCTGTGCGAGAGTACAATGGTCATATCTCCCGGGCAAGACTTGGTTCATAAGATCATAACTTACAGGAACAGAATTAGGCCATTCGGCCCACCAAGTCTACTCCGCCATTCAATCATGGCTGATCTATCTCTCCCTCTCAACCCCATTCTCCTGCCTTCTCCCCATAACCCCAGACACCCATACTAATCAAGAATCTAGCTATCTCCCCCTTAGAACTATCCACTGACTTGGCCTCCACAGCCGTCTGTGGCAATGAATTCCACAGATTCACCACCTCTGACGAAAGAAATTCATCCTCATCTCTAAAGGTAGGTCCTTTTATTCTGAGGCTGTGGCTTCTGGTCCAAGACTCCCCCTCCTTGATGTCACAACCCAATTGTCTTCCTGGATTCAAGTCTACTCACCAAGGTGATTTTAGCCTTTCTGGAAGTTTGGTACCAGTTTGTTAAGCCAGTTTAGATTCAGTTTAGAGAGATGCAGCGTAGAAACATGCCCTCCGTCACACCAAGCCCCACCATTGTTCACCCGTCCACTCTAGTTCCGTGTTATCCTACACACTAGGGGGCAATTTACAGAAGCCAATCAACCTACAAACCAGCACGTCGTCGGAGATGTGGGGGGAAACCGGAGCACCCGGAGGTAACCCGCGTGGCCACGGGGAGAACGTGCAAACACCACACGGACAACACCCGAGATCAGGATCGAACCCGGGTCTCTGGCTCTGTGAGGCAGTAGCTCTACCAGCTGTGCCACGGTGTTGCCCCAAATTTCATGTCATAGGAACAGAATGAGGCCATTCTGCCCATCGAGTCTACACTGCCATGTCTGATCTAAGGGGCGATGATCATGTCTGATTGAAGTGGAGATGAATCAAGTCCATATAAGGGTTTATAGTTTGACTGTGCTGTGCACACACAGCGGATAGTCCGTCCTCTCAGTAGTGTGGAGAGCAGGCACAGCTGCCATCTTCTCCTCCCCTGCCCCTTGCCAGCTCCATGAAGAGCCCCCATTGGAGACCTGCGGGTGGGACGGGGATAAGAGTGCTTGGGCTGTGCCACTCATTGGGTCCTTTTGTGTTGCAGTGCAAGATCCCGATGAGGAAGCGATGAAACGATCCAGGTAGGCTTCTTGCAAGAGCAGCATCCACCTGGCCTCCACCACACACAGCCAGACAGTAAACATAGCAACACAATACCCCAACCCTCAGCATTCACTCACATCACAGAGGCGGGGGTATCAAGATTACCACCAGTTCATCCCGAAATTGGACGGTGAAATCTACCTGAGATTCCGGGCAATATGTCGAGCTCTGAACTATGGGTTTGCCTGTGGTAGATCACGGGGACTAGTTCCGTCAGTTCACCGTGGTACATTGGGCTTCAGTTGGTGGAGGACGTCTCTCCAATATTGTCCTCATGACATGCTTCACGCCCATCCCCAGGCAACGTTGCCTGCCAACATCGACACTAATCACGGGGGGTTTGCTCTGGTTTTGTCTGTCGTCCCTGCTTCTAACACAGAAATGACAAGGATGTTCAAAGGGCTGCCAGTTTAAGGATCGAGAATGATTCGGAAACTGGTGCACAAAGCTTCCCCTTTCCTCCCCCCCATCTACCCCCTTGCTCCGGTTGTAGCAGATCAATTGGGGACTTTGTAAGCCTTGTCATTTGCCATGTGCTTCGTTTGGTTTGTGTGCTGTGAGGTGAGGAGACGTATTCGGGTCTTATTCCCTCATCCCCCTCACTCTTGTCCTCCTCTCTCTTTTCTCTCTTTCTCTACGCCACAGGGAAAAGTTTGAACATGAAGTTAAAGGCCCGCGCTTTGCCAAATTACGTAAATGGCACAATGGTCTGTCTGCACAGATCCTTAATATTAAAGGCTAACGTGCCCACGTGTAATCAGGCACTCTAAGATAGAATTACTAAACTAATATTAAGGGAAGATTTCCATCGTAGTGACTCTTTTGAAATTTAGTAGCTTGAAAAAACATCAAATCTCCTTAAAAACAAGTTAAAGAAAGTGCTTGTTGATTCTCCATCGCCTTGAATCTTCCCTGTGGTCTAATCTGTTGCCACTCACTGTACACTACTCCCTCATGCACGAATGTTATTATGACAATAAAATGTTAAAAATCCTTGTTTCTGTATAAAGAGTCAGCTTCTATATCTCTCGATTCCTTGCAAAGTCGTTTTAGGGAATTTAATAAGCTGTCGGCTCCCTTGTGTTAGTGAGCGAGTGTAGTTTGACCGGGCTGTTGCTATCTGAGTGATTTGTCAGTGAGAGGTGCAGTCTGGTGTGAAGGAATGCTCACTCTATACAGTGGACCCCCATGCTCATCTGCCTGCGAGGGTCTGTAAAGGAAAGCAGCCAAGGGAATAGAGGATGTGTAGGAAGGAACTGTGCGGATGCTAGCTTGACCCGTTCAGTGCCACCCCCCCCCCCCCCCCCCCCCCCCCCCCCCCCCCCCTCCACCGAGTATACCCAGGTCATGGCCAATAGTGGGGAAAAAACTTGGCTGTGAACAGGTTAAACCAATGGTAGACACAAAAAACTGGAATACCTCAGCATGTGTAGGAAGGAACTGCAGACGCTGGTTTAAACCGAAGATAGACACAAAACGCTGGAGTAACTCAGCGGGCAGGCAGCGTCCCTGGAGAGAAGGAATGGGTGACAAATAGACAATGGTTTTTCCGGTCTGAGTCAACACATGATTCAGTGATTCAATGATTCCATGTTAGTTTATTGTCACATGTACCGAGGAACAGTGAAATGTTTTGTTTTTGCATAAAATACGCAAAGTACACAAAGAATCACCAGGTATCTGGTATCAACAAAGTTGCAGATGTATTTATTACACTCCTCCTCTCCACGGCCCATCTTTGTCCCCACCTCCTTGTCCCCACCTTCTCTCCTTGTCTCCATCCCCTTTCCTCATCCCCATCCCCTCTCCTCATCCCCATCCCCTCTCCTCATCCCCATCCCCTCTCCTTCTCCTACCCCCCTCCCCTCTCCTCATCCCCATCCCCTCTCCTTTCCCCATCCCCTCCCTTTCCCCCATCCCCTCTCCTTTCCCCCATCCCCTCTCCTCATCCCCATCCACTCTCCTCATCCCCATCCCCTCTCCTTCCCCCCATCCCCTCTCCTACCCCCCATCCCCTCTCCTCATCACCCATCCCCTCTCCTTCCCCCCATCCCCTCTCCTACCCCCCATCCCCTCTCCTCATCCCCATCCCCCCTCTCCTTTCCCCCATCCCCTCTCCTCCCATCCCCCCCCCATCCCCATCCTCATCCCCATCCACTCTCCTCATCCCCATCCCCTCTCCTTTCCCCCATCCCCTCTCCCCCCCCATCCCCTCCCTCTCCTTCCCCCCATCCCCCTCTCCTTCCCCATCCCCTCTCCTCATCCCCATCCCCTCCCCCTCATCCCCATCCCCTCTCCTCCTCATCCCCCCCCCTCCCTCATCCCCTCCCCTCCCCCTTGTCCCCCCCTCTCCTCATCCCCATCCCCTCTCCTCATCCCCATCCACTCTCCTTTCCCCCATCCCCTCTCCTTCCCCCATCCCCTCTCCTTCCCCCTCCCCCTCTCCTCATCCCCATCCCCTCTCCTCATCCCCATCCACTCTCCTTTCCCCCATCCCCTCTCCTTGTCCCCATCCCCTCTCCTCATCCCCATCCCCTCTCCTCATCCCCATCCACTCTCCTTGTCCCCATCCCCTCTCCTTTCCCCCATCCCCTCTCCTTTCCCCCACCCCCCTCTCCTTGCCCCATCCCCTCTCCTCATCCCCACCCCCTCTCCTTGTCCCCACCCCCTCTCCTCATCCCCACCCCCTCTCCTTGTCCCCACCCCCTCTCCTCATCCCCATCCACTCTCTCCTTGCCCCCATCCCCACTCCTTGTCCCAATCGCCGGGTCCGCTCTTGCCCAGCCCGAAGTTGAGCCGTGGAGAGCAGGACTGTAATAAATAAATCTGTAATTTTGTCTTTGCCGACTATTTTGTACTTCGTATATTTAATGCAAAAACAAAGCATTTCACTGTTCCTCGGTACATGTGACAATAGACTATCATGGAGTCATTGAATCACTGAATCATAACCATATAACCATACAACAATTACAGCACGGAAACAGGCCATCTCGATCCTTCTAGTCCGTGCCGAACACGTATTCTCCCCTAGTCCCATATACCTGCGCTCAGACCATAACCCTCCATACCTTTCCCGTCCATATAACTATCCAATTTATTTTTAAATTATAAAAACGAACCTGCCTCCACCACCTCCACTGGAAGCTCATTCCACACAGCTACCACTCTCTGAGTAAAGAAGTTCCCCCTCATGTTACCCCTAAACTTCTGTCCCTTAATTCTCAAGTCATGTCCTCTTGTTTGCATCTTCCCTACTCTCAGTGGGAAAAGCTTTTCCACGTCAACTCTGTCGATCCCTCTCATCATTTTAAAGACCTCTATCAAGTCCCCCCTTAACCTTCTGTGCTCCAAAGAATAAAGCCCTAACTTGTTCAACCTTTCTCTGTAACTTAGTTGCTGAAACCCAGGCAACATTCTAGTAAATCTCCTCTGTACTCTCTCTATTTTGTTGACGTCCTTCCTATAATTAGGCGACCAAAATTGTACCCCATACTCCAAAATCATGTGTTGACTCAGACCGGACAAACCATTGATTACACGTCATCTAACGTCAGCCATTACACTTCAGTGACACACAGACTGCTGGATGAACTGAAGAAGGATCCCCACCTGAAACCTGGCCTTCTCCATGTTGCCCACTGGTGCTGCCTGACCCACTGAGTAATGTCGGCACTTGGTCTTTGATTCAAGATTACAGCATCTGCTGTTCTTCGTGCCGATGTTTCAGTGGCAAATGAGATCAGTTTATTTCACCAATTCAGTTTTACTAGCTGGAGATTACTGAACTGTTTCTTGATGTGTCACCTATCCTTGTTCTCCATAAATGCTACCCGCTGAATTACTCCAGCACTTTATATCTTGTTTCTCGATGCAGGTAGTTAGGTTTGTCAGCATAAACAGTCATAGAGTCTTACAGCACGGAAGCAGGCCCTTCAGCCCAACTTATCCATGCCAACCCACCCAAGCTAATCCCATTTGCCCGTATTTGATCCACATTGCTCCAAACCTTTGCGAGCCATGTAGCTGTTCCAAGTATGATTCCAAATGACTCAACTACCTCCTCTGGCAGCTCGTTCCATACACCCACCTAAGTGAAAAAGTTGCCCTTCAGATTCCTCGTAATAAACACCATGCAAATCCCAGCCATTTGCTTCAATAGTTATTTGCTAATCTGGGGCTCATGTTTGGATGCTTCTTGCTAAAGGTCAGCCCCAACATTTGACCAGAACCAATTAAGCATCCGAAGAGAGGTCCAAACCCGAATCGTCACCTATCCATGTTCTCCAGAGATGTACCCTGACCCGCTGGGTTACTCCAGCACTTTCATAGGATCATAGGTTGTACGAGCAGACTGCGGCCATTCAATAGACAATAGACAATAGGTGCAGGATTAGACTATTCGCCATTGCCAATCACTGTGATCATCCACAATCAGTACCCCGTTCCTGCCTTCTTCCCATATCCCTTGACTCCACTATCTTTAAGAGCTCTATCTTACTCTCTCTTGAAAGCATCCAGAGAATTGGCCGCCACTGCCTTCTGAGGCAGAGAATTCCACAGATTCACAACTCTCTGGGTGACAAAAGTTTTTCCTCATCTCCGTTCTAAACGGCCAACATTCGGCCCATGAAGTCGAGACCGCCATTCAATGGTGGCTGATCTATCTTTCTCTCTCAGCCCCATTCTCCTGCCTTCTCCCCATAACCCCCAGACACTCTGTGTCTCTCATTGACTATCGCCCAGTGAGTTGAGGATTCTCCTCTTAATTAGTGAAACCGTTGACCCTCTCTTGCTTGACCTCGCTAGTAAAGGCAGTGCAGCAAGACATGATCTGTGTATCTCATTGGATTCAGATTCCGGGGCAAGCGGAACGGAAAGGGGGGGGAATCAGTGTGCACAATTCAGATTAAATCACGCAAGTATGGGCTTGTTGCAGCAGAGTTGTGACTACCCCTCTCTGACCCTAGTTCAACAAAACACAGAGGACAAATAAGGAAATCTTGCAATTAATCGTCAATTTTAACCAAATTTCCGCTACACCAAGAGCTGATCGTTTGCACATTGAATTGAGATGAATGTATCCACTAAAGCTTTTTTGAAATTAGTTCCATCGACCAGGTTAGATATAGTATTTTTTTTTCTCGGTGCCTGTGATGTGTGAGCATTCCTTCAGGGGGGGGGGTGTAAATTCTAAGTGCTTTATCGAAGGCTGAACTTGTGGAGGTGATGTGTAGAGTCCAGTTAGACGGATCTAAGAGTGAAGGGGCTGTAAGATGCTGGAATAACTTGGGTAAAGTCTGGGCCTGTTTATTGGAACACACCTCGCTGTGACAAGACTGGAAGCAGATTTCAATATATCCCCCCCCCCCCCCCCCCCCCTCCCCGATCCTCTCCAGTTTCCCAATCCTGTGCTCTTGGGATTTGAGCCCAGATACCCTGAAATCCCAGCCCAGTGGCTGTTCCTTGTCCTTAGCCTCAGCAGTGGTTGGTAGGGAGGCTGTGGGCCACCCAGGGGTCTGTGTATCTCACAGCTTGGCAAGGTGTAGACTCGTTCCCCTTCCCTGTAGTGCTCTGCCCCTGCCCCTGCCCCCTGACCTCTGACCCCTGACCCCACCCACTGTCCCCTGACCCCTGCCCCTACCCTTGCCTAATCCCCCGTCCCGCCCACTCCCCCATCCGTTCTGGCCCCCCGCCCTGACCCACAACCCGCCCCTTGCTTCCATGTCCCAGCCCCTGCTCCTGTCCCACCCCCCCCCCACGACCCTACCCCCCAGTCCCTGCCCCCTCCCACACCCCATTCCCAGGCCCACACCCCCTGGGCAGCCATGGCTGTCCAAGGTCACACAGAAAATGCCTCCGACCTGCACTCCATGTGTGCATTTGAAATCCTTTGTCATGCATCAAGGAGCATATTACGGTATTATATTTACCCCCAAAATAAGTACAAGGACAGCAGTCTATGAGGTGTGTTATACATGGCTGGAGTTGACGCTGCCTTGTGGCAGAGATGTGGGGTCTGGGATACAGTGGACTCTTGTCTCGGAGCTGTAGCTGCAGATACAGCTCCCCCCAGTACCCCACTTCCCTGGCAGCCAGGGCCCAGAGTTGTAGTTTGTGTCTGTGAGTGAGCTCAGTGGAGTGTGGGAGTGGACGCAAGGTGGAGACGAGGAATGTATAGACTGGCTCCGGTTAGAGAGGTGATTCGGCAAACTGTCATCATTCTGTATTCTCCGCTTGGTTTCTTTCGGTTTGTGATTTCTCTGTATATAGCAGCGTTTTTGTTCTCTGAAATAAAACAAAAATTGAGTTTAAAAATGACAATTGGACCCTCTTCCAATCTTTTTCCACTACTGGCCGGCTACTCGTCGCTAGTGCAGAGTTAGGCAATTCTTCACTCGGTACATTAAAGAGGCAGCACCAACATACTCCGACCGGGTCTCCAATCAACCTCCTGCATTACTCTATCCTTTATCTGTGCTCTGTGGACCACTCGACTGTAATCACGTATAGTCTCTGACTGGAGAGCCCGGATACAAAGCTTTTCACTGTACCTCGATACCCTTGACCATAATAAACAGAACTACATCATCCACCACTGTCTCCAGGGATGGGGAGAGTTATGGAGGCGAGGAGGGGGATGTGGGGGTGGTGAGGGGGGGGGGGGGGCGGGGGGGGGGGGGGGGGGGGGGGGAGGGGGAGAAGAGCTAACTGCTGGGCAACTGAAGACAGTGGTCGATGGTTTAGCCCCGTTTATTATTGCCCCGTGTGCCGAGGTCCAGTGAAAGGCTTTTGTTTGCGTGCTGTCCAATCTAAGGAAGGACTTTGAACGAATACAATCAAGCCGTCCACAGCGGAGAGATAAAGGGGAACATAATGCTGGAGATCGAGGGGAGACTTGGTAGGGATATATACAATCATGAAGGGCATCGATAGGGTGGTCATGGCATTGTGTTCGGCACAGACGTTATGGGCCGAAGGGCCTGTTCTTGTGCTGTACAGCTCTGTACAGGTGATGATCCACATGAAAGGGGGAGCTGGAGAGCGAGTCCGCACTCTTCATCATGAGTCTGTTACAGGTGGCAACGTGTGTTGAGAATCAAAGGCTACAAACTCCTTAGGGTTTAGGAGGCCCTAATGTGAGAAGATCATGAATGTGTGGAGGCCAAGTCAATGGATATTTTTAAGGCAGAGATAGATAGATTCTCGATCAGTCCAGGTGTTAGGGGTTATGGGGAGAAGGCAGGAGAATGGGGTTAGGAGGGAGAGATATGAGATATCAGCCATGATTGAATGGTGGAGTAGACTTGATGGGCCGAATGGCCTAATTCCGCTCCCTAACACTTATGGACTTTATAAAGCATGGTCAGACGTCAGCAGGAGCGCTGTGGGCAGATCAGGAGAGGCTTGGAAAGGGAGACAGAGGGGTTTGTGCAATGTTCCTCAGGGTGGGAAGCCTCAGTATTGAGGAGAGGCTGGATGAGTTAGGATGGTTTTCTTGGACAGAGAGAGAGGTTTTGACAGAGGGGCCAGAAAGACAGAAGCCTTTCCCTCTATAGGGTGTTTGGAGAAGCAGGAGGTATGGATGGACATTTACAAGAACGATCCCAGGAATGACTGGGCTAACATATGATGAGCATTTGATAGCTCTGGGCCTGTAATCGCTGGAGTTTAGAAGGATGAGTGGCGGTACCTCATCGAAACTTACCGAATAGTGAAAGGCCTGGATAGAGTGGATGTGGAGAGGGTGTTTCCATTAGTGGGAGAGTCTTGGACCTTAGAATAAAAGGATGAACATTTCGAAAGATGAGGAGGATTTTCTTTAGTCAGAAGGTGGTGAATCTGTGGAATTCATTGCCACAGTAGGCTGTGGAGGCCAAGTCAATGGATATTTTTAAGGCAGAGGTGGATAGATCCTTCATTAGTACAGGTGTCAGGGGTTATGGGGCGAAGGCAGGAGAATGGGGTTAGGAGGGAGAGATAGATCAGCCATGATTGAATGTCGGGGTAGACTTGATGGGCCGAATGGCCTAATTCTTCATCTATCGCTTGCGTGCTTATGAATTCAGTGAGTCTATAGCTTGGGGGGGGGGGGGGGGGGGGGAGGGGAGTGAGGAGAGTAGAATGGTGCATAATAATACTATTAATGGTTTGAAAAGGAGTTGGATAGGTTATTGTAAGGGTGGGGAACATGCAGGGATGGATACATACAGGCAGGATGGAGCTTACAAAAATTCCAGGGATGAGGTCTGAAGTTCATACCACAGAACAGTGAAGCACAGGAACAGGCCCTTCAGCCCACAATGTTTACGCCGAACATGATGCCCAGCAACATAGACAATAGGTGCAGGAGAAGGCCATTCGGCCCTTCGAGCCAGCACCACCATTCAATACGATCATGGCTGATCATCCACAATCATTGGACGGGGTAACACGCTGATACTTTCTACAAAATCATAGTTAACAAAAATTAATGAACCGACCTACAACTCCGAAAATAACCTTAATTCTAGTTTAATTTAGTTTAGTTTAGAGGTACAGGGCGGAAGCAGGCCCTGAAGCAGTGATCCCTGCACACTAACACTATCCTACACACACTGGGGACAATTTACAATGTTACCAAAGCCAGGTTAACCTCTAAACCCGTACGTCCTTGGAGTGTGGGAGGAAACCCGGAGAAAACCCACGCAGGTCACAGGGAGAATGATGTACAAACTACTTACCGACAGCACCCGTAGTCAGGATCGAACCTGGGTCCCTGGCGCTGTGAGGCAGCAGCTCTACCGCTGCGCCACTGCCGCCAGTCTAAAATACATAACTTTAAATTCCTAACAGAGCAGTTTTGAAGTAAACTGACCTAATTTGATACCACTGTGAATTTGGAAACGGCACATTACACTGAAGTTAGGTTCTCCGTCTACAGTGGGCTCAGGCTCACGGTCAAGTTGGCCTTTCAAAGTCAAGGCCTGTCTTAGTCACACCCAATATGTGGGCAACTCCAAGGTCCGAGCTCAAGTGAACCCCTCTAATGTCAGGCCATGTTAAAGGCTAACTACTAGGCTAGGATGCTTCACTGACACCGATCTTTGACAAGACACTCTTACCAACAAAGCACTAAAGATGAATGCAGCTGAATCATCTGAACACATTACCATCCAGTCCTGTCAGTAGACGTCTCTTTCCAAGAGAAGTCTAACTCCTGGATAACTAGGAAGCGAGTCAGCGATGACCTTGGATAAACTGCGTAGATGGAAGTAGACTCCTTAAAAAATCCTGGTTGGACTTTGATAAGATGGACGCAAGTGATGCAGGTGTGACACGTGGGCAAATAGACTTCCTGAGAATTGTGCAAAATAATAAACTTGAAGATTGTGTTCCATGGCACCAGCCGAAACAGAAAGAGGCCTCAGGTAAACTGCTTGTCTGGTGGTGACATAGGGAAATCTCCACCCTGCGGCGGGCTGTGTCTTTCCCAAACCAACACTAACCCACCCTCTGCTATATGGCCCCTTCAATGGTGGCTGCCTGACTACTGACCGCATGCCTTGCACATTGACACTTGCCGATGCCTTGTGCTGCCGGGGTGACTTGCTCTGATACCTATCTCTCTATCTATCTCTCTCTCTCTCTCTCTCTCCCCTCTCTCTCCTCTCTCTCCCTCTCCCTTTCCCCCTCCACTCTCCCTCTCCCCTCTCTTTGTCTCTCTCCCCCTCTCCCTCTACCTCCCCCTCCCCTCTCCCTCTCTCCCTCTCCCCCTCTCTCTTCCCCTCCCATCTCTCCCTCTCCCCCTCTCTCTCTCCCCCCCTCCCCCTCCCCCCCTCCCTCCCTCTCCTCCCCTCTCTCCCTCCCTCCCCTCTCTCTCTCCCCCCCCTCTCCCCTCTCTTGGTCTCACTGTCTCCTCCCATCTCTCCCTCTCTCTCCCTCCCTCTCTCTCTCTCCCCTCTCTCCCTCTCTCCCCTCTCCCTCCCTCCCTCCCCCTCCCCCTCCCTCTCTCCCTCTCCTCTCTCTCCCCCTCTCTCCCCCCCCCTCTCCTCTCTCTCTCCTTCTCCCTCTCTCCCCTCTCTCTCTCTCTCTCCCCCTCCCCTCCCTCTCTCTCTCCCTCTCTCTCTCTCTCTCTCCCCCTCTCCCTCTCTCTCTCTGCATTTCTAAACCCTCTCTCTCCATTCCTCCCTCTCTCTCTCCCTCTCTCTCTCTCTCTCTCTCCCTCCCTCTCTCCCTCTCCCCCTGTATCGCTCCCTCTCTCTTTCTCTCTCTCTCTCTCTCACTCTGTCGCGCGCGTTTGCTCCTCCTTCTCCCTCCAAGTCAACATCAGTCACTTCATTGCCCCAAGTTCACTGACATCTAATTCCTTCATTCTACTGACACCCACCCCATCCTCCCCCTCGCCAGAAGGCTCCACATTGGCAGCACTCTGGTGGCATTGATCCATTTAACCATCGATTACTAATTTTTTTTTTGAAAATTGCCTGTGAAGCCACGATCCTCAGCCGTCATCGATGCGTGTATTTCTCCACCACTCTGCATCCACTCTCCATTTGCCAAGTCAATCGACATTTTAATGACTCTTCCGAGAATGGATTTTCAACAAAAACAAAACCTCTCAACATTTTCTGCGTGAAAGGAATTTTCAAATGGACTGGGCGCGAGGTGGCAACCTCTTGATTACATGGGAGGTGTGAAGGAGGGAGTGTAGACATGGGTCATTGTGTACACCAGCACACTCAGCATGACAAGGGCCCAGCTGGAGTATTCCTATCTGTCAGAGGCTTCCTCCACACTACAAGTCATGCGTGGTTTAACCGCTCCGTACATGACGTGGCTCTACACGTTGTTGACCCAATCCTCGGGAGCAGCGAGCTGGGTTGTGTGTCCAACGTAAGCCTGTGTTCTTCCCAATCTGTGACTGTGCCCTTTGCTTTGATGTTGTGTCGAGTCCGTGTGCACTTTACCTGTTTGCGCTGTGGTTTACTCTGCAAGGCCGCTCTCTGCACGTCAGCTTCTGAGAGTGGCTGCTTTGGAAGGTAGCTGGCTGACACCGCAACTCCCTAATCATTTGCCGGCGATTCTTGCCTTTGCTGAAGGCTCCACTTTAAGTAGGGAATGCGGTCGACTGGGCTTGTATTTGCTGGAATTTAGAAGGATGAGAGGGGATCTTATACAAACATATAAAACTCTTAGAGAATTGGACATGGTAGATGCAGGAAGAATGTTCCCGATGTTGGGGGAGTCCAGAACCAGGGGGTCATCGTTTAAGAATAAGGGGGAGGCCATTTAGGACTGAGATGATCAAAAACGTTTTCATCCCAGAAAGTTGTGAATCTGTGGAATTCTCTGCCACAGAAGGCAGTGGAGGCCAATTCACTGGATGTTTTCAAGAGAGAGTTAGATTTAGTTCTTAGGGGTAAGGGAATCAAGGGATATGGGGGAAAAAGCAGGAACGGGGTACTGATTTTGGATGATCAGCCATGATCATATTGAATGGTGGTGCTGGCTTGAAGGGCCGAATGGCCTACTCCTGCACCAATTTTCGATGCTTCTATTAGCAATCTGAGCAAGCAAGGCAGCTTTACCTTTCTGGGGCGAAAAGAAGGGTAGACCCAGTCCATCCCCCCCTGACTCTGGTCCAAGCCCACTCTTGTCTGAAGAAGAGTCTCGACCCGAAACATCACCCATCCCTTCTCCCCAGAGATGCTGCCTGTCCCGCTGAGCTACGCCAGCTTTTTGTGTCTATCTTCCGTTCTCGAAACTCTTTCTTCCAAGTTAAGTGAGAAGAATCGCCAACAGATAGATATTTACAAACTGAGGCAAATAGGAAGATTTAAATTGGCTGAAGTGTTAGATCCAACGAGCACTATTTAACCTTTGCCTCGAAGGTACACACAAAATGCTGGAGTAACTCAGCGGGACAGGCAGCGTCTCTGGAGAGAAGGAACGGGTGGAGTTTCGGATCGAAGAGAGTCTCGTCTCGAAATGTCACTCATTCCTTCTCTCCAGAGATGCTGCCTGTCCCGCTGAGTTACTCCAGCATTTTGTGTCAACCTTCGGTGTAAACCAGCACCTGCAGTTCCTTCCGACACATTTAATCTTGGCCTCATCGGAGTTATGCCCCTGTCCCACTTTGGAAACCTGAACGGAAACCTCTGGAGACTTTGTGCCCCACCCAATGTTTCCGTGCGGTTCCCCGAGGTTTTTGTCAGTCTCCCTACCTGCTTCCACTACCTGCAACCTCCGGCAACCACCTGCAACCTCCGGGAACCGCACGGAAACCTTGGGTGGGGCGCAAAGTCTGCAGAGGTTCCCGTTCAGGTTTCCTAAGTGGGACAGGGGCATTAGACACTAGTTGTGGGAGACAAGGAATGAAAGACGTGACGTGGGCCCAAGAGAGAGTCTAATGTAAAAATTAAGGGTGACAGAGTCGTGGGCAGAACGTTCTGCTGACTAGGAGAAACCTTGGTTGGAGTTAGTCTCTGGTTTGAGGGGTGAAGGGATGGGTTTGAGGATTGCAACCAAAGCCTTGGGCCTCCACTCCAGCCTCACGCATGTACAGCACTTCCTCCCTGCACTCACCCCATGCTTTTGCTCTTTCGCCACCTTCTCTGCACGATTTCTTTCTCTAGGCACGTTTTTCCTCCGCTCTCCGCAAATTCTGGCAGCTGCGACATTTGCCATGAGCTCTTCTGTAACAGCATGTGCATGCTCGGAGCCCGCCCTGTGTCTGTAACATTTGCAGTGATGCAACCCACTGATCCATCATCCCGCTCGGCGGTCTGGTGTGCATTAACACGCCAACCCTCGCCCCCCCTCCCAATGCCTGGGGGTCCTGATTTCTCTATGTTAAGACTGCAAGCAGACTCAGTTTAGATTAAAGAGCGGGCCTCGGCTAAAGCCCTCTGTGCGTGGGACCTGCCTCTAACTGCAGTGGCTGAGAAAGACAATATGGCTGTACCTGCCTCTAAAAGAGTTGTGAACTAAAATCAGCATGAAATCAGCTGTGATCTTATCGTTCTCACCTTTCCTTTCTCTTGTTTTTGTCTCTTCCCCTGCCGGCTTCTCTGGCCCATATATTCTGCCATCACTTGGGGGTCAGGGGTTATGGAGGAGAAGGCAGGAGCATGGGGTTAGGAGGGAGAGATAGATCAGCCACAATTGAATGGCGGTGTAGACTTGATGGGCCGAATGGTCCAATTCTGCTCCTATCACAGGTTCGGAGACACCCTTCTCTCCTTCTGTGGCGGGATGTGGAGAATGTTGTTATTCCCCAGTTATCTTGCCGTGGGGTGCAATGGGTTCAATGGGTTACAGCGGGGGCCCGACTGGCAGACTCAGCCAAACCTCCTGAACCACACCAGCCCCACTGCTACCTGGAGCAAACCATGCTTGGTGTGATAAGATGAAGGTTAAATAGGATCATTAAATATTGGTGAGCGAGTGATCAGCAAGTGTGTTTGACACCGCATTTATTCCCTGAGTGTGAACGTAACTGTTTACAAGCTGGAGCCAAAACCAATTGTGAAGTTCTCCAAAATCAGGAAAGTGGGGTCTCTTTTGGAGGTAGGCCTGTACTCGCTGGAGTTTGGAAGGATGAGGTGGGATCTCATTGCAACTTACCGAATGGTGAAAGGCCAAGACAGAGTGGATGTGGGGAGGATGTTTCCACTAGTGGGAGAGTCGAGGACCAGAGGCCACAGCCTCAGAATAAATGGACGTACCATTAGAATGGAGATGAGGAGGAATTTCTTTAGTGGTGAATCTGTGCAATTCAATGCCACAGACGGCTGTGGAGACCATCTTTGGGTGTTTTTAAAGTGTAGATTGATATTTCTAAGGCAGAGATTAATAGATTCTGTGGGTGTCAAATGTAATGGGGAGAGGGCAGGAAAATGGGGTTGAGAAGGAACAGCAGATCAGCTATGATTGCATGGTGGAATAGACGCGATGGGCTGAATGGCCTAATTCTGCTCCTCTGTCTTATGTTCTTAGAGGCCAGTCACAAAACACAACCAAGTCCCACTGTTCAGGGGTCTGGCCCTTTTTTAAATTGTTGAGGCACATATTCAGGCCCTCACTGATCAAGTGGCAGAGGGGAATGTCGGTACAAATGCTATGTTTAGTTTAGTTTCGAGATACAGCGTGCAATCAGGCACTTCAGCCAACCGAGTCCACGCCGACCAGCGATCACCCATTCACACTAGTTACATCCTGGACACTTGGGACAACTTTCAGAAGGCAATTAACCTACAAACCTGCACGTACTTTGGTATGTGGGAGGAAACCGGGGAGGTGACAGGGAGAACGTGCAAACTCCGTATAGACAGCACCCGTAGTCAGGATTGAACCGGGGTCTCTGGCACTGTAAGGCAGCAACTCTACTGCTGCGCCACCGTGCCGCCCCCAGTTATGGTTGTGTTTTGTGACGGGTATCGTGCAGAACTCGGAGGGTTATCTGACACAACTCGTTCATGAGTTTGTTGCAGTTTGATATTCCACGTCCAAGCTGGCCGTTCATTGAACTGCACAGAACCGCAAAGATGTCAGAGTCATGATAGTGGGTTTGTAGCTGGAAGTCAGCAGACCAGTAGGAATCAAAATGCAGGTTCAATGCAAATAATAATCTGTTTATTTAGTTGTTTCTTCTGTTGCCTGATCCAACCAGTTTAATGAGTAGAGAAGGCAGGTCAGCCTCCATGGATGGACTGGGATTGTCTCAGTCAGATGCTCTGAGCTCCAGGGTGATTGCTCCAGTGTTTGTGGTCTGCGCTGTGCAGTGGCTGGTTGTGTGTGTGTGTGTGTCCGTGTCTGGTTGCCCTGTGTCCCCATTGAAACCCTGTCTCCGTGCTAAAGCTGTTGCTAGAAGACGTCACCTCTTCACTCTGGGTCGCGGCCACAGTGCGATGCGAGACCTCCTCTCACCTCTGTATTAATCTGCAGCCGTCCTCCCAAAATCTGGAATCTGCTGATGGACTGAAGTGTCTCAAAATGGTCGGGCAAAATTGGTCGGTCTTGGGGTGGCGGAGGATATACGGGACGGTCTGAGTGAACGCCTGTAAGTCTGATGACCCTCCTGACCTCCGCCCAAGGCCAACGAAAAACCCAACGGACCATTTGAGGAGTCTTCTATTCGTGTGTTGCCTGGGAAATTGGTCAGCCTTGGGTAGTGGAGAAAGGAACGCCTTTCAAACTGAAGGGGTCTGATGTCCGTCCTCACCTCCGCCCAAGGCCAACCAAAAGCCCATTTGAGGGGCTCCTCTATTCTCCTGCCGCCACCAAGAATTCTAGCAACAGCCATTTGTTTTCTCCTGTTGTCTGTCCTCTGCAGTTGTCTCCTCAAAAGTCCGGTCACCTCGCCCCCTTCCCCCCCCCCCCTCACCCCCCCCCCCCCCCCCTACACTCCAGGTCCACCCCACATGCCCCACACACACGTGCATGTAGAGGGATTAGCAACAGGGGGGTGGGATGGATAGACATTGACCCAAAGGCCTAGATGCTGCTGGAAGCCTGAAGAAAAGTTGCCACCTCGCTACCTCACCTGGCTGTTGATCGGGTTTTTTTTTTGTCCCACAACAAATGTCGGCACCACAAAAATAAAGGCAGCCTAAAATACCATCGTTGGAGCGTGTGTTCTTTTGTGTGTCAGCTAATCACGTGCCTGCATGGGTCTGCAACTCCTCAGCACAAGTTCACCAACTTTATTTTGCTCCTTCAGGTTTTTCTTGAGTTTGTCTCTACTCGTCTCACTGCCATCCTCCGGCCTGCCGACCCAGGCGGCTCCACAGTTGTGTGTGTGTGTGTGTTGGCACGTCACTCCCCCACCCACAACTTGCACTGCTCGGCCTGCGGCACGGCCTCACTCCGCGCCCTGCTGCCACACGCCCCACCATCACGGAAAGGACACGAGTCTCCGGCGCCAAGAGGCCCCCAACGCTCGGCCGTGTATGAGTTCCGGCTCGTCTCCAGTGGCGGAGGGTCCGCTGTTGTTTGGCCAAGCTGGAGCCCAAAATGGAGGTCAGAAGTTCTTTACAAACGAGAGGCCCATTTGCCCCCTGTGACATGGAGGTGCATCATTTGAGGTCAGCAACTCTATTGAACTTACAAATCCTCAAGGCGTCTTGACTCTTGGACTTTTGAGGAGATGGGACCAAGGTCCCGCTGGGTTGTGGGGGTGCTGTTAGGCTTGCCCCACTTAGATCGTTTGCTACGGGGTGGCCACTGGGGGCAATCCAGTGTTCCAGCACCAGAGACCTTCCGTTGGTGGGCTCCATATTGCACTGTTGACTGGTTCAGGCCCCTGCACAAAGTAGCCTGAGCTGGCAGCGGTACAGACGTGGGTGGGAGAGTGTGTGTGTTGTACCATCCCTCCAACCACAGCGGTGGGAGGAAGGGACATCATCTTCTCCGTTGGCCACCTAGGCTGGCACCAGTGTCGACGGACCTGGTCAATACTGTGCTGGAAGAATATTGATTCCGACATTGCCATCTGATGCACTCAAGCATTTGGTGAACAATATCTGTTGCATTGTGGCAGGCCAGGGTGAAGCTGGAGGTCCAGCTAACTCAGTACTTTGACCAACCACTGGGAGGTTGCCAGAGGTTCTAGTCCATCCTTGCTGTGCGAGCTTGCGGAGATAGTCGCTGCCTTCTCAATCATTCCAACCAGGCATGAGTCTTCACCTCTCCCCAGCGGGGAAGGTCATGTGGTTCATCGACCGGGAGCCCAGAGGCAGCTGTCTGTTTCTATCTTCATGAAACCTCCTGTGACTCCGGTCAACCTCTGTGTAAAACGGAGATTCCTCGCTCTTCATCTGTTGTATCGTGGACGGGGCGCGGCCTGCTGCCGCCAATCAGGAATCACAGCCAGACACTCAGGCTTGTTTATGAGCAGCCTGGCTCTTCAGGAGTTTCTGTTTTGTAATTCTGGTTGCACTGCCTCTAGTCCCTTCAGCCTCCTTCTCCCTGCTATCCCCCGAGCCTGCAGAAAACAGGTGATGCACAGGCGTTGTGCCGTGTGTGTCTTTACCTGTCCCTCTCTGCCTTCCTCTCTTTTTCATCCCCTCACTATCTTCCCCTATCTCTCTCTCTCTCTCTACCGCCCTCTACCTCGCTCTCTCTCTCTACCTCTCTCTATCTCTGCTCTTCCTCTCTAACCTCAATTCCGACCTCTCTCACCACATCCCCCTCTTCCTTCCTATTTCTACCCCCCTCTCTACCTCTATGTCTCTCCCGCCATCTCTACCTCCCTATCTCCATTTCTGTCTCTACCTCTCTCTACCTCCCTTCCTCCCACTATTGTCTACCTCCCTCACCATCTCTCTTGCTACCTCATCCTTTCTGCCTTCCTCTTTCCCTACCTTCCTCTCTCTATTTTTACCAGTCGCCCTCTCTACCACTCTCTCCATCTCTACCCCATCGTCTCTCCCTAGCCCCCATTTGTATTTCCCCTTCTGTTCTCACTCTCTTTATTTCAGACGGGTCACTGCCAGTGTGAGCTGTGCAGTGTCAGTGATTCACGCCACTGTGGCTCCACTCACAAGAGAATCGACCTCTGTCTCTACCTCCATTTTACTTCCAGGGATGGCGTTTGGAGCAGCATTTGATTTGCATCTTATGTCTAATCATAACAATAATGACATAATTTACAATATATATTTTGTGGATGAGATAAATCTCACTGGTACTGCAGGTGAAGCACAATATCAGATGTGCACTGAGGGAGAAGTGCCATCTCGTGTGTACCATGGCCAAGGTGCCATCTCACGTGCGTGTAGTGTTGATGAGGTGCCATCTCATGTGTGTGTACCATGGGTGAGGTGCCATCTTGAGTGTACTGAGGGTGAGGTGCCATCTTGAGTGTACTCAGGGTGAGGTGCCATCTTGAGTGTACTCAGGGTGAGGTGCCATCTTGAGTGTACTGAGGGTGAGGTGCCATCTTGTGTGTACTGAGGGTGAGGTGCCATCTTGTGTGTACCATGGGCGAGGTGCCATCTTGTGTGTACTGAGTGTGAGGTGCCATGTTGTGTATAGGGTGATTTCACGAAAGGTCACTGGAGCGTAGATCCGCACCCACGTGACCGAAAATCTCAACTGGAGTACATGCTATACATCCGGTACATGTTAGTGAATGGGAAAACACGCACTTTCCCATCCGTTAAAAACATAGAAAACGGCCAGTTTTTGAGCTGAAATTTTCTGTGCTAGTCAGGGTGACCGTGAAGCACAGCGACCTAAATTTTCAGGCAAAAAAAAAGATAGAAAGTAAGGTAATTACAAGAGGGAACTGAAGGTGGAAAAACAGACATTTGCCGTGGAGATTTAAAGATCCAAAATATCGAGAATTATCGCGTTTGCTCGCTGAATTTCATCAAAAGTAAGGCATTCTTAACTTATTTTTGATGAAATTGAGCGAGCAAACGCGATAATAATGCCTTACCTTTGATGAAATTCAGCGAGCAAACGCGATAATTCCCGATATTTTGGATGTTTAAATCTCCACGGCAAATGTCTGCTAAGCACTTCCGCTGTTTTTCCGCTGTGTGTAGGATAGAACTAGTATGCAGGTGATCGATGGTAGGCACAGACTCTGTGGGCCGAAGGGCCTGTTTCCATCCCTGAAGTAAACTAGCTGGTGAAGAGAGGACGGCCAGTGTTAAATCATGCAGATTTATCTGAAGACTATGTGTTGCTATGGAGAGTTCTGGAGATGTGAAGATTGTTCTGATTTTGGCCCACAGTCAGAGTGTAGTTTAGTTTCATTTGGTTTAGTCCTATCAAGTCAGTGATGTGGTGATCTTGCCTTGACTTCACTCCCCACAAACGTCCCTTGTTGTCTGGGCTTTGACAGAGCACCTTGTTAAAGTCAGCAAGAAGTCATGAGACGCAGAGCGAAGACAAACGATACCCCAGTGAAGGTTCATGAAAGACCGGGTGAATAGTATATTCCTGGGTGGTGTCTCTGGTAAAGCAGTGGTCACGGAGACCGATGGATGTGAGGTGGGTCGGAGGCAAAGGTTTGATCACGGGTGCCATGCTATGGTGTTGCTGACTCGGGACGCTGGGCTGCAGCGGCCCACTGTGGACAATGACCTGGCCTGTGATAGTCAGTGTGATGTTTGGTGGACTGTGTGGGGTGGGAGGACCCGTTGCTCCTCCCGTGCAGTAGATGGAGCTCCACAGGACAAAGGGTGATGTCTTGTAGCGAGCAAGATAGACCACTCGACGAAAAATGCGTAGTACGGTCATGGGCAGATTCATGGGGAATTGTCGACCCCATTTCCGTAACCGGCTTCCATCTCCGCACCAAAGATCCCGTAGCGGAGCAAAGATACTACTGCGGAGACGGAAGCCGGTTACGGAAACATCCTCGTAAAAATAAAAGTTATTTGGGAAAGATCGTCTCATTTTCAGATTTATGAAGACGAACTGTTCCCCCGTAACGCTGATTACACTGCGAGTCGGGTCGGGCCGGGTTACTGAAATGGATGAAATAAAGGCCCACGTTCCGCTCCGTTGCGTACTACATGTCGGCCCATTGCATTTAGAAGGAATGGTAATCTGGCTCCGCTATAGGATCTTTGGTTTATTCTCCGTGTGCAGCCATTTTGAGTTGTCTTGCTGCGAGCAGAGCATTGACGTAATGTGATAAAGATTTCTGTTGTGCCTTGAAGACCCTCAAGTACTTGTGCAGACCTAGAAGACGAACACTAAAGTCAGTTCATCACCGTTGTGTTCTTCCTTCACAAGGAGCTTTTATTCCATTTGTTCCAGAGAGGGGAAAAGATCAAGACTGCCACAGGCAGTTTGCAATCAACAATCAAACCGTTATCAAATGACAATGTTGTCAACCTTACCTACAATGCACTCATCCACCCCTCCCCCACAGACGATGGAAATCTGAAACAAAATGCTGGAAACACTCGGCAGGACAGGCAGCATCTGTGAATAGAGAGTTCAGTTCAGTTAAGTTTATTGTCATGTGTACCAATGTACAGTGAAAAGCTTTAGTTGCGTGCTAACCAGTCAGTGGAAAGACTACATGATTACAATCGAGCCGTCCGCAGTGTACAGATACATGATAAGGGGAATTACGTGAATAACTCCAGTAAGGTCCAATCAAAGAGAGTCTGCAGGTCTTCAATGAGGTGGACAGTAGCTCAGAACTGCTCTCTAGTTGTTGGTAGGATGGTTCAGTTGCCTGATAACAGCTGAGAAGAAAGACACAAAGTTTTAGAAACACTCAGCGGGTCAGTCAGCGTCTGTGGAGAGAGTAATCATGCTCCAGCGTCAATGCTAATATTTTCCTGGCTCTTTCTGTTGAGATTGTGGGCTGCTGCCGATTCCATGACCTTTAATGGTCAGTAAACCAGGCCCAGTGTCAGTGACAGGTAACCGAGGTGGTGGTGGGGAGGGGGAGACATTCAGCTCCAGGCTGGGTGCTGGGCAATGCCGGTGGAGAGGCCCTCTGCTGGCTGGCCACAGTATTACTGGCACTGTGGCCAACCTCACCTCCACCTGTCCAAGGTGACCATCTTGGACGATGCCTCAGAAGACATCAACCCACCAAAGTCTGCCTTGGACCCCTGAAACACTCTGACGAGGGTTTTATCCAAACACTTTGCTTTTGACAAACTGCGATCCGTCTTAATACTTATCTGACATGAAATGTCAGCTCTGTTTCTCTTCCCACAGATGCGGCCTGACCTGCTGAGAATGTGCAGCCTTTTCTGCTTATATTTTAGTGTTTCAGCATCTGTGTTTTATTCTGACTTTTCTATGTTTTACTGATGACAATGCCTTAATTGCAGGGTCCTTTATCTGTGAGAGTCCACACACCTTAGTGTGTGGGGATCGCTGGTCGGCACGGACTCGGTGGGCCGAAGGGCCTGTTTCCGCGCTGTGTATCTCCAAACTAAACTAGCGTAAAAAAAATCCTCCGGCATGTTATTCTAAGCTCTCCGAGTTCCTGACTGCCGGAGCTGGGCCCTCTCCGGTCTCTGGTCTGGATCAGGGATTGGGAATGCCGGGAGTGGGGAATACCTGTAGCCTGTGTGATCCGCTCTGCCAAGGTTTAGCTTTGCTCAGTGATGCTTTTCCAGCCAGATTGAGAATTAACCAGGTATGTTAACGTCCCAGAGACGCCTACACAACGGCAGCTAGGAGCGCTGGCACGCTGAACAGTCTCTGTACAACTTCAAAATAATCCTCTTCACAAAACCCAAAGCATCCTGTGGCTTTATGGCCCTTCATCACCAGGAGTGGCCATACACTTCCGTTGTCGTCAGAACTGGATAGGAAACGTGCAGAGGGATATAGGATATAGGAGCAAAATTAGGCCATTTGGCCCATCGATTCTGCTCCGCCATTCGATCAGGGCCGATCTAACTTTCCCTCTCAACCCCATTCTCCTGCCTTCTCCCCATAACCTTTGACCCCCTTCCTCACACAGAGCCTGTCACTCTCCGCTTATACGACTTGGCCTCCACATCCGTCTGTGGCAATGAATCAATTCAACAGATTCACTACCCTCTGGCTAAAGAAATTCCTCCTCATGTGGGTCAAACGCAGGCAAATGGGGACCGGGGTAAATGGGCATGTTGGTCAGCATGGAGTAGTTGGGCCGAAGGGCCTGATTCATGCTGTATGACTCAAGGGTGCCTGCCCTTCAGCCCAGGCCTGTTATGTGTAGGAAGGAACTGCAAATGCTGGTTTAAACCTAAGATAGACACAAACTACTGGAATAACGCAGTGGGTCAGGAACCTCTTTGGAGAAAAGGAATAGTTGCTGTTTCAGGTCTGAAGAAGGGTTTCGGGCCAAAGCGTCACCTATTCCTTCTCTCCAGAGATGCTGCCTGGCCGGCTGAGTACCTCCAGCATTATGTGTCTATCTAGAGCGTGTTGGTGTGAGATGCCCAGTCTATGTTGCTGTTGCTGTGGTGTCCAGCTGGCCCTGGTTCTGGGTGGGTTGTGTGGGTATCAGGCTGGGCTAACCATGTGCTTTTCCTTCCGCGCTTGGGACCAGTCCCATTGAGCATGTGCAGACCGCCTGGCCGGCGACCAGCTCCGCCCACCCGGCCCCTCCCCCCGCTCCGGCCGGCCAACCCGCTCTCGCTAACCCCATGATGTCGCCGCCCGCCGCTGCCAATCAGGATGGTGCCGCCTCGCCCGCTCGCCTCAGGTATTAGATGCTTAAAAGAGCTTGGTAGAGCTGGGTGCAGCTTGGTAGAGCATGGTAGAGCATGGTGGCGCGATTGCTGGTGTGCATGTCAGCTAACCCCTTGCTCGCGGTGGGGTGGGCCGATGCAACATCTGTGTAGATATGGGGTGCCCAGGGTATTTGGGAAGGGCACGCCCATTGGGGAATGGATCTGCCACACAGCGTTGACCCAAGGTTGCCCACTTCCATTTGGCGAGTTAGAGTGGTGTACATGGAGCCAACGGAAGGGAGCTTTCCATCTCCTAGGCCCTACACTCATCCCTGGAACACCTGGATAATAGAGACACCTATGCAAGGCGTGGGCAAGACAAAGCGTAACATGGACATGGGAGTGTAGTGCAGGTGTGGTGGAGTTGCTGCCTCACGGCGCCAGAGACCCTGGTTCGATCCTGACCACGGGTGCTGCCTGTACTGAGTTTGTACGTTCTCCCCGGGACCACGTGGGTTTTCGCCAGGTGCTCTGGCTTCCTCCCGCTCTCCAAAGACGTGCAGGTTTGTAGGTTAATTGGCTTCGGTAAAATTGGGGAGGAATTGCAGATGCTCGTTTACCAACTAAAGGACACAAAATGCTGGAATAACTCAGCGGGTCAGGCAGCATCTCTAAGGAACATGGATAGGCGACATTTCATGTTGGGACCCTTCTTCAGAATGATTGCAGTGGGCGAGGGGGGGAAGAAAGGTGGTAGAGAGGAGAGGCAGGACAAAGCCTGGCAGGTAATAGGTGAACACAGGTGAGGGGGGGGAGGGTTTCGAAAGGTAGCTGGTTGTAGTCGGGTTATTTTGGGGAAGCCTTGTGTCTGCCCCGCTGCATAAACCCAGCCGGGGAAAGATGAATGAATACGATTATTGGCCAAGCATGTTCACATACAAGGAATTTGCCTTGGTGCTCCGCTCACAAGTAACAATTAATAATGACACATAAAACATTAAACATTAATAATAAAAACATTATAGTTTAAACTTGTGAATGAAATAAAATACCAGAGCAAAAGGGGGCTACAGACTTCTGGATATTGAGTAGAGCTACTAATATGCTGTGTTTTGATTAAATATCCTGACTGTTTCTCCCCAAAGATCTATTTTCTCTTCTGCAGCTTGCACTGATAGTTTGTAATACTCTGCTTTGCTTGAGTAACCCAGAACTAATCCTTCTGCCTCTTCTCACTTTGTTTCAGCCGTGTATCCGTTCCTGTCCTCCCTTCCCCGGTTATTCCATGCCTCCGATATTCCCAGCCGCACCTTCCCTTCCAATTCCCCCTCCTCTCTTTCAGCAACCGTTTTATCTCAGTTGGTGCGATATTCCCCAACCGCGCGGTATGCAAACTCTTCACCTACTGTATTTAAACCTGCCTTTGGTCTTCACAGCTTCAGTGGAAACGCCACACTCTTCCCCCCCTCCCTTCCCCCCCTTCACACAGAGAGTGGTGAATCTCTGGAACTCTCTGCCAGAGAGGGTAGTTGAGGGCGTTAGATGTGGCCCTTGTGGCCAAGGGGATCAGGGGGTATGGAGAGAAGGCAGGTACGGGATACTGAGTTGGATGATCAGCCATGATCATATTGAATGGCGGTGCAGGCTCGAATGGTCGAATGGCCTACTCCTGCACCTAATTTCTATGTTTCTTCTCCGTCCTAATATTACTCAATGGGAACCGACTGATCCAATGTATTTTGTCGATGCTGTTTTTGATACAAATACATCTACTGATGCTCCTGAACACATCAACAGTGATGTAACCTGGGGTCCATTGGGTGTTTCGGGTCTTTCAACATCAGACACCCTCACCCAGGCGACCCAGCCGTGGTTGATCAGACCACGACTTGTGTTCAGGTGGAATTCGCTCCTCCCCATGGACCTCCTCTCCTGATCCAGAGTCATCTCGAGGCCTTCTCCGCTGCCTCTGTGGTGTTCCTGATGGCCTTTCTCCTCGCCACTCCGTTTATGCCCAGTGCACTCAAGGCTTTGTAGAGCGATTGCCCTGCAAAACCTCTGCACCCTGCCTCCATCCTTTGATGCCCCACTTTATCAAATTGTCCGCATCCTACCGGCTTATGGGCAAAGCTGGCAGTGCAACTATGCCTCGAGCAAGCGTAATCTCTGTAATAACTCTGCAATAATATTGTTGACTATGGGGGAGTTGAGGGGATTTTTGGGAGAATGAGATGGGGTTAGTGTAGGGTTAATGGATGTGGCTGCTGGATGGTTGGCACAGACTTGGCAAAGAAAACCATCTTCTCGCGTGTTGACATGGCAGCGCTGCTAGTAGAGCGACCGCCTCAGAGCTCCAGAGACCAGGGTTCAATCCCCGCCTTGGGCGCTGTCTGGGTGGAGTTTGCATGTTGTCCATGTGGCCGTGAGAGCTTCCAGTGGGTCCTCTGGTTTTCTCCAACGTCCCAGAGAGACGTTGGAGAACGTCTCGCCTCGCCTTTATAAACTGCGCCGTTCCCAATTCAATGAAGTGTTCTGCTCAAATCCAGTAATGAGTAGGAAGGAACTGCAGATGCTGCTTTACACCATGTATAGACACAAAATGCTGGAGGCATGTTGTCACAGGCAGCATCCCTGGAGAAAAGGAACAGGTAGCATTTTGGGCTAGGACCCTTCTTCAGACTCTAGAACTGTATGTAGAGTCTAAGAAGTGTCTCGACTCGAAACATCACCTATTGCATTTCTCCGTAGATGCTGCCTGACCCGCTGAGTTACTCCACATTTTGTGCTGTATGTAGTTTTCTTGAGGTGGTTACAAGGACATGCAGCAAAAACAGAAGTCTTAACTGGTGGTGGGGTGGAAGCTGGGAGATCAGCAACACCAGCTGGTCCCTCGGAAGATGCAGGGAGAGTGGTGCCACACAGACCAGGGTGGGTCTGCTCTGACCGTCCGTCTGTGCTGGGTTGGCGACCTTGGTTGATGTAGCTTGTAGTGCGCAACATCTGGCGAGGCACTGGGGAGCAACATCTGCTCGGCAATCCAGGGCTGGTCACTGGCTTACATCAGCTGGTTAGTACCTCTGGGCCAGTCTGCTGTGCAACATCTGGGGAGCACCCATTGGTGAGTCCCTGGGGTACCACATCTGGCGGGCAACTGTAGGTGAGTCCCTTGGGTTCAACATCTGTAGATCACCCATTGGTAAACCCCCTATCCCACTGTACGAGGTCATTCAAGAGTTCTCCCGTGTTTTCCCCTGGTCCGTAGGAGTTTGTGGATGCCACGTAGCGGCTCGTAATGCTAACGGTAGGTACTCGGGAAATCCGGTAAACTCGTGACATTTTTTCATGCAAAAAAATGTCCACGAGTAAAAAAATCCTTGTGATGAAACATCCAACTCCTACGGACCTGCTATGGACATTCTCCGAGTTTGAATCGGGGGGAAAACTCAGGAGAACTCTTGAATTTCCTCGACAGGGGCTTAAGTCATGGTGATACAACATCTGGTTGGCACCCATTGATATTTCACTGAGGTATATCTGCAGCCCGTTGGGGAGTCCCTGGAGTAGAACATCTGGTGAGCGCCCATTGGTGAATTGTGGGGTTGCAACATCTGGGGAGTACCCCTCAGTGAGTCATGGGGTACAACTTCCAGTGGGCACCCATTGGTGAGCCCCTGGGGCACAATATCTGGTGGGCACCACCGCGCGGACGAGCAGAACCATCAGAGCCGGGTGCTTCTGCCCGCTGACCTCTGCCGGCTGTGAGAGTGGGTGGACATCTCCTTGACCAAACGCCATGGCATCCCTCGTAGTCTGAGTTCATCGGTAAGGAGATGCTTCTGAAGCTTAGGCCGGAGAGTCACCAACGCCAGCAAACGTCAGCAGAGAACTGACCCAAACTGGCGAAAGTAACCCGATCATCTCCTTTATATCGGCAAGACCAAGCGCAGACTGGGCAATCATTTCGCTGAACACCTCTGTCCAGTCTGCCTTAGCCTATGTGATCTCCTGGTTGCTAAACACTTTAACTCAAGGGTTCCCAACCTGGGGAGTAAATTTCGTCTACCCAGGGGGTCAATTTGTTGATTTAGGGTTTGTACATATTTTTTCTCATTGACTGAGACTGTGTTTGGTTCTGGTATACTGGTATCTGTTCATCGTTAGTTGTTCATGAATAAGTGAAATGACATTGTTATGTGCTATTAAATTTGCCAGGGGTGAACAGGACCAAAAAGGTTGGGAACCCCCCTGCTTTAACTCTCCCTCCCATTCCCACACTAACCTTTCTGTTCTGGGCCTCCTCCACTGTCAGAGTGAAGCCAAACGCAAAAGGGCATTTGCAACAGCACCTCATATATCACTTGGGCAGCTCACACCCCAGCGGTATGAATGTCGATTTCTCTAGCTTAAAGTAAACCTTGCTTTCAATAGACAATAGACAATAGGTGCAGGAGTAGGCCATTCGGCCCTTCGAGGCAGCACCGCCATTCAATGTGATCATGGCTGATCATCCCCAATCAGTACCCCATTCCTGCCTTCTCCCCATATCCCTTGTCTCCGCTATTTTTAAGAGCCCTATTTAGCTCTCTTGAAAGCATCCAGAGAACCTGCCTCCACCGCCCTCTGAGGCAGAGAATTCCACACTCACCACTCTCTGTGAGAAAAAGTGTTTCCTCGTCTCCGTTCTAAATGGCTTACTCCTTATTCTTAAACTGTGGCCCCTGGTTCTGGACTCCCCCAACATCGGGAACCTGCTTCTGCCTCTAGTGTGTCCAAGCCCTTAACAATCTTATATGTTTCAATGAGATGCCCTCTCATCCTTCTAAACTCCAGAGTGTACAAGCCCAGCTGCTCCATTCTCTCAGCACATGACAGTCCCGCCATCCCGGGAATGAACCTTGTAAATCTACGCTGCACTTCCTGTATAGCAAGAATGTCCTTTCCCTCTCTCTCCATCCCTCCCCCACCTGAGTCACCGTACTAGCTTCAGTGTCTATGACCATTGTGAGCTCCACCTTCCTTGATCATCATTACATTTTGCATATCTTCCATTCATTTGTTCCACATCTCTCTATATCACCGTCTCTATCTCTCGTTTCCCTCTCCCCTGACCCTCAGTCTGAAGAAGGGGGGCTTCGACCCGAAACGCCACCTAATCCTTCTCTCTGGAGGAGCTGCCTGACCCGCTGAGTTACTGCAGCTCATTGTGTTTATCTTCTGTAGTCTTTGTAATACATGTGTTTCTCTAACGTTCTTCTCGGAGTAGATCCGATGTCAAGCCACCCAAACCAAGGACTGCTTTAGAGGCGATTTGCATCACTCCTCTTTTCAACGCGTCCTATTTGCCCCAACGAACCCGACCTAGTGCCGTTCCCCTGGGAAAGGCCAAGATGAGGTACCATAACTCAGTGGAAACTAATCCAGCAAAGGGCCACATGTGCAGAGCATATACGGATACACATGGATTAATAACTGGACAACAAGCCCTGGCAATAGTTGAACTGTTCATCCTGACTTCTGTCCGGAATGAATATTAGCGTGTGTTAAGATATGAATTGGTGTGTTGCAGATATATTGCAGTTTCTCAGGCAGAAGATGAACCTGTTCCTCTGTCTCTCCAGTCTTAGTTTAGTTTAGAGGTACAGTGCAGAAACGGCTCCTTCAGTCCACTGAGTCCGAAGCTGACCAGTGATCCCCATTCACTAGCACAGTGGTTCCCAACCTTTTTTAGCTTATGGCCCCCTTGAGATATTTAATTTTTCTGTGCCCCCCCCCCGACATTATTAGCGGAAAAAATATTATAATACCTTCCATAAAAATATCAGTGTCTATTAATTGCACTTATATTCTCTTTTATTCTATTCCACAAACATCAAAAATATTTCAACGACATAGATTTAAATTTATTAGAACTGAGTTTTAGGAGGCAACAGGATGTGTGGCTCAGTGGCCCCCTTCATTGAACCTGTGGCCCCCTAAATCCCAAAGTGTTTTGGTGGCCCCCCCTGAAATTTGCCATAGCCCTTTTGGGGTTGGGAATCACTGCACTAGCACACTCCTACACACTAGAAACAATTTACAATTCTTACCAAAGCCAATTAACCTACACACGTTTTTGGAGTGTGGGAGGAAACCGGAAGGAATCAGAAGTCGTCAGGATCGAACCTGGGTCTCTCTGGCGCTGTAAGGCAGCAACTCTACCGCTGTGCCATCCTGCCGCCCAATACAACACTGTTCCCACCTGCTCCCTCCGTGTGAGTTATGTTCTAATAATTCAGAGCTGGCCTCTGAGCCAAGAGTTTGTGGATTCCAGACTCCATGCCGAGAGAACTGAGCACAAAATCCTGGCTGATCCACAAGTCCAGTACCAAAGCGTTTAAGAAGGAACTGCAGATGCTGGAAAATCGAAGGTAGACAAAAGTGCTGGAGAAGCTCAGCGGGTGCAGCAGCATCTATGGAGCGAAGGAAATAGGCAACGTTTCGTGCCGAAACGTTGCCTATTTCCTTCGCTCCATAGATGCTGCTGCACCCGCTGAGTTTCTCCAGCACTTTTGTCTACCTTCAGTACCAAAGTGTGTTGTTGCAAGAGAGGTGGAACTTAGCTCACATCTGCCCTCTAGAGGCCATTGACGATCCCAAGGCACCACTGAGCTAGTTGTCAGACTTTAGTCACAGAGTGATACAGCAGGGAAACAGGCCCTTCAGCCCAACTTGCCCACACCAGCCAACATGTCCCATCTATACTAGTCCCTCCTGCCTGCTTTTGGCCCATAGACTTCTAAACCTATCCTATCCATGTACCTGTCTAAATGTTTCTTAACCAGGTGATAGTCCCTGCCTTAACTACTTCCTATGTCAGCTATTTCCATAATCCCACAACTCTTTGTATGAAAAAGTTACCCCTCAGGTTCCTATTTTAGTCTTTAGACTCTAGAGTTACAGCGCAGAAAAAGACTCTTCGGCCCACCGAGTCCGTCCCGACCAATGATCACCCCGCACACTGGCACTATCCTACACACTAGGAACAATTTACAATTTTACCGAAGCCAATTAACCTACAAACCAGCACGTCTTTGGAGCGTGGGAGGAAACCGGAGCACCCGGAGAAAACCCACGCGGTCAGGGGGAGAACGTACATGCTCCGTACAGACAAGCGCCTGTAGTCAGGATCGAACCCGGGTCTCTGGTGCTGTAAGGCAGCAACTCTCCCCCTGTATCACCCGTTGTCCTCCATATCCTGGCCCAATAGTTATCCCACAGGCAACACCTTAACACTAGCGATCTGCCCCGTAGCTCACTTTTTGTTGGAAGTCGGCGAGCTTCATACATACGAGTGGCTGTACAGTTGCTGGAAAGATGACGTGGCATCTCCTGAGTTTGCAGAAGGCGCTAAAGTAAAGCAGTGTTGAGATGTGAGAAGGCAGAGTGGGATAAGTGGTCCTTTGTTCCTGTGCTGTGAGGAGCCTGCTCCCCCCCTTCATGAGTGTGGTGTCAGGGGTAGTGTTGGAGGGAGAGATACTGGGGCCAGAGCCTGCGATGTGTATACAGGGACTGCACTCGGTCACCTGATGGTCTGATACTCTTGTTCACCACGAGCAGGCTCTCTGGGTTTGGAACTGGGACGTTGGGCTCGCAGCAGGTAGTGCTGCTGCCTCGCAGCGCCAGTGACTCAGGTTCAATCCCAAATGAAGCCAGAAGCTCTCAGCTGCGAAGTGTTCAGTGAGTTATATCTGCAACACCAGACGGTTGTAAATAACAAATTTATTACGACAGGATAGAATTTTATTCATCCCCGCATTCTTTGGGGAAATTTGTCTGCCAACAGTCATAACACACAATAAGGTACACGAAAACTTGAAATTAAAATGTAATTAAAAGTGAATTGAGCGATATCTGACCTGGGGTGATAATGTTAATAGGTTTTTTAGAATGAATCCTCGCTTGGAGTTGGGTCTGCCACGATAAACGTTCCATGTATACCCTCCCCATGTGGACAGCATGAAGAAAGCTTCTGCCTCCCCCACCCTCTTCACCCCACTCATGCCTAATATGCAGCTGTGACGACCAGTTACCAACTAGCTTCACCTCTCCCACCGTGGGGTTTCTCTGGCCTTTGTTTCAACGCGATGGCAATTTACAAAGATAATTTTAATATTTTAATAATAATCGCTCTTTTCTTAATTGGCGGTTGCACTAATCAATGTGGAATCGGCTTTTACTGCAACTGATGAATCTCCAGGGAGTGCTGAAGCCGTCTCTCTGAGCGCTACTTTCAACAGGCAGGCAGATGCTAACCTTTCCCCACGTTCTTTCTCCAAGACCATGTTTCTCTTTATTAAGATAGAATTTCTAGGTCTGTGATTGAATCTCAGCCCAATGCAAGACCATCTCTTCTGGGGGTTGGCATTGTGTTGGGCCACTGACCTTTCGCCCCTGGGACAGAGTTCCCTGTCAGAAGAGTAGGCATAATGTGTAGGAAGGAACTGCAAATGCTGGTTTTAACCGAAGATAGACTGGAGTAACTCAGCAGGGCAGGCCCGAAAAGGTCACCCATTCCTTCTCTCCAGAGACGCTGCCTGTCCCGCTGAGTTACTCCAGCTTTTTGTGTCTGTCTTCTTTTTAGAAGAGTAGACACTTTGCTTTGACCAGGGTACTGGGCATCTCCAGTTAGGGTCATGTAACAGTGGTTGACATGGTCAGATAGATACAGCTTTGCCACCGATTTTCCAGCAACTGGTGATCCGGCCCCACTTTAATCCAGAGAACTTAATCCGAGGCTGACTTTGCGGGTCAGTGTCTCTGAGGCAGTGACCTCTGTTGGTCCGGCAAAACGGAGAATCCACAAAGGCTCTGGAACCAAGCACACCATGAACTGGAGAATCGGTGGTGGACCCGTGATCGCATTTGTGCCACTGTATTTAGAAATATTAACATGTTGTTCATTTGACATGCAGGTTCATCCTCAGCACAGGCAGACAAGTAAGTCAAGATGCTTATGGATAGCAAGGGTAAAAGTCCAAAAATGAATGTCCCCGCTTACATTTCAGAAACTGTAGTGCTCTACACTGTAAGCATAGAATTGAGTATGATCTGATTAGATTCTAGATTAGTACGGGTGTCAGGGGTCGTAGGGCAAAGACAGGGGTGCGTGGATGAGAGGGAAGGATAGATCAGCCATGATTGAATGGCAGATTCAATTTGATGGGCTGAATGGCCTAATTCTGCTCCTATCACTGATGACCTTATCTATGACCTAGGAATAAGGAGTAAGCCATTTAGAACAGGAAACACTTTTTCTCACAGAGAGTGGTGAGTCTGTGGAATTCTCTGCCTCAGAAGGCGGTGGAGGCAGGTTCTCTGGATGCTTTCAAGAGAGGGCTCTTAAAAATATCGGGGGATATGTCGGGGGATATGGGGAGAAGGCAGGAACGGAGCTTCGGGATGATCAGCCATGATCACATTGAATGGCCTTGTACTGGCTCGAAGGGCCGAATGGCCTACTCGTGCACCTATTGTCTATTGCCATTGGGGCAAATTTTGTATAATTTTGATCCCAGCAGAAAATTTAGAAACATGAATCCAAGTTGGAGATGGAACTTGCTGCCGTAGCTCTGGGAAGTGCATGCTGTTGCTCAGAGCCTTGGCTTGTAAAGCTACAAGCACTAATCTCCAAGCTCCAATCTTGGACACAGTTTATGCGCAGTCCCACTGACCCCGAGCTGCCTTTACCCGCGGCAAATTATTGGGGACGGATGCACATTTTGCTCTGGCCAAATAAAGTCAGATCTTAACGGAAAGCAATATTTCATTTCGTTGTTCTGTATTCTCTTGCCATTCCTTAAAATATTTTGAATGTATTTCAATAAATGAAATCACCAGGCTTTTTGGAAGTCAGCAGTCTCTGCTCTGCAGGAGAAACTGCACTATGTGTTATGTTTGCCGAGGGAGTTGAGATTAACATTATTTTGTCTCCTTTTCAACGCAGTTGGCAGCAGACGACCTCTTCCTCCCTTAACCAGCAGGCTGAATCTGCTCACGTCACTAGAACTAGGTACTTTCCTACTGATTTGTGTCGAAGTCAGTACAAGTTGGTAACAGAGCACTAATGCAGTTACCCACAAGGGCATTGCACTCATGCACTAATGCAGTGCACTATTAACCAGTTAACAGAGGCACCAAGTATTCACGTTGCATGGATACGTGCATTGCTCCTGCTTCCTTCACAGCGCAGGAGCATTTCTGCATTTAAACGAGGCTAACATCAAGTTCACTCCACACTCACAACAGTCTGAAGAAGGGTTTCGACCTGAAACGCCGCCCATTTCCTTCGAGCCAGCACCGCCATTCAATGTGATCATGGCTGATCATCCCCAATCAGTACCCCATTCCTGCCTTCTCCCCATATCCCCTGACTCCATTATTTTTAAGAGCCCTATCTAGTTCTCTCTTGAAAGCATCCAGAGAACCTGCCTCCACCGCCCTCTGAGGCAGAGAATTCCACTAGGTATGCCCTTTTATTCTGAGGCTGTGGCCTCTGGTCCTAGACTCTCCCACTAGTGGAAACATCCTCTCCACATTCACTCTATTTCACTATTCAGTAAGTTTCAATGAGGTCCCCCTCACCCTTGTAAACTCCAGCAAGTACATGCCCAGTGCCGTCAAACGCCCATCAAATGTTAACCCAATCATCCCTGGTTTGCTAATCTCTTTCTCTCCCAACCTTGTGGGTTTTAGTTTGGTAGACTCCAAATCTGACCCAACTGCACTGAAACCCAGTATATGGCCTTTATTTGCTAACCTGCACAAAAGCAACATAGCTTGGAAGACATAACTCTCTAAAAAAAGAAGTGGACACAACTTGCATGCTGATGTAACTGGCAAATCCATAACTAATATGCGGCTCTTTCTTAAATTATCACCGCAGTCCGTCTACCTGGCTCTGGGGCACAGGACCTGCTGACTGAGACATTTTAAGTCACATCTGTGTTTCACAAGGAAAGTGGAAGGAAAGGACGCTAAGTGATGGAGTAACTCGTTGGCTCAGGCAGCATCTCTGGAGAATATGGACAGGTGGCGTTTCGAGCCGGGTCCCTTCTTCAGACATGGGTAGAGTGGATGTGGAGAGGATGGCTCCAATAGTGGGAGAGTCTAGGACCAGAGGCCAAAGCCTCAGAATATAAGGACATACCTTTAGGAAGATGAGGAGGAATTTCTTTAGTCAGAGGGTGGTGAATCAGTGCAATTCATTGCCACAGACGGCTGTGGAGGCCAAGTCAATGGATATTTTTTAAGGCGGAGATTGACAGATTCCTGATTAATTTGGGTGTCAGGGGTTTTGGTGAGAAGGCAGGAGAATGGGGTTGAGAGGGAGAGATAGATCAGCCACGATTGAATGGCAGAGTAGACCTGATGGACTAATTCTGCTCCTATAACCTATGGATTTATGACATGAAGAAGGGTCCCGACCCAAAATATAATCTAGCCATGTTCTCCGGAGATGCTCCAGAAACCCTGAGTTACTCTTGCACTTCGTTTTCTATTGTGCAAAGCAACATCTGCAGCAACCTGTTTGTACGAGGTGCAAGGGAAGGTGAGCACTTTTCACGGGGAACGGCCCCTTTTGTCTCTGGATTCCTTTTCTCTGGGCAGGAGCTTGGTAAAGCCACTCCTGCATTGGAAACTGAAGGTACATAAGTACAAAGTGCTCTCTTAATGCCCGAGGATTGATATGGGCGGAGCATTTGCCGTTACTGATATGGACTTGAAACAAAGGTTTGACAAGATTGTGGTCATCTGGAAGGTAAGGGAACTATGGGGACTAATTGGATACCTAATTGGCTTGATGGTAGGAAGCAGAAGTTGATGGTGGCAGGTTCGTTATCGGACGACAGTCCCTGATCAGTGTTGTGTCTCTGGGAACGATGCTGGGCTCATTGTTGTTTGTCATATATATAAACGATTTTGATACATCAAATCGTGAAAGGCTTGGATCGAGTGGATGTGGAGAGGATGTCTCCATTATTGGGAGAGTCTAGGACCAGAGGCCACATCCTCAGAATAACAGGACGTAACTTTAGAAATTGAGATGAGGAGGAATCTGTGGAATTCTTTCCCACAGAAGACTGCGAAGGCAAAGTCATTGGATATTTTTAAGGCAGAGATTGATAGATTCTTGATTAGTATGGGTGTCAGGGGTTATGGTGAGAAGGCAGGAGAATGGGGTTAGGAAGGAGAGATAGATCAGCCATGATTGAATGGCAGAGTAGACGTGATGGGCCGAATGGTCTAATTCTGCTCCTATCACTTTTGACCCGATGAACTTTGTTATAGACTACTCTGAAGAAGTTCTCCGATGAGAGTTCTGCAACGCCCTCTCTCGCTGCTCCTGCTCCAGCTCCACCACCACGTTTTATCATTGTCTGCTTTGATCGGTCGTTTTCACACCTTACATTCTCTTTGTAAACCCTTCCATACATCTAGTTTCCCGCTCCCCTGACTCTCAGTCTGAAGAAGGGACTCGACCTGAAACGTCACCCATTCCCTCTCTCCAGAGATGCTGCCTGTCCCAGCATTTTGTGTTTATCCTTGTTATAGATGTCTCTTGCTGAAAGGTCCTCGTGGGCACAGGCAGGTGAGAGTGTGAGTGGAACTAGAGTTGCCAACTTTCTCACTCCCAAATAAGGGACAAAATGTCAAAATACGAGACAAATACCCGACGGCAATTTGATTACTGACTCGGCCGTGGCTGGGTGAATAATGAGTTGGCCCGGGTGCTGGACTGCACACAAAGCCCAGCCGGCGGGCCAGCTGAGGAGTTTTGGCCCGCGTGATGTCACACGCAAAGTCCAGCACCCCATCCAACTCGTGAACCGATGATCGGCCATGAGAAGGTGGTGTCGGTGGTAAGCGAATGTCTGAAGGTCGGACAGCTGGCTGGGCTGCCGACCGACGGGGCCACGGGCGAGGTGCTGCTGCTGCACTCCATGGGCTGCACTACGTCGGGACGGGTGAGGCGTGGCCGGACGTGGCGCTCTGACCCGACAGTTCCCTCGACCCGAATAGTAGCAGTCAAATACGGGACAAGGGCGGTCCTGTACGGGACAAACCAATTTATCCCCAAAAACCGGATGTCCCGGCTAATACGGGACAGTTGGCAACCCTAAGTGGAATGCAGGATGTTTAATGCCAGTTCCGAACCGCCATTACACTGGCTATTGCCCTTGTTGCCCCCTGACCCGCCGCTCCCGCCAAAAGTACAACCGGACGACAATAATTGGCAAAAACCTGGGGGGATAAAAAAAGAGGAAAATGTTTTTAGTTTAGTTTATTTATTGTCATGTGTACAGTGAAAAGCTTTTGTTGCGTGCTAACCAGGCAGCGGAAAGGGTCTCGACCCGAAACGTCACCCATTCCTTCTCTCCAGATGCTGCCTGTCCAGAGTCCTGAGTTACTCCAGCTTTTTGTGTCTATCGGCGGAAAGACAGTACATGATTACCGTCGAGCCATCCACAGTGTACAGAGAGATTTGAAAGAGCGGAGCGATTGTAATGGGTGATTACAGATGACCAACATCCAAAGAGTCCCTTGGCTTGGGGTACCATCTTGGATCGAGCATTGCCAAACCAAGCTCCTCACACTGGGCTGGGGCCACGAGAGCCTGATTGCGATTAACAGTTGCTGCTGCCATAATCACAGACAACTAATGCTTCTGTACTTTACCATGGAGTGTGGGTGAGAGTTGGCCACTCATTCCACTTCCAGGATCCGACTCGCTGGCTCCCCCACCTGACCGGAGGTCTGCGCCATTGATGATGAGAGGACTCTTGCAGTTCGCTACCTGTTGACCAACCTGCCTCCACTCCCCGCATTCCCCCACTCACTCTCCACCCTGTATTGTTTCTCTTTCCCCCACAGTGACGGCTTCAGAAGCGGCGGCCCCCCGCCCCCAGTGCCTGCCTCCAAACCCAACGTGGTCAGCACGGCAAGCATCAGACCTGCTCCCTATCAGCAGCCCAAAGGTAATGACTGGAGCAGCCGCTCCCACTGCAGGAGCAGTTTCCCAGAGAGGAGGATGTGATGGGAGGCTCCCAGAGGGGAGGAAGAAATCGGGTGGTTCCCAGGGGAAGGTCCCAACGAGGAGGGAGTGATGGGAGTGGTTCATTGCCACAGACAGCTGTGGAGGCCAAGTCAATGGATATGTTTAAGGCAGCGATAGATAGATTCTTGATTAGTATGGGTGTCAAGGGTTATGGGGAGAAGGCAGGAGAATGGGGTAAGGAGAAAGAGATAGATCAGCCATGATTGAATGACAGCGTAGTCTTGATGGGCCGAATGGCCTAATTCTGCTCATAATTTATTAACATTTCCGCAATCAGTGGGAGAATGTTCAGTTTAATTTCACGGGCAGACGTCTGTGAACTCCAGCCTCCGGCTAGACTTTTTATATCGATGGGAGGGAGTTTTAAAAACTTGCAAGAGTTTGGCGGTGGGAGTTTGTGGAGTTTGCACTTTGCAATCTGATTGCGTGTGTGTTTGTGTGTGTTTTATTGTCCAGCCCCCCCTGCTCAGGTGCACAGCAGCACGGCTGCATTCAACGTGGCCAAGCCGGCTGCATCGCTGGAATCCGTGCAGCCCCCGGCATCGGGCAGCCGCCCGCCGTGGGTGACAGACGACACCTTTGCCCAGAAGTTTCAGGCGGGGAAAAGCACCACCACGCTGACCAAACACATCCAGCCGCTGCCTCACTCTGCTCCGCCCAAGCTGCCGGTGTTGGCGCCGCACCAGCCTCCTGCCCGTGAACCCGCTCACGGCCCGCTGCCCGGCCAGACCGCCGGGGGCATCCGCAACCTGGTGCAGAGAGCAGAGCGCTTTCCTGCCAGCAGCCGCACCCCACTGTGCGGGCAATGTAACAGCATCATCAGGTACGCTATCGACTCCACCAGGACCGGCCATGGGCGCGGGTGTTGATTGACGTGTGGTGCCACCAGGTGGAACAATGAGGAAGTGCAGCGCAGCAGTAGAGTTGCTCCCTCATAGCACCTGAGATCCATGCTCCATCCAATCCTCAGGTACTGTCTGTGTGGAGTTTGCACGTTCTCCTTGTGACCGTGTGGGTGTTCCGGTTGCCCCCACACTCCAAAGACATGCTGGTTTGTAGGTTAATTTTCTTCGGTAAATTTGTAAATTGTTCTTAGCTTGCAGGATAGTGTTAGTGTACGGGGATCACTGATCAGCATGGACTAGGTGGGCCCAAGAGTTTCCGCGCTGAACCGGAGCACCCGGAGAAAACCCATGCGGTCACGAAGAGAATGTACAAACTCCATACAGACAGCATCCGTAGTCCGGATCGAACCTGGGTCTCTGGTGTTGTAAGGCAGCAACTCTTCCGCTGCACCATCGTAACATGCTGAGTTGGGAAGTTGTGTTGTGAATCTGGCCTCTCCTGCCCTCTACAGTGGTCAACAGTTTCTATATGATTCAGGATTCAAGAAGAGTTGAAAATTCAAATCTCAAAAGCCAAGTGGAAATGTTGGCAACAATCCTATAGCAGAGGAAAATAGTATTCTGGAATGATGACCAAACTAATTGTTGGAACAAATTTAAAGAGTGCTCCTTCTTCGTGTGTATGGCATGCCCAGCCAAAAGTTGTAGGACAACTTGTTCTATTTGATCTTATTTGATTGTGTAAGCCAGGTTGATTCAATTTGTTGAAACAGGGCGTACCACGTGAAGGTTGCATCTCCCACCTCAAGAGGTAGGCAATTTCTTGTTGGGAAAGCTGTTGCAGGATTATTGGTTGTAGAACACAGAGTGAAATGATAGTTGGTTTGGAGGGATGTGGTAGTTTAGTTCAGAGAAACTGGCCCTATGGCCCACCTTGTCAGTAGTGACCAGCGATCCCCGTACACTAACACTATCCTACACACTAGGGACAATTTACAACCAAAGCCAATTAACCTACAAACCTGTACATCTTTGAAGTGTGGAAGGAAACTAGAGCACCGGGGAGAACCCACACGGTCACAGGGAGAGATTACAAACTCCATACAGACAGCACCCGTAGTCAGGGTCGAACCCGGCTCTCTGGCACTGTAAGGTAGCAACTCTACCGCTGCACCACCGTGCCTCTCACTAGTTGAAGAGCAGTGTTGCCGACTTCCGGAGATGCCGCCATGGCAGATGCCTTGTGGAGGTGCCGCTGAGACGCTGAGGCCGGAGCCTCACGGCCCGTGGCCAACGACCCCTGGGTCTGTGGAGCCCGTGACTGGGGCCTGGGTCGGCGCCACGGAGGTGTCCGGACTGGACCCGGCGGCGATAGCGGACAGGTCGCGTGCGGCGGGTGATGATGGCGGATGAGGAAGTGAGGACGCCACTGCTGAGGGATGGAATAAATGGGGGATCTGGCGTGAGGGGGGGGGGGGAGAGAACAAAGGGGGAACTTGCGCGGGGGGGGGCGGGGTGTGGAAGAATGTGTAACTATGTAAGTGCCCATTATGGGCGACTATTTGCATACCTTCGGTACGCAAGCAAAACATTTCACTGTGGTTTGTCACATGTGGCAATAAAGTATTCAATTCAATTCTCTTCCACATGTGACTCTACAAGACGTCTCTCCTTCTGTTTCCAGGGGTCCTTTCCTTGTTGCTTTGGGCCGCTCCTGGCACCCGGAGGAGTTTAACTGCACTTACTGCAAGGTCTCCCTGGTTGACCATGGCTTTGTGGAGGAGCAGAACAATATTTACTGTGAGAAATGCTACGAGCAGTTCTTCGCTCCAAATTGTGCCAAATGCAATGCAAAGATTATGGGGGTAAGTGAAGGCCTGGAGCCAACAGTACTGCCAGCAGACAGGTAGGTGGCAGCACTGATCTAGCACCAACCACCCACTCATCCACAGGATGCCGTTCTGAAATACACTGTGATTCGCTTGCTGTAGAATCTACATAGTTTATGTCACATGCATTTTTAGAAGCAAAAGATGACAATGAATGTACTCTTCATGTAGGGACTCAAGATAATACTTACAAGAATGATCCCAGAAATGATTGGGTAAACATATGATGAGCTTTTGTTGGCTCTGGGACTGTACTCGCTCTAGTTTAGAAGGATAAGGGGGAAACTCATTGAAACTTACTGAATAGTGAAAGGCCTGGATAGAGTGGATGTGGGAAGAATGTTTCCACTAGTGGGAAAGTTTCGGACTATTTGAAATTTTAAATACAGGTAAAAGAGAAAGGCTCAGACTAAATGACACAGCCTCAGAATAAAGGGACGTACCTGTAGAAAGGGGGTAAGTGCAGCGTAGGTTTACCAGGTTAATTCCCGGGATGGCGGGACTGTCATATGCTGAGAGAATGGAACGGCTGGGCTTGTACATTCTGGAGTTTAGAAGGATGAGAGGGGATCTTATTGAAACATATAAGATTGTTAAGGGTTTGGGATTGCTAGAGGCAGGAAAGATGTTCCCGATGTTGGGGGAGTCCAGAACCTGGGGCCACACAGTTTAAGAATAAGGAGTAAGCCATTTAGAATGGAGACGAGGAAACACTTTTTCTCACAGAGAGTTGTGAGCCTGTGGAATTCTCTGCCTCAGAGGGCGGTGGAGGTCGGTTCTCTGGATACTTTCAAGAGAGAACTAGATAGGGCTCTTAAAGATGGTGGAGTCAGGGGTTTTGGGGAGAAGGCAGGAACGGGGTACTGATTGGGATTGATCAGCCATGATCACATTGAATGGTGGTGCTGGCTCGAAGGGCCGAATGGCCTACTCCTGCACTTATTGTCTATTGTCTGTTGTCTAAAGGAGATGAGGAGGAAATTCTTTAGTCAGAGGGTGGTGAATCTGTGGAATCCATTGTCACAGAATGCTGTGGAGGCCAAGTCAATGGATATTTGACTGATGCTCAATGAATGATGTCCCAAAACCGTCAGCAGATCCCTTGAATGCTCATCGTTCTTTATGTGCACTTTGAATATGTGGCTGGGAAATCCAGGAGAAACGTACCCATTCATTAAATCTTTGTATAATTCCACTGTTTGAGAGGTGTGGCAGATACTGACTCGCCGACTACCAAGCAGTCCTCCATCTATAAACAGGGGCAGTGAGTACAGCAAGTTCGAAACATCCCAGGAGGCACAGAAGGCAACACACACCCAGTCCTTTACTCCAGCTATACGTCCATTCGGGTATTGACCAGAATAGGGAAACTGAATTCATTCCTTTCCCCATCTTCATCATGCTTTACCCTCTGCCAATTGTCCAATGACCGCACCACAATCCTTCATCTGGTTTAAATAGTTCAGTAATAGTGACCCAAACAATGCAACATCTTCCCACTTTCTGTCAACTCCAATTAGTTCTTGATACAGATAGACACAAAGTGCTGGAGTATCTCAGAGGCAGCATCTCTGGAGAAAATGGACGGGTGATGTTTTGGGTTGGAACCTTTCTTCAGTCTGAAGAAGGGTCGCGACCTGAAACGTCACCTATTGCTTTTCTCCAGAGATGCTGCCTGACCCACTGAGTTACTCCAGCACTTTGTGTCTGTCTTTGGGATAAACCAACACCTGCAGTTCCCTGCTACAGAAGTTCTTGGTGTCGAAGTCAGTTTTCACACCAACCTCTGGTTCCATTTTACTCTGATCTATAACCTTGCATCCCTATAAATCAGCCAGGCATTATAATTACTCGATGCGGGAATGCTTGCGTTTGTGTAAAGTCAGTGCTGTTTTTGTGAGCAAAAAGTTGCTGGTACACATACAATTGTCGCCCGACGCTGTTGGCTGTTGTACATCAATCTAGCTTTTTTTTTTTTAGTGGTGCCACTAGTTTTTAACTTCTTAGAGGTGTCAGTGTGCCGCAGTGGTGCGTGCTGTCACAATAAAAGCACTGGGTAAAATATTAACTGAGTCAATATATTTGTGATATTTACGATGCCAGACTAACTGGAGGAGCAGCATCTGCAGTTTAATAATGCGTCTGTTCTCCGTTGCAGGAAGTGATGCATGCCCTGCGACAGACCTGGCACACCACCTGCTTTGTCTGTGCCGCCTGTGGGAAATCCTTTGGGAACAGCCTTTTCCACATGGAAGATGGAGAGCCCTACTGTGAAAAAGGTATCCAGCGCTCCTGGCTCCACGGATAACATAACAGTCTAGTTTAGTTTGGAGGTACAGCGCGGAACCAGGCCCCTCGGATCACCAGATTGGCGCCGACCAGCGATCCCCGCACACTAACACTATCCTACACACACAAGGGACATTTGCCATTTATACCAAGCCAAATAACTTACAAATATGTACGTCTTGGGAATGTGGGAGGAAAACAAAGATCTCGGAGAAAGTCCACACAAACTCCATACATATTAAACCATTCATTTCTGTTTACCTGCACAGCTTGATTGTAATCATGTACTGTCTTTCCGCTGACTGGTTAGCACACAACAAAAGCTTTTCACTGTACCTCGGTGCACGTGACAATAAACTAAACTAAACTCAAACTCACTGCAACTCCCCCTTTTTGTCATCAGCAGGGGGGTTGGTGCCAAGCCCCTTGTTGGCAATCCTCCTCCGCAGTTTCATCTGGAACTTAGTGGAAACACATCCTGCACAAGCTGAGAGTGACTGGAAATAGAGGACACAAAGTGCTGGAGTTACTCAGCGGGTCAGGCAGCATCTCTGGAGAACATGGATAGGTGATGTTTCAGGTTGGGAGCCTGCTGGAGATGGGATACAGCCCAGTTTAATAGGTTCTGGAGTGACTCAGCAGTTCAGGCAGCATCTGCAGCAGACAAGGAGTGCCTGACTCGTCCAGTTACTCCAGCACTGTGTCTTTTTTTGTAAACCGGCGTCTGCTGTTCTTTCAGTCTACATTGTCGCAGGTTCTGCTTTCCCTCTTTAAACGAGCAAGTGATCACACACTTTAAAGAAAGGACTGTTGCAAGTTTATTTAAGCACCGTTCTTACAGGATAGTTCGGGCACGTGCTTGTTGTCATCCTGGTGAAGGACTAATAGCTGAAAACAGAGCCAGCCCTGACTCAGCCTCAGTCGCCTCTGGATAGTGAGCAATTGTGGGTGCAGTTTCTTTGGACACGACAGTGAGCAATGAAAGAAATGTGCTCATTTACTGATGGTTTCTACGAATGCTACCACCGGTAGTCACTGACACATTTTAGTCTTGCTGCAGACTACAGAGGGAACTAGAATTCCCACTAGGGCTCCATTCGTCAAGTTGTTCCCCCAACCTGGTGAAACCTTGAATGGAAAGCTGTAGTTATGAGAAATTGTGTAGGAAGGAACAGCAGATGTTACTTTAAACCGAAGGTAGACACAAAAAGCTGGAGTAACTCAGCGGGACAGGCAGCATCTCTGGAGAGAAGGAGTGGGTGACGTTTCTCTCTTTCTATCCCAGGTTTTGACAACAACCAGCTGACAAAGGCCTGTTCCCTCCATCATTGTTACTATTTTTGCATATTCATTGTTCTTTATCTCTTTACATCATCGTTTATATCTCTCCTTTCCACGACTCGCTGGTCGGCGCGGATCCGAAGGTCCTGTATCCATGCTGTAGCTCTAAGCGTTAGTTTAGTTCAGTTTGGTTTAGAGATACAGAGTGGAAACAGGCCCTTCGGCACACGGAGTCCACACCGACCAGCGACCCCCGCACATTAACAGCACCCTACACACACTAAGGACAACTTACATTTATCCCAAGCCAATTAACCAGCAAACCTGTAGGTCTTTAGAGTGTGAGAGGAAACTGAAGATCTTGGAGAAAACCCACGCTGTCACGGGGAGAACGTACAAACTCCGTACAGACAGCACCTGTAGTCTGGATCAAACCCGCGTCTCTGGCGCTGAAAGCGCAGTAAGGCAGCAACTCTACTGCTGTGCCACCATGCTGCCCACTGACCTAAACTCCCAAATCTTTCCCTTCTCACCTTCAACCAATGTCTCTGGTTCTTGATTCCCCTACTCTGGGTAAAAGACTCCATGCATCTTCCCTATCTATTCCCTTCATGACCTTATACACGACAAGATCACCCCTTATCCCCCTGCGATCCAAGGAATAAAATCCTAGGATAATTCATTTTCATTTTGCCCTTTTACACATTTCCTAAGAGTTTGATCTACTATTCATATAATAACTTACTGAATTTAACTTTCTTTGCAAGTGTGAACTAATACATAATTCATCCTGTTGCACTGGGTCACTAAGTACAAAGTCCATTCAAGCCTCTTTGCTGGTTTCCTTCTCTTCTTTCCCTTGGCTCTGGTGGCAAGAGTCCCTTCTGCCCATTGGCACAAGTCTCCAATCTGAAGAAAGGCTGTCTGTTGCAGATGCTGCCTGACCCGCTGAGTCCTCCCCAGCTGCTTGTATTTTGTGCAAGATTCCAGCATCAGTAGTTCCTTTCATCTCGAGCCCAAGAGTCCTCTGCATCCTGTCACTTGGACAGTCCTTCGGAGAGAGTACTCAATAGCCCACAGTGAAGTTACTTATTCAGACACGACACCAGCTAACATCAGCCAATGTCTGAAGAAGGGTCCTGACCCGAAACGTCGTTTTCCTGAGATGTGTAGGAATGAACTGCAGATGCTGGTTTAAACCGAAGATAGACACAAAAAGCTGGAGTAACTCAGCAGGTCAGGCAGCATCTGTGGAGAAAAGGAATAGGTGACGTTTCGGGTCGAGACTCTTGTCTGGGATGCTGCCTGACCCGCTGAGCTATTCCAGTACTCCGTGTCTTCTACTGTAAACCAGGACAGTATCTGCAGCCCCTTTGTTCCCAGCTGGTTTACGAGTGACTCTGGTACAGGCGCGTAGTGGAGTTTGTGAGGTTCAACACTGTACAGTGTTTCCACCAATCCCCTCCATTGCAGAGTAATTGAGGCATGCTACTTATCTTTTGTTTCCTTTATATTTATTGCCCTTGTGCTGCATGTCCTTTTATCCTTGCTGATAAACACAGAAGTGAAATACTTGCATCCTTGTTCTAGATTATATTGCCCTCTTCAGCACTAAGTGCCATGGCTGTGACTTCCCTGTGGAGGCTGGAGACAAGTTCATTGAAGCATTGGGATACACCTGGCATGATACCTGCTTCGTCTGTGCTGTAAGTATTGTCACATCCCCTTGGAGGCAAAGACAGCAGTTTTAATGAAATGCCTGTAAACTGTACGGTTCAGTGTAGATAGTAGATCCAGTGCCTCACAGCACCAGGCACCCTGGTTCACTCGTGACCTCTTGTGGTATGTGTGTATGCGTGCATGTGTGTATGTGTGTGTATATGCATGCGTGTTTGTGTGTGCTTGTGTGTATGCATGTGCGTGCATGGTGTGTATATGTGTGCGTATGCATGTGTGTGTGTGTAGATGTGTGCGTGTGTGTATGCATGTGTGTATGCTTGCGTGTGCATATGTGCGCGTGTGTATATGTGCATGTGTATATGTGTGCGTGTGTATATGTGTGCGTGTGTGTATGTGTGTATTAGTGTGTACATGTGTGTATGCATGTGTATGCGTGCATGTGTGTATATGCATGCATATTTGTGTGCATGTATGCTTGTGTGTGTGTCTGATGTGTACATGTGTGTGTATGCGTGCTTGTGTATATGTGTGCGTGTGTATGTGTGCATGTGTGTGTATGTGTATGCGTGTGTATATGTATTAGTGTGTACATGTGTGTGTATGCATGCTTGTGTATATGTGTGCGTGTGTATGTGTACATGTGTGTGTATGCATGCTTGTGAGTATGTGTATGTATGCGTGCATGTGTATATGTGTATGCATGTGTGTGTATGTGTGCGTATGTGTATTAGTGTGTACATATGTGTGTATGTGTGCGTGTGTATATTAGTGTGTGCATGTGAATAAAAAACAAATGGCACAAATGTAGAAATAATGTAGAGACTAATGGCGGCAGGCAGAAGATAGGACCATTTGATGAACTTTTGTAACATTGTCGGTGCCAGCCACGTGGCGACTCTTGTGTACTGTCGAGGTGAGGTGAGGTGTGCTGTATGACCTTGCTGGGTTGAATGCAAAACAAAGTAATCGACTGTGCTTAGGTGCGTGTGACAATAACGTATCATTGGAGTGAATCGTTGAATCAGTGTGAGTGGGTGGTAGATGGACAGCATGAACACGATGGGCCGAAGTGCCCGTTTCAATGCTCTATCTCTCCGCGGCCGTATCTGTGAGACAAGTTTTATAACACCTTGTTGCCGTGCTGCAGTATTTTCTGTTTTTGATTTAAGATTTTCAGCATGGGTTTTTGTTTATAAACAGGATGCTACTTATTTTCTTATCTCCCCAAAATGCAAAATGCATAATCGACCCATTTCCAGCTCACAGCAGATAAGGAAGTGAAAGGAGTCTGTTTAAACATTGTTGGCTGGAAAGTCACCCCGGTCGGTAGCGTTATTCACACATTTGGTAATGCGTTGGACTGCACTCCATTCCCCAAATGCAGTTCCGTTGTGCCATTATTTCGGCAGGAATCATTCTGCTGCCGTTACGTATCTTTGTGATAGACATATGTACGTGCCTGTCGGGGAATGTTGCCGACTGGCCCACTCCAGACTGCAGGAGTACGTGCTGAAGGACGCACGGTGCAGCCAACGCCAAGATACTTTAGAGATACAGCGCGAAAACAGGCCCTTCGGCCCACCGGGTCCGCGCCGACCAGCGATCCCCGCACACTAACACCGTCCCACACCCACTAGGGACACTTATTACATTTACCAAGCCAATTAACCTCCGCTGATGGACATTGAGGGGCAGATTCTAGTGGGGGCCACTCCTCAAACAGAGGCAAGTGTGTATACTGTTATTTTAAAATAGGTGCAAACACTACTGAGCATGACACTAAGGAAGGTGTCAATCGTGAAAATGGCTATTGCACAGTTTTTGCGATGTAAATATTAAAAATTCTGAATTAAGTTTTTTTTTTGGGGGGGAAAAACAGGGCATTTCCCAGTTTTTCCTGAAGAGGACTTCAAGAATAAGGGGTAAGCCATTTAGAACGGAGACGAGGAAACACTTTTTCTCAATGAGAGTTGTGAGTCTGTGAAATTCTCTGCCTCAGAGGGTGGTGGAGGCAGGTTCTCTGGATGCTTTCAAGAAAGAGCTAGATAGGGCTCTTAAAAATAGCGGAGTCAGCGGATATGGGGAGAAGGCAGGAACGGGGTACTGATTAGGGATGATCAGCCATGATCACATTGAATGGTAGTGCTGGTTCGAAGGGCCGAATGGCCTACTCCTGCACCTATTGTCCATTGTCTATATGTGTTGCACGTTAGTGTAATATGTAGTTTTTATTCACGAATAGCCCATAGCTTTAGTGTGGATTATGAGCACTCTTGGATAAGGTTTTTCCACAGAGAGTGATGTGTGAATTCCACCTTGTGTGTGGCAGGGCAAGAGGGTGGAAGAGCTTCTCCAGGGAAAGGACAACTAAAATAACGATAGCCTTTGCTCACTTTGTGGATGCTCGGGCCTGGAGTGGGAGCCTTCAGCTTCCTCTTGGGCAGACGGTGATGTCTGCTGTAGGAAGGGGCTTTAGTTGTATATGTACCTCAGAAATGCGAAAAGAAGTATTTGTAATTCCAGTTTGTGCAGTCGCCTCAGCTTGTGCTTTCATTTCACTCCTACCATCGGGAAGAAGGTACAAGAGTTGGAGAATCATGACCTCCAGGTTGAGGAACAGCTTCGTCCCAATAACCATCGGGCTCTTGAGCACTACAAACACGAACTAAACTACCTGTTTAAGAAGGAACTGCAGATGCTGGAAAATCGAAGGTACACAAAAAAGCTGGAGAAACTCAGCGGGTGCAGCAGCATGTATGGAGCGAAGGAAATAGGCAACGTTTCGGCCCGAAACCCTTCCGGGTTTCGGCCCGAAACGTTGCCTATTTCCTTCTGGGTTTTGGCCCGAAACGTTGCCTATTTCCTTCGCTCCATAGATGCTGATGCACCCGCTGAGTTTCTCCAGCTTTTTTGTGTACCTATGAACTACCAACTGTACCAGATTCAGATTCAGATTCAGATTCAATTTTAATTGTCATTGTCAGTGTACAGTACAGAGACAACGAAATGCATTTAGCATCTCCCTTGAAGAGCGACATAGCAAACGATTTGAATAAATAATAATAAGTGTCCGGGGGGGGGTGGTGATTGGCAGTCACCGAGGTACGTTGTTGAGTAGAGTGACAGCCGCCGGGAAGAAGCTGTTCCTGGACCTGCTGGTTTGGCAACGGAGAGACCTGTAGCGCCTCCCGGATGGTAGGAGGGTAAACAGTCCATGGTTGGGGTGAGAGCAGTCCTTGGCGATGCTGAGCGCCCTCCGCAGACAGCGCTTGCTTTGGACAGACTCAATGGAGGGGAGCGAGGAACCGGTGATGCGTTGGGCAATTTTCACCACCCTCTGCAATGCCTTCCGGTCGGAGACAGAGCAGTTGCCATACCATACTGTGATGGCACAAGAGTCACAAATGGCCACAAATGACGAGAGCAATTTTGCACTAACAGCGGGGTTTCACGTTTATAGATTTTTGTTTATTTTGTGATGTATGAGTTCTCCGAGGAGTAGAGAGAGTACAGAGGAGATTTACTAGAATGTTGCCTGGGTTTCAACAACTAAGTTACAGAGATAGGTTGAATAAGTTAGGTCTTTATTCTCTGGAGCGCAGAAGGTTAAGGGGGGACTTGATAGAGGTCCTTAAAAATGATGAGAGGGATAGACAGAGTTGATGTGGACAAGCTTTTCCCTTTGAGAATAGGGAAGATTCAAACAAGAGGACATGACTTCAGAATTAAGGGTCAGAAGTTTAGGGGTAATATGAGGGGGAACTTCTTTATTCAGAGAGTGGTAGCGGTGTGGAATGAGCTTCCAGTGGAAGTGGTGGAGGCAGGTTCATTGGTATCATTTAAAAATAAATTGGATAGGCATATGGATGAGAAGGGAATGGAGGGTTATGGTATGAGTGCAGGCAGGTGGGACTAAGGGGAAAAAAAGTTGTTCGGCACGGACTTGTAGGGCCGAGATGGCCTGTTTCCGTGCTGTAATTGTTATATGGTTATATGGAGTCAAGAACCAGAGGACATGGGTTTAACGTGAGAGGCGAAACAATTAATAGGAACCTGAGGGGCAACTTATTGTACACAGAGGGACACGGGGTGGGTACATGGAACGAGTTGCCAGAGGAGGTCGTTGAAGCAGGCACTATAGCAACATGTAAAAGACATTAGGACAGGTACATGGATAGGAAAGGTTTTGTCAGGATACGGGCCAAATGGCAGACAGGTGGGAGTAGTGCAGGTAGGGTATCATGGTCGGCATGGGCAAGTTGGGCCGAAGGGCTGTATGATTCTCTAACTCTACTGTGTTTACTGCTGTTACGCTGCTGTGTCTAAGAATTTAGTTCTGTTTTCGATACACATGACAATTAAACTCTCTTGACTTGACTCATGGCCCATAGCAGTTTGATCCATGTCTGGCCTACTTTGAAAAAGTTCAGGTATATTTCCACTTTTTTCTTTTTTCTTATCGTTTCCTCTCTTATATCTTTATTCACTATTTGGCCACACTACGTTGGTAGTCTTGGGGTTCGATTTTTTCACTTTTCACCTTGTTCTTTCTCTCTTCTTTTCCTTCAATTTCAGGTTAAAAGGTCAAAATTGAATCTGTACGATAACTGTATAATTTTACATGCCGAATGTTTTCTATTCTTGTACGATTGCTTCTAATGAAAAAAAACTTTGAAGAAATTCTCCTCTCTCCGCCGAGAGTTCCGCCACATTCTCTCTCGTCGCTCCCCCTCCATGATTATCTTCATGATGGAGATGAGAAGAACTTTTTTCACGCAGAGAGTGGTGAATCTCTGGAACTCTCTGCCACAGAGGGTAGTTGAGGCCAGTTCATTGGCTATATTTAAGAGGGAGTTAGATGTGGCCCTTGTGGCTAAGGGGATCAGGGGGTATGGAGAGAAGGCAGGTACGGGATACTGAGTTGGATGATCAGCCATGATCATATTGAATGGCGGTGCAGGCTCGAAGGGCCGAATGGCCCACTCCTGCACCTAATTTCTATGTTTCTATGTTTCTATCCCCTTTGATCTCTGGGTTTTCACACCTTACCTTTCCGTATCTCTCGTTTCCCTCTCCCCTGATCGTCGGTCCTGAAGAAGGGTCTCCACCCAAAATGTCACACCCCTTCCTTCAATCCAGAGATGCTGCTGCCTGTCCTGCTGAGCTATCTATCTATCTTTAATGCTGAAACTTGCCTTTTATTTTCTCCTCAGGTGTGCCATGTGAACCTCGAGGGCCAGCCATTTTATTCCAAAAAGGACAAGCCACTCTGCAAGAAGCATGCCCACGCCATTAACGTTTAAACGTCAGGGGACCATCAAAGGAAAGATCCTGGTGGGGAGAGCACATCTCATCCAAAACCAGCAGAGCCAACAACTGCCTTTTAAGTCTTTTTCTTCTTCTATTTTGTTGTTGTTGTTGTTGTTTTAACAATGTTTCAAATAATTTACCTAAGATTGTGAGTGATTGAAAGAAATTAGTTTCTGGGTGGGATGTAGTATCATCTCACCAGGCTTTGTCAGGCATACTCACTACTAACAAAACACATTGCACATAACTGGAAAGTTTACAGCTTGATGAATGAATGCTATTCCTCTGATGCTGATTTGGTGGCTATTTTTACTCAAAGCCAGCAGGTTTCCAATCGAATGATATGTTGTCTATACCTGCATTACACGGCCATCTTTCAGACTGCATCTGCACTAAAACTGTGTTCAAGCGCCTAGAATGTCCTTTCTTTTTTTTTTTAAGTGCTCTGCCTGGCTGCTGGATTTAATTTGATACTCTTGGTTTTCAGAGTCTTGTTTGAGTTTGTACACATGGGTTCATTGAAGAGCCACACTAACAGTATTTCAGAATGTACACAAAAATGCTGGAGAAACTCAGCGGGTGCAGCAGCATCTATGGAGCGAAGGAAATAGGCCAAAACCCTTCTTCAGGGCCATTCCATTCTCTAGGCCCTCACCCCCTCATCTTCACCCCCTACCTATGTTCAAGACACCTCAGACACTCTCCGTCGTCTCCGCGTATTCCATTCTCTAGGCCCTCACCCCCTCATCTTCACCTCCGTCGTCAACAATATTTCAGATGCAATTTCTCATTTTGATTCTTTAAGCTAACTGTCAAAGGAGTCAAACGCCTTTGTGTGGGTGTGTATAATATTGGCTGTTCCTCCAAAGCTGTCCAAAATGTAATGCCTCCACAGCGTGGGAGGAAGAGGTAGGGTTTTACCTGTATGCAGGATGGAGCTGACCGCACAAGATTCCTGCAGTGTTGCAATCTCTGATTCCATATTTCTGTTTAAATAGTTACCCAAAACCTCAACACTAGTCTAGGCAAGGAGCCCCTATATCACAAAGCAGCCTGTACTGCTTACTGGTATTTAAGAAGGAACTGCAGATGCTGGAAAATCGAAGGTACACAAAATTGCTGGAGAAACTCAGCGGGTGCAGCAGCATCTATGGAGCGAAGGAAATGGGCAACGTTTCGTGCCGAAACGTTGCCCAATTTCCTTCGCTCCATAGATGCTGCTGCACCCGCTGAGTTTCTCCAGCATTTTTGTGTACCTGCTTACTGGTATGTTGTGCTTGTTTCATTTTCAACATTGAAAGTTGCTGACAAAATTGATACAGCCAATTTTAAGTGCAAATCACACTGAGCCCCGAGTTCTCCCCATCTTTTGTGTGACCACGGCTCTACCTACAAACTTCAGTGTAGACCCAGAGTGAACTCGCCACTACTGCAGGCCCCTGCTAATCGCAATATTTTGCAGGGCTTCAACAGGAGACAATTAAACAGACGGCCTTGAATGAGAAGACACAATTAATATCTTTAATTTAACAATGTGGTTATTTTTAGTTTATGAAGAAAGTGTTTGCTGCTGTTCAATATATCAAGCAAATGGTTCTTTTTTTAATTTACTTTAAGTAGTTTTTTGGTTACTCACAGCTAATGAACAAGATACTCTGATTACATTTTATTTTGTTAGGTTTAGGTTCATTATTGTCATGTCTACTGAGGTACGGTGAAAAGCTTTGTTTTTGCATGTTATTCAAACAGATCAGATATACCATTCACCTAGATGCTATCAGTTCAAACTCAAGTTCAATAGATAGAGCAATGGGGGAGATACAGTGTGCATAATATAGCTCTTAGCATTGCAGAGCATCAGTTCCACAGACAAATCCCACAGGTATGTCGTCAATGGGGAAGAGGTGAATCAGACAGTATCCTAGCTTATGGAAGGGCCGTTCAGATAATAGAGGGGAAAAAGCTGTTCCAGAGTCTGGTGATGTGTGCTTTCAAGCTTCTGTACCTTTTGCCAGACGGTAACGAGGAGAAGAAGGACTAACTGGGGTGGGACGTCTTTGATGATGTTGGCTGCTTTTTCGAGGCAGCTCGAATTAATCAAACAGCACTAAGTTATCATACTTATAGAAAAGGTACATATTGTAAATGAACTATTTCTAAAATTACATTTTAAACTCCCACTTGATTGTTCTGCTCAGTGATAGATTTTGTGCATGGTGATATGGAAACAAGTTTGAACAGAGATGTGAGCTGAGTGTACTTTCTGCCTCCATTATCCAGTACAGTAGAGTAAAGGGGGAGATACAGAGTGCAGAATATGGTGCTCACCTGTGCAGAGGATCAGCTCCATAGACAAAGTCCAATGCCCTCAATGGGGTAGAGATGAATGGATACCCTAGCTTATGGAACGGTCGTTAGCCCAGCCCCTGCATCACCAGGAAGTTACTTTGCCAGCAGTTACATTTGCTCACATTTCCTCATTTTGAGTTGGGCAGGACTAGAGAGAATTACCGTTAATTAATTCTCTCAATTTCTGGTTCTCAAACCGCTTTGAGTGGCCAGTTTATTGCTGGATTGGCCCCGGGTTTATGAAGACGGGGGTCAGATACAGTTAAATTGAAGTGGAATGTCATGACTTAGTCCACCCCCCCACCCTGCATGTTACTTGAAAACATACTGTGCTTTGAGAAACTATTGTACTAAGAAAGAGTTTCTTTCCTGAGTGACAATGATCAAACAGTGAGATTTAATTAGCAAGACCAAGCGAAGACTAGGCGACCATTTTGCCTTAATGTTTGCGTTTTGTCCGCCATTTAACTCCCCTTCTCATTCCCATGCTGCCATTTCTGTCCTTGATTCCCTTCATTGCCCGAGTGAGGCCACATGCAAACGTGAGGTACAGCACCTCATATTCCGCTTACAACGTATGAACGTTGAATTTATCAAGTAATACCCTTCTCTTTTCCGTCCCCTTCCATCCCAGTGCGTGCACATATGTCCGACTACTCACCCCCCTCCCCTTGCCCCCTTGCTCCTTTCCTTTCCTCCATACACTCATCTCCCACCCCTCTGTTACTTACTTCACACCATCTGCTAATCAACCCCCCTCACCCATACTGTCCCGCTGAGTTAATCCAGCATTTTGTTTCTACCCCTCTCACCTATATCCATCCACGCTTTGCCCACCCCTAACTCTCCCAGCTTTCTACCAGTAGTTTGATGAAGGATCCTGATCCGAAATGTCATCTGTGTATTCCCCCCCCCCACCCGCAAATGCTGAGTTCCTCCAGCAGTTTGCGGTTTGCTCAAGATTTGAGCACATGCATATTTCGTGTGTCTTTCCATTTTATCTACATTTAGTTAATGTAAGTTGGGAACATCGTGAGATATTGTGTCGGTGGTTTACACATGTCATGTTTGTGTTTATTTTTTGTTCCGTGTTTTATCTATTTGGAATGATACCTTTGAGGTATACTTGTCTTGTGAGCACCGCCATTAGAACACACAACGGGCTAGGACTTGGAATTTGTACATGATCAGAAAGCTAACTCGCAGTAACAGGATAATGAAGTTTGGGTAGACAAAAGTGCTGGAGAAACTCTATGGAGCGAAGGAAATAGGCAACGTTTTGGGCCGAAACCCAGAAGGAAATAGGCAACGTTTCGGGCCGAAACCCGGAAGGGTTTCGGGCCGAAACGTTGCCTATTTCCTTCGCTCCATAGATGCTGCTGCACCAGCTGAGTTTCACCAGCACTTTTGTCTATCTTCGATTTTCCAGCATCTGCAGTTCCTTCTTAAACATCAATGACTTTGGAGTCCTTAGCCATGGATTTGGTGAAGCTGGTTCTTTTTGCAGATATAACCCTCGGTGCTCCAATGAAGGCTAGCTTCTCTGTGAGTGGTGCATATAATATGCAGAAAATGGGCGCGCAAATGTATTTCATAAGTTTGGGTTTCGGCCCGAAACGTTGCCCTATTTCCTTCGCTCCATAGATGCTGCAGCACCCGCCGAGTTTCTCCAGCACTTTTCTCTACCTTCGATTTTCCAGCATCTGCAGTTCCTTCTTAAAAACAATGTCGTTTGGGTAACAACTTTGAAAGAAAGCGGAGCTGCTCAGAAAATATATTTGTCGATGCTGACACTAATTGATACATTTTACATAATGCTCGGTGCCTTATACTGGGAAAGCACCTGCAATTTTCCAGGGTTGAACTTAATTGCAAGTTCCCGATCCATATTTGGTCTGGCACGACACACAGGGGTTGCCAAAACGGAGTGGGGGAAAACTGCATTCACCAGCAGCTGGTTAGGGTTGTAGCTAACACTTTGCGGAACATGTCTGCTTATATAGAGATTATTGTACATAGGATAAAAAAATATACTATTGAAATCATGAGTGAAGATTGAAATCTGGAGAAGCTAAAAATGGTACCTTGCAATTATTAATAAGAGACAACACAGCATTTGGGCAACTAACCAGGAATGTTCATTCGTAAAACTTGGAGTCACTGAAACCACCTTCCCATTCCCATTCCCAAACTCTTATCTGGGCAGATGCTGGTTTACACCGAAGATAGACACAAATTGCTGGAGTAACTTAGGGAGACAGGGTCTTGACCCGAAATGTCGGCCATTCCTTTTATCCAGAGATGTTGCCTGCCCGCTGAGTTACTCCAGCATTTTTTTGTCTTTTCCTTTTCTCCCCTACGTAGTTAACGGAAAATGCGGGAAGTGACAGCAAAGGGACACATTGTTTAACATACCCACATGACTTAGAAACTGATCTGAAAGAAGGTAAGACTACTCAGCAGATGGCCCAAGTAGTCATGGGCCACATCTGCAGCCAACACTGTGATCAAAACATATTGTGGCGTGCAAATTACAACTGTTCCCATTGTCACCGCTCTCCACATCCTTTCCACATCCACTCTATCTATGCCTTTCATTATTCTGTAAGTTTCAATTAAGTCCCTCCTCAACTTTCTAAACTCCAGCGAGTAGATGACGCAAGATCATCTGGTGACACTGTAGAAAGCCTGCAGCCTGCCAGGTTAATTCCATAAATCTCTTCTACTTAGGGAAATAAACTGCTAGTCCCTTAGGCAGCTGGGTTAGGCAATTGCTGCCTTCAGTGGGGAAGTGGATCTAGAAATTCCTCAATGATTTGAAAAGTGCATTCAACTAAACTTATCGCAGTACACCACAGAAACAGGCCCTTTCTGCCCACTTCATCCATGCCGACCACAATACCTATCTGTGGCAAGACTATTTGCCATTTTAGGCCCATAATCCTCAATACCTTTTTTAAAAAATCTTTATACCTGTCAAAACACCTTTTCCATATTGTATTTATTTTGGCCTGGACCACCTCCTCTGGCAGCTCATTAGATAACTACCTCCCTCTATCAGCTTAAACCTTCTTCTTCTTGCGTATGGCGTGCACAGCCTAAAGTTGGCGGACAACTTGTTCTAATGGATCTTATTTGATTGTGCACGCCGGGTTGATTGCATTTGTCGAAACTGGGCGGACCACGTGAAGGTTGCAATCTCCCACCCCAGCTTAAACCTGTGCCTCTTGATCTAGCTTCATTTGCCTTGGGAATGAGAGTTGACTATATATCCAATTTATATCCCACCTCTATATACACCCTACATACCAGTGAGAATAAACTCAGCTTACACTATCTATCCTTACAACATAAGGATAAGTTATGTAAGGAGGGCCTCTCTCCAGGCAACATCCCTTCTGCACTCTCTCTATTGCTAAGTGCTTGTGATGCTGCTTCAAGGAAGATTTTTCATTATACCTGTAGCTCATTGGACTTGTGCATGTGACAACAAACTCAACATTGTCCTGCACACAAACTCAACCACAACTGCACACAATACTCCAAGGACATTGATGAAGGTGCAATATCAGTGCTGTAAATGATCTCCAGCAACAGTATTGAATCACCCCAGGGTAGGTCTTGCTCGCAAGAGTACACGAATAGGACTTCACTCCATTTACATAGCTAGCACGAGAGATCAGGTGGGCCACAGGTCATTGTGAATGGGGGAGGGAGAGGTGTACCTGAATGGTCAGAGGTAGTGGTGTTGGAAGAGGGTAGAGTGAGCGGCAACTCAAGGGTTGTTTGGGATATTGGGGGAAAGGACTTCAAGGGGATCAGGATGATGGGGCAAAGTATTGGGGCAGGCACACCTTCGGAAAGTCAAGGGATCACAAATCCGTGTGGTGGATGTGTTCAAAGCCTTGAGTGAACACCGATAATGGATTGGACACAATCTGATGGTGGTGGAAATTAAACAAATTATCAATTGGGTTGGGGAATTGTCAGAGACATTTTCAGGGCACCGAAGCAACAACAAAGGGCTGAGAGTTGTAGGTAGGTTTGGGATACTTGCAAATATTGGATACAAGGTGGGAATAAGCCAAAAAAATCCCAGTGTCTAAACCATGACCAAAGATCAATGACTTTGGAAGGTAGACAAAAGTGCTGGAGAAACTCAGCAGGTGCAGCAGTATCTATGGTGGTGGAAATTAAACAAATTATCAATTGGGTTGGGGAATTGTCAGAGACATTTTCAGGGCACCGAAGTAACAACAAAGGGCTGAGAGTTGCACCCGCTGAGTTTCTCCAGCACTTTTGTCTACCTTCAATTTTCCAGCATCTGCAGTTCCTTCTTAAACATCAATGACTTTGGAGTCCTTAGCCATGGATTTGGTGAAGCTGGTTCCTTTTTGCAGATATAACCCTCGGTGCTCCAATGAAGGCTAGCTTCTCTGTGAGTGGCGTATATAATATGCAGAAAATGGGCGCGCAAATGTATTTCGTAAGTGTCATTGAAACAATGTCACTGTAACCTCCTGGTGTATGTGTGCATTCCATATGGAGAACCAGGAACACACTTCAGTTGTATGATCTGCACTCAAAAGAACATGATTCAATTTAGCGATTGGGTTATAGATTAAATTCCTTTGACTACCATACAAAAATGTTGTTAAAAATATTAACTAAAATAATATGTTATATGCAATATTAGGTCACACCAATATTTGCAGGTGGTATATTATACAGTACTGGGAATCCAAATCTTATTTTCGAAACAACAAAAAAACTATAGGCAGGTGACTAACCACAGTGGGTGAATTTTTCTGGAACATAAACTGGCTCAGTCCTGACCCAGCACGTTTAACAGATCAATTCCCAAAAGTCTTTCCAACTTTGGAGTACTGGGGCAGCCGATATAATTGGTGACCTCGTGTTTCTGGTCAATTGGGCTTTGGTATTTGTATACCTCTCTGGCAAAACTTCTTTCACCTTGTGCTAAATGTGCCAGTGCAAGCTTACTCATAAATTTCATTTGCCTTGCTAACTGTCACAGCAATCCTCATCTTAACAACTTGCTCCTTTTTTTTTTGAACTTATCTTCAAAAGTATTGGCAATACTTCACAGCTTGTTTTGCCTACTATTTCGCAGATGTTCAGTTCTTGGGTTTCATGTAAATATTACACTTTAAAGAAGAAAAAAAGTGCATTTTTAAAAATAATAGTCTCGTTAACATGTCCAACAAAATCAGTAATAGAAGTTTTCGATCTCAGATATATGCAGATAAAAGTTCCTTTTCTTTGGAGTCCACATCAAATAGACATGAAATGAATGGGTAAATCTGATCCTGACCCGGTGGAAAACTTTAAATGGTGCTGTAGGTTTTGGTGAGGCTATTAGTCAGATTGAAACTTACAGAATAATGAAAGGCATAGATAGAGTGGATGTGGAAAGGTCTACATTTTGTTGGATATCCACGTGCTTTGGGAACAGACTCAACCCAATCCATCAGCCACCCTGCACTGTTACTGCCCCATACCGTAGCCAATTAAAAGTATTAATTGGGATTTTTTTTTAGAAATTTGTATTCCTAAAACCCATCTTACCATGAATCTGGTTGTGCAGGAATTTCTTTGTTTTCTCAAAGACAGTTCTTTTTCACAAACCAGCAGAAGAAATATTTTGCTTGGGCACCTTACAACCCAACGGTATGAATATTGATTTCTCTAACTTCAAGTAACCTTGCTTTCCCTCTCTCTCCGTCCCTCCCCCATCCTCGTTCTCCGACTAGTTTCACAGCGGGTCAGGCAGCATCTCTGGGGAAAAGGAATAGGTGACGTTTTGAGTTTAGAAGATACTGCCTGACCCGCTGAGTTACTCCAGCTTGTTGTGTCTATCTTCAGTTTAAATCAGCATGTGTTCCTTCACAGTTCCTTCCTACAGTTTCACGTGCCTCCTGATTAATTTTACTGATTATATCACCTTCCCCACAGCTGACAATGATCCATTCTACATTTCCTTGAGCATTGTCTGCTTTGATATGTCATTTTCACACTTTATCCGTCCATATCTCTAGTCTCCCTCTCCCCTGACTCTCAGCTTGAAGAAGGGACTCGACTGGAAACATTACCCATTCCTTCTTGTTGCCTGGCTCGCTGAGTTACTCCAGCATTTGATGTCTATCTTTGGTGTAAACCAGCATCTGCAGTTCCTTCCTACATAAGAAATAACCAAGCCAGCTGTACTGACTTTCTGCACAAAAAAATATAAACCTAGACTTCCATTGAACAAAGCTCCTTTTGACAGTCTTTTTTTTAAACCAAATTGCAAAGCAATTATTTCTGAGTTATTTCATAACTTTCTACAATTTCAAGCAGGCACCCCCAGGAATGTGTCACCGTTGTTGCCTGTTTCTATGTTGGAACATAGGATTGTGTCTTTCACCTGCAATGTTACTTTTGCAGCATTGTAAGGGAACTAAGACCATGTGGTACTGCTGCATCTATTGTTGAGCACTCCTGGGACAATTTAGTTTAGCTGGCACGTTGTTGAACTGAGGAGGTAATTACTCTGCTGCATCTTTAAAAGTGACAACTGTTGGTGAAAGAAAGCTGACAAAAGATCAGTTTTTCCCTTGAATATCTGTCACGATGAGGTGCCATCTCAATGAATATTAAATCAGTTAAAAGCTGTTGAAATAGCGCAAGGAAGTGGCACTGAGGTAGAAGATCAGCCAAGATCTTATTGAATGTCGGAAAAATCACAAGGGGCCAATTGGCCCTTCCTTACTTTTATTTCTTCTGCTAATATGTAAACTGCAATAATATTGAACATAAACTTCCAATTTAACTGAAGAAGGGTCTCGACCCGAAAAGCCACCCATTCCTTCTCTCCAGAGATGCTGCCTGTCCCACTGAGTTACTCCAGCATTTTGTGTCTACCTTCCAATTTTACAGATCCTTTAAATGGAAACAAAAAATTGGGAATTCCATGTGAACAGCTATATGAAATTTAGTTTGATTTTGGATGGCAGAGGTTGAGCAGCCATTTTTAAATAACACAGGCCGCAATTGTACTTAGTTTTTTTTATTATTAGTTTGATGATGCTTTTATAATAGAATTAATACAGACAAATAAGACAAAACTGAAGAATGCCAGGAGCAAGGTGTAATGTTATCTTCACTGAAAAAAAGTAACTTTTTAACAATAAAAAACAAATCTATCCTTGAAAGTAATGTTGATACACTTGATGAAAGCTACATAGAGACTTACTTATAAAGTGTTTGCACTGTGGCCACTTCACAGCAAGACCAATTTTAGAGAGAGTATGTTTCTTAACAGAAATTCATTATAAACGACATTGTCTTATTTATATCTTTTAACCAGCAAATTATATTGCTACACGTCAAAAATAAACTAGTATTCTCATCGCAGGACTGTGGAAACCAGATAGAAATCAATCATATTGAGACACTGGCCACATTAGGTTTAGTTTCTCATTAATAACATATACGTTTATATCTACAGATGCTAATTGTGATATGCAAAAAAATAATGCTTTTGCCTTGAACAAATTATTTAATTCAGTTTAAATATAACAATTTGAAATATATATCCTGAAAAAAGTTAATATTAGAATAAGCTTCTAATAGGACTTGTCTATTCAAATATATTATCTTGTTGTAATTGTGATAAATGCAGATTAACTAACTTAATATATATTTTATTTCATGTCGTTGGACAATTATTTCCCCGGGGCCATTCTTGAGTTATCATCGGGAAACTGCAAAATCAAGCATATTATCAAAAGATCCATTACTTTTAAAATAATTATAGATTTGAGTATCCAATCTACCTTGCTTTGCGTGTAAATTGGATCAGTTGGTGTGTCTGATCTTTTTCTTCGGCAAACAGAACGTTTATTTCATGCATATTTTGCAGCAAAGGCCACAACAGGTTTAACTGATAGTTAAAACAGCGAATGAACAAATGTGTGAATGGGATTTGAACTGCCTGAAAGTCATTTAATTTTGCTTTTTTGACTAAAAATGTGTTCCAACCTCTGGCTATAGGAATGTTTTTCAGTCTAGATGTTACGGCATGGGGGTTGGAAAAGGGTGCCATAGATGTTGTTGCTTTCATGCGACTGCAATAATAACCACTTTATGAGCATGTGGCATTAATTAGGCCGAGACTGCCTTCTACTATGGGTGATTAATTTGAGTATTATTTTTAGAGTGCTGAATAATGAATTAGTATATTGAGAGTATCACTGAACACCTAGAATTTTAAATTGTGTCATGGATTTTTAAATGTGTTTTTTTTATATATGAAATCATGCCACTTGCATGTGCTGTTGCAAAGACACTTTTTTAAAGTTGGAAATTAGACCGATACTGCAAAACAATTTGTATGTAATTTAGATTGGCCTCTGTACCTAAAAGTCCCAAACCTTCTGCCCTGTAGAACATCTGGACTGCATTGAATGGCTGGAGGCCAAAGGGTTTGTTATTTTTTCCAATTTTGCATGACATTGAATGCATGAAAGATACGTCTCTGACAATGTATCAATAAAAAAAATAAACTTACTTGGAGTCGGTATTCAGTGTTATGTTGTCAGGGTAACGGAATGAATAATAATAATGATCAGCATTATTACATTGTTTAGCATTTCAAAAGAAAATCACTGTTCATGTGCACACATGCTAGCCTACCAAACGTAGAACACCAAACAGATTCAGAAATCTTTCAAATAGCTGACAACTAAAAATGACAAACTTAAGAGCAACCCAAAACAATTTCTGGTGTCAAAATGTACTTATGATTATTTCATAAAACAACAAAATTTTGATATATGTTTTGGGATTGCACTCTGCAGTTCAAATTAGCAAAATCTAAAACTAATTGACTCTGAGAAAAACAAATATTTATAACTAGGTCATGAACCTTGATTAAGAGTTTAAGAAGGAACGTTGCCTATTTCCTTCGCTCCATAGATGCTGCCTCACCCGCTGTGTTTCTCCAGCATTTTTGTCTACCATGAACATTGATTGTTCTGTTGATGATGATCTAGAAGAGGTATTATAAATAAACGAAAGATCAGCATTGATATGCAGGATTGAGTGTAGGAACTTCACATAGATGAATATGGATATGTTACTCTTGGGGAATTTTCACTGCAACTATGACATTTAAACTTTTTAGTGTGTTCTATACCATTTTGACATGTACACTGTGCTTGGTGTCTGCACTCGAATATTCCTGGAGTCTATGTTGTGTGCCATAACTTTCTGAAAATGCGGGTAATAATCCCTTATTTCAATGTAATCTGCGATCTGCCAGGTGGCCTTATTCCCTTGGAGGCCATGTATTCCCTCATATCTATGGAATTTATGATTATGCAGGCTTCAGTGCCTGTTCCCCCCCCCCAAAAAAAGTTACTAATTCATGAAATATGACTGCCAGCATTTAATATTTGTTCCAATTACTCATGCAAATGTGTGGGGAAGATAGTCTTATTAAGTATGGATTTCTAGCACTCTGATCCAGCAATTAAGAAATGGCAATTTCCAAGTCAGAATGATCACAATCACAATAATACTTTATTAGCCAAGTATGTTTTGCAACATACCAGGAATTTAATTTGCCAAGTCAGTCATACAATAAAAAGCAACGGAACACACAAAATACATTTTAACATAAACATCCACCACTGTGACTCCTCCACGTTTCTCACTGTGATGGAAGGCGAAATAAAAGTTCAAATCTCTTCCCTTCTTTGCTCTCCGGTCATAGCCGGTGGTATTTGGGCCCTCCGCATCGGGGCGATCAGCTCCTGCATCGGGGGGGGGGGGGGTGTCAGCTCCCCCGCGTCAGGCGATCGAACCCCGCGTCGGGGCTGGTAGAGCCTCTGCCTCTTTGGAGCTCCCGCCTCAGCCTCTCTCGAGACTGCAAGCTCTTGATGGTAAGTCCGCAGGCGAACCCAGGCAAGGGATCGACTCTGATGTTAAGTCCACACCCGGCAGTGGGGCTCAAGTCAGTCCGTGGAGGTCTCCAGCTCCATTGATGGTAGGCCGCAGAGCGACCCGAGATGCAATCCGGAAAATAATTGCATCTCCAGCAAGGTAAGAAACTGAAAAAAAGTCTCCTCGACCCCGACCCCCTCCCCCTCCCTCTACATAAAACAAACCGGAAAACATTTACAGACTTTTAACACACACAAAAATTTTTAAAAAAGACAAAAAAACAGACAGACTGTTGGCGGGGCTGCCAATCGTTCGCCGCCCCTGGTGATGCATAACAAAAGAAAATTCCATGGTATTCTGCAACCCTGGCCTTTTGATAGAGGTGGTAAGTTTGGATGTGCACTTGAATAAGCCTTGTTGGCACTGTATCTTGCACTAACTAGGTGATGGATTTCATCGACAAAGTCACGTGGGAAACATAAACATCTTGAGCAATGGTTTTGGTTTAAGTTTGGCTAGGCAAATCTCTCAATGAACTGAGACTCTCTATGCTACACTACCTCAGCTCTGCGTGCTCTCTTGATTCTGCCATTAATGTTCAAAGGAAGGAGAAAATCAGTCCATCCATTTCTTGGCATGATGAGGTGCGGTTTAGACTTACTGCCTACGGGATTTGGGAACCTTAAAGGGCTGCCAAGTTTATATACAAAGTGTTGCTGAGGCTCACACTGCTCCCATCAAATATCTTGTCACACAATGATAAGGCAATGCATGTTTTTCAGCTGCTCAGCAAGAATCAGAGTTCTAGGTTTACTTCCTGATCTGTGTATAGTTGGCAACTGCAACCTTTGGTGATGGAGAGGAAAACAAGTATGATTGTCTGTTCTTTTTCATTATCCAGTGACCATTGAAAGCTGATACTGGATCAGATTTGGCTCCAATTTAGCATAGGAAAATTCAACGAGGTAGAAACATCTCCTCAGTTACATTTGCAGCTGTGTGTGTCAGACACTTCCAAAATGTAATTCCTTAAAAGACAATGGAATGCACATTCAGTACAAGCAACCAAAGACCATTTTCTAGATTATTAACTTGCATATACTTGGACAAGGTACTGATGGAAACATCTGTTAACTCATTGTTTGCAGGTCCATATGTGACCTCAACTTTAAAACATTCAGGGAAGGAGGTAAGAAAATAAGGCAATGGGTTTCAAAACCAAGATACCAATCTATAGTTTTGCACTATATACGATACTGGCATTTAAACAGAATTCTGAACATTTCTGTCGTCATTGTGCAATATGGAAAGACAACAGCAAAGCAGAATAAAGGCGCACTATATTCAAAGGAGGCTTGTCAGGAGCATTTCAATGTACATCACGTGAGGTTTCTTCCATGTTCTTCATCCTCCCCCACTCTCCCAAAAACAAAATGGCACCACAAGTTATTGCAGTGTGAACTGACAGTGGAGTAGCAAGGTTGGCCATACTTATGGTGTCTCTGTAAATGGCAGGATGTGAAATCTTCTCAGCCAGACATATTAGCAGTGAAATAGATAAAGAATGAAATGGGATAAATTAGTCATAATAAATAAAGATAAATAAAAATGGAAAGATTGGATTAAGGGATGAAGTAAACAAAAGCCAGATCATTTTCTAAAAAAAATAATTTAAAATACCTTAGGAACAACATATGATCTGCAAAAATGAAACTCCTTTACATTGTTCCTGTTCCAGACTGCAAGATTAAGGAACATTACCAAAAACACAAGTGTCATCTTAAAGGGGTCCTATATTGTTAAATACCAACTCTAGCTTTCTGCAACAGGTTTTATTTATGTTAATAACCTCTGTGACAATTACATGAAAGGCAAAGATTGGTTAATGAAGATTTGTTACTATAGTTGAGTGGCATCATTTGGTGATTTGCAACCCAGACTGTATCTCTCCCTCATCAGAACTTGATCGATTGTCTCCAGCATCTTTTGTTTTCCCATTAACTCCAAGATTTTAATAAAGTTCAAGGTTTGCTGGGAAAATGAAGTAAAAAGATGCACTTATATAGCAATATAAATGGTTCATTGGACCCTTTGGATACTTTGTCTGCTTCCTAAAGGAGGAAAATCAGAAATCTAATCTTAATATAGAAAATACAAATGTGTATTATAAGATTAACAGGTTTACAACCAATCCACTTGGTTCTTTGTTCATCTTGGGGAACAGAGCAGGTCAATGTAATCACAACAATCCTTTAATTGGATGGAGAATTAACATTATATGGTTTTACTGAATGTTACGGTTCCCTTTGTTTATATTATATCATTCTAAGAAAACTATGCCTACATCATTTTACATCAAATTTTGGTGTGCTAAAAGATTGGATTATTTAATAACACCAAAGTGATTCCCCATCAAAAAAAAAACTGGTCAAGTTCAGTGTGAAGTGATTAGAATGGTCCACTCCTGAAGACAAGAACTAACACAGAACCCCAAAATAATTTAGCACAGCTAATGATACTTTGCTGCACAGTAGTCAGAAATGGACATCAGCCTTTACATGTAGACTCCCAACAGCAACCATGGAGGAGAAACAGGCTGCATGTTAGGAGAGAGCAATCACATGTATGCGAAAGGACATACAAGCTCTGCGCAACAAAATATAGCAAGAAGGTTCCGTAAATCCACCAGGACCATCATAAAAAAAGCCAGGCAGCACGTGACATACAGTAGTTGACACCTCAAGGAGGGAGAATCCCGGCATAATGGAGCAGTGTTGAAAGAAATTTGGTGTTGTCAAGGTAAGTCAGGACGATCTACAGATCACTATTCGTACACCTGGAGAATGGAGATAGACACAAAAAGCTGAAGTAACTCAGCGGGACAGGCAGCATCTCAGGAGGGAGGGACATTTCAAGTCGAGACCCTTCTTGAGATCCTCACCAGATATATACGTTTCAAGCAGAGGTCTGGATTATTTGTGAGGTCCCAAATAAAAGTAAATGCTGAGATGTAGCCTGTCCATAAAGTCATTGAACTAGGGATCCATTCATTCAAGAGTCAAGGGTGTTTTATTGTCCTATGTCCTGAAACAGAGCAATAAAAGTCTTGCTTGCAACAGTAGCAAAACAGGTTTGTAAACACACTCAATAGATAACATAATAAACAAAAAAAGATTAAAAAACAATGTTTCATTTGCAGTTCCTAGTCAAACCCAGGCAGTTTGTACTGCGGAGTTTAATTAGAGTTTGTAGTATTCAGTAGCCTGATGGTTGTTGGGAAGAAACTCTTCCTGAACCTGGATGTTACCATCTTATTCACGTGATATAATAAGTACAGAGTGAGGACAAATTCCGCCAGGCATAGGAGAGTGTTAGTTGAGGACAAACGATTGGGTCTCTGTTCAAGTAAGCTTTGGTTTTCTACAACCCAACGATATTAAAATTGAGGTTTAAGAAAGAACTGCAGATGCTGGAAAAATCGAAGGTAGACAAAAAAGCTGGAGAAACTCAGCAGGTTAGGCAGCATCTATGAAACGAAGGAATAGGCAACGTTTCAGGTCGATATCAACTGATATTTAAATTGGGGCGAGGCAAAAATTGAGTCTGAAGAAGGGTCTCAACCCAAAACATCACCTGTTCCTTTTCTCCGGACATGCTGTCTGGCCCGCTGAATTACTTCAATATTACAAGTGAATTCCCTAATTACAAGTTGTACCCATCCCTCTTTTTCCCCCTTGCCTCCAGGTACATGGATAGGGCACGTTTGCAGGGATATGGACCAAACACTGGCAGGTGGGACGTGTAGCTGGGACATGTTGGCACGCTGTGTGGGCAGTTGGGCAAAGCGCCCATTTCCACACTGTATCACTATCACTCTAGATTTACATTTCACACTTTCCCTTTTCTGACACCTTTTCACTTTTAGCCTTTGCCACTATCTGCCTATCACCTCCCTTCACCTGTATCTATCTACCAATTTCTTGCCAGGCTTTGCCCCATCCCTCATCCCTCTTTTCCGGAGTTGTTCCGTCACTCCATCAGTCAGCAGAAACCTCATCAATCCATCCCCACCCCAAATGCTGTCTGCCCTGCTGAGCTCCTCCAGCACTTTGCTTTTTGTTAGAAATCTCAGCATCTGCAGTTTTTAAAAAAAATTGTCACCATGGCCAGGCTAGGTCATTGACGACCCAGGGGACACCAACGGTGCCGGACCCACAGGGCGTCACGGGAAATCACACCCTCCCTCCATCCCTCCCTCCCTCGCTCCCCGATCCCCGGGGAGATCGCTGAGCTCTCTCCATCCCTCCACACCGTGTGCTGGTCCCCGACCCCTCAGGGAGATCGATCGATCGACTGACTGTTCGTCCCGTCTCCCCGTCTCTGTCCCTCGTGCCGTGTGTCGGTCCCCCGGGGTGACAGGGTGGGGTTAGGTGTGGGGGGGTGAGATGAGGGGTGGGGGGGTGAAGGGTGAGGTGGGGGGTGAAGCTGAGGTGTGGTGGGTGGGGGTGAGGGCGAGGAGTGGGGGTAGGGGTGGGGGGTGAGTGTGTGGGGGGGGGGGAGGTGTGGGGGGTGGAGTGAGGTTGGGGGGGGGGTGAGGTTCGGGTTGAGGGTGGGGAGTGGGGGGGGGGGGGGGGGGGAGGGTAGGGGGTGGGGGGTGAGGTGTGGGGGGGGTGAGGGGGGTTGGTTGGGGGGGAAGGGTTCGAGTTGAGGATGAGGGGTGGGGTGGGGGGGAGTGTGGGTTGTGGGGTTCGAGTTGAGGGGTGGGGGGGGGGGGGTGAGGGGGGAGTGTGGGTTGTGGGGTGGGGGTGAGGGGGGCCCCCGTTTGAGTGTCGAGTTGGTGGGGGTGGGGGGTGAGTGTGAGTTGGGGGTGTGGGGTGGGGGTGGGGTGGGGGTGAGGGGTGGGGGGGCGAGTTGGGTTGTGGGTGGGGGTGGGGGGTGAGGTTGGGTGTGGGGGTGAGGGTTGTGGGGGGGGTGGGGGGGGGGGGTGTGGGTTGTGGGGGGGGGGGGGGGGTGTGGGTGGGGTTGAGTGTGGGGGTTGGGGTGGTGGGGGTGAGAGACCGAGACCGCGACCGCCAGCGCCCTCGCCTCCACCATCTTTTTTCCACCCGCCACAATGAGCGTCGTCTCACTCGACGGCAGCGGCTTCCGGCACATTCTGCTCCTCGCGCGGCGGCGTCGTCGGCGTCGGCGTCACCCTGACTGGGCGCGCGCGTGCACGCACGAGCAGGAACGCACGAGCACGAGCGGCCGGGCTGGCGCGTGCACGACTGGCCGTCGGGAGCGAGGACGGCGGGAGTGTGGGAGAGGAGATCGGGGGAGGCCGGCGGCGGGTGTTTGCGGGCTAACGACAGGCGGAGCGGAGGGATTGTTTTATTCGGGAACTTAATAATAATAAAAATACTCCTGCAAGAGAAGAGGATCGTTTAACGGAGAAGGAGAAGGAGAGGATTGTTGCCGAGGAGGGGGAGAAGCAAGCGTCGCTCCGGTGAGTGTAGTTGGGAATTATTCCTCACCCCCCCCTCTCCCTGACTTCTCAAAGCAAAGTGTGTGTCGGGTTTAAAGAGAAAGAAATATGATGGGAGGAGGGAGGTGGAGACAGACCTTTCTCTCTTCCTTTCTCCTCTCCTTTCCTTTCTCCTTCCCCTTCTCCATAGGCCCCCCTCCCCTCAGCCCCCCAGCCTGGCCTCGACCCGCCGGCTGCGGCCTTTCCCCCCTCCCGGCCTGCAGGGAGAACCGAGGGAATACAGAGCAGGCCGGGCACTGGGGCAGCTCCGCGTCGGGATCTGAGGCCAACGCTACTCCCAAGCCGCCTTTGAAACTAAATTAAACTACAGCCGCCAGTGGGTAAAACGTAACCAAGATTAAACTTTCGAAATCGCCGTGGAAGTTCTCCTCTGGCGTCGGTACAGTTTTTATTTTCGACGGTAGAACCCGTTTATAATTATTTTTCTACCCCCACTGCTTCTACCCGTGATCACGATGGGTATAGTTTAGCACAAACCAGTTTGATTGTTAAAACTGTGGCTTTCCGTGTGCATACAATACGTGCTCTGTGAGCCCATGCCCAATCTTGTTTTTCTTATGTTTGTGTTAAGAGGTGATGCAAAGATTTGGGTGTTCGGTGTGAACAGCGCTGTTTGTGTCATTGTTAGGAATGTGCTGCATTGGGACTGTTAACAAACACTTATTTTCTCTAAGTTTTGGACTGTGGATATTTAAAGGAGTCTAGATCAAATTTGCAGATTAAATTTGTCAAATAAGGGATAAGATGTCTGGTTAATCTTAAGGTGTAATAACATTTTGAGGTCAAGATATCCATGAAGTGCTGTCAGAATGGGTATATAACAGGCCACTTGGTGCAGTGATTGAAATGTTTAGGACACGGAGGTAATTACTTATTGATGCATAATTGCACTTCTATCATTTGGGCGCATGTTTTGCCAGGTTTGATCACGGAGCCTGCTGTGAGAAGGAAAAAAATGGTAGTGGTTCGAGTGCGTTTACTGCAAGGAAGCATCGTTCTGATGAGCCGAGTTAAACTATCGTAACTCCATTAAATGTTCACATGATATGTGGTTAGAAATATTGTTGATAATGGAGATTTGGTGTAAGTTACCAGAGCAGTGGTTGTTGTCGCCCAAGGAGTTTGAAGGTGTGAAATTGAGTACATGTTGAATTGTGTTACACACACATCTAAATTCTAAGACTGCCTTTCCTTCCACATTATGTAATTAGAATTTGTTTGGATCTTTCGAGCAAGTAATCAATCAATATGTTTTGTCAGAGAATGATGGATTGGTGGAAAGAAACAAATACAAATCAACTTGGTGTTTAAAAAATTCTGGAAAAAAAGTATCAATAAACCCATGTGTCTCTAGGAGTGTATTTTTAAATTTGTGACCTGTTTTGTAATTGTATGTTGTGAAAGTGTGTAACTCTTGGAGCACTGATGTTTATAGAAGGTATTACACCACTGCAAGAAAGCTACAAGTGGTGCTTGTAATTTCAGATTTCAATAATCATTACAATTGTTTTTAAAGTCAAATCTAATACCTTGTTTGTTTGCTTATTTTTAATTTGTTTATCTATTGATCAGGGATTGTTGCAGTAAAGAGAAACAATATTTCACTAGAAGCATTCATAGTTTTGGCTTGTGCCGTTATTTAAAGAAATAACGCGTTGTCCTTGATATGCTCTGCAACACATGGCTGATCCTATAACTCAAGTATATTATCCAACCCAATTGCTATCCAACCCTATTACTTGATCCTCTGATACTCAAACGTCAGTCAGTCCTGGCCTTGGATGCAGTCAACAATTGAACATCCATGGATTTTTTGCGAAATATTGTTCCAAAGATTTAAACCTCTCAAAACAATGAACTTTTCCATCTCAATTTGTGAGCCGATCCTAGTTCCTGATTTTACAGCCTGAGAAAGCAGCTCATCAACATCATTCCCTTTTACAATCTTGCATGTTTTTTTGATATCCCCACATTTTTCTAAACTCGAGTGACTAACAGAGTCCTCTCTAATCTTTCTTCATTGGGCAATGCCCTCAACCCTGTCAAATTCAAATTTATTGTCATGAGCACAAATACAGCGATGAAAAATCTTGCTTATCACAGGCGCAGACAAACACACAAAACCAAATTATACATAAATTACACAAAATTTAAAAACATATATTCATGCAAAAACAGTTAGAAAAGAAAGACAAACCAAAAAACATTGGTTGGTTCAATAAACCGATAGTTGTAGGATAGGAGCTGTTCCTGAACCTGTGGTGTGGGGGCTTCAGGCTTCTGCATCTTCTTGAAGACCATGGTGCGAGTCCACGATCATGAATGCTGCATTCTTGAGGTAGCGCTTCATGTTGATGCTGTCACTGGAGAAGCAGGCTGTGCCTGTGATGGACCGGGCTGAGTCTGCCACTCTCTGCAGCCTCCTGCGTTCCCGTGTGTTGGAATTGCCCTACCTGGCCATGATGCAACAGCATACAGCTTGGCGTTCATCGCTATCATTCCCTCTGAATACGTTCTATTGTACATCTGCAAACATTTGTTAGAGTATTCAGTGACATAGTGAATCTCTTTAAACTAAGAATGTAGAGGTGCAAGTGAGGTGGTAACACCCAATAATTTTATGCTGCTAACTCTTTCCACCACAAACCCACCAATAAAAACTGGCACATGGTCTCCCCATTTTCCCTTTCTGAAGTCCATGATTAGTTGCTTTGTTGTTGACATTAAGCAAGAAGTTGTGGCACCATTCAATCAGGTGTTCTATCTCTCTCCTGTATGCTGATTCATCATCACTGGTGATCCCCAACCACAGTGGTGTTGTTGGCAAAGTTATAGATGGTGTTGGAGCTGTGCTTAGCCACACAATCATGGGTGTAACAAGAGTCGAGCAGGGCACCAAGTGCACAGCCTTGATTTACACTATATTAATGGTCCGTGAGGAGGAGATGCTGATCCACAATGATTGAGGTCTGCCGATAAGATGTTAAGGATCCAGTGCAAAGGGAGGTACAGAGACCCAGGCCTTGAAACCTGGTTATGAATGCAGAGGAGATGATAGTATGGAATGCCGAGATGTATGATGAACATCAGCCTGAAATATGCGTCCCAGTCATCATTCAAGTGAATCTAAGTTGAGTCACCACCAACATAGAGATGGAAACTGCACACAAATGCCACAAAAGCATAGGATAAATGTGTGACTTTCCAAATCTAGTATTCCTAGCTGCTTGCATTAAAGGTCAATTGCCATTTGTCTTTCTAATTGATTACTGTACTTGCGTATTTACTTTTTGCATCTTATGAACTATTAAAAATAGAAGTAAAATGCACGTTATTCTAGTATTTTAGGCAAATGTTCTATCTCTTTGATATCTGTTCATTGGTGAATTGTTAAATGTTGCTAGTGGCAGAGTTATTAACAATATGTTGCAGATCTTAGATTGTTCTTTTTGATTTTGATGTTGTGGTAAGTTGTGCTGCCAAAATAAAATAAATGGCAATTTAAAAATAAAAAGGGAAACTGAAAATATACAGCAAGTCTGTCAACAAACTGAAAACGCAAAGACCCAACGAAAGATGTTCACCAAAGCATTCTAGCTTTATAGGTGTAAATCAGTTTATTTCTGTTTTGCTTTGATCTCTGATCTAAAGAAAGCCTCTTAAGCATTCTGTTTCTTTTCTGGTAGCAGCTGGTTATAAAATGTAGCAGTATTATGCCTCAAAACAGTGGGTAAAATTAGAAAGCATTTCTCCTCCCTGTTTGGCACTTAAGATACAGTTCCGTAATTATTTACTGAATTAGCATCAAAAAATGCCCGTGCTATTGACCTAAAGATCTTGGCTCATCTGAAGTTCAATCTCACCATGGCAGATAGGAAGCCATACTTTGAATAATTAAATAAATAAATATGAAGTGACAGAAAATCAGATGTGGTAAGCTTTAAACTAAAAGATTGTCATAAAAGCCCAATTAATGTCCTTCAGGGATATAAATCAGCCAAACCTATATGGTCTGGGCTATACATGTCTCCAAGCCCATCAAAGTAATTGATTATTAATTGTTCAGGTAGACCATTCAATTCAGGAACAATAGGAAATGGGCAATAAAAGCTGTCCAAGCCTGTGATGTCTACATCTCTTCAATTTGACGGGCTGCACCCAGTTGATTGACAACTTGTGGTTCTGTAGGAATACTGGTACATCTGACCTTGCATTCTGCCTCTCGCCTCTTCAGTGAGCCCAGAAACTGAGCACTGCGATTTTGAGGAGAGGATTGGATGCAAGGTGAAGAAAAATATTTATTTTGTTTAACCTCTTAAATACAGTTCAAAATATATCAACAGCAACTCAAATGAGTTAAAGGTTTCAAAAGCTCTTTTGGGCAGCAGTAGGATGCAAGTTGCAGTTTGCTTTATCTTGCGGGATACCTTCTGGATGGAGAGGGTTGCTCTAACCAGCTCTCTCGGCAGCAGCCCATTGTCACCACAAGTCTTGGCGCCAGATTGGGTCTAGTATTATCCATAGTTTCAATGATTTTGTCCGAAAAGAAAGGAGTACGTTTGGTGAAAACTGGTTTGGACTTAGACCCACGCTGTACCTACTGAACAATACTTATTTACAGGAAATATATTAGTGGTGAAGAGTAGCGAGTGAATAGGAGAATGGGCGGAAAAGATGTTGGCATGGCAGAAACCAAAATAAATAATAACTATTCTAGTGATTGAAATGGTGAAGTTGGTGTGGGACATACATGGCTTAAATATCAAACCAAATTGAAGTCTTCTTAATTGAAATGCTTCATATAATTTGTGTATATATAATTTTGTTGTTCCCTTTGTGAAATTAGGGGTAGAAAATGATCTCTTGATTCTAATAGGCCTTTTGAAATTGCAGTTGTCTCTCATTGTCCTATATTTATTTCTGTATTAAAAAAATATTTATTTCATTTTTTGCTTAACTAATTTCATTGGGCATTCAACTTCATTTGAACGCAGTCCCAATAATTGACCCCCTTCAAAGGATCTATATGTGGCTTTATTACCATACTTCAATAATTTTCTAAATACTGTTCCATAATATCTATGGGTTCTGAAGGTATACATATATGGCCTGTGAAATGATCCAAACAACACATTAAATAAATAAATGTCATTTTTTACAAGAGAGGTGGGAGCGGGACATCCTGGTAACCCACTGAGTTCCTCCAGCATTTTGCTTTGCTCAAGATTCCATCCAGCAACTGCAGTTCCTTGTGTCGCCTGTAAAACAGTATTGGTTTGGTTGCTGTATTATTGTTATGTTTACTGAAATACAGTAAAAAACGTTGTTTTGTGTTCCATTCATTCTGATCATACCATTGGCCATGTACTTTCTGCCTGACAGGAGAGGGAAAAGGAGAGTATGACTGGCGTGCGAAGGGTCCTTGATTACGATGGCAGTGGGAATTGCAGATGGAGTCAGTAGAGGGGAGGCTGGTCTGCATGATGGACTGAGCTACATTCACAGTTCTCTTGAATTTCTTGTAGTCCTGAGCAGAGGAGTGGCCGTGCCAAGCTACGAGGCGTCCGGATAGGATGTTTTCTTTGGCACATTTTTTAAAAAGTTGGTAAGAGTCATTAGCACATGCCTACCTTCCTTAGTCTTTGAGAATGTGGTTGGATCAGGACAAATAGTTGAAGTTTAAACCCAGAAATTTGAAGCGCCTGACCCTCTTCACCTCAGCACCGTTGATAAAGTCAGGGAACTACATTCTGTTTCCCAAAGTTGATCCGCAACTCCGTCATTTTACTGACGAAGACGGAGATTGTTGTCCTGGTTCAATTCCACCAACCTTCTTCCTGTACTCTGTCTAACCGTTGTCTGAAATCCAGCCTACTGCTGTGCTGTCATTGTAGGTGGAGGTGGAGTAGAATTTGGCTACAGAATCATGAGTGTGTCGAAGTATAGTAATGAGCTGAGTGCACAGTTTTGAAAGGCACCAGTGTTCAGAATTATCATGAAGATAGACACAAATTGCTGGAGTAAATCAGCGGGACAGGCAGCATCTCTGGATAGAAGGAAAGGGTGGCGTTTTGGTTCGAGACCCTTCTTCAGAATTATCATGGAGGATATGTTGTTGCAGGTGGGTGGGGGGGGGGGGGGTGCTGTGTCCTAGGTCCTGGTATTTGGAGAAGATATGAGATTGACGAGATTTGGTTTCTAGTTTTGTGTGAGTGAGGCCACAAGGAATAATTCCCTTGTTTTTAAAATGGTGTCATGGAATCTTTTAAGCGCAGATAAAGTAAAGGAACAGATGGAATCTCCATTTCACATTTTATCGAAAAGACAGCAGCTTTAATATTGCAGAACCTGCCAGTATAGCGTTGGAGCAGAAATCTGATTTATTATGTGCAAGTCTGGAGTGGGATTGAACTCATTGCCTCTGTGTTGGGATGAGAGTACTATCAACAGCCACAGATAGGCACAAAAAGCTGGAGTAACTACGGGACATGCAGCATATCTGGAGAGAGGGAATGGGTGAGGTTCGGGTCGAGACCCTTCTTCAGATTAGGGTTAGGGTCACTGAGCCACAACTGACAGTGAAACTTCACCAGTATATTTATAGTTATTTTTTGAAATGCCAACTGCTGCAATAGAAGAGATCTGTCCTGGGGCAGCCCATGTTGGTGTGGCATGTCAGAAGTTCAGCAGTTTTTTTTGTTCCAACTGTGATCATTCATCATCACGGTCCTGCCATTTAATTAAAACCAGTTCTGGAGACTGTTTTCAATGAAATGGAACCAGTATTTCAAACGCGTTGCTTTTTAAAACCACATAGTGGAACCTGGAAGAGAAAATAACGTTTAAAAACAAATCAATGGCATCAGGAAAATATAGAGAAAATAAAATTAGAAGAACAGATGGGAGAATAGAAGAACTGGATGAGCAGAATGTCATTTTTTTTAAATTAATTGCTCTAACCCGCTAATAATTATATTCATTTAATTGAGATCACCTCTTGAACTTTGAAACACTTGCAAATGTAGGTCCGTTCTAATCCATCTTTCTTCAAAGACAGCCTCTTTGTTCCAGACATTAACTTGATGATTTCTTTTCTCGCTTTGGCCCCATTTAAGTAGTAAATCCTTCCATTGGTAAGGATGCTCAAAATAATTCTCGTTATTTTAGGTGGGTGAACAGAGCTTTGTGATGGATTTTCTATTGAAAAATTGTGATAATTCATATTTTCCTCCATTGTAGGTCCTTCCCAATCATATTAACTGGTCTGTGCTCCATAGCTGCCTCTTTGATGCATGCTTAATACTTTTTAATCAATGCAACTTCAGATGTATTTTAAGCAATGCATTAATGATATATTTGTAGAAATTTCCCTTTTTTTGTGTCCATTTTAAAAAAAATATCAAAACCCAGGTTAAGGTGGATAAAAATATACCACGAAAGAAAAAACCTTCATTATATTTATTATTTTATAAAGACTTTCCTCTTGTAAAATTGTGCATAGAATAGTGTAATTTGTTTGCGCTCTTCCCAGAGAATTAGCCAGGGAATTGCTTGGCATTTGAGCTTCAAACTCTTGAGCTGTCCGACAAATCAGGCTCCACAATTAGGAGACAGATGAGCAGGTTCAGATGCAGAGTTGTTGATGTTTAGTTGTCTTGAGCAGCTTTGGAGATGGGGGGTGGGTGCATATTCAGTATCCCAAGCTCTCAGCTGTGTATTCACTTGTATTCCACCCACCTCATTACATTTTCTATTAGATTACCAGACTTATTATAACATTCATTTTTTCATTGATTTACATCCACTTTGAAATATGTTTTTATGTAATTGTAAATTACTGATGGCACAAAATGGAACGGATAATTTCCAATTCCTAATGCACCTAATTGGTGTAAATTAGATTAAACGAGCTAATTCGGTGAACCTATAAAAAAAAAAATGCAAAAATCTCAAATGCAGAAAAATGAATCACTCAAACTTTATTCTTGAACTAGACATCTGGCACTTTGCTCTCTTCAAAGTTGCTGGTACACATTATAAAGCTGAGATCCAACACATTCTTGAGTATGGAAGATAGACATTAAAAGCTGGAGTAATTCAGCAGGACAGGCAGCATCTCTGGAGAGAAGGAAGAAGGGTCTCGACCCGAAACACCACTTATTCCTTCGCTCCAGAGATGCTGCTTGTCCCGCTGAGTTCCATCTTTTTGTGTCTATCTTCCGTTTAAACCAGCATCTGCAGTTCCTTCCTACACATTCTTGAGTACTCTGCTAGATACACCTTGCCATCCTGCAAATACCTTGCTTATTCCTCTCTCTCTTAATCTTGTTAATAATATTCAATCTATATAATAGTACTTCCCAATCCTATGAGGTCCATGTGTTGTTTGCACTTTCCTGTGTGACACCTTCTCACTTCCCTTCTGTAAATCCAAATGTATGCATTGGATTTCTCTTGCCCAAATAATTTGAAATGATTTTTCGGTTTCAAGTGAAACAGCCAAATTCCCAAGATTATATTCCTTTAAAATTAATATGAGAATGAATGTAAATGTTACCAGCAGGGATTATTAAAATCAGATTTAGTAATACCCATTCATAATTCCCAGAGTTTTTTGAAGGGTAAATTGATTTTAAAAGCATTGATTTCTTCCATATTCAGATGCAAATCTTAAATTTTCACCATCATGGAAGAATATTTAGGCCCAAAAGTACAGCGTGTTTATTAGATGCCGTGTGCAATGCTGACAGCTTTAGAGCTATATATCTGACAGGTTAAAAAAAAAATTGAAGGCCATGCAATTTTTTTTACATCCAAACATATTTTTATTTCACCGTTGGTACTGCAATGATGACTATTTGTTCATTTCAGTAATGGGAATATTGGGCCAATCAACAATATGGCAACAGTCTGCAGAAGGGTTCAGACCCAAAACATCATCTATTCTTTTTCTTCACAAATTCTGTCTGAACTGCTGAGGTACTCCTGCATTTTGTGTCTATCTTCTTACACGATACCTTAATTTTGCTATTGACTGGGATGTAGAGCTCTGTAGCATGATGTCATGTACAATAATAGATTTTCTTTCTCCTATGTCCCTTGTATCTTTTGATTGTCAAATATAAATCAATGTTATATTTAAATGTAATAATTAATCATGCATCAATTTAAGTTGAGGTCATTCTTAACTTGGCTTCTGAAGAGCTCAGCATCAATTTTTAAACTATGCTTCTTGGATTTATTTCCATTAATTGGCCAGTCTTGTTTCCATCTACCCTATTATTTTTCCAAGAATTTTTTAGACATTGATCGTCATCCCTTAACCATCAGAAATCCAGTGAATATACTCCTGATTTGTGTAATTTAACACTTTCATTTCCATGAGAAAAAATAAACTGCTGAAGAAACTCAGCGGATCAGGCAGCATATGTGGAGGGGAAATGGACAGAGAACATTCTGGGATGGGGCCCCTTCTTTAGCCCATCTCCATTCCTTCTTTTATTTCCTTTCTTGTCTTCAATAAGGAGTTTACCATAATTTATTTCCACAGTAATATGTCTCTTTGATTGCCATCCTGGTCTTACCTGTTTGGAGAATTTTTTCCCTCTTCCACTCCTTCTGCACCTTAAAACTTGCCTCTTCCACAGTTCTGACGAAGGCTCTTCATTTTGAAATGCTGGCTCAGAATTATCAAGTGAAAATATTTGGGTGCCTTACTTATGAAATAGAGAAGGAAATCTGGGTTTTTAAAATAGTTATATTGAGATGAAAATTTACGAAACTATTTTACACATCGAGTGATAAGTATTCAGTCGTGATTTATGGTTGTGCTGCTATTCTGGCTAAGGCAACATGGAATAAGCAATGATAACAATCTATTTTGTAACATAATAGAGCAAAATGTTCCAGAATGTGTCTGAAGAAATGGATGTTTGTCATTTTGGCAGCTTTGGTTTGGAAAGCCTGTCAAAACCAATTGCAACTTGTTAGATATTCAGCAGATTTATTTTACTCTGATGAGAAAAAAAGTTTCTCATTGGTGTTGGAGCATGACAATGCCAGAAACCATTCGAAAGAATGAACAGATCATATGTAAATACAATGCCTATTTGAACTATTCCTTTCTGCCTGCACATGCTCCATGTCCTCCCATACCTTGCATATTCATATGCCTCTTAAAAGCCACTATTGTATCTGCTTCCATCACCACCCCTGGCAGTGCATTACAGGCACCAAAACCTCCCTGTGTGCAAAAAAAACCTGCCTCCATACACCTCTTTTAATCATGGTATAGTGACTATGTCTTTGAAATGATAAAAAATGACAAATGCATTAGATAGTAGTTGCTAAACGTGTTTTAAAAACCGCACGTACAAAGATGTTTGGCATACGGATCACTACTTCAACCAGGTAAAGACCTAATATAACAAGAACATCAGCAGTAGCTTGCATTTGCATAGTAACTTGGTCCTAAATCATTAAGAACATCAAAGGGGACAAATAAAACAACACCAAGCAATGTTGGGAAATTTCATGGCAAATAATCAAGTTCGATCAAAACAAGTTTGGTGGGCAGGAAAAATGAGGCCAGGTTGCCAAGGTTTGTCAAGTTGGTGTCAGTGTTGTAAATGTACTGGAACAGTATGTCCAGGGGTGCAGTCCATTCTGGGATTTCAGTATAGATTTTTGTATAGTGCCACTGTCTTTGCTGTATGCAATTCTCTTGGTTGCACCCTGAGATCAAATTCTGGTTATTGGTTACTGAATTCTGGTTATTGTGATGACACAGATCTCGGAAAGAAACTAACCACACATCACCTCAGGATTATATTAGCTGTTTGAAATAGTTTCATGTATCTGGTTCTAGAACTGCAGTACTGAACTGCTAAGAGCATAATCTGACTCATAATCTGGGACCATCTTCAGGGATTCGTTTTGTAATTTTTTTCTTAAGTTGTGCAAGTATTGTTACTTTTGCTCCAAATGTCTGGAATCAGCATTGTGTGAAGCTGTGGCATCTCTTTGTAGAGGGATCTCAATCATTCCCATTCTCCAACTATTTTCCCATTTGAAAACATTGGCATAATCATTGTCAGGGTAAAAGTAAATTTCTTTCTCCAATCTCCCTGGTTCTTTTGCCCAGCAGTTTAAATTTGTTCCCCCTGGTCCTTGAAAAGCTTTCCATTTCTGAACACAAGAAAATATGAGCAGGAATAAGCCATCAGTCCGCACAAGCCTGTCATTCACTATGATTGTAGACAAAAATGCTGGAGAAACTCAGCGGGTGCGGCAGCATCTATGGAGCGAAGGAAATAGGCAACGTTTCGGCCTGAGTTTCTCCAGCATTTTTGTCTACCTTCGATTTTCCAGCATCTGTAGTTCCTTCTTGAACATTCATTATGATTTGTGGCTGATCTATGCCAGCCTTATCTCTGCTGTGTCAGTTTCCATGAACTTCAATTCCTCATTCTTTCAAATATGGATCCATCTCTACCTCTTAAACATATATTGGGGCAGAAAATTCCACAGATTAATTATGTGAAGAACATATTTATTTACTTAATTATTTTTACCTTATATAAACATGCCATGATATTTTATAGTTTTATCTTATTATTGATACATCTGTTACACATCAATTAGCTGGAGAGCTTTGTTTGATGCAAGCTATTTTCAAATTTTTAGGGAAAAAAAGATTTATTTTCATTCATGAAAACCCCTTTTTTTTGGTAGGGGTGAGCTGGGTGAGGAGAAGAACTATTTGGATTTTTTTTATCTGTTAGTTGCTGTAATTTAAATTTACTAACTGACTGATCAAGCAGTTGCATCCTTAGTTTCATGATGTATTTACAGATTTGGCACCTTTGACTAAGACTAGAAAAGGATTTGACAGTTTGGGTTATTTTCCTAAAAAATGCATTACTCTCATTTTGGTTAAATAGCTCCATTCTGAATGTAGATATATTTGCCTGGGTTAATTCTGTTTTGTTCTCCAAGATCTTGCTGAATTACGTGAAGTTTTTGTTTTGCTCTACAGCTAAAGCAAAACATTCTTGAAATTGAATTCTTAAATTAATTGAGTAGTTTGCTAAGTACTGTCTTAACAAGTGAATGAGCTGCACATATCAACTTTCTAAAGGCTTTCAATGGATGACTGGACTTGAGTGCACTTGTCACTCAGTCACAGCATGTGGAACAAAGGGACAAGTGGCATAAAGGATGGAAAACTGGCTACCAAATAAGAAGCTGTAATGACTAACATTGTGAATTTGTACAAGTTAAGATGTGCCATCCTACAGCATTTGCTGCTGGGGTGTTTGATTATTCACTATTTAAAACATGATTGAACTTTGTAATTATAAGTAGTTAGTCTCTGATGGGGCACAGGCTCCAGTGCCGATTATGTAGAGTTTACACGTTTTATTTCAGTATCCTTGAAGTGTGTTTATTACATTTGGATCAAGGTGAGGATCTGACAGGTAGATGTTACTTTATGTATTTGTGAAGAATAAACATGGTAACTAATTAAAAAAAAACCCTACCCAGACAGCTGTCATTGCTTCACCCATATACCAATTAATAATTTTTCACCAGAATGTAGACACAAGGAACTGCAGATGCAGGTTTTCCAAAAAAAGGCACAAAATGCTGGATTAACTCTGTGGTCAGACAGTGTCTCTGGAGAGGCATGGGCAGTTGATGTTTCGACTGGAATCTTCTTCGGACTGATTGTAGTGGGAAGGGGAGAAAGCCTGAAGAGAAGTGGGGGTGGGACAAAGTGATGGCTGGATACAGGTCCAAGGAGTTTTGATTGGTTGGACAAAGGCCAGAGATGTAAAGACAAAAGTGCGAATTTGAGCTAGAAGAGGTACGAAATGTGAAGCCAGACGAACAAATGTAGGTGGATGGGGACAGGGAAAGGGGGAGATGGGTGTGCATCCAGGTGGGGCACAGGGAAGAGAGGGGGGAAAGGAGGTGGGTGGATCTATCTCAATCCCAAAATCCAGAAACAGAACTGCCCTGGCATACATTGTTTCTGCTTGTGCCTACCTCATCTGAAGAAGAGTCCAGACTGGAAACCTCACCTATCCATGTTCTCTAGATATGTTGCCCGACCTGCTGAGTTACTTCTGCACTTTGTGTGCTTTTTTTTTCATACTCCAATGATCTTATTTCCTCTTGTCAGTCTCTTCCTGCCTACATGAGCGACATCTCACACGCCCTTTGACTCTTCAATGACTTTGCATTCCTAGGCTCCCATTGCCTTGCCTTTACCATGGACATTCAGTCCCTTTACATCTTCAATCCCCACCAGGAAAGTCCCAAGGCCATCCGGTTCTTCTTTGAACAGAGACTTCTAACATTCTCCGCCTGGCGGAACTTGACTTCGCCATCAACAACTTCTCTTTTGATCCTAATGACTTTATTTAAGTCAAGGGTATAGCCATAGGCAATCGCATGGGTCCCAGCTATTACTGTTGGCCACATAAACCATTCTTTCCTGCAAACGCACACTGCAACCAACTCTTTCTGCATTGTGGCTGCATCGAGGCTGCCTCCTGTACCTGTGCAGAACTGGACTACAACTCCTCCCATCCTGCATCTTGCAAAGATGTCATCCCCTGCTCTCATTTGAGGCTTTCCATTCTCGGACATCCGAAACATTCTCTTCCTTAGGCAAACGCCTCCGTTGCCATGCGGTGAGAACAGAGAGGTTGAGAAGGAGTTTCTTCCCAGAGGCAATTCGAACTGTAAACGCCAATCTCACCAGGGACTAACTGTACAGAACGTTTTTCCTTCCATTATTTATTATGTAAAAGAATATGTGTGTTATGATTGTGTTTATAATTTGTTTGGTTGTTTTGTTGTTCCGCGAGCATTGCCACTTTCATTTCACTGCACATCTCGTATGTGTATGTGACAAATAAACTTGACTTGACTTGACTTGACTTGACTTTAGAAGATATGGTTTTCTCGCCCCCCTGCTTTTGTAGATGGGTCATCACCCACATCTCTTCTGTGTCCCCTGGTTCTGTACCCGCTCCACCTTCTCCCAGTCAGAACAAGGATAGAGGTCACCTGGTCCTTACTTTTCATCACACCAGCCTCCACATTCAACACATCACTCCGACAATTTCTGCCACCTTGAATATGATCCCACTACCCATCACATCTTCCCACCCTTTTCCACTTTCCACAGAGACCACTTCTTCCACAACTTTTGTTTCAATCGTTCTTTCTCACCCAAACTACCCCCTCCCCGGGTACTTTCCTTTGCAAACACAGGAGATGTATGTCCCTATATCTTCTTGCTCGCATTCATTCAGGGACCACAGCAGTCCTTTCAGATGATACACAGATTCACATACACCTTCTCTGACCTCATCAAACTCATTCGGTGCTCCCAATGTTGCCTCCTATACATCGGCGAGACCTAACGTGGACAAGGCAACTCTTTCGCTGAACAATTGTGCGCAGTCCCCAAAGGATTTCTGGATCTCCCAATTGCCAACCATTTTAACGTCCCTTCGTATTCCTTTTCTGACATTTCTGTCCTGGGCCTCCTCTACTGTTAGAGTGAGGCACACACAAACTGGAGGAACAGTACCTCATATTCTGCTTGGGTGGCTTACAATTGGTTCAACAGTATGAACATTAACTTCTTCAATTTTAAGGTAACTAACCTACATACACCATCCACCTATTACCCCCTGCCGACACGCCCCTCCTCCATTACCACCTTTATTCCTTCATCTGGCTTCACCTTTTGTACATTTTCTTTCCTTATCTCACACTTCACCTCTATCAACCTATCACTTGCCACTTTGTCCCGCCCCCACCACTCTTCCAGTTTTCTCCCTCCACACTACAATCGGCCTAAAGAAGTATCCCGACTCAAAACGTCACCTATCCATGTCTCTCCAGAGATGCTGCATGATTTGCTGAATTACTCCAGCACTTTGTGTCTTTTTTTATTGATATTCCCTCAGTTTGCCAGCATAAATGTCAAATGTAATCCATCTCATAACAAACAGAATTCACCAGTCAACACAGATTTACCAACATTTTGGTATTACATTTTGGCCAATTGTGGGAGTACAGCTGTCTGTGATAATAAGTCAGTAGATGGAGGACTTAATATGTTGTCCACAAAGCATTCACCTAACAAGACATTGGCTGTGACAAAGTCTGGCTGCCAATAATAATAGTGGGAATGTATGCTCTTAGTTCTTGCATAAGGATTAATTGGATCATATTTGGGATGATTTTGACTATGTTTCTATACTTAGCTGCATCAGCATTGCAATTTTTATTAATCAGCAATATCTTGATTAGTTAATTAATTTGATTTACAAGGTTTTTGCTGTTAGATCAAACATTGGATAAGGGTACATTCTGTTTGATAAATTTAGGTTTGTATGCAAATTGAAATAAAAGTGATTTAAAAAAAAAAAAATTCGCGTGCCGTATAGAATGTACTGGAATATTTTGATGTCTGGTAATGTAATAATAAAGTTTTGGAAATGCATTATTTGTGGAAGGGAAGGTTTGACTCTCATAATTACAGGTTTTCCTGGTAGTTTAAAACAATATGTTGTGGAGTCTGCAGTGTGGAGCTAAATCCCAGATTGTTAGTTTCCATAGGATTGCTTTACAACTCTGGGGGGAAAGGAAGATGGAAAAGAGTCTCCACGCTCAGGTTACATTCTGCATTCCACAGTCTACTTTGCTGTGTGTCTGGAGACTAGCTGGCTGCAATTTAAACATGTGGTTAATTTGACACTGCTCTGGTCTAACCCCTAGTTTGAAGGGTAGGCAGGCAGGCAGGCGGTGATGAAGGAACTTTGTTTTTCAAAACAAAACCATTTTCTGTTAGTATTTCCCATTGCCTGCAGGTTTAAATTTTATTTTGTTCAAAATAAAAATGTTCTTCAATTCCTTTTAAAGAAGCCCCTAATTTTTCTTGTGAAGATGTGATGAGCCACTGTCTTGAATAACTGTGGTTCTTCTGGTGAAGATACGACTACAATTCCACTGGTGAGGGGGTTCCAGGATTTAGACCCCATAAGTGTTTAGTGGTGGCATAGCAATTAAATTACCAGACTAGTAGTACAGATGTATGGACTAACAATGCAGAGGTCCGATTATATCGCACAATTGTTGAATTTAAATCAAGTTCACTAAATGGAATTTGGGGGGGGGGGGTCGAGGAATGTGAGATGAGCAACTGGTCTAAGTAATTTAATACCAGAAAAGTTCTGAGTTGTAAAAATTCATCTGATTCACTAATGTCCTCATGGAAGGAAATCTCCATCTTCTACCTGGCCTTTGTGTGACTCCAGATCAACTCCATGAATTTGACACAAAAATGACCCATCAAACCACTCATTGGTTCGTTCACACTAAGAAAGGCAACAACCGGAAGGACCACTTGGCAAAGTCTCTCCCAGCCTGGATGACTTTTCATATTCCTTGCAATCATCTGAGGAGTGATGTTAAAATTGGGAGAGCTGTCCCACTGACTAAACAATAGTTGCACTTCCAGCATCATCCCGTACAGGTATTATGTCAGATGCCCCTTTCATCATTCATAGATATGTCCTGACCCTCGGGCAGGGCAAACCAATCCAAGATAATGACACGGGTAATTTCGCCTGAAAAATAGCACTGAGAGCTCATCACATTGACGCCATGCTTTAAAATCTCACGGCATTACCTTCTCATTGATTACAACATACGGGAAAATTCCTGAAAAAACCCAATGTGACCAGCAAAAGGAATATACGCCAGCTAAGGAACTTCAGCCTGTCATCAAGACTCACCAGCACTAACTAAAGCTATTATTTTGGGCTTGGGGCCGGATGTGAGTCGACCAACTGGAGAGGTAAACTTACTTGACTGTATCCTCGCAAATCTACATGTGACATTTGCCCAGGGTAGAATTAGGTGAAACAGGCAACACACAATCTTTATTGGAACTAAGTCTCTTATTCAGACTGAAGGCACTTCCATTGTGTTATCTACAATCGTGATAAATGCGATGGTATCAGAACAGATCTGGCAGCTCAGAACTGGGCTAGCATTACACATTGAATCATCAGCAGCAGGAAAGCACACCACCACAATTGTTAGGTCTAAATTGTGGAACTCCCTATCCAACACCACTGTGAAGGAACCTTCACAAGAATTATGGTGATTCAAGAAGGCAACTGACCACCGCCATCTCAAAGGCGAGCTGCACCCAATTTTGGAATACAAAACATTTTTTAAAACAGTGATGACTGTCAATATATTTACAAGTCAGGATGGTGTCTGAGTCGAAGGAGATCCTGCATGTGGCAGTGTTCCCAGAAGTCATTCTTAGTGGTAAGATTGCAGCTTAGGAGGTACTGTTGTAGGAGTCATGGAAATTAATTGTAGTCAATTTTGAAGATTGAACCACAGCAACATTGTTCTGGTGGTGAAGGACATGAATGTTTAGACAGGTAGATGGGTACTGATCATGTGAGCCCCGTGTCCTGGACGATGGCAAACTTGAGAGTTGTTAGAGCTGCACTTACTCAAGCAAGTGAACAATATCCATTGTGCTCTTGTGTGCATTGTAAGTGGCTTTGGGCAGTGAGTTATATGCAGCAGGATAACCAAAGTCTGACCTAATATTGGAGCCATTGTATGTATATTAAGCTTATGATTAATAGTAGATACCTTTAACCTCTGAATGTTGATCACAGGGAACTTGCAGAGTTGAAGCATTAAATGTGAAGAATAGGTGGTTAGACTCCCTCATGTTGGAGATGATTGGTGCCTGGCACTTCTGTGGTATAATTTTACCTGCCAGTCTGCTTGAATGAATGATTTTTCCTTAATGTCTATTGCTTTCAGTTTTTCCTGACCTCTTTGAAGCTGTATTCGGTTAAATGATGTCTTGATGCCAAGTGCAATCACTGTTGCCTTATCTCTGGGATTCCTGTGTCCATGTTTGGACCAAAGCTATGGTGAGATCTAGAGTAGAATGGTCTTAACCAAATCCAACTAGGCATACTTGATCATGTTATTGCTGAGTAACTGTGGCTTGATGGTATTGTTGACAACACCTTCCATCATTTTTTCTGATAATTGAAAGTAGATTGGGCGATAATTAGCCAGGTTAGATTTGGCAAGTGTTTTGTGAATGGTACATCACTTGGTAAATGGAGGGTAGTTGCCATTATGCTAAAACAGTTAGTTGGTGGCACATTTAGTTCTGGAGTGCAGGGCTTTCAGTACTGCAGCTGAGATGTTGTTTGAGCCTTTGCTACATCCATTTACTTAGCTGCTTCTTGGTATTACTGGTGTGAATGAATTGGCAGATAACTGGCTTTTGTGGTCAAGATTTTGGGAGGAAGCCAAGATGGATCATCTATTGAACACATCTGTCTGAACAAAATTGAGTGTTTCAGTCTTGATATATTTATATCTCACATTTACAGATAAATGTTGAAAAATTGCTGAAATTTGCTGACATCCTTGAAACCTGCTTGCAGTGCCTTTCAATATGAAGTGTGTTTTTATTATGCACATCAAAATGGTGAGTGGGAAAAAATGTATATGGATATTCAAATCACATTTTAGGATGTTAACTTATGTTTGCATCAGGAGTTTAGACAACACAAGAATTTGGTTCAACCGATTGTTGGTGATGAGATATACGTATAAAATCTAATCTCTTTTGAAACATTTTGTTGATATTTGAGCTCCCATTTAACTAGGATTCATTGTTCACTTCACCCTGATTTAATCTTTTTATTGAGATCTGTGTAATTTTGCTCGGATTCTGCTCGGAATGAAGGCATTTTATTTGATAATAATTATTGATAAAAGAAGGGAGGTGTGTGATTTTGCAATGCTCTTATGTCCCTTTCTGGACATATCAACATTTTTCAGCTTGTGAGGCAATAATGAAGGGATAATAATCTGTTATGGATATTTGAAATAGTAAGGACATGTATTGTCCAGTACAAATTATTTTCCGACAAAAATCTTTTATAATGATTGTAGAGTTTGTTAATGCTAGCTCATTTGCTCAACTCTTATCCTTTTAAACCTGATCTGTGATTTTGTCCATGATCAAACGTACAAGTTTGTAAAATTACTCTCTTGCATTTTTCTTTAATTTTCTGTTTGCTTCACGTTTTTTTTTTTTAAATCAATGCTCCTTTTCTAAGTACTTTCTTGCAGTACGTTTACATTTTTCCCATCCGCAACTGTACCTGATAGACATAATAGTCAATCTCATCTTTCTGTTTATCCATTACAGTGGAAACTCTTAATTGCTTCTGCATGGGAGTTTGAAGGGATCTGGGTCAGTTCATGGCATTGAATGGTATTCAATGGATATCATCTCTGGCAAGGTCAGTATCTATTTGCCATTTCTAATGGCCACTGAAAAATTAGTGATAAGGTGGCAAACCCTTCCTGCTGTGCTTCAGAGTCAGGTCCAATGCCACAGGCCAAACTGCTGCTGCTCTCCCAAACAGGTCATCATCTCCCCTCCCAACAACCCCTCGTCCCCATCCACTCTACAACAGTATCTAAAAGGATAAGACTGTTTTGGAGGGAAATAGCCACAGGGGCTTCCTGCACTTTTTGCCTAAATGGCCGACATCAAACCAGAAATATCTCAGTCTGAAGAAGGGTCTCGACCCCAAACGTCACCTATTCCTTCTCTCCAGAAATGCTGCTTGTCCCACTGAATTACTCCAGCATTTTGTGTCTATCTTTGAGTAAAAAACCCCGTAGTATTGTATGGTCCGGAGTCTCATTGACTGAATGGTGATGTCTTTCAAAATAGGGAAGGTGAATGAGTTTGAGGGGTGTTGCTGTTCCTATGCATATACTGTCCTTGTTCATGGTGATAAAGGTTTTAGGAGGTATTGTCGAATAACTTAAGGCATTTCTATAATGCTCTTTGTTGAGGTGGTATGCACCGTAGTCAGGGTGAGAAGGAAGTGAATATTTAGAGTTGTGGATAGAGTATCAATCAAGCATGCTGTTCTGGATGATGTCAAGTACATTTGTTGGAGCTGGACTTGTCTATACACCTGCAGGGTATATCATCACATGCTTCCTGCTTGGCTTTTGTAGAAGATGGAAAGAGAGAGGTGAGTAATTTGTTCCATAGTTTCCAGAATAGGCAAAAACTAAGCAGATACAATGTTTATGTTCCAGTTACTTTTCTGGTCCTGATGGCATCGGGATGTATCGTCATTTGTATTTCCATACATTACATTTGCAGATCGGTGGGTAGTGTTTTCTTTGGCCGGTAGGAACATTTTTTGCAAAGGTGGGTATCAGTTTATTTAGTGAATGGTGATACAAGGATCAACGGTCACTAAGGTACACAACACTGGCTGCTACACTATTTGACTAGTTATGACTGGCTGCTTGAAGCCCACCAACATAAACAACCTACACCTCCTCGCTGGCATTGCCCCTGCTGATGTGAGATGGGAAGTCGCCAGCCGAGTAGAGATGACCAAGGCCACCAATGATGAACGCCACCTCATCTACGGACATGTACCCCCGGCCCAACGGCTGAAGTCCAGAAGAAGCTTTCTCAGCCATGTACAGCCCCTAATAGCATCACGGGAAGAAACCAGAATCCAACTATGGACAAAAAGGCTTGAGGACGACCCCCCTCCTACTGACATGGGTATCCCTCCTTCTGAAGCCCTCCTTCCGGGCTCAGAAGCACCATGGGTCCAGTGGAAGACACTCAACCGCCTGAGAACAGGAACAGGGCGATCAAAAGCTGCCATGGCCAGATGGGGCTATGAAACTGGCCAAACCACCTGTGAATGTGGAGAAGAGGACCATACAATGCAGCACTGCCTTGTCTGCCCCCTACTACCCAACCAGTGCAGCCCAAAGGATCTTGCAGTGTTCAACAAAAACACAAAGGACTGTGTAAAGGAATGGGAAACTGTCATATAACCAACCAGCTTCAAAGACACAAAAAGAAGAAGAAGACTAGTTATGAAAGGGGTAAGCTCTGTGCAATCATTAATAAATATCCACACTTCTATATGATGGAAAGAAGATCATTAATGATATTGGGATATTGCTTTGAGGGAATTTTACATTGCTGATAGGGGGCTGTGACGCTTGATCATCTGAACCAATTACTTTTTTGTTTTGGCATTACCACACCCTCTGCTCATTCTGGGATAATGTTGGAATCTGAGCTGTTTTAATCTTCCTTTAAGATCAGCTGCTTCCTGATATCACACACAGTAACCTGGCATGCTTGATATTGAGGACTTTGTAAGAAGGCCAGGTTGCATTATACACACTGCATCAGCAGAGGTGCTATGAAGGGTTTAATTGCTGAACTTTGACAAATGTTGGGACGGGTCGATAGCAAAGTCTGTTTCGTACGTGGATTTCAAATTTTGCCTGGCTAAAACCCAGTGGTGCATGAGTTCATGAGCTGTGATAATAGTGCGATTTATGAAAAAAACAGATTTAACTATTGCACTTTTTCCTCCTCCTAAAAGATGCACATTATTTTTGGGGACAAACGACACAACGTGCTAGAGAATCTCAGTGGGTCAGGCAGCATCTCTGAAAAAAGGATGAGAAAGTGTGCCACTTCCCTGTTCGATATGTTCCCCTGTTACAGCTCTGAAAAAAGGTCCAAACCCATGGTGTCACCTATCCATATTCTCCAGAGATGCTGCCTGACCTGATGAGCTACTCCAGCACTTCGTCTTTTTTAGTAAACCAGCATGTGCAGTTCCTCGTATCTGCCTTACTTTTGGAAACAGGCACATGACTATTAACATTTCTTCATACAAGTCAAGTCAAGTTTATTTGTCACATACACATACGAGATGTGCAGTGAAATGAAAGTGGCAATGCTCGTGGACTTTTGTGCAAAAGACAAACAACCAAACAACCAAACAAACTATAAACACAATCATAACACACATATTCTTTTACATAATAAATAATGGAAGGAAAAACGTTCAGTAGAGTTAGTCCCTGGTGAGATAGGCGTTTACAGTCCGAATGGCCTCTGGGAAGAAACTCCTTCTCAACCTCTCCGTTCTCACCGTATGGCAACTGAGGCGTTTGCCTGACCGTAGCAGCTGGAACAGTCCGTTGCTGGGGTGGAAGGGGTCTCTCATGATATTGTTTGCTCTGGAGTTGCACCTCCTGATGTATAGTTCCTGCAGGGGGGCAAGTGAAGTTCCCATAGTACATTCGGCCGAACGCACTTCTCTCTGCAGAGCCTTCTTGTCCTTGGCAGAGCAATTCCCAAACCAGATGGTAATGTTCCCGGACAAGATGCTTTCCACCGCCGCTGCGTAGAAGCACCTACCTACGTAGATTATACTGTACCTACATAGATTATACGTAGCTAAAATACCAGTTTTTAATCTCACGATTAATCTCAATCATAGTTGAATTCGTAGTGATAGAATGCCAAATGAAATGGAAGTCTGATGAATACTCAGCAAGTCAAGCATCGTCTCTGGAGAGAGACAAACAGTGTTTACATTGCAGGTCAATTACCTCTTGTGCAGTATTTGGTTTTGGATTATTGTCTAGTTGTGGCAATTATTTAATTGTTTAAGGAGAGGAGCGAGTGTGGGGGGTTCGGGTGTATGGGGGGGGGGCTTGGGTAGCTTACAACCCAATGATATGAACGTCTAATTCTCCAATTTTAGATAACCTCTCACCACTCCCCCACCCCCCTTCTCTTTCCTGCTCTCCCTTCCTCCCCTGAGCCCCACCTGGAGTCCCACCTATTTCTCCCCTCCTCCCCCTGGCCTCACAATCCACAAATCTTCAAACCTGTCTCACACCAAGGGGTGGCGCAGTGGTAGAGTTGCTGCCTTATAACATCAGAGACTCGGGTTCAATGCTGACTATGGGCGCTGTCTGTCCAGAGTTTTATGTTCCCCCCGTGACCGCAAAGGGTTTTCTCTGGGTGCACCGGTTTCAATCCACACTCCAAAGACTTACAAGCTTGTTGGTTAATTGCCGTTGGTAAAAATTGTAAATTGTCCCTAGTGATTGTGCTTGCATATGTGGATTGCTAGTCGGCGGGGACTATAGTGGGCCAAAGGGCCTGTGTCTACGCTAAACTAAACTGAACTAAATCTGCTGTCATTATCTTTGGACTTTGTTACAACCATCTGCCTGTCAAAAAAATGCCTATCGCCTGTGTTGGCCTATTACCTGCCACTCTTTGCCCTGCCTTTTCCAGCTTTCTTCTTCTTACACACACACACACACACACACACACACACACACACACACACACACACACACACACACACACACACACACACACACACACACACACGCACACACACACACACACACACACACACACACACACACACACACACACACACACACACACACACACACACACACACACAAAACACACGCACACACGCACGCACACAGACACACACGCACACAATCTGAACATGGTCTCGTCAACTATCCATGTTCTCCAGAGATGCTCCCTGACCTGTTGAGTTACATATTACTGTAATCTCTTCAGTTTTTCAGTGGAGAAACTCAGCGGGTGCAGCAGCATCTATGGAGCGAAGGAAATGGGCAACGTTTCGGGCCCTCGGCTTGCACCCGCTGAGCTGCACCCGCTGAGTTTCTCCAGCACTTTTGTCTACCTTCGATTTTCCAGCATCTGCAGTCCCTTCTTAAACAGCATGTTGGCTTAAGGTGAGCGAGGAGAAATTTAAAGGAGATCTGAATGGTAACTTTTCTGGTGGAGGTGATCAAAAACATGCTGCCAGGTGAGGTGGTAGAGGCAGGAACAGTTACAACATTTAATAGGCAAGTCAAGAATATCTTATTGTCATATGTTCCGAAACTGAAGATTTAAATTTTTACTGACGGAAACACAACAGATATGTAAACGTAGTGCTCTGTAAATACCATAATCAACATCAAAAAAAGTTTAGTGTTAAAAAAACAAACAATAATTGTGCAAAGACAAAAACAATGTCCCTAAATCAGGGGTTTCAAATTCGCGGCCCACAGGCTGGATGTAGCCCGTGGGATGATGTCCCTGGTGCCAGAGCGGGCTGCAGCTGTCCCTGGTGCTGGATCAGGCTGTGTTTGCGCGTGCATGGCGCGATCCGGCGCGCTTGAAGTCGCATTTTGCCTGTGACCTGAAATGAGTTAAAATGAGTTTGACACCCCTGCCCTAAGTCTATATAGTTTGGAGCTCAGTTGGAGATTGTAGTGTTGAATAATCTGATTGTTGTTGGGAAGAAACTGCTCCTGAATATTGGTTTTCAAGCTCCCTTACCTTTTTCCCTTAGTCAGGGTGGCGTGGGTCTCTGATGCAGGCTGCCTTTTTGAGGCAGCAATTCCTGTAGATCCCTTTGATGGTGGGTTGATCAGTACCACTGATAGACTGGACAGTGTTCACCACATTTTGCAATCTTCTTTGTTTCTGGGCGTTGTTGCCAAACAAGGTGGGGATGCAACTAGCTAGTATGCTCTTTACTGTACACCTGTGGATGTTCAAGGAATTATTCATCGACATACCAAATCTCCTCAATCTTGTAAGGAAGTAGAGGCATCGATGTGCTTTTTTTAAAAAAAGAAATGAGTGCTGGGTCCAGGAAAGATCAGAGATATGCACGCCCAGGAATTGGAAGTCTTTGACTGTCTCCACCACTGTCCTTTTGATGAAGACAGGTTTGTGGAGACTCAACAGTAATCTTCGAAAGTCAACAATCAGTTCCATGGTTTTCCTGACGTTGAGAGCAAGGTTGACACAAAATGCTCAGCAAGTAACTCAGCGGGACAAGCACAATCTCTGGAGAGAAGGAATGGGCGACCTTTCGGGTCGAGACCGTTCTTCAGAGGTTGCGAACAAGGTTATTGTCTGGCACCATTCAGTCAGTCAATTGATCTGCCTCCTTATTCTCTGACTCATCATCTGAAATTTATCCAACAACAGTGGTGTCATCAACAAATTTAAAGATGGAGTTAGAACTGTGTAAGGCTGCACAATTATGGGTATGGAGTGAGTAGAGCAAGGGGCTGAGCACACACTGGTAAACTTCCTCTGCACCCTTTGCAAAGCCTAAATTCTATTTTTCGTTATTTCTATATTGGTCTTTGTTGCACTTGGATTTAAATTTCTGCATAGACTTCTGATATCCTTTTATGCATTCCATTTCCCTGCTTGGAAAAGCTACAGAATACCTGTTGTGGTCACCTGTTGCCACCAATATTGAAAGTTGTGCAGGTCTAAAACAGGTGAAAGGTGTTTTGTTTTAAGATGAAAGTTCTGATGAAATCAAAATTTGCCACTGTCCCACTTATTGATGCAGGGAAGAGGTCAGAAAGCAGTTGTGTGGAATAAGTATTGCCTCATTATAAATGAATAGGACAGCGTGGCTATTTATAGAGGATTTAATTGCAAGTTAGATAGTAAATTTGTGACTACCAGTGGCAATTTAAAATGTTTGTACTGTCAAGCTTCTGAAGTTTGTTTGGATCATGTGGTTGACTATCTTCGATTATAATGTTAATGTTTTAAATTTTCTTTTGTTTTCATTTAGTAATTTATATGAACATGTGACACAAATACCTCAATTGTATTAACACGAAGGAATGCTACTACTTGCTGGTTTGAGGCAATCCAAATTTAAATCATTTCAACAAATATTTATATTTAGTGAATAAAATGATGCCATTTTCAGCTGTTTATGCTCAGAGTTGTTTGTGCTGGGGACTAATGATTGCTCCACACAGCTGTCTGGATTTACTCTGATCAATGTCATGTGCTGATCCTCCTTCATTTGTTTCATCAATGATTGTATTTATGTCATAAGGTTAAAAAGAGGAGTGCTTTCAAATGAAAGTGCAGAATTTATTTCCCAATGATGCACCTTAGATAGAGAAGCAGTTTGCACTTGCACATGGCAAATTCTGGGCAACTTTCAGGCTTGCACTGATAAGTAAATAAAATAAGGAAAGACGGATTCTAGACATTGCCCTTGGTTGACTTTGCCATTGGCCAATCCTTCACCATAACATTTGTAATATTCATTGACCATGTGCAATAACAGAAACAACAGAAAAAGTGTGATTACAAAATTAGTCAAGGGATACAGTATTGGCTTCATGGAACTGAGAGGAGGCTGGTGAAAGGGTGTTTTTCCGACTGAAAGCTTGTGATTAATGGTGTGCCTCGGGGCTCAGTGTGGAGCCCATTGCTCTTTGTGGTTTATATCAATGATTTGGATGAAAATGCACAAAGCATGATTACGTTTGGAAATTACACTAAAATAAATGGTATTGTAGACAGTGAAGATGGTTATCAGAAATTACAACAGGATCTTGATCAACAGGGCAAGTGGGCTGAGGGATGACTAATGCAGAGAAGTGCGAGGAATTGCATTTTGGGGAATCAAACCAGGGCAAGACTTCCACAGTGAATGGTAGTGCTGTACAGCAGCGTGATTGAGGTACATGGTTCCCTTGCAGAGGCATCACAGCTAGCTAGGGTCGTGACTAAGGCTTTTGGTACATTTTCAATCGGGTATTGAGTATAGAAGTTATAATGTTGGGTAACAGCTGTACAAGAGTTTGGTGATGCCACACTTGGAGTAGAGTTTTGGTCACCCTGCAACAGGAAGGATGTAATAAAGCTATAGGAAGAGATTGGACAGGCTAGGACTTTATTCCCTGGAGTGCAGGAGTGATCTTTGAGGTGTATAAAATCATGACAGGAATAGATAGTGAATGCACAGAATCTTTGTACTCCGGGTAGGGGAATCAAAAACCAGAGCACATAGGTTTAAGATGAGAGGATGTCAGGACTGTCTTATGAAGAAAGACTGGATAGATTTGGTTTATACTCTCTAGAATTTAGGAGATAGAGAGGGGATCTTATAGAAACTTACAAAATTCTTAAGGGGTTGGACAGGCTGGATGCAGGAAGATTGTTCCCGATGTTGGGGAAGTCCAGGACAAGGGGTCACAGCTTAAGGATAGAGGGGAAATCCTTTTTAAAACCGAGATGAGAAAAACTTTTTTCACACAGAGAGTGGTGAATCTCTGGAACTCTCTGCCCAGAGGGTAGTTGAGGCCAGTTCATTGGCTATATTTAAGAGGGAGTTAGATGTGGGAGTTAGATGTGGCCCTTGTGGCTAAGGGGATCAGAGGGTATGGAGAGAAGGCAGGTATGGGATACTGAGTTGGATGATCAGCCATGATCATATTGAATGGCGGTGCAGGCTCGAAGGGCTGAATGGCCTGCTCCTGCACCTAATTTCTATGTTTCTATGAGAGGAGCCAAATTTAATAGGAACCTGCAGGGCATCTTTCTAATTCAGATGGTATGAAATGGACTGCCAGAGGAGGTAGTTGAGGCAGGTACTATAAACAGCATTTAACAGACACTTGGGACAAGTACAGGGATAGAAAAGGTTTAGCGGGATATGGACCAAATGTATGTAAATTGAGATACCTTAGACAGGGCATCTTGGTTGACATGCAAAGTTAGGCCAAAGTCTCTGTTTCTCTGCTCCATTACTCTAGATTATGTGTATTGCAGAATGTAACTTCTAGATTCATCATTATCTAGAAGATACATCATCAGGAATATGATGGCATATCCTCTAATTGCCTAGGTATCGGAGTTCCTACCAGAACAATGACCCACTTTACCAGCAGGGATTTACTATTTGTAAGCATTCTCTCTGTCAATCTCTGTGAAGACACTGAACATTAGTAGCTTTTAAAGATTTCCTCAACAGTGTCATCTAGACCTGTAATCCCATCACGCCTTGAGGATTGAAAATAGCAGCTATTAGGAAGATCATCTTTTGCAAACTTGCTTCCAGGTTGGACATCATCTCAATCTTTCACCCTAATGACCATCATATTTTATGGTTATTGAAAAAAATTAAGAATTTTAAGTTTATTTTAGACCATGTGTAGGAAAGAACTGCAGCTGCAGGTTTGCACCGAAGATAGACACGAAATGCGGGAGTAACTCAGGGGGGCAGGCAATATCATTGCAGAGACGAAATGGGTGATGTTTCGGGTCAAGACCCTTCTTTAGAAAATGATCCAAATTGTAGCACAGTGAGTAACAAATCTGCATTTGTAACTAAAAATCACACACAATTGCTAAGTAAATCTGAATCTTGAAAAAGATAAAAATTTAAGGAAAAATCTATTTGTTCCTTTCCATTCAACAGAAGGAAATTTCATGCAGCGAGGTCTGATTTTGTCCATCTCATTAGAGTTGTGGAAGAGTAATATTAATTTGAAATGTTTTAGTTTTAATTCCCCAAAGAGCAGGCTTGAAAGGTATTTTTGAACTAAAGTAGTTGATAGCAGAAAAATTTGGCCCATCAAGTCTACCCCGCCATTCAATCATGGCTGATCTATCTCTCCCTCCTAACCCATATCACGCTGTTTCAAGCAGGGCGACATTGTCAATGTTGTTCAGTGGTAGCCTATTATGTGGTTACGGTAAATTGTTAATCATAGTTTCATAGTTTAACATTTTCTCTATAATCTGTACTAAGATGTACATGTGTATGTCCAGATAAACATATTATATTTATCCACGGTGCCATTTATTTAGAAAACAATGTTAAGGCACAAGCCCAGTAAGACTCTCATCTGTAAATAGGCACTTCATATGTTAATGGTTTAATAGTTGGTATATGGAGAAATATAAATATTGACGTGTAGGAAAGAACTGCAGATGCTGGTTTAAATCGAAGCTAGACCCAAAATGCTGGAGTAACTCAGCGGATCAGGCAGCATCTCTGGAGAGAAAGAATGGGTGACGTTTAAGGTCAAGACCCTGATGATAGTGTTGTAGAAATTTCCCCTTTTAAAATCAGTTTAATTTTAACTGGCTGTACTCTGAAGTGAAAAAGAACTAGATGCTTGTTTTGACCGCTAAGCTTTGATCAATTAGAGCACGCTTTATTCTGAATATGTGCTGGTAAAAATATATGGTTCATTTCCAAATGCTTAGTAGCAACATGTTTTTCATTCCAAGTCTGGCCACTTTATTTGCAGTAAAATGGATAGTTGTGCCTGATTTACTGTATTTGGTATGAGTCATTGTCTCCTGGGATTTCGTAATTGTGATAGGGCCTGCACTTCTGGCATGCGCTCTTTATGTTGCCGTTAAGCATTGTCCAGAGTTAGAATAGGCAGTGCATTTCTGAACTCAGTCAAATTAAAAATGGACTGTTAGGGACCTTGTAGACTGAGCACTACTGGAAGGACTATTGTTTCCATTTATGAGCTAGAATGGGCTATTCTAATAATCTGTCTACAAAATAGCGATATTTGAGATTGATGGCATCCATAATTTCTCAAAATCTTGACATTGAATTCGGGCAATTTAGATGTTTGGACAAGGAGGAGAAAGGATTGTGTAAGAATGTTAATTAATTTTATTCATATATTGGATCAATCTGTAAATAATCTGTTTTCCATAATGAATCACAGTCTTTGTATTAAAAATATTTAATTAGATTTCTTGCCTAGGAACATTTACACCATTGATAGCATTGTTGTAATTGTTGTCTTTTATCAACTTTTCTATGAAGCATTGCACTGCAGATTAATTCTTCTAACGGCATTGACGGTGTAACATCTCAGATCTACGTCTCCCGACTCCTTTGTTGATCTGCAGAGAAACTGACATCAACCAAGTCAGCTTCTGTGCTTCCAAATTTATTTGTAAAAGTTTCCATTCAAATAAAGGAGCATTCAATTAATATTAAGTGGTCGAAATAAACCCCTGATTACGCTTGTTCTTGATTCTCTGTGCACCAAGATAGTCACCGAATTTTTGTTTGAATTTTATCACATTAAGATGCAAATTATACATGTGCTAATTAAATTCAAAAGCTGCAAATGCCAATCTGAAATGAAAATAGAAAGTGCTGGAAACGGGGGTTTCAATTTGAAATGTTTATCTTTCCACTGCTTATTAGTGTTGCAGTGTAGCGGATTATGCAATCGGGTGTATCACCTTGAAGTGATTCCAGATTCCAGCTGCTGAGCTAAAATTGATTAGTACCAATTAAACTTCTGACCAACTGTAAACAAATTTTAAAAAAAGTGATTGTTAATAAGGCCAAGAAGGAGAATAAATCAGCTAAAACAGCAGTTAAAACGGGTGATTTCTTCCTCTCTATTCCCTACCCGCCAAATTGTCAGAGAATAAAATGAACAATGCATTTCTTTCAGCAAGCTTATTGATTTTGCAACTAGCTCAAACAATCCAAGCAGACATTATTTCAATAGCAGTACATCTTTCAAAATAAACTGTTCTGAATAAAATGTTCCAATTTTACACTGAATTCTTGAGGCTGTGGTGCAAGTTCCTGGAAATATTTTCTCAGAGGCCTCCTTCATCTGGAATCACTTGTACGTGTTCTGCGATTCTTCCAGACACATCACAGCATCCATTTCTGTCCCTTAATGAATCCAGGCCTTGAAGTTCTAAAATCCAGTCTCAAGTGCTCCACCTTCGTGTATGCTTTCGTTGGCTTTGATCCTTCCCAAGAAGACTTCATAACATAAACAAAGCGCTTGCAGTTTATGATGATTCAAATGAGAAAAATAAAACAGGTATGGTAATGGCTTACGTTAGTGAAACAACAGCCAGTGTTGTGGACCTTTGAACCAAATAAATTGATTCAAATTCAACATGGCAACTGGGAATTTAAATTCAAATAATTGCATGAATATATAGAATTAAAAACGAACTAGCCTCGGTAATAGTAGCCACGTCATTTCCCCATGCATCAAGAAATGCAAGTTAAGAAAAAATAGCATTAATTCATTTACTTTTTTTCATATTGTAATTGTAATTGTAAATCTTTTTTCATTTCCTGATATAACCCAGAGGAAACAAAAAAAACGTTCTGCAATTCAGTTTGCAAAAAAATAAATAGGAATTAAAATTTCGTCATGATTACACTCTACTAAAACATTTTCCGACCGCTAGTGAAATTTGAGTAAATTCTTTCGCAACATTTTGGGCTGAAGGGCGAATTCTTTTACCCGAACAGCTGTAAAGATAGAGGCCTGTAATTACACAGTCATGGCAAGACATCAGCGATTTTTAGCTCTCCCCATTTCCTTTGCTTAGGCTGCCTGTTATTGTGAGGGGCAAGCAAGTAACACAGGAATAATTTTCTTTACTTGCAGTGAACCCTGCCTACGTGTAGCATTCAGTATTCACTACAGTATGATAGAAAATTGAAATGGGACGAGAAATCAAATCTGTGTCCCATTATCCATTGGCAACACTATTGTGAGGTGTGCCACAATTGTAACATTTTAAAATAAAACATGTATTGTGCTGAATTGTGTATAAATGTGGCTTCTTTCCCTCTTTCCTATATCCCATGCTAGCACACAAAGCCTTAAATTCACTGTTAAAATGGTCATATAATAGAGTGCAGATGTTAGCTTCTGGATTAGAATATGCAACAACGGGAATAACTGTACCCTTACAGTGCCCCCCATAATGTTTGGGACAAAGACCCATCATTTATTTATTCGCCTCTGTGCTCCACAATTTGAGATTTGTCATAGAAAAAATATCACATGTAGTTAAAGTGCACATTGTCAGATCTTCATAAAGGCCATTTTAGTTTCATCATGTAGTAATGACAGCAGTTTAGTTAATACTACTTGAAGTCTATAGTCCCAGCAGCATCCCAACCCCCCCCCCCCCCCCCCCCCCCCCCCAGCCCCCCCCCCCTCCAATTTCCGGTGCTGGCTCGCCCTTTCGGGGGCACCATAATGTTTGGGACATAGCCATGTCATGTGAATGAAAGTCGTCATGTTTAGTATTTTGTTGCACGCAATGACTACTTGAAGTCTACGATTCATGGATTATCTAAATGGTGGCCAATTAGGAAAAGGGGAGATGCAACGAGACCTGGGTGTCATGGTACACCAGTCATTGAAAGTAGGCATGCAGGTGCAGCAGGTAGTGAAGAAAGCGAATGGTATGTTAGCATTCATAGCAAAATAATTTGAGTATAGGAGCAGGGAGGTTCTACTGCAGTTGTACAGGGTCTTGGTGAGACCACACCTGGGGTATTGCGCACAGTTTTGGTCTCCAAATCTGAGGAGGGACATTATTGCCATAGAGGGAGTGCAGAGAAGATTCACCAGACTGATTCCTGGGATGTCAGGAATTTCATATGAAGTAAGACTGGATAGACTCGTTAGATTTAGGAGATTGAGGGGAGGATCTTATAGAAACTTACAAAATTGTTAAGGGGTTTGACAGGCTAGATGCAGGACGATTGTTCCCGATGTTGGGGAAGTCCAGGACAAGGTGTCACAGCTTAAGGATAGAGGGGAAATCCTTTAAGACCGAGATGAGAAAAACATTTTTCACACAGAGAGTGGTGAATCTCTGGAACTCTCTGCCACAGAAGGTAGTTGAGGCCAGTTCATTGGCTATATTTAAGAGGTAGGTAGATGTGGCCCTTGTGGCTAAAGGGATCAGGGGGTATGCAGAGAATGCAGGTACGGGATACTGAGTTGGATGATCAGCCATGAACATATTGAATGGCGGTGCAGGCTCGAAGGGCCGAATGGCCTACTCCTGCACCTATTTTCTATGTATCTAGTTGCTGGGTGTTTTCTCTGGTGATGCTCTGCCAGGCCTGTATTGCAGCCATCTTTAGCTTATGCTTGTTTTGGCGGCTTGTCCCTTTCAGTTTTCTCTTTGGCATATAAAAGGCATGCTCAATTGGGTTCAGATTGGGTGATTGACTTAGCCACTTGAATTGACCATTTTTTAGCCTTGAAAAACACCTTTGTTGCTTTAGCAGTATGTTTGGGATCAATGTCTTGCTGTAGAATGAACGCCGGCTGAGTTTTGAGGCATTTGTTTAAACTTGAGCAGATATGTGTCTATACTCTTCAGAATTCATTATGCTACTACCATCAGCGGTTGTATCATCAATGAAGATAAGTGAGCCAGTACCTTCAGCGGCCATACATGCCCAGGCCATAACACCCCCACCACCGTGTTTCACAGATGAGGTGGTATGCTTTGGATCTTGGGCAGTTCCTTCTTTCTTCCATACTTTGCTCTTGCCATCACTCTGATATAAGTTAATCTTCGTCTCATCTGTCCACGAGACCTTTTTTCCAGAACTGTGGTTGCTCTTTTAAGTACCTCTTAGCAAACTGTAACCTGGCCGTTCTATTTTTGCGGCTAACCGGTGGTTTGCATCTTGCAGTGTACCCTCTGTATTTCTGTTCATGAAGTCTTCTGCAGACAGTGATCATTGACAAATCCACACCTGACTCCTGAAGAGTGTTTCTGGTCTGTTGGACAGGTGTTTGGGGATTTTTCTTTATTATAGAGATAATTCTTCTGTCATCAGCTGTGGAGGTCTTCCTTGGCCTGCCAGTCCCTTTGCTATTAGTAAGCTCACCAGTGTGATCTTTCTTCTTAATGATGTTCTAAACAGTTGATTTTGGTAAGCCTAAGGTTTGGCTGATGTCTCCCTAACAGTTTTATTCTTGTTTCTCAGTCTCATAATGGCGTCTTTGACTTTCATTGACACAACTTTGGTCCTCATGTTGATAAACAGCAATACAAGTTTCCAAATGTGATGGAAAGACTGGAGGAAAGACTAGGTGCTGAGAGCTCTCTTATACCTCCATTAAGGAGGCAATTAAACACACCTGAGCAATTACAAACACCAGTGAAGCCATGTGTCCCAAACATTATGGTGCCCTGAAATGGGGAGACTATGTAGAAACACAGCTGTAATTTCTACATGATGAAACCAAAATGTATAAAAATACCCTTTAATAAAATCTGACAATGTGCACTTTAACCACATGTGGTTTTTTCCTATTACAAATCTCAAATTGTGGAGTATATAGGCAAATAAATAAATGATGGATCTTTGTCCAAAACATTATGGAGGGCACTGTATAATTGCTCAGATTCCCCAACCAGGATTTGCTGGGAAGCTGCAGTTATGTCAAAGAAAGACACAAAGTGGTGGTGTAACTTAGTGGGTCATGCAGTATGTCTGGCAGTATTATTTAGTGATACTGCTTGACCCGCTGAGTTACTCCAGCACTTCCTGTCTCTTTTTGTAAACCAGCATCTCCAGTTTATTGTGTCTGCAGTTATGACAACTTAATCCTGCAGATTTGTTAAACATGGACATTATTTTTCACATTTGTTGGTTAAAATCATTCGTCTTGGCTTGGGAAATTATGCTCTGTCTTATTACAGTTATGTGGTGTGTGACATGATACTCTGATATCGTGTACAACTACAGTTCCTTTGCCACCCAGTGTGCTTACTTTTTCCTCAATAATAAAATTTTTGGATTTTCTGTAAGACTTTTGTAGTCAAGGTTAGAATCATCATCAATAAAAGAGTAGATTTTTCACCTTTGATTGTAGACTTTAGGAGAGCTCCCACTCCCCCTCTCCCCACTCACCATCACCAACACCACCACAGTCACATCTGTGGAGTCATTTGTTCCTTGGAACCATCATCTCCAGGGACCTTAAATGGGAGGCCACCATCGACTCCACATTCAAAAAGGCGCAACAGAGGATGTACTTCCTGTGGCAGCTGAGAAAACACAATCTGCCACAGGCAATGATAGTCCAGTTTGATACTGTCATCAGATTCAATTTCAGATTCAGATTCAATTTTAATTGTCATTGTCAGTGTACAGTACAGAGACAACGAAATGCATTAAGCAGCATGCCCTCACCTTCTCCATCATGGTCTAGGTAATTGTACATATGGCAATAAATTCCAAATCTGAGGAGGGACATTATTGAGAGGGACCTCTCTATTTTTATCTGGATGAAGGGTCTCGATTGAAATGTCAACTCTATAAATTCCCATCACAAAAGTTCCTCCAGTAGCTCTCCCTTTTCCCTACATTTTGGCACTGACAGACATCCAGAATATGTGCTAAGTTGTTCTATAGAGAGAGAATGTAGCCATCCATGCCTTTGGTGCTCTATATTAATATTCTAGCAAAGGTTCCGTATACAAGCATGCATATTGAAAATAATTTGAACCAAATGAGACACCATAACATGCGTATAAGAAAGCTGGCAGTGCATATTTCAATTTTATCCTGGGCGCTGTAATTGGGCCGTAATTGCAACCTTTTCCTGCAGACATAACTACGTTAGTTAATTGTATCAATATTTTGTGGGGCAGTTGCAGTCGCTCATTAAAAGATGTGTGATTTCATGTGGGAATACAATGGCACACAATTTTTTGTTTTCCATCTTGACAAGCAATCAAGTTGCAGCACACATTTGTTTCAATGGACTTGTACCTTGCCCTAAATTTGTAGTAGTCATGCACACATTCCTTGGAGCATATTCTTTGCTACCCCTTTGTCAACTCCCTCACCAGTTGTAAAACGGAGACAATAGAGGAATATCGTTCATGACATTTCATGTGCTGTCAAGGAATTCCCTCAGCAAATTTTACTTCCTGCTGATTAGTTCATTTTGTTTAAGATTCTGATTTCTGCTTCACATGGATGGTCATACATCCCATTGAAAGATTAATCAATTGCTTCAGGTTAAGGGAATCCCTGGATTATGAAAGATTTGACTTCTAGAAATCAGTCTTTTTGGAAAATTCAACTGTAAGTTTAAAAAATATTTTTCAAGATTATTTCATGTTACTCACAAACAACTGAATACAATGTATAATCCATTAGTTTAATTGTGAATCATGGTAGGCTGTATGTTTAATTGATTGAAAGAATTATTGGAAGTTTATGTTTGGGATATTCAAAACAATGCAACTATTGTACAATACGATATGATACGATAAACTTTATTCATCCCCGGAGGGAAATTGGTCTGCCAACAGTCACAAAACACAACAAGGAACACAAAAACTTGAAATTAAAATCGAAAAAAAAAAGAAAAGGACAGGCGACTGTTGGCTGGCTGCCATGTGCACAGCGCCTTGCCCAGAACAACCCCGAATAAACAAACAACGTGGAATTATCCCCTGGGAAGAGGATTCTAAAACTACAGTGCTCCCACCCCCTTTGTTTTGCCACTGTCCCTCACGGCGGTCCCCTCACGCTGGGCCCCATTGTCTTCCCCCCCCCCCCCCCCACCACAGAGGTTCCTGGTGCTGCTGCCGATGCGCCATTGCCACCGAGGTTGCCGCTGAGGCCCAACCACTGCCGAGAATCCCATCATCTCCGCCGCTGAGGCTCCTTTGGCCCAGACAGGCCTCTCCGCAGTTCCCTGGGAGGCCTGTGGGGCGAGTCTGGTCTAACAGGGTGCATTCTGGGCGTCTGTGTAAAAGCTTTGACCTCAGAGTAAAGCTGTTACTTCAGAGAGTTGAGAGATTGCTAACAATCCAGTTTATACTTATTTGTATTTATTTAATAACTGGCGGCACAGTGGCTGAGTGGTTGAGCTGCTGCCTTCACAGCGCCAGAGACCTGGGTTTGATCCTGAATAAGTGTCGTTCGTATGTTTTACCTGTGACCATGTGGGTTTTCTCCGGGTACTATATATTTTTTTTTTAAAGACACTAAAGGATATCCTAAGTAGGCCATAATGTGGCTAATATGATTGCACTGCAAAACCCAAACATGAATTGAGTGCTGAGGATACTCCAGAACACATGGAATATCACAACTTTGGACTGACAGTAGATGTAAGCATCTATTCAATGCCATAAGCTTTCCAAGACAACCAAGGCAATTTTTTTTTCAGCAAACATCCATTCAGATGCCATAGCTTTTGGGTTCAGCAGTTGCAGAGGATATTTTATTAACATACAAGCTGGCGCACTCCTCAAAAAGTAAGAATTGCGACACAAAAGACTGCAGATGCCTTAATCTCGAGTAAAACCCAAAGTGCTGGAAGAACTCAGTGGGTTAGGCATACACTGTAAAGGTACAACAAGAATAGCTGGTTATTCTAGCAGACAGACAAGTCTTCATCTGTTTACACACAATTGAAAGTATTTAAAATAACATCTAAATTGATTTACAAGATCTTTATTCACCATTACTTTAATTTTATTACTGGTTCCAAAATTTTGGCACATGGGATTACAAATATCGTGCAATGCTTTATGCTAAAGAAATTTGAATTTGCCCTTTCTTTCCTTCCTCCTTATAGCTTATTGTTTTGAGTTCTCAAGTGATAATTGCTTTTTTGTGGTAGTCACTGTCAGGCTGTTTATGATTGGTCCCCAATGCAAATTATATTTCTTTACTGCCTTTCACTGGTAACTAACTAAAATCAAACCCATATTGTTCACAATCTTGATGGCCTTTAAGACACCGAAATGGCTTTACAATCCTAGGCAAGGTTACAGGGGAATGAATCTGATTCCACTTGTGTGAGCTCAACAGCTGCTAAAAGCCTCATCCATGCCTATGCCATCAGACTTGGCTTTTCCAGTGAATTCCCAGCTGGCCTCTCATATTTAGTCCCCTTCAAATGTGAGATCATTTAAAACTCTGCTGCCTGTGCCCAAAGTTGCAGCAAATCCTGGACGCCATCAGTTGCGTTTGTAGTTAATGCCCAATGTTGCCGTCCAGCACTGCGTCTCACCCTCTCTCAATTTGTAACTCCTGTTTAAAAGGCTATGAAACACTTCTGAAATCCTTGCCTTAAGGGCCTGTCCCACTTGGCGGTCATTTGCGCGCCATTTACATGACCTGGTAGCGTGTGGGTGGTAGCACGGGACAGGCGCATGGAGTGGCGTGGAGTTGCGCGCGGTATCGCGCAGTGCTGCAGGATTCCGTTCTGGACGAAATCTTCGCGCGCCACCGGCCTGTCGCGAAAATGGGACACCCTGGCGCGGCGCAACGTCTCACCTCCAACAGCAGCAGAAGCAGGCAAGCAATTGCTGAGCTCAGCCTGGGGCTCACGGCCGCTGCGGATCTGGATCCGCCCCCAGTCCTACTCGCAGAGTGGGGCCAAGACGATTGGAGATAGATATGAGACTGAAGAAGAGTCTTGACCCGAGACATCATCCATTCCTTCTCTCCAGAGATGCTGCTGGTCCCGCTGACTTACTCCTGCATTTTGTGTCTATCTTCAAATGACGCCACGCGTTCCAGACAGCTGTGCGGACGCATGATGTGCGTCACTACTGGCCTGTCGCGTAAATGACGGCCAAGTGGGACAGGCCCTTTATGCTCTATCATTAACATGCAAAGGCTTTGAGCTCTGAAATTCTCCTCCTAAATCTGCATCACCACCTTTCTCTTTTTCTTTAGGAGATCCTGTAAAATACACCCCTTTGACCAATATTTAGGTACTCTTGTTAATGTCTTCATAATGTAACTTGGTAACATATTGTTTGATGATGTTCCTGCAAAGCACATTGACAGCTATGTAAATTGAAATTGGTGTTGTCAAGCAAACACATTATGTCCAGCAGAAAAGTCTGAAAAAGGGTCCACAACCTATCTATCCAATTTCTCCAGAGATGCTGCCTGACCCACTGAGTTGCTCTATCATTTTGTGTCTATCTATGTTATATTCATGTCTGGATAAATTGAAATTGCTACTCAAGTTGGGTAATCCCTGACAGTAATTTGCATGTTGCACTAACTTAGTTTGCATGTGGTTTCTATGTACAGTACATTCTCTGATGCAAATAGAACCTGCTGCTTTGTTGGGTTATCATTCCTGTTAAATAAAGATGAACATATAAACAGCATTTACTTGAGTATTCAACACTGGTATTTATAACTGTAAAGAAACGGAAAATAAAAAATTGCAAGTTTGTTGGTGAAAAAGTTGCCAAAAAAATGTACATTGGAATTTATGATATTGTAGAATTCTGTTTGATTCATTGAGACTGCTGCTGAAGTTTGATTCATCTTATTGAATTCATGTTGAACTGTAATGCTTCCTGAGTAGAAGAGAAAAATAGGTAGCAACATCCAGCCACAATGATGCTACACTTGTCATTCCTCAGTAGACAATTAATGATGATTTGGTTTGGTACCGGCGTCAGGCTGACTGCCTATTGTCTCCTTAGCATGGAGGAGGTATTGCGCATTTAAAGTGATAAAAACCTGGAAAAGGTAAAACAAAAATTCAAAGTTTTATGTTTATTTCCTGCAATTGATAGGTATCAATGATCAGAGCGTATCAACAATTTGAATGGCAGTAATTGCAACAATATTTACATTTTAATTTAATTTGATCATGTTTTTCTTCATCTCATTTTCCTTTTCTAAGTTTATTGCATATATTATGCCCTCTCTGCCTCGGAGGGCGGTGGCGGCAGGTTCAATGGATGCTTTCAAGAGAGAGCTAGATAGGGCTCTTAAAAATAGCGGAGTCAGGGGATATGGGGAGAAGGCAAGAACGGGGTACTGATTGGGGATGATCAGCCGTGATCACATTGAATGGCGGTACTGGTTCGAAGGGCCGAATTGCCTACTCTTGCACTATTGCCTATTGTCTCTCAGAACCAATAGATCTTTTAGATTGATGGCTGAAATATGTTGGATGTCATTATTCTCTCTATCTGAATAATTGCCTTTTCCTATTGTCAGCTTCAGCAGCCACTTTATTTTTTCAGTTAAATATGACATTTTGTTTTCTATGTGGTGGCAAGTCTGGACCAGAATGTGTACTGTGGGATAGAATCAACGACCTTTGTGTTGAGGAGAGTATCACAGTTGAGTTCCGGCGAGCTCTTTTTAGGGTGCATTGATTAGCTACTTCCTTAGTTAGCTGTCTTAACTCTTGGGTTCATCCCATCGGGCTATTGAGGATCTCGACAATGGGGATCGTCAAGTTGCCTATTAGATGCTGTCTAAAAAGAGCTATCTTTGAAGGTCCTTGAGACCTTCAGTTGATTTTCTTGTGGTGTTTGCTGATGCCATTATTTTGTTGACGATAACAGAACGGGTTCGGTAATGGTCAGTCTCTTCACCGGCGTTGTGCTGTGGTAATTATGGATATCATTGTGGTTCAAAGAAGAACTTGTTGAGGGCGAGGACCAGCTCCGCGAGGCAGAATAGAGTGCTAGAAAAGGGAAATTTGATGGTTCTGCGGCCGAGGGAGAAACTGAGGGCTTTAAGCCCTTCCTGGTGGGGGATGGAGGTGTAAAGTGACTGAATGTCCATCGTAAAGATGAGGGAGTGGAGGCTCAGAAAGCGGAAGTCATTAAAGGGACGAAGGGCATGTGAGGTATCTTGGACATGGGTCGGGAGATTGGACCGGGGGGGATAGGATGGAGTTGAGGTATGTGGAAATCAATTCCTTGTGACAGGAGCAGGCAGAAACAATGGGTATACTTGGTGTGTGAGTGGAGCTACGTACAATATTTTTTATGTTTTCACTTATCTTTCATACTCTATCTTATTATCTACCTCTGTCTGTTGAATTTAAGTCTAACCCTAACCCTGCCAGGGATAAGTTAGGGTACCTTTCCTCGGAGCTGTTTGTGATGTCTCTAAATAGGATTAAAAAAATGGACATTCAAGTGTTAATTGGGATGTATTTTTCCTGTGTCTGATGTGACACATTTCCAGATACTGTTGAGAACAATCTCCTGCAGTGGTCGGTAAATCCACCCTGTCAATTTTCCAAACCCTTACTTGTACATACAGGCTGTGCAGAAGACAGGCATCCGTAAACTGAGATGACGTGTACTTTTGTTGAGGGATTTCATTTGCTGGCAGAACTAACTAGGCTAACTTGCCTTTATAGTCAAATTCAGCTGCTGTTTTGTGTACATTTTGCCTTCCTGTAGAAAATGTAGTGAGATCTATATCGGCTATTGCTTCCTAGTTACTTAATTAGAGGTGTTGGAGAGGAAATGCTCAGATGCAACTATCATGTACAGACCATGAAAGAACTTAATTGGTACATGTGACAATAAACTGACCTTGAAACCTTGAACTTTGGTGATTAAGAGTCAATTTGCAGCTTAGGATCCTCAATGAGGCTTCAAAACCTCTGGGCAAAGAAATTATAACTAGATCAGTATCAACAATTAATGACAAGCCCAAACTCGATTAGTAATTTTATGCAATGTTCGGTTCCTGTTTTGTTGTTATGGCATCACTCCAGTAGTGAAATATGAACTTTGCTTGATAGTTCTTAAACATAACACATGATAGTTTGATTATGTTATCTCCATATATAATCTTGCTATGTAGATTGTGTTTTGTCTGGCTCACTGAAGAATCCATACAATTCATGTAGTGTGCAAAAAAAAAAAAGTCTGAAGAAGGGGCCTGAAACGCCATCTCTCCATTCCCTCCTCAGATGCTGCCTGACCTGCTGAGTTCCTCCAGCTCGTTGTTTTGCTGTGTACAAATTAGTTGCAGCAGCATAAACTGTAAACAATGGTTAAAGCTCCTGCTTGAGTCTAATACCTTGATTAATTACTGCGACTTTACCCCGTTCCTTTTCACTAGTATTTTGGAGTATTCTGGGTTGAACAAAGTTATTGATTGATTCAGAGGTGCAGGTTAGATTGCATTCATAACTTTATTCAATTGCTGATGTACAGCAATTGATGTCTGTTTTCGAGATTCAGCTAAATATTTAAATGAGCAAATAATATAACTTCACAGAAATATAACATGGCACTTTTACTTTCCCAACAACCCCATACCTCCAGTCTCTTGCCCCAGACACACACTACCACACTCCCTTGGTAATTTGGATGTATGTTCTAAGAGAATTAATTTGCTTTCTTAGGTACACAAAAATGCTGGCGAAAGTCAGCGGGTGCAGCAGCATTTATGGGGCGAAGGAAATAGGCAACGTTTCAGCCCGAAACGTTGCCTATTTCCTTCGCTCCATAGATGCTGCTGCACGCGCTGATTTTCTCCAGCATTTTTGTGTACCTTCGATTTTCCAGCATCTGCAGTTCCTTCTTAAGTAGTTTGCTTTCTTGCTCCTTTTAACTTCCTGTTACTCAGCAAACATCAAAACCTCAATACAAAAGAGCACCTTTGACCCATCATCTTTATCTTTGTTCTTTGCCGAATCAATTGAAAATCAGTTGCAGCCCTGTTCCCAGTAACCCTTTCTGCCAGCTATTCTAATATGATACAATGGTTGCTGCCTCATATACTCTGTTCTTAACTAGTGCTATTTTACTTATGTTTTTTTTAACCACTCCCCACACTCAGTGAAACATTTTACGTGTTATATCTGTTTGAACTTCTTGGCAGGAGAAGAAAGCAATCTATTAGAGGAAGTGTGTTTGCATGGATTTAAACTGGCTGTCACATGGAAAACAAAGAGTTGGACTATGTGTTTAAGAAGGAACTGCAGATGCTGGAAAATCGAAGGTAGACAAAATTGCTGGAGAAACTCAGCGGGTGCAGCAGCATCTATGGAGCGAAGGAAATGGGCAACGTTTCGGGCCAAAACCCTTCTTCAGACTATGTGTAGTCTAACATGCCTTTATAGTCAAATTCAGCTGCTGTTTTGTGTATACTTTGGTTCTTATTCAGAACAGGTCTATTCCGTCTGAAAAGAAAATGTGACAATTATTCGGTATTCGTTTTTGAGACTGGTGGTCTTTACTTTAGAGATACAGCACAGAAATAGGCCATTCAGCCCACTGAGTCCGCATCAACCAGTGATCACCCCGTGCACTAACACTATCCTACACCCTAGGGACAGTTTACAACTATTATCAAAGCCAATGAACCTTCAAACCTGCACGTCTTTGGCATATGGGAGGAAACCGGAGCACCTGGCGAAAACCCACGCGGTCACAGGGAGAACGTACAAACTCCATAAATACAGCAGCTGCAGTCAGGATCGAACCCGGCTGCTGTAAGGCTGTAGCTCTACCGCTACGCCATTGTGCTGTCCTCGTCATGGGATAGAAAAATGTAAATAAGAGCATATTATTCTGTTGTTGTTGAATGTGCCGTAAACTCTGCACATGCCACTTACATGATTTGTATTGAAAGACTGAACTTGTCCAATTCTGAATGCCAAGGAACTGCATGGCACCAGGACATTGCTCGCATAACTGCTGTCACTTGGAAGGCTAGAACAAGCCTGGCCCATAAAAGACTGAGTAAACCTTTTCACAGAGGATATAATAAGCCTTCAACTTTGCCATTTGTCTGAGCTGTCAAGTTTGTCCTTTAATGATACCAAATGTATTCGGAGTACATATCTCGGAGGATTTGTCCTGGTCCCTCAACACCTCCAAGCTGATCAAAAAGGCACAGCAGCGCCTTTACTTCCTGAGGAGGCTCAAGAAAGCCCACCTGTCCCCCCGGATCCTGACCAACTTTTACCGCTGTACCATAGAGAGTATCCTGACCACCTGCTTCACGGTATGGTACAGCAGCTGCACTGCTGCGGACAGGAAGGCACTACAACGGGTGGTGAAAACCGCGCAGCACATCATCGGTGCCCCGCTCCCTGCCATGGATGCCCTCCACCGAAAACGGTGTCTGAGACGGGCTGGGAAGATCATCAAAGACCCCTCACACCCCAACCATGGACTGTTTGCCCTCCTCCCATCAGGGAGGCGGTACAGGAGCCTCAGGTCACGTACTAGTAGGATGAGGAACAGCTTCTACAACAATACAATCACATTGCTGAACTCGGAGTCCCGCCGATAGATTTCTCCGGTCCCTCCGTCCCCATTGTTTAATTATTCTGTATTTTTTGATTATTCTGTATCTTCTCTCTTTCTATTTTTTTTAAATTTCTTTATGCACAACTACTACGGACTGACGCAAAACTGCATTTCGTTGTACTCATACTTGTATTTGTGCGATGACATTAAAGTTGAATTGAATTGAATTGAATTTCGTATTTAGAAAAATTTATAAACTTAAAAAAAATAATAATGTATTGCTTCAAAAATCACTTCTAAACACCTTTAAATAAAATTAGTTACAATGGACTCAAATAATCAAGCAATGGTGTTGTACAGCTCAGGCAAATCTTTTCTGCCTTTATCGCAATTACCTTCCGAGGAGACAGTTTTATGGTGCTGAATGTTTTGATACCCATATCTAAGTGACCTTTTACACAAAACCTTCCTAGTGTGTTTCTGATTATTTAATGGGACTTTCACACAGTTCCAGCAGAAATTACTGAAAGGTGATCAGATTTGGATCTCCTCGGTTTTTCACCCAATCCCATAAAGCTGAGGAAACTGAGGTACAGAAAATAGGGTTTGACAAGACTGCTCGAGTTGAAGAGTGAACAGCAACGTGTTTATGTAGTGTCTTTAATTTAGGAAAGTGGCTGATGAGCAGATAATCAAAAGAAAGGTGCCAATACTCCAGGAGATATTGTGAGAAGTGATTATAAGCTTGACTAAATAAACTTTACGTCCAACCTTGAGATACCAGCGGAAAGGGGGGCTCCGGGCCGGAGTGGCAGCTATATACCCCTGGCTAGGCGCTCCAATGGAGGCGGAATTGTAATAGGCGGCATCGCAGAACCAGCGGGGAGCGGGCAATGCCAACCGTGCCGTACTAAGCTCCGGATTTGTTCCGCCGACACACAACATTGCGGATCTTTGGAACCGCGGATGGGGGCTTCGTGCCTTGGAGCTCCAAAACTCTACCCCTGTCTCTTCCGCGACTGTTGTGTCGGCGGCCACAGCGCTCCGGACAAACTCCCGACATTGTATCTGGATTTGGAGCCTCCTCGCAGCCAGGGGTTTCTCGGTAAACCAGCGCCGCCCATCCTGCATAGCTTACTGAGGCCAACCGGTAAGGCACTGTGTCCGAAAGAATTAAAGTTTACCCCTTCCCCTAAAAGCCCTCAAATCTCTTTAAAACTCGCTCCCGGTAGGGAGGAGGCAGCCGTTTAAAGTACAGACTGGGTTGACCGTGTTTTTGACAAAAAATGGCTCATAATAAAAGGTTGTGCACCTGTACATGGGTAGATAGCCTGAATTTTTTTACTTCAAACACTTGTTTTTGACCTATCTATGCTTCTTATAATTTTATATATCTCTATTGGGTCATCCCTCAGCCTCCTTTGCTTCAGGGAAAACCAGCCAGCTCAATCCAGTCTCTCCCAAAAACTAAAGTCCTCTAATCCAGGCTGCATCTTGTTGAATCTCATCCACGCTGTCGATAACACAACAGCATCCTTCCTACAGTGTGGTGACCAGAAATGCACACAATACTTCAAAAATGATCTAACTAGTTATTAAGTTGCACGTAATGTCCCAACTTGTATATCTGCTGCCCTGACTTATGAGGGCAAGTATGCCATTTGCCCCCTTCACCACCCTATCTATCTCTGTTAACACTTATGGGGAACTGTGGACCTGAGCTCCGGAGTCCCTCTGTACATCGACATACTTGAGATCCCTACCATTTCTAGGAAAATAATTTGGGATCATTGGCTTGCCATGCCTTCAATCACCTTGCATTTGATGAAAAGGCGTGCTCTGAATAGTTTTCTCCTTTGGGATAAATACAGTGCTTTCAAGAAATGTGTGGCTTAGCCTTCATTGAATGTGTTGAGCTGTGGTGGAAGTGTGTGATTATTTGGTGTGTTGAGTGACAATACAAATTACCATGATACTCGTTCTATAAATATTTCTGACATTTTAAAAATAATTAGTCATCAAATTACAAAGTAGGAAGTAACTGACATCTGGGAACTGAAATAGGTATTTGTTGGTGTAGCAAAAGATACTGGTACCTATTTACTAACTCTCCTCTTTATTCTTATAATACTAATTGCAAGCCATTACGCAAGAGAAGAATTTGCACTTCCAAATGCTAACAAACATGAAGTGAGATGTGATTCTCTTCCAACATTTTTTCCTGAATTCTGACTGGTAATGTAAATGCTATGCAGAATAAAGAAATTAATTTACAGTATCTCCTCAATTTGCAAAAGCAATGGTTTCCTGGAAATTGTTTTAAGCTAAAAATGTTGTGACTTGAAAAGACTGGGGATTGTTGACATTCTGATATAACAGAGTAGCATACTATTGGGTGCAGAGAAAAATAGTGTGTAAATCAAAGATACACATTGCAAAGAGTGAATTATGCTGTACAAAAATGCATATAAATAGAACGTTTGTAAATACTAAGTATTTATATGCATCTGGAGGAAAATAAATACATATCTTTGAACATGTCTTCTGCTATCTGTCATCCTAAAGTGGCTCAGATTCTCACATTGGTCAGGCATTTCATTGATTGTTTCTTGAAGAGAAGGACATGTTCTAATGGTGTAAGCTGGCCCAAAAGAGAGTGCATTTGAGTTTCTCGATCGCTCTAAATGCAACAGCATCCATTTTGATTGTTTTGGTCCGATGCAGGATATCTAACAATACCCAAGGATGGTTGAGGATATGACTGCTAGGTTCATGAATCACACTGCACAACCCTACCTCGGCACTAAACTCCTGTACATCTTGTATCAGGTTGCACTACATACTTCAGCTTGCACTGTTATGGTCTGGGTAACAAATATAACAGATCATTTATTGTGTATTTATTTGTGGTGTTGTTGCTTAATTTGCTTGTAAAGCTGCAGATAACAAGTACATGATAATGAAACAGTGTTGATTCTTACAGTGCCTTATCAAATGCCTTTCATAATCCACTGGTTTTTACATCATCTACTTTGCTACGAACAGGCCCACAAAACTATTGAATATGTCAGGTTTTTATCAACAATATATTTAATACCTTCTCTTCAACAGTCATTTTTTTAAATTCTATATTATTAGATCTTTAATTAGATCTTTAATTCTCATTTTTTCGGATATCGTCATTATATCCAGTGAAGATATTTATTTAATGGTGCCTTTGGTTCTTTATTCCTCATAATTGTCTTCAACGGATCTTGGTTATTTTTGCTATGCTTTCATTTTACACCACTGTACAAGCTCTTACTATATTTTTATATAGAAACATAGAGCAGTACAGAACAGGCTCTTCAGTCCACCATGGCTGCACAATGATGCCAAATTAAACCAATCGCATTTGCATGCACGTGGTCCGTTAATAAGTCGGCCTCTCTTACCTTAAACAAATGCCCTCTCGTATTTGACATTTCCATTCTTTGGAGAAACCGTAGATAGTCGGGAACCATTGTCCCTGGAGTGTTCAGGGTGATTTTCTAGAGGTGTGTACAATTATGAAGGGCATGGATACGGTGTGGTCACAGTCTTCTTCACAGGGTAGAGGGGTCTAAAACTAAAGATCATAGATTTAAAGTGAAAGAGGAAAGATTTAAAAGGGGCCTGAGGAATGGCCTTTTTCACAGTGGGTGATAGGTATATGGAACAAGCAGTTTTTTTTTCAAGTTTCCAGCATCTACAGTTTTTCGGGATTATCATTTATTTTAAGACAATCCTCAATTAACCATATAATGAATCACTTTCTTAATGGAATGATGATTTCTCAGTGAATAGTCAACACAGATTTTGAAATATTTATTCAGTTATTGTTGTTTGGCTGCTGGCACACCTTTAAATCTTATTTTTCAAATCCATTATCCAATTTGTCCCTCATAGCTGCAAGATCTTTATATAAATTCAAGATTTTTGTTTTGCCTAAACTACATCTCCCTTGAGCTTCTAACAAAATTCTATCTTTGTTGTGATCACTTTTTACCAGAGGATCCCCTTCATTGAAATTACTAATTAACACTGCCTCATTACAGAGTTAAATCTAAAATTGCTTGTTCCCTCTTTGGTTCCATATGCAATATTCATTGCTCCAAAAAACTATCTTAAATGCAGTCAAAAAGGACATTCTCCAAATTTACTCTCACTAATCTAATTCCGTTATCTATTTAGTGATTTAAGACCCCATAATTATTTTAGTAACTTTGCCGTAACCTTGCTTTATTTCTTTGCTTAATTCTCTTTCAATGTCAGGTGTTTGAAAAGCATTCTTGCTGCTTCTCCACCATGTGTTTTTGTCTCTTTGCTGCTCCCTATTTCCACCCATATTAATTCTGCAACCATTTCTTCAGGGCAAAATTCAGTTGCTACTGCTCGTATGTCATCCTTTTCATAGCAAATTATTGGTCTTGCCTAATTAATCAATGAGACTGTTTTACAGTGTAAGTGTTGCAGTGGAATTTGTCCCATAATACGGTTCAAGTTCTATGCTCCCTTGCTATCATCATTAAATTTAGCTCTGTGGAAAATGTTACATAAAATTCGCATTAAAGAAATAGATTTTTAAACCCTCTATTGTACATTATGTGGATGCTCTTCATGAGGTTTTCACTTGTCACCTTCATCAAAACCTCTTATCCCTTAAATCTTACATGTTTTCTTCTCTACTGTGTCTGTGCTTGTTATCCCAAGCACTTAATTTGTGGGAGTAATGTCAAGAGTCTAGTCAAGAGTGTTTAATTATTATATACACAGGGACCGAACAGTGACATTCTTGCTGCAGTTTTATAGGCACATTAAACACAACTATTAAGTGTACATATATTATCAGTCATTAGGTAAACAGGACCATAATAGTGCACACCAAAGTATATAATTAAACTTTATACAAAGTTCATAGTAGTTCATGTAGTCTTGTGGTGGTTGAAGTGCCTGATGTTCACATTTGAATCAGTTTCCAGGTAAGGCAGTCTCTTCAGAATTCTGCTTTGGATTGTTTGGTTAGTTTTCCCCATTTATAATTTCTTGGGCAAGTTCCTTCTTTACATATAAATATATTTGGATATACATTGGATATTCTATATTTCAAGATATTGAAGAGAAGTCATTCTTCGATATATTTGTTTCTGGCGCACAAATATTGTTAAATGGGAGATATAACCTCTCAGTTTTAATAATGAATAACCTTTAAAATTTTGAAACACCAATAGAAAATAAGTGCAGGAGTAGGCCATTTGGCCCTTCGAGCCAGCAAAGCCATTCAATGTGATCGTGGCTGATCATCCCCAATCAGTACCCCGTTCCTGCCTTCTCCCCATATCCCCTGACACCGCTATCTTTAAGTGCCCTGCCTAGCTCTCTCTTGAAAATATCCAGAGAACCGGCCTCCACTGCCCTCTGAGGCAGAGAATTCCACAGACTCACTTCTAAATGGCTTACCCCTTATTCTTAAAAAGACTCCCCCAACATTGGGAACATGTTTCCTGCCTCTAGCTTGTCCAAACCCTTAATAATCTTATATGTTTCAATAAGATATCCTCTCATCCTTCTAAACTCCTGAGTATGCAAGCCCAGTTGCTCCATTCTCTCAGCATATGACAGTCCTGCCATCCTGGGAATTAACCTTGTAAATCAATAGCAATAATATCCTTCCTCAATTAGGGGACCAAAACGGCACACAATAATCCAGGTGTGATCTCACTAGGGCCCTGTCCAACTGCAGAAGGACCTCTTTGCCCCTATACTCAACTCTTTGTTATGAAGGCCAATTTTCACTTTCTTCACTGTCTGCTGTACCTGCATGCTTACTTTCATAGACTCATGTACAAGGACCCCCAGATCCCATTGTACTTCACCTTTTCCCAACTTGACACCATTTAGATAATAACCTGCCTTTTTGTTTTTGCTACCAAAGTGGATAACCTCACATTTATCCACATTAAACTGCATCTGTCCACTCACCCAACCTGTCCAAGTCACCCTGCATTCTCAAAGCATCCTCCTCACAGTTCACACTGCCACCCAGTTTTGTGTAATCTGCAAATTTGCTAATGTTACTTTGAATCCCTTCATCTAAATCATTGATGTATATTGTAAATAGCTGCGGTCCCAGTCCCTTGCGGTACCCCACTGACTTTGCCTTCACTTATGACTTTATATCCTTTCATAACATGGACACTAGAACTGGTCACAGCACACAGATTTGTTTAGACATCTGGGGGTTGTGCACAATGTCCTGTAAATACTTGCAAATTTACAATTTTAAGGCTGAATATAAAAACTATTGATCCAGTCTATAAATGATGCATGTGTTGGTTTGAAATAGTTTGCCTGTCTGGCAAAGAGAGGGACTGGTCATCAACATTTGTTGTCATTTGATATTCCTTCAGTTTCAGATTGCCCTGCTTCCCAAGGTTTCGTATTTGCTGGAGCTTTATCATGCTGAATCTGGTGGGAATTTGATTTTCATAAATGAAGTGAAGACAGCAAGAAGGTCACCTTCAATTCATGTTAGATTTCCTGCTGAATTTGGTGTTTATAGAGCTGTGATGCCAGATTACAGTTGACCAATGCTGTAGAATGTACTGATCATTCATTGGTGATGGGCTGGGTTTGGGGGTGGGGGGAAGGGATGGCTACAAAGTGAGACCACAGAATGCGTGGTCTGCTGTGGTGTTCACAGAAAATTACATGTTTTCTTTTGTTTCTTGGTGTCATCTATTTTGGGTTATCAGACATTACTAAATACAGGCAAACCCCCTGAGTTGCAGCAGTTCGGGTAACCAAAATTTGCCCTCACACAATTCACAAACCAAAATATCTGGCTGCAGAATGAAAATTCACTCTCACAAAATTTATGTGAATAAAGTAAATAATATACTTTCCTTCAACTCTCGTTTCTTAACATGGGTAGATGATGCAGCTTTGCATTCCAAAATATCACGAATTGGACAGTTTTCTAAGAACATAATGCCCCCCCCCCCTCCCGTAACATGGAGGTCATCTTCACATATATTTATCATATATTCAAATTAAATGAGATAATTGTTGCAATTTAAACTGCAATGTGTGGAAGATTTATTTTGTAGGGCAAATTGACTTTAATCAATATCTTCTAACATCCTAATGTTTAATAATTACGTAAATAAAAAGAGATATAACCCAATTTTCTCTGTCAACTCAGTTGACTTGTTTTGTAAATTTGGGCAGAGGGTTCTGGTATGTTCTGGAGAGTCATATCAAGTTTGGAAACCCTTCCTGACGTCTGGGCCATTGATTGTATGCAGACATTTATTTTGTCTGTTTAGTTAGTAACTGGTACTGAGAATTGGGTGAATTGAAAGTTGCTCGTCCATGATAGAGTGGGTAGTGTTCATTTATTTTTTTTGAAGATGTTTGGAAACACTCATGATGTTTACACTTGGGAATTCCATGATGTAAAAAATATATTGATTTGTACATTTGTGTCAATAGAACTATCTCCTTTGATAACCAAGTGCACATTGATGTGTGTTAATGTACTTAAATGTCTGTCGAAAAGGAATAAGGTGAGTGATCAGGAGACTGAAGTGCTGGATAGAAAACAAGGCTGCAGATCAGCAGTAGAATGGAACATAATACAGATCTGGCTTATCAGAAATGTTTCGGGTCAAGACCCTCCTTCAGACTCTGAAACGTCACCCATTCCTTCTCTCCAGAGATGCTGGTAGACAAAAGTGCTGGAGAAACTCAGCGGGTACAGCAGCATCTATGGAGCGAAGGAAATAGGCAAAAACCCTTCTTGAAGAAGGTCTGAAGAAGGGTTTCGGCCTGAAATGTTGCCTATTTTCTTCGCTTTACAGATGCTGCTACACCTGCTGAGTTTCTCCAGCACTTTTGTCTACCTTCGGTTTTCCAGCATCTGCAGTTCCTTCTTAAACTCCAGAGATGCTGCCTGTCCCCGCTGAGTTACTCCAGCATTTTGTGTGTCATGTTGTGTACATCCTTGGCCACTATGTCTCGAGTGTAATTCACTTGCTGCCACTGTTTATGTTGTGTCTTAACAATAAAAAGATACTGATGGAGGGATCTGGGTTGTTAGCGTAAAGATATAATGCTATGGGTGTTGATGTATAGTGGACCCAGTTACAGTGGATAGTAGGCACAAGGAAATTCAAAAGCTGGAATGTTGAGCAAGTTCCATTCTTTTTCAGTTGATGTGGGTATAAGATACAAATGAGTACTTTTCTGAAGGCAGCTGAGAATAGCTTTGAGTATGAAGTCACGTACACTACATCAAACAAGTAGATCAAATGAAGACAATGGTTTATTCAATAAAAGAATAAAAAATATAATCAAAATCGAAAACTGCAAAATCACCTCACACTATATGGCATTCAATAGTGTCATATTCAGTAGTGTTTGCACCTATCTTTAAACAAAACACCCTTGCCACTCGTGGTCCTCTGGGGTGATATCCCTTCCCTTGTTTGAGGGTGTCCCCACCAGACTCTGCCCGTCAATATTCAGCAGTGGACGGACCCTAGACTCCGATCCTCCTCACAGACACTTGGTGTTGACTCAATCATGGTTCAGTGGGTCCCTCAGCATGTACTCCTACAGTCCGGAATGGATTAGTTGAGAGACCACCAAGTTCAGAGAGGGTCTTTAACCAAGTTGATAATCTTCCAGCAGCATTTGATGCCTATCTCAATTTGTCCCCGTAAATCAGAGAGTCTTCTGTTTCATGATGAACCGTGACAAGGACGCTTGCATTATTCTCGAGACCCTCTTCACAGATCCTCGTTCTATGAAGAGATGGGAAAACGTTCAGAGAATTGATAACAATCAAAGTGGTGAAGGTGTATGCATCGTATGTAAGTGGGAAAACACTAGAGCCGGTGTGAAGGATGAATTTAAGTTAGGAAGAAATGGGTTTAGTGAGGCAAGAGCAGCCTTTACGGGGAGTTCAAAAGTCAAAATGGGTCAGTGTCAAATCAGCAATGAGCATCAAATAGCTGTGGAGAGAGTAACGGTCAGAGGTTGTTCTCCAGAGATGCTGGCTGACCTGCTGAGTTACTCCAGCACTTTGTGTCCTTTTGTGTATTAACCAGCATCTGCAGTTCTGTGTTTCTACTTTTCTTTACACAATGGGGAAATGTAACCATGATATTTTCCCTCTACTGGACACACCCCCTCAGGTAAAACCGAACCAGGCTGGCTTGCTTCATTCATGGGATGAGAATCTTTTTGAAATAAAGAGAAAATCTGCTCTTTTAAGAAAGCCTTTTGAGCACTGATCGCAACTCTTTTTCTCACCTATAGTATTGTACATTTCTGAAGTTTCAAATAACTGCCCAGCTCCTATAGAAACCGTAACTGATTGCCTCGACTATCCCCCTGCATCAAATAGTCTATGTTCTTAAAAACTTTCATGTAAAGTGTCCCAATTACTTTAACTGCTCTATCTTAGTGATTTCTAGCTCACTTTGTACCAAAGATGATCTTTGCTTTGTACTTATATCCTTTTCCTGGAGTGACAGGTTACCTCAACTGTCATATGGATTTGTACATTAATGAAAAGCTTGTTTTCCAGCTTTACTCTATGGCTTTATATCCCAAACACATGCAAATATTGAGATGAGTGCTGTTGGTCCAAGTAATTAGGTCACGATGTGTCAGGAGTCTGGACTAAAAAGTCCTAGATTTGAAACGCATCCATCAAACCCGGATGAACAAACGTAAAGAAAAATTGGAGTCAATACTGCTGTTTTTCAGTAAAGTGAGCAGTCCTAGAAAAGAGCTACCCCAATTTATAAATAGATGTTATTGGACATAGATTGCATTGGGGTAGTCAGTATGACTCCTTAACCCTGCATTGCTAAAATTGAGTCTAATTTCCATCAGATTTTAACAAAGGGGAAATCAGTACATTGAAAATACAATTTCCATTAAATGCGATGATTCAACTTCAAAAAGAGAAAAGAACAAGACAGAATATGGTCTAATGTATATTCTGTTGAGCCAGGGTAATGGGGAATTGGCAGGAACCTTAATATAACCGACACATGAGCTTATGTTTGACATTTGGTGTGTGGACCAATTTCAAAGTTAGTTTTAGGTGGTTGGGAGAGGGAGGGGTATAGAGCAGTGGTTCCCAACCTTTTTTAGTTCATGGGGCTCTTTAATTTTTCTGTGCCCCCCCCCCCCTTGACATTATTAGCAGAAAAAAAGTGGCCCCCTTCATTGAACCTGTGGCCCCCCTGAAATTTGCCATGGCCCCCATATGGCCCCAGGTTGGGAATCACTGGTATAGAGAACAAAAGGAATGTCTGTAATAGAGTGGAGACCAAGAGGCTAAATGAGACAAATCATGAGAGTAGTGTTGGTTGAGAGAGGATCGTGAAGGCTTGTTTATCAAAGTTGGTCTGTATGGAGGCGACGGAGGTGGGAAGTGGTGGATCAGAACAAAGAGTAGAAAACAAAATCAAGGCTGATATTGTGAATACCAAACAGTGCTGTTTCTGGAAATCTGAAATAAAGGAAAAAAGACCATCTGTCTGCCGATCGATCATTCACTCTTCCAACTCCACATTCACTTCCATTTTTTTGCTCCCTACAACTGCAGAAGGTGTAATACTTGTTCTTTTTACCTTTTCTCCTCGCACCATTAACAACCCAAACATTCCTTTCAGGCGAAGCATACCTCCAGTTTAGTGTACTACAAGCTCACAATATCATCTCTAGATTGGAAATAAATGCATGCAGATTAGGTGACTGCTTTGCAAAATACATTCATTTGGTCCACAAAGATGACGTTGAACTTCTAGCGACATATTAGTTCCATTCTCCATCTCATTCTTGTTTTGAGCTCTCTCTGTGGCCTGGTACTGTTCAAGCAATTCTCAACATAAGGTCGAGGAAAGAGTCTGATTTTTCAAAATAGCCGCATAGCCATTTTAAGGGCTGAACATGAAACCTTGAAGTTAGATAGAGTGGTGAAGGTTGCCTGGAGGTTATGGTGCAATTCAGATCAAATTATTATGTTTAAAAGGCATTTTTGACTAACACTGAAATAGGTAAAGAATAAAAGATGTGTGAGTGTGGGCAAATGTGATTAAAGTAGATGGGAATAAAGTTTGACACGGATGTAATGTCCCAAAGGTTATTTCGTGTCTATGTTGTACACTCCATGACTCCTATTAAATGCAACGATATCAGATTGGTCAGTTTTGGTGAAAGGTAATTTTTAGGTTTAGGTTTATTATTGTCACGTGTACCAAAGTGCAATGAAAAGCTTTGTTTTGCATGCTATCCACTGAGATCAGATGACACTATGCATTGATACAACCATGTCAAACTCAAGTACAATCTGGGAAGATGCAGAGTGCAGAATATAGTTCTCAGCATGATAGCACATCAGTTCCATAGACGTAAATCTGTAACTTTAACTTTTTTTTTCCTCTCTCCACAGATGCTGCCCGACCTGCTGATTATCCCCAGCATTTACTATTTACCTTCTTGGTAAGTTATTGATATGACATAATAACAATCTACTTCTTCACTTTGCTAATAAAGATCGAAAGCACGCATCGGCATTAAATGGTTATATTGGATTTATTACTCTTTTTATGAATATAATTTATAGATGACTTTGGCAAACACCACTATTATAGGCAGTGTAGCCTAGCTGATGGTGCTAGGAGCACAGATCTTCAGCACAATGGTGGGTAATCTGGATATGGACGGTGATTAAGAACTGTCGATACATTTCCAAGTCCGGATGTTATTCTCGGAGGGGACCCTGCAGGAGTTGACGTTTCCATGTACTTGCAGACCTTGTCTTGCTGGAAAAGGTTGAGCATTTGGGAGATACCTGGTTACTCTGACAGCAAGTAACAGTAGGACATTTTGTAGATGCTACAGCTACTGTGTGCTAGTGATGGACGGTGTTATAGTCCTAGCTGAATTTCTTGAGTTGTTATTATTGCGGTCATGGAGGCACATGGAGAGTATTCTATCGCACTCATGATTTGATGGTGGAGACGCTTGGTGTTGCAAACCTGCAAGATCCCACAGCACTCCTGACTACATAACACTGCTCTTGGCTCTGGAAGGTTGCTCTTGCTGGTAGGTTTGGATATACCAAGAGACGGTAATGGTGGAGTCTGGGATGTTGGTTGAAGGATATATTTCTGAGATTATGAGAGACCATGCTAGACTGGACTGATTACCCAATTTTGACGTATTCACAATTTATACGAAGCTCAGCTTTGCTGGGTGGATAGAGCAGTGTTTGCCTTTCTCTCCCTGCTAATTAAATTGATGTTTGTATTGTTTCAAATTGTAATGTACAACAGTCCAGTGCAATTGAGTGGTTTGTTAGACGTTGCTGAGCTCAGCTTAAAATCAATCATATTGTTGGGCGTGGAATCACCAATAGGCCAGACATAGAAAAATGGAAAATAGGTGCAGGAGTAGGCCATTTGGCCCTTCAAGCCAGCACTGCCATTCAATATGATCATGGCTGATCATTCGAAATCAGTACCCCGTTCCTACTTTCACCCCATATCCCTTGATTCCATTAGCCCTAAGAGCTATATCTAACCATCTATGGAAATCATCAAGTGAATTGACCACTGCCTTCTGTGGCAGAGAATTCCACAGATTCACAACTCTCTGGGTGAAAAAGTTTATCCTCATCTCAGTTCTAAATGGCCTATCCCTTATTCTTACACTGATCCCTGGTTCTGGACTCCCCCAACATCGGAAACATTTTTCCTGCATCTAGCCTGTTCAATCCCCTAAGAATTTTATATGTTTCTATAAGATCTAAATTCCAGTGAATATAAGCCGAGTCGATCTATTCTTTCATCCCGGGAATTAACCTACATAATAAACAAATAGAAAAGTTCAATAAATAAAGAGCCTAATATAGTGCAAAACAAAGCCCAAAGATATTTCCCCTCTACTTAAGTCATGCTTACATTGTTCTTTTTTCTTCTGATTGTAGAAAATAATGCATCAATGGATTGCTCGGTGTGATATGATGTAGAACTGTTTCTCCCCAATATTGCTGGTTGGAAAACGGTTTTGTTTAATTAGCCACTATTTCTTCTTAAAGATAATTTAATAGTACAACCTGAAGAAATGTAGGTACACAAAAATGCTGGTGAAACTCAGCGGGTGCAGCAGCATCTATGGAGCGAAGGAAATGGGCAACGTTTCGGGCCGAAACCCTTCTTCTGAAGAAATGTAGTATTATTTGATGCAGTCTTGACCAGGAAACTCAATCTGCGTTTGTCAATCAGCAACAATACTAGCTATTTGATTGAGTCATTGGGGTTGAATCAAACTTTGCATTTTAGCCATTAATGATGAGTCATTAAAGATGAAATGGGCTTAAAACATTTAGTTTCAAGTAAAAATAATCTTGAATCCATTTTATATTTCGCAGATAATTGTCAAAGCAAAGCCTGTTTATGTCCCTGAAACTCTACCAAGTTTCACGTCTCCTCCCACAACACTCTTCCATCAACTCTTACACGGTCATGTTTTCCCCATAAGTCCTATCTCCACCCCACACTCTGGAGTAACCACCTTGGATGTTTGCTTCTCCCTGTCTCCATGAAACATTTTTTGATCAAATTCCTGCCGCCCTCTCAGGATGTTCATTTTTATTTTATAACACATTTGGTGCTTTCTTTCACATTGAAGTCCCATGTAAATGGAATTTTATTGATGTGGATTTGGGAGGGGGAACAGCTGAGAAATCTCTGATTCCTCTGTGAGTGAACAGGTTTAATATTATTGCCAAATAGAGGGAGAATCTGGTTGAATACATATTCTGAAAGAGATTATTGTTCTTGCACTCATGCAACCAAATTTATAAATTCTATAATCTAATACAAATTGATGATATATTGCTGCAGATAAAAGAATAATTTTCTCTTTAATAACTCCTGTATTGCACTGGGCTATTTGTGAGGATTCAACCTTAACTTCATGAGATAATTTAAACTGCTTGCATTTGTTCGATGCTAATCACTGTACATACTAATTGTAGTTTACTCCAACTGCTCATTTACTTTGCAATTAAATCTAGTGTTTCATAAAATACACCTAATGTATACTTAATATAGATTGTTTTATTAATTTATTCTTTAAATTACAAAGTACTTTAAGAGCACTCGCATCTAACCGGCACAGGGCAAGCATCTCCAGAGACTACTTTGTTGTTTTCAGACAATGCTAAAAAATGGAGCAGTAAATAGTACAAGCTTTTAAGTGATGACTAATGGTGATGTAAAACAGGATTGCACGGACCATTTGAGGTGCAGTAGAGAATGGACTGGTGACTGAGAGTCTGGGCGGAGGAAAGGATCAGCCTCTGCAGAGTTGAATTAGAGACGCTTGAGAATGGCAGTATGTTGAACTAAAATGCAATGGTTTTCAAAAAGTATAATCTTTGTACTTTCTGGTCAGCATGTAGGTGTGTGATGTAATTACTGCTGACCAGAAATCAAAGGAAGACTATGAAGGGTGGTTTGATCAGTTTTGTTCTCCTCCTGCATTGCTTCTAAGTGAAAGGTACAGCTTGAAAGAGTGACAAATTTGGTTAATGGAAATCTGTTAAACTTGTGCATTCTCCTAAAGATAAGCTGTAAATACTCTGGTTATCTATGATGCAACCAGTGTTTTTGTATGATGTTATGCATCGGAAGCATGCAAGTGAAACATCAAATGTTATTTTGCACCATAGCTCAAAATAATTTATGAATCTGCTCTGAATCAGAAGGTGCACTATCTAATTCCAGCATATTCCAAAGATGTTCAGGTTTTTAGGTTAAATGGCTTCAGTAAGAATTGTAAATTGTCCCTAGTGTGTAGGATAGTGCTAGTGCACGCGATGATCGCTAGTCAGTGCGAACTCAGTGGGCTGGAGGACCTGTTTCCGTGCCATATGTCTAAATTAAATATTGCAAAAGTTGATAAAATTAAATTATCTTATCCCTGGTATTCAACTAATAGAAACATAGAAAATAGGTGCAGGAGTAGGCTATTCAGCCCTTCGAGCCTGCACCGCTGTTCAATATGATCATGGCTGATCATCCAACTCAGTATCCTGTACCTGCCTTCTCTCCATACCCCTTGATCCCTTTATCCCCAAAGGCCACATTTAACTCCCTCTTAAATATAGTCAATGAACTGGCCTCAACTACTTTCTGTGGCAGAGAATTCCACAGATTCACCACTCTCTGTGTGAAAAACGTTTTTCTCATCTCGGTCATAAAAGATTTCCCCCTTATCCTTAAACCCGGGTTCTGGACTTCCCCAACATCAGGAACAATCTTCCTGCATCTAGCCTTCCAACCCCTTAAGAATTTTGTAAGTTTCTATAAGATCCCCCCTCAATCTTCTAAATTCTAACGAGTTACAAGCCTAGTCTATCCAGTCTTTCTTCATATGAAATTCCTGCCATCCCAGGAATCAGTTTGGCGAACCTTCTCTGTACTCCCTCTATGGCAAGAATGTCTTTCCTCAGATTAGGAGACTAAAACTGCACACAATACTCCAGGTGTGGTCTCACCAAGGCCCTGTACAACTGCAGTAGAACCTCCCTGCACCTACACTCAAATCCTTTTGCTATGAATGTTAATATACGAATTTGCTTTCTTCAGTGCCTGCTGCACCTGCATGCCTACTTTCAATGACTGGTGTACCATGACACCCAGGTCTTGTTGCATCTCCCCTTTTCCTAATAGGCCACCATTCAGATAATAATCTACTTTCCTGTTCTTGTCACCAAAGTGGATAACCTCACATTTATCCACATTATACTGCATCTGCCATGCATTTGCCCACTCACCCAACCTATCCATGTCACCTTGCAGCCTCCGAGCATCCTCCTCATAGCTAACACTGACCCCCAGCTTCATGTCATCCGCAAAGATGTTGCATTGAAGTCCCTTGTCTAAATCATTAATATATATTGTAAATAGCTGGGGTCCCAGCACTGAGCCTTGCAGTACCCCCCTAGTCACTGCCTGCCATTCTGAACTCCTACTCTTTGCTTCCTGTCTGCCAGCCAGTTCCCTATCCACATCAATATTGAACCCCCAATACCGTGTGCTTTAAGTTTGCATACTATTCTCTTATGTGGGACCTTGTCGAAAGCCTTCTGAAGGTCCAGATATAACACATCCACTGGTTCTCCCTTATCCACTCTACTAGTTACATCCTTGAAAAATTCTATAAGATTCAACAGACATGATTTACCTTTCATAAATCCATGCTGACTTTGTTCAATGATTTCACCACTTTCCAAATGTGCTGCGATCCCATCTTTAATAACTGACTCTAGCATTTTCCCCACTACCGATGTTAGACTAACTGGTCTGTAATTTCTCTCTCCCTCCTTTTTAAAAAGTGGGGTTACATTAGCTACCCTCCAATCCTTAGGAACTACTCCAGAATCTAAAGAGTTTTGAAAAATTATCACTAATGCATCCGCTATTTCTGGGGCTACTTCCTTAAGTACTCTGGGATGCAGCCTATCTGGCCCTGGGGATTTATCAGCCTTCAATCCATTCAATTTACCTAACACCACTTCTCGACTAACCTGTCAGCCATCAAAAATACAAAAAACCTTCCTCAGGCATACCTAGCTTTTTGAAGAATTTAATTAGTTTGTAGGTTGCTCAGTTGGCAGACATGTAAACACGGTGGTATTAAAGGACATCTTGTGCGCATCTTTCAGAAGAAAAATAGCATAAGTTGTGCTGCAGCTTGAGATATGCAAATTTCTAACAGTACAATCTTAGGTTTTGTAGGACATCCATGGACCTTGAAAATGTGTGCATTTCTCTTTTAGTGCAGTTTTTGAAAATAACTTAATCAGAAGGGGGCTTGAGAGGGCGTCCCTCCCTCACCCAAGTTGTATTAGTTTCAAAGTCATCTTGTTGAGTCTCATTGTCTGTAACTCGTTTTCACCCAGCCCACAGCTAACAATGGTCTGTTTCCTTTATCCTTTATTTACTTTTTTTGTATATCTTTCATTCATTTGTTCTGTATCTCTGAATATCACCATCTATATTTCTTGTTTCCCTTTCCCCTGACTCTCTGAAGAGGGGTCTCGACCCGAAAAGTCACCTATTACTTTTCCATCAAGATGCTGTCTGAAAAGTTGAATTAGTCCAGATTTTTGTGACTATCATTAGGGTTTGTTTTTGCTCTCACTGTCCCTTTCCAGTAAAGCAACATTGTTCATTTGGATGACCTCGCAGCATCTGAAGCTGACCACCGTGATCTTCCTGGCTTTCAATTTTGGCAAAAAGTTAGACTTAAAATGCTGGAGTAACTCAGCGGGGCAGCAGCAACTCTGGAGAGAAGGAATGACTGATGTTTCAGGTCGAGACCCTTCTTCAGACTAATTTTTGCATCTCTTTGTTGTTTTAGGTTTAGTATATTCATTGATAAGTTAACCCTATTGAGTCTTGCATGTCTTTTGCAATAAAATGAAATCTGTAGTTGATAGAATCAGATGTCAACTTTTACGGTAGTGATAAATGGTTAGCACATTTTCAAATTAAGTATGGGAATCGGAGGAGAAAGTTTTCACGAAGCCCCCACAAGCGTAATGATGTGTGGGGCCTGGAAAAGTCCAAACTTCCAATATTAAGTGCATGTTCCTGGACAATTCCAAGTCGGTTACCCAAAACTAACACGTACTTTGGATAAAGCAATAAATCTATTGTATTGCATCTGCTCTCCCAGACAGAAGAATTTAATGGCACTGTTATGAAGAAATATCGGAGATATATCCGCCAGAGTCCAGGCAAAGGGTATCCCTAATCAACAACGTAGAAACGAGGTGATGTTTTTAATCATCATCCTACTCATGGGAGCTTGCTACGTGCATGCAATCCTATATGTGTTCCTCGATAACAACATTTCAAAAATGTACGTAATTTGCTCTACAGTTCTTTAAAGTGCCCTAAAATTGTCAAGAATACTTTACTTCCAAAGTTGGAAAGTTGACATTTTGGGAAGTTGGATAAGGGAAGATAATTATTTTTCAAAAATGATGAAGCTATAGATAAATAATGTACAAACATCTACTGCAGGAGCACGTTAGATCTCCGGTGAACAGTACCCCAGCATGGCCCGTAATGTAAATAAACATAATGGGAAGAGTCCATTGTAAAAATGATATAAATAGTCTGAAGAAGGGTCTCGACCCAAAAAGTCACCCGTTTCCTTCGGTCTAGTGATGTTGCCTGTCCCGCTCAGTTACTCCAGCATTTTGTGTGTATCTTTGGTTTAAACCAGCTTCTGCAGTTCCTTCCCACACATAATGCTCTGTCTTAAGATTTAAAAAGAAAGTCTGATACTTTCCATAAAATGTACCCTTGTCTGACTTTGTTTCCCATTCTCTACTAAGTTGACTGATATTAGGGCACTTCCTCTCATTCTCATTAAGTAATTTGGGAAATGTCGAAATATATCCATGTTTCCCATCATCCTGCTTCTGATTATCAGATTAAGGTGAGCTTTTTGACAGTGGGCACAAATCGGTATGGGCCCAGGTAAGTGCTAGTGCCAGCCTGGTATTAAAATGAATCGTAAACAATTACTTTTATCTCAGTTATCTAACTTTCTTTGAAACATTTTCTCAACTTGGCTTCAATGGCCACTCGCAGTAGTACATTCCTTGTTCTGATAATAAGAGGAATGTATTACTATGTTTATTTAGTATATTATGTGTACATTAATTCTTCTCAACCTTGATTTTTTGCTGATCTTAAATTAGAGGCAACCATTTGCAATTTTGTTGCATAATATGGTTATGGATTTTTGTTTTAACTGGCATGCATGCAGACGCACACTCACGCAGACACACACGCAGACGCACACACACACGGACAGACACACAGACAGACAGACTTTTACACAGTCATAACTTTGTTTCTGTTTTCACTAACTATAGAAAGCCAAGAATTCAACTTTTCTGTCAAAGGCCATTTTTAGCTGCAGCTTTGCTTGTCATGTTCTCGGGTCACTATATTCCTTCATTCTGCTCTTAACGATAGATTTCATTCTGCTTTTACCCATAAATATACTAATTTACATACAACTACATTCAGTGCTTTGTTTTTTTACAGATATTTGTGTGCTCATCCAATCAACTTGCTATTTTGTCTTGACCCCCTGAATTTGGGAATTGTTGGACTATATTCCCATTCCCCATTACTTTGCCGATATTCTTAGCTTTCATCATCAGTCGACATCATTAATTTTAGTCATCATCTAATTAGTTTTTAAAAAGTCCATTCAATGTTGGCCTCTGCCTTAAGCTATCGTTCTATTTAAACCATTAATGTCTTCCTATTACTGATGCAGTTTGGGGGGAAAAAAATTAAATTTTGTTTTTAAATTTATTAAAACAACATTTTTGAGTATAAAAGCAGGAATAATAATATGCTTGACAAACATAACTTGTTTGGATCTTGTGTATTCAATGATAAGTTAACCCTTTTGAGTCTTGCACATTTACATGAAATATGTAATTGATAGAATCAGATATCAACTCTTAAATCCACTACACATTAGACTACAATTAATCTGCATCCTATTTCCAGCTATTGCATAATAAACATCTACTGATCTTTAAATTGGCAGTTTTTAATTTTAGTTTAGAGATACAACATGGAAACAAGCCCTTCGGCACACCGTTTCCACGCCTTCCAACGATCACCCGTACACTAGTTCTATGTTATCCTACACATGGGAACAGTTTATAGAAGCCAATTAACCTGCAAGTGTTTGGAGTGTGGGAGAAACCGAAGAAACCCACATAATCACAGGGAGAACGTGCAAACTCTGTACAGACAGCACCCACAGCCAGGATAAAACCCAGGTCTCTGCCGCTGTAAGGCAGCAACTCTACCGCTGCACCACTGTCCCGCCAATAATTTTCTGTTTTATTAAGGGCAAGCTTTCAATTTTCCATTCCACTCTATTAAGAAATACTTCCTGGTTTCATTCCATTAAATATAAAGATGGCCAATCCACATATATTCATGCAAGTTCTCACCAGTTTGCTAAATGGCAGAAGACAGAAGATGTAAAGGTTCCATATGTCATTATTTCTTTTGTGAGTAAAGCCCCTGTCCCGCTTTCCCAAGTTACTCACAAATTCTTCTGAATTTTCCCCTTGATTCAAACTCGGAGATGCCAGCCGAAGATACTCAGGGCTATTTTTTTTACTCGTGGACATTTTTCAACATGCTGAAAAAATGGCCCGACTTACTTGATGCCCCAAGTACCTACGAGCCGCTAAGAAATTGCTACGGACTCCCTACTGATTCGCTACGGACATTCCCCGAGTTTGAATCAAGGGGAAAACTTGGGAGAATTTGTGAGTAACTCGGGAAAGTTGGACAGGGGCTTTAAGTGGACAGTGTAGAGTAAGGAATGTATTGGTGAACTGTTCTTTCATTCTATAACTGCTGATATTTGCATACAACCGTATCAACAATAAGAACAATTAAATATAAAATCACTGCCAATGTTGTCTTAAAATGTTTAATATTTTGCAACCTTTAACAGTTACGAATTACTGGTCTTAAAATGTTGGCATGAAAATGGCACTGATAATGTAATTTAAATCAAACAACAGATCTCAGGACAGTTAGTGTTTAAGAAAGAACTGCAGATGCTATAAAAATCGAAGGTAGACAATAAAGCTGGAGAAACTCAATGGGTGAGGCAGCATCAATGGAGCGAAGAAGTAGGCGATGTTTCTGGTCGAGACCCTTCTCGACCCGAAACGTCGCCTATTCCTTCGCTCCATAGATGCTGCCTCACCTGGTGAGTTTCTCCAGCTTTGTTGTCTACCTCATGATAGTTAATGTGATCTTTCAATAATTTTGATCAAACTTTTCCTTTTATATGCAGGTTTAATGTTGACAACCAATTGCTTACTGTTCTGGTTAGGAGCCAAGGATTTTATTTTCTCTTCGACTAACTGTGTAATGATTTTAGTGCAAATTTGGATCAATGAAGTAGAATACTAATACTTGTGTGTTAAACTACTTCTAGTAATTGTGATAAAACAACTATTGAGCACTGCCTTCATTTTTTATATGACATAGAGGAAAGCCTATCAAATCGATGCGAGGTCTCGGAGCGTTCTCATTAGTTTCCATCCCTTCGCCAAACCCAATCCCCGACTCCCCCACCCGCTGTACAATTATTCATATTTATTTGGTGGTCAGTTTTATGTACATGTGGAAAGTTGAAAACTACCCGGTTATTTGCCATGGTTAGTTCCAGATCGTAACATTTGCAGAGTAAATTATCTCAATTTATGGTAGCTAACCTGCCGTAGTCATGGCGTCAGAAGAACATTTCTCACATCGACATTATTACCAAGATTACATTTAGGATTAATTTTATGTAATTAAAAGTCTTGTTTATTTTGGATCAGCTCCACCACACCCCCAACTGACTAAATAGGTACAAGGGTCCAACAGGTACCAGTTCCCCCCACTCTCAACGCCCCTCCCCTCCTCCCAGCAATATCCCTTCCCTCGGCTTTACATTTCACACCTTTTCTCTCCTTGTCTCACAACCTTTTGGCTTTTGGTCTTTGGCCTTAGTCCAAATATCTCCCAATCACAAACTCCTCACCTCTATCTATCTATCATTTGCCTGGCTTTCTCCTGCACCCAGCTCCCCCCCCCCCCCCCCCCCCCCCCCGCCCCATTACAATCATTCTGAAGAACGGCCCAAACCTAATACTTCGCCTATTTATGACTTTCAGAGATGCTGTCTGACCCACTGAGTTACTCTAACATTTTGTGTCTGATTTTAAGTAGGGTTCATTTAGAGGTATGAACATATTTTGGTTAAATGGTTTCTTGTTTACAAATGAGATTCCGTTTTCTCAATATTCATCTGCACTGCACTGTTTATATTGACTGAATGGATTGCAGTTCAGGGTCATAGTGTTAAACAGCATGGAAATGGTCCCTTCGGCACAACCTAGCCATGCCAACCTTCCTGAACTTGCGCCATTTGCCAGCATTTGGCCCATATCCCCCAACTTTTCTACCCATGAACCTGTCCAAATTTTATCTGCCTCTACTATTTTCTCTGGCAGCTTGTTCCACATGTCCCTTAGGACCCATTGAAATCTCTCTTGTCTCACCTTAAACCTATGCCCTCAAGTTGGTAGACTCCCATACCCTGGGGAAAAGCCTGTGATCGTCCACCTTGTCTTTCCTCTCATGATTTGATAAACCCATCCTCCTTCCAGCCTCTCCTGGTAACTCAAGGCCTCCACTCCCGGTTACGTCCTTGTGAATTTTTTCTGCTCGCACTCCAGATTAATCATTTTCATCCACATCTAACTATTGTGGTGATCAGAACTGCACATAATATTCTTTTCCAGCTGAAACATAATGCTCAACCTCTTTAACTCAATGTCCTGTATGAGAGTGTGCCATCTCCCTTCTTCCCCCACCTTTTCTAGCCGGGTTGCTACTTTCGCTGGGTGAGTGGGCAAATGTTTGGCAGATGCAGTATAATGTGGATAAATGTGAGGTTATCCATTTTGGTGGCAAAAACGGGAAAGCAGACTATTATCTAAATGGTGGCCGATTGGGAAAGGGGGAGATGCAGCGAGACCTGGGTGTCATGGTACACCAGTCATTGAAGGTAGGCATGCAGGTGCAGCAGGCAGTAAAGAAAGCGAATGGTATGTTAGCTTTCATTGCAAAAGGATTTGAGTATAGGAGCAGGGAGGTTCTACTGCAGTTGTACAGGGTCTTGGTGAGAGCACACCTGGAGTATTGCGTACAGTTTTGGTCTCCAAAACTGAGGAAGGGCATTATTGCCATAGAGGGAGTGCAGAGACGGTTCACCAGACTGATTCCTGGGATGTCAGGACTGTCTTATGAAGAAAGACTGGATAGACTTGGTTTATACTCTCTAGAATTTAGGAGATTGAGAGGGGATCTTATAGAAACTTACAAAATTCTTAAGGGGTTGGACAGGCTAGATGCAGGAAGATTGTTCCCGATGTTAGGGAAGTCCAGGACAAGGGGTCACAGCTTAAGGATAAGGGGGAAATCCTTTAAAACCGAGATGAGAAGAACTTTTTTCACACAGAGAGTGGTGAATCTCTGGAACTCTCTGCCACAGAGGGTAGTTGAGGCCAGTTCATTGGCTATATTTAAGAGGGAGTTAGATGTGGCTCTTGTGGTTAAGGGGATCAGAGGGTATGGAGAGAAGGCAGGTACGGGATACTGAGTTGGATGATCAGCCATGATCATATTGAATGGCGGTGCAGGCTCGAAGGGCCGAATGGCCTACTCCTGCACCTAATTTCTATGTTTCTATGTTTCTATGTTTCAGGGAACAATTTATTTGCATCTCTGGGTCTCTTTCTTCTACAATGAAAGTCCATTGTAAGTTTGTAATGTTGGTGTATGTGTTTTGCAGTTTGTTTCCTTCAGGAATCAAAATTTGTGATCCCTGTCAGATGCTCTTGAAAGTTGCATCTGTGTGCTAGAAGGTGAGGTCTATGAGATCATGAGGAGAGTAGATGGGATAAATGCACAGAGTCTTTTACCCGGAATCAGGGATAAAAAAACTTGGGGACATAGACTTAAGGTGAGAGGGGAAAGATTTAATAGGAACCTGAGGAGCAACTTTTTCACAAAGAGAGTGGTAGGTAAATGGAACAAACTGCCAGAGGAGGTCGTTGAGATAGGTACTTATAGCAACGTTTAAAAGCCATTTGGACAGGTACATAGATAGGTGAGGTTTAAAGGGTTATAGGCCAAACACTGGCAGATGGGATGTGTAAGTGGAGGATCTTTGACGGTATGTGAAAATTGGACCGAAGGAGGCTGTTTCCGTGCTGTATGACTCTGCCTTAATTCTCCCACTTATTTCCAGTGGGAGATTGAGCTGTTCAAATAAAAATCTGCACATGCTACAAATCGGCAGGGTGTCTGATTCCTTATTACATAGCTTGGTGTTGTTTTTGTACCATTTAAAAAAAATGTTGGTACACTGTGCACTAGCACCTCACATAACATTCAGGATGTGTCTCCTGGAACAAGCACACTAATCGGTGCTGGAAGCAATAATTATAGCATTATGCAGACAAAGGTGCAGTTCCAGACTCCACTCCAATTGCTGTGCCAGGGATCTGACCTCCAACTTTCTGTACTAGGCATCCTGACACCATTCAAGCAGTGAGTTGCCCCATGGCTTGGTGTGCACCAGTGACCTCTGAGGACTGGCATTCACTGGTCCACTGTGAGCAATGCGATCACTCAATGCTGACGTGTGGGGCTCGGTACTGTATCCTGTCCAGTATGCTCAGTGTGATCCATCGCTGGGAACTGGCAGCACATCTCCAAGTGTTGCCTGATCACCTGGATCCTATGATCTCTTTCATCATCCTCTCTTGGAAGCAATGGAAACAGCTATCTCCACCTCTCCTCCTTTTCCTCAGCAGTTTTCCCTGTGTTTTTCAGTGGTAATATAGAGAGAGAACAGCCTTCATTACTGACAGAAGGTTAAGAGAGACCCTAGCAATGGCTTACGCTCTCTATACCAGCCGGGGTGCAACCCTCAAACCCGCTTCGCAGTACTAAACGCCCATAAAGTTGCTGCAGCTTGCCTGGGACACCCTTCCATAACTAGCTGGGGTGATACTTTGCTGTGTGAGCGTGTTATTAACACTATCGGCACAGCAGCATGCACCATAAGTAAATGACTTTAGTGAAGTGAAGTACAGCAGGGCATAGGAGCCTTTAGATTGGAGGATGAAAAACACTGTAATGAATCAATACTTGGTACCAATTCAACTTAAAAATTGCCTCCTGTCAAAACTTAAAATATCAAGCAATTTTAATATGTGTTCCTTTTAATTATTGGAAGCATTCAAATCTAGTTACTTCTAAGTTATTGATTAAAGAAAACAATAGTAGGTTTCTATTTGATTGTGTTTTATTTAACTTCCTTTGAACTCTTAATTTCTATGCCAGTGCCATATTAATTGAACAAAGTTCATTGTCTTAAATCATTTTGTCAATCTAACTTGTAAAGGCTACTTTAAATTCAATTTCGTTTAGTGAGTTTGTATTTTGTAACCTATTCTGTTTTTGCTTGGTGACCCCTTTGATCTGTAATTTCAATACTAGTTCCATATTAACTCTGAACACAAGCTTCACCAGTAATTTTTCAACTAGTAACCCCTTTCTGGATTCAATTTAATTATTCTGTTCAGCAAACGTGTTCTGTATGTGTAACATTCTGGTTCTGAATTATTTGAGTGACTCCTCTTGGATGACTGGATATTCTAAAATTAATGCATTATTAAATTAATTTAGTTTTGATCTGTCTTACTATACTTCTATGTGCAGTCTCATGTTTTTTCTCATATACATTTGAATTCCACATATGATGACCATATCCAGAGATTCCAAGGCTGGTGATTTGCACCAGTCATTCACATAGAAAACCTTGCTGCTCTGTTTAGGCCTGAGCAGAGACTGCCGAATGGAAGTCACATGTCTCTTGAACATTTGATTGAGTTGCAGGGTCCAGGTACCTCATTGCTCACTCAGAGGATTGTTTCCTGAGGAGGTGGTTAAGGCAGGTACGATTGGACAGGTGTACGGATGGGAAAGACTTTGAGGGATATGGGCCAAATGTTGGCAAAGGGAATTAGCTTAGACTCATTTAGATGGGGCACCTTGCTCAGCATGGGCGAGTTGGGCCAAGGGTCCAACAAATCAACTAATTGATTTTTGTACTGAGTATGATAGGAATTAAATGCTGAATTCCTGACCAAAAACAAGTTATTGTTGTACAAAAATCAGTTCAAAACACCAGCTTACAACCAATATTTAAATTTACCTTTGGAGTATGTAGGACAAAACTAGATGTGAAAGTATGTGAGCATTGTTCCAATCAATGTGCAAAATGATTCAGTATCATCTCAAGACATCACTTCAGGCATAGAGTCAAGAGGGACTATTGTCATTGCCTGGAGAATATTGCTAAAGGCTATGCTAGCATCTATCATGAGCTATGTGGCTATGGGGCAAGAATAATATCAGATTCTAAATACCTCATGGACAATGAGGTCACCATCATCAATCTCACAGCTCACTTCAACTTTCTCTTTGCTAATTATAGCAGTTGAGCTTCTCTATCCTTTATAATGTAAACTTTTCTTCTTGTAGGTCTTTTCTGAAAACCCTAACTTGCAGTATTTGTTTTGTTAGATATGGATTTCATGGGTTCCAGAATAGTGGTTTGATCAGTGGAGTTGAAATACTTCAGCCTTGATCTGCTTGAATAGCAGAGCATTTTCTACGGGCATTGTTTTCCAGCATTAAATGGTATTGCATGTTATACAAGTACAGGTGCACAACCTTTTATCCGACAGCCTTGGGACCAGACACTTTTCGTAATTTGGAATTTGTCGGTCTTCGGAATGGAAATTTTTTTGCGTAGATTTTAATGGCTGGCTCAGTGGTAGAGTGCCCGGCTCATATCCGCAAGGTCGCGAGTTTGCGCCTTGATCCCGGCAGTTCCTCGGTCGCGAGTTTGAGTCTTCAGTGTAGTGTTTTTCTTGCAGAATAAATGTCTGTATGAAATGCAGTGTGTTGAATGAATTCCTGAATTTGTAAATGTGACCGCAGCATTGAATCACCTCCCGCACTCATGTCACCCTAGCGGGGCTACATGCCCTAAGGCGACATTTTTACACTCTTATATCCGTGTGCAGCAGAGGCGCCAAACGTGAGCTTTGGTGTGCAGACGGCATCCTGGAAAAAATGTCCGGTTTCTTCCAGGTAGGCGATATACCCTCCCGCGCAATATACCCTCCACTTCTCTTTTATGAAGGTGATTTAGTTCCCCTTTCTTCCAGGACCGACCCGAGGTTCCGCTGTCACCTCTGCGGGCGACCCTCAGTGAACGCTCACTCAACTTTGTCTTGGGATTCCTACTCTCCCACGCAATGTACCCTCACCTCTTTTATGAATGGGGATTTAGTTCCCCTTTCGTCGAGGACCGACCGGAGGTTCCGCTGTCACCTCTGCGGGCCACCCTCGGTGAACGTCCTGTCTCCCTGTCCCTGGGATAGCAGGGGGCGAACAACCAGCACAATACCTCCCTCCCCCTCCCCCCCCACCCCCAACTCCAGAGGAATCCGCTCCCCGATGGGCCGCTACGGCGACAAGTGGCAGTTCGCCCACAGCCCGAGAACAAGACGCACCTTGCGCACCAGCAGCAGCTGCCCCTCTGGAGTTGGAGCGGGGCTGGGCTGGAGTTGCTGATCTGGGATCTCCGTGCTTGCAGTGGGCCTGGGGGTCGGTGTCCCGATGAGGGGGCACAGCTCGGGCTGTGGGCGAACTGCCACTTGTCGCCGTAGCGGCCCATCGGGGAGCGGCTTCTGGTGGTCCAGATGTCTCCCGCTAGTTTGCAGTTTTCCTCTGGAGTTGGAACGGGGCTGGGCTGCTGCTGGCTGTGGGTCTCTGGGATCTCCGTGCTTGCAGTGGGCCTGGGGGTCGGTGTCCCGTTGGTCCTGACGTCTCTGGTGACTGGCATTGCCGACGTGAAGACAGTGCAAAGCCCCCGCGCCGGTGCAATGGGCGGGGAGCTGGAGAGGGGAGGGAAGGGGTCACACACAAGGCCGGGAAGCAGAGGGGTGTAGGTGGGGTGAAACTGAAGGGAGCGACAATTTGCTGCTGCCTGCCCGTTGAGTTAAAACGTTCCCACGCAAGACTCACGATACACTGTGTATCGTGAGTCTACCGTGGGAACTTTTTAACTCAGAGGGCAGACAGCAGCATATTGTCAATTATTAACCCTCCCGCGCAATATACCCTCACCTTCTCTTTTATGGATGGGGATTTAGTTCCCCTTTCTTCGAGGACCGACCGGAGGTTCCGCTGTCACCTCTGCGGGCCGCCCTCCGTGAACGTTTTCAAGGACCTTTTTTCAAGGACTGAAAAAATGTCGCTATTCGGAGGTTTTCGTTATTTGGATCTTCGGATAAAAGGTTGTGCACCTGTACATTTGTGTGGAGTTTTAAATAGACCAACAAGAACTGGTGGACTGCACGCCTTCCTTGTCCCATGGTATTCATTTGTTGGGATTGAAATCGTCTCATAATCTTTTGAATGTTGTTGGGAATTTGGAAACAATTCTTATTACCATGCTGATAACTTCCAAACAAAAGTGTGGTTGGTATTTTACTGTAAAACTTTGAGCATTTTTACACTTGGTTTAGTCAATTATCACTATCATGGGAGCAGGTACTCTGCCTTGCAAACCCCTTCCATTGTTTAATGACATCCTGGTTGATCCATGACATAATGTCACATATTTGCTTTTTCTATGCTCATTCATTATTTTTAATCCAAAATCTCTGTCTCGAAATTAAAATGAACTTATCTTTGCTAGTTTTGGTTTGTGGAAAAATGTTCTAAATCTGCCCCCTTGTTTTAGTTTCTCTCTTTCGAGCATTTCCACTCTTAGAATATTGAAATTATAAATTAGATGAGCCCATGTTGCAGAGGATAGGATTTCAGTTTGAGTCATCTTTCCTCGTGATTTAATACCTTGGAGTCCAAGTATAATTTTTGTAAATCTACACAAACTACATTCCTTCTGAGCAGTACCGAAGACTTTTCTCAGTACTCCAGGTGTGGTCCATTGCTTCTAACTTCTCATTGTTTGGAAAGCTCTATCTTCTTTGTGTAAAATAGATGATCACACATGTACCTGACTCACAATTTAATTGGCACTTTTTCGCCATTCATTTAACTGATGAGTATCCTGCAACAAATGTTTCACCTCCTGACTCTGCAATCTTTTCCAAAACCTACCTAGCATAGATTTCTGTTCCCTTCTATAATTGCACGCAGCTCTTCAATGCTATCCTGGCATTGCAGTTCATTGTCATCCAGAAAAGAAAATATACTTTACAAGTACTCCATTTAAACAATTATTCCTTCTGCCAACGGGTTCTCTGCGTATCTTGTCTACCCGTTGCAAAATGCATTCACTACAACCATTCAACATGTCTGCTTCCACAGCACCTTCCAAATCCAAATCTCACCATCTCAGAGGGCAAGGGAACAACTGCATGGTGCGTGGGAACAGCGATATCTGCAAATTCTCAACCTGTTTAAAAATATATTTCCACTCCTTCATCATGCTGACTTTAAATACAGGAACTTCCTGTCAAGCAGTATTGTGAGATTACCATAATCTCTGGGACTGTAAAGAGTTCGACAGGCACATCTGCTTGAAGGAATATGTGCTAGTTTTGCCCTCTTTGAAAAGAGGATCTTGAAAATCGTCTTGTAAATTTAGGCTTCCTGCAGCAAACCTGCACATATTTATTTCTTTGTTATTTAAGTCTTTAGCAAATATGACAAAAGTTGAGACACTTTGGACATTTTTGATGGGATTCCATTTCACAGAGAACCTTAACATCTGCCATTCAACCAGTTTCCAAAGCATTTAGTAAATTGGTTTGAAATCCACGCATCCACCCTAGATGAGTACGCCACAGTCGTCACAAGATTCATCAGTCGAGGATAGAAATGCGTATCATAGAACTAAATTTGGGTGTCCCCCCAATGAGAAACCTTGGATCCTCTCCCTATTGAAGTCCAAGTCGGGTGACCCTGACCTATACAGGAAATCAAAGTATAGAAATCCAAGAAATACCTTTGCAAAGCCATCAAGGCCAAGAAACAATGCCAATCCATGCTAGAGTCCCAGACTAACCACACACACACACACACACACACACACACACACACACACACACACACACACACACACACACACACACACACACACACACACACACACACACACACACACACAGATTGTGGCAAGGCTTGCATGATATTATGGGCTACAATGTGACGGCTGGCAGAATCAATGGCAAGAACAGATATCTCTTAGACTAGTTTAATACATTCTATGCTCGTTTTGAAAGCGAGGCCAGTGAAATGACATCACCATCCCAACAACCTCCTACCACAAGACTCAAGCAGGTATCTCTAGACACAAGAACAGCTTCTTTCCCGCCGTTATTAGACTCTTGTGCGTTCTGCTCACACACTAGGATGAATTCTTGATCTACCAACCCACCTCACTGCAACCCTTGCGCTTTTTAAATCTGCACTTTGCCTGCAACTGCAACATTGTATATAAACAAAAGGTGCAGGAGTAGGACATTCAGCCATTCACTGTGATCATGGCTGATCATCCACATTCAGTACCCCGTTCCTGCCTTCTCCCCATATCCCCTGACTCCGCTACCTTTAAGAGCTCTATCTAACTCTCTCTTGAAAGCATCCAGAGAAATGGCCTCCTCTGCCTTTTTCCTCATCGCCTTTCTAAATGGCCTATCTTCTTAATCTGTGGCCCCTGGTTCTGGACTCCCACAATATCGGGAGCATGTTTCCTGCCTCTAGCGTGTCCAATCCCTTAATAATCGTAAATGTTTCAATAACATCCCCCTCATCCTTCAAAATTCCAGAGAATACAAGCCCACCCGCACTATTCTATCAACGTATGACAGTCCCGCCATCCCAACAATGAACCTCGTGAACCTACACTGGACTTCCTCAATAGCAAGAATGTCCTTCCTCAAATTTGGAGACCAAAACTACACACAGTACTCCAGGTGTGGTCTCACCAGGGCCGTGTACTGCCTTATGATTTGAAGGAAAAAAAAAAAATCTTTTGTTCTATCTTGATATATGAGTGTACTTGGGTAAGGTATGATCTGCCTGGATGGAACACAATCTAATTTGACTGGAGACCACACAAACAAGGATTTTCACTGTGTCTTGGTATATGTGACAATAATAATAATATTAAAATGTACTTTGAGGGAGGTTTTCCCAAATATTCCGGAAGCCTATGTGTACAGCATCCATGGACATTTTATTGTCCATTCTTTAGTCAGATTTTAAAGAAATCAATGTTTTAAACTTGACCAAACCCTTTTGAAATCAATAATCTAATTTATTTAAGTGTAAATGAAGAGGTTCTAGATGTGAACTGTTTTTCAAAGCCTGTCTTAATGTATTTTCTTTATATTTGAAAATATGGAATGGTAATTGTTGAAGTGAAGTTTTTATCCAGCTTTTAAGCAGGACTAATGTCTGAAAATGATGCAAATGTACAGGAAATAACATCATCTCAGTGGGGAAAGGCTGGCAGCCACAGAGTCAATGTGGCCAGTCTAACTTAAGCAAAAGCAGGCTTTTTCATCCAGGAAATAATCACATTGAAATAAAAGCCATCTGGAAAACATTTTCAGCAAAGACAGATGTGGGTAGCAGGCATAGTGTGCGTTTCTGGTTTGCACGTGGCTCAGAGGCAATAAGCATCCATTTTTCCCCAATGCTGAACTGAAATGTACACTTGTCATGCAACTACCCAATGAGAAAACCATTCAACATCATTTGGTATCAAACTCCTCCCTTTAAAGACTCCTTGTTGTTAGATGATGACAGTATTGCAGCGACTAGCTAGTAACATATTAAATATTAATAACGCAGCTGGAATGTTCATATTTATTGCATTATATTTCTATAATCACTTTTGTGATGTATTTTCTGTTGGCTTAGAACTGAACTGTAAATGGAAATTGAACCTAACTCCAGACTATTCAGGTCTGTACGAAATAGGCTCTGGTTCAGTGTCACTTGGCATTTAAGTAAGAAGGCCTGTGTCCTTTGGTTAGTTTATTTCTATTTGTCAGTATGTTGCCTTGTGATACGAACTTATGAATTAAGAGCAAGGGTAGGACACTTGGCCCCTTAGGACTGTACTATCGTTTAACAAGATCATTGTCAGTCTGACTGTAACCTCAATTTCACGTTCCTGGCTACCCGAGACTCTTTCACCTCTTGCTTGTCGGGCATCCTTTTAACTCTGCCTTAAAAATATTCACCAAATCTGCTTCTTGCCCTATGTGGAAGAGAGTTCCCAGGAAATCCAACCCTCTGAAATAAAAGGATCGCCTCACCAGTCTGAAGAAGGGACTCCATCCAAAATGACATCTGTCCATTCCCTCCGCAGATACTGCCTGACACGCCGAGTTATTCCAATACTTCATATTTTGCTCAGGATATCAACATCTGCAGTTCCTTATGTCAAAGCATCTCTTTGTTGAATAAATGAATCTTTAATTTTAAACAATGACAATTTTAAACAGTAACTTTGTTGAATAGATGAATCCTTAATTTTAATTTACTGTGTTGCCATACTCTCCCACAAGAGGAAGCATCCTTCCAGTCTTCACCCTCCCAAAACCCAATCAGAATCATATGTATCAATCAAATTGCCTCGCCCTCTTGGTGAATTCAGGCCTAACTTGTCCAATCTATTCTCATTGGACAATGCAACAATTTCAGATATCAAACCTCTTCTAAGCTCCTTCCAGCACATTTCCATCCTTAAATAAAGAGATGAACGTTACCACATGTGGTCTCAAAATGCCTTGTATAACTGAAGTACAAGCTCTGGGATTTTGTATTCGAATGACCAACAATGCATTATAACATTCGACTAATTTTCTAAAATTAGAAATGTTGCATTTTGCCCTCACTAGATTACCATTTGTCAGAACTTTGCCAACTCACTTAACTTACCTCTATTCCTTTGTAGCCTCCTTATGTCATCTTAACAACCTCCTTTCTCTCTATCTTGGTGTCGTCATAGCCTTTTCTTACTTTTCTTGGCAGCGGATTGATAAATATTAGAAAGGTGAGATCAATTGTACATGATAAAACGTGTAAATGAAGGGAACAAAGCGTAACGTGAATTTCAATACATTTCAGTAAATTCCTCCAATTATTAAGAATATGAAGCATGTTACACCATTATTAGACCATGTTCACAAATTACAGAAATCCCAATAACAAGTTGGCTCTAATGTTAGAGAGAATTCTATCTTACTCCACCTGTTTTCTACACCAAATATATACATGCAGCTTTCTCATCGAGCAAGAGGTCAGAAATTTGATCTGCAACTTTATCCAACTCTTCGTGCCCCAAAATTGACCAGTCAACCTATTAATTAAGTTTGGTCCGTTCTCTAAATATCAAGCTCAAGCAACTGCCAGCCTTCTGTATATACGTGAATGAAAGCCACTCCATGGTGTGAATGTTTACTGGAATATTCTAGTAAATATCTGCCATCTGATACTTGTGTAAACCGGAGCAATCCTTTTAAGGATAGGCATTTCTGCTGATGTATTCCTGTAATGTGCCTGCACTGGAGTTTAACCATTAGGAGAAAATTTTAAATTTAATAACAACTTAATAAATGTACTAAACTTCCTTCTAGGTCAAATTATTAAACCTTTGAATTGTAATATCTGAAATTAGATTTTTTACAGTTCTTGTCATCATATTGAAATTATAATATTGTACTTATTTTAATTTCACCTTTGATTGTAGACTTTAGGAGAGCACCCACTCCCCCTCTCCCCACTCACCATCATCAACACCACCACAGTCACATCTGTGGAGTCATTTGTTCCTTGGAACCATCATCTCCAGGGACCTTAAATGGGAGGCCACCATCGACTCCACATTCAAAAAGGCCCAACAGAGGATGTACTTCCTGTGGCAGCTGAGAAAACACAATCTGCCACAGGCAATGATAGTCCAGTTTGATACTGTCATCAAGCAGCATGCCCTCACCTTCTCCATCATTGTCCATGTAATTGTACATATGGCAATAAATTCCACGACATAAGTATTAACATTTTCTTGAGAAAAAGGTCAACATATCATTTTCCTCTCTAATTGTGTGCTATACCTACACAAAACTTCCATTTAACTATATACGACTCCCAGGTTCCAATAAACACCATCGCTTTTCTCCTCCACCAAAGGAAATGATTTCATATCCACATCCACTTATATCTGGTAGAGTCTTTCTACATCCTCCTTACAAGTCGCATTGCCACCCAACTTGTATCATCAGAAAACATAGATGTGTTACATCTGGCCTGCTTATCTAAGTTATTATGACAGATTGCGGACAGATGGGGTCCCAACTCGAATTTCTGCAGCTTTGGAATCTAGAAATGACTTACTCATTCCTATTGTGTTTTTTGTCCATTAACCAATCCTCCAATCCAAGACAGTGTATATTATTTCCATACCCATGCTCTATAATCTCACCATATCAAGGATATCTGAGCGTCCAAATACATCATCCGCTGATTAATTCTGCTACTCACAACTTCAAAAAACAATCCAATTGTTTCTCAGACATGATTTCCTTTTTATAAATCCATGTTGACTTTGCTTGATCTTTTTTTTCTGATTGACTAGTTTTCATTTCCTTTCACTTTACTGTTGATGCCAGACTAATCGGGCTGCAGTTCCTTTTGTCTCTTTCCTCCCTAATAGAATTGCAATCCCCACCTTCCAATTCTAATCAACATAACCAAGGACCATATTCCTCCCAATTATTCCCTCTTCACCCCTCTCCCGTTGGGCAGATGATTTAAAAACTTGAGTGCACGTACCACTGGATTCAGGAACAGCTGCTTCTTCCTGTTATCAGACGACAGAATGGCCCTCCCATAAGCTACGGTGTAGCCGTGATCTTCCAACCCACCTCATTGTGGACCATGGACTTTTTCCTTTGTAATTGTAATGCTATATGATGCACTTTTCTTTTCTCTTTGCCCTACCTGCTGTATGGCTTGATTGTACTCATGCAGTATGATTTGACTGGATAGTATACAAACACATATTTTCACTGTACTGCGGTCCAAGACACAATAATGAGCTGGTACCAATAATTAAGCTAGTTGAATCTGCATGAACTGTTGTTCCTTCAATGGATTTTGGTGGATGGCAGCCAGTACATCCCCTAATTCCAGAGTCCTTTCAAAATCCTTTGCTGGATCAGTAAATCCTGGGGATTTATATATATATTTTTTGTTTGTTCTCCTACATATTTTAACTAATGATGATTCATTTTCAAGACTCGAGAGTCAAGATTGTTTTATTGTCATCTGCCCCAAAACGTAACAACGAACCCCGTTATTCTCTTAACTCTCAAGATCTGTTGTTCTCCAATATTTCTGGAAATACCATGTGACTTCCACAAAGGCACACAATATATTTGTTTAATTTCTTTGACATGTCTTTATTTTAATCAGGCTTGTAAAAGTCCCAGATGGAATTCCACCACCTGAAGCGTATGTTGCCTTTTTTACCATCCTCATGCAGTTGCTCTACAGATCTTGAGTAACATCCCTCACCCATAGTTAGGAGGCAACATACCAACCATGATTGTAACTCTTTTCCCTGCCCTGCCCAACTTATTGAAGCTCCTTTCACATAGGATTTCCTGATCTCTGTCCCATCCTAAATGCATTACTTCACAGTAACATGGATTGAATTTCATTTTCTGCTTTTTTGTGTGCATTCAATCAGGTCACTGAACTTTCCTGCAATGGACAGCTTTCTTCCTCATTATTACCATCATTGTCATTTTTGATTTGCAATCACTTCCTTTTTAGATTGTCATTTTTTTTTCCTGGTCCGTCCTTTTATCTGCATCCATACATCTGATCTTAATTGAGACATTTCTTCGGTGGAATATAGCCATAAAATATTTGAAAATATCTCCACCAAAATATGGAATAGCAGAGAGAAACAAAGGAAATTCTCCAGACAGAGCACCATGTAACTGTGGTTTACGTAATGTGTGAACTTTTGGAATCTTTGCCTATTTAAAAAAAATAATAATAATAATAATAATTACCCTGTTAGATGGAATTTGATCATGGTGACTTAGTGAGGACTAAAAGTACAGAACATACTCCTAATAAATGGTTAGGGCCCTCGGGAGTATTGTGGAACAGATAGTCCTCAGTATACAAGTCCAAGGATCCTTGAAGGTAGCCAGCTACAGGTGGATAGGTAAGACAGCATTTAAGGGCAGAAAGGTTCTGATTCAACTTTATAGAAGATTAGTTAGGTTGGAATGTCATGGCATTATGATTGCCACATTTACAAGAAGGTTGTGATTATGGTGAAGAGGGTACTGAGGAAATTCTGGCCTTCAGTTGTCTGTGATGGGTTGTTTCAATTCTGAGGATAGAAAGGGTAGTCTGCGCTTATGTTTCTTAGATTGGAGGAAGCTGAGAGGGAATTCTAATCGAGGTGTACAAAATTACGAGCGCCTTAGTTTCTAGGGTATATAATAGGAAATTCTGCTCATAGTGGTGTCTGAAACGAGAAGATACAGGTTTAGGGTAAGGGATAAGACATTTAGGAGATCTGAAGAGGAATTGTTTTCACCATAAATGTGGTTGGAATCTGCCTGAAAGAGGTTGTGGAGTCAGGAACTCTCAATATGTAAATAGTATCTAGATGAGTTCTGAATCTCATTGCATAGAAAGCTGCAGATCAAATGCTGATAAATGGGATTAGCACAAAGGGTGCTTGATGTCACATGGACACGACGATTCAGTGTGACTTATTTTGAATCAGCTTACTGAAAATCAGGCCATCAAAATCTTTTCAAAACACACCTGTGACAAATAAGACATAGATTTTTTTTCTCATGAATTTTCATAGAAAATCTCTTGTATATAAAAATGAGTTGTACAATTTGTGTTGATCTTCCTTTTCATATTTCAGTACCCAGTATTTGAGCTTTGGCTCTGTGTGTATTTCCATCTTCCTCACTTATTGTAGAAGAGTAAGTGGTTGCATGGTTGGAGATTGAGAAAACTTCAAACTCCAACCTTTTGCCCTGGTTAGTTCTACTGTGTAGAAATGGGTACCATGGTACAGGAAAGAAACCCGAGGCTTTACTTAACAATTGGTCCACTCCACTGAGCAACAGCACACGCTTGTTTTGCAAATGTCTTTATAAAAATTTCCAATCTGGATGTCATCTGTCCTCTAGCCTTGTCAATATGGGCGTTATTCATTTTGAAGCCCAGATGGTGACTGTACAACCATGAGAGTATCTCCGCTCTTCTTACCAATTTTGCTTTCAACTCGCATGCCCACTTTTTAAATGAGTTTCCTCGACAGTGACCCGATTGATTATCAAGAACAATTTTGACCTCAACTGCAGGTCCAGCACACATAACTCAGCACAGATCGGTAGTTGAGCATGGAACCAACTTGTATAGCTAGCTAAATGCATGTTATTCATTTACCTATTGAATCATAGGTGCTCAAACGATCTAGTTCAATCAACCAGCAGAGATTTCAGCAGTTGTAGTTGAATCGGTGTTTGGCCACTTTCCCCATCAGCTTCGAGAAGCATAATGAGTGGAAAAATAAGCAGGGAAAGAATTTACAAATGACGCATTATGTGAGCAAAAGAATGTATTTGGCTACATCAGTTAATAATGAAAATAAAATATACATTGCAAAATAAATTGTTTCCATTCAAAACGTTGATTGGCATGCTAAAAACCTAATTCCTTCTGCTATTTGTCTCATTGAATAATGTGCTCAGAATTTTGATAAACAAATTAATTTATTTGACCGTTGAATCTTTATTAACAGGGTGCCTGCTGATTTTATTTGGGTGATTGGAGAGCTGCCGACCAATTTAAGAATTTTCATTTTAATGAAAAGGTCACACCCATGCAAAATCATTGTGATCATTCAAGCCAGTGTGTGTGTGCGCTGATTTTCTCCTCACAACAGTTTGTCTCTGATCATATTTAACTTTCAGGGTGGTTTCAAATATTAATCCTCTGATCTTAGATTTTGCATTCTTTAGGTAGTAACAATGAAAGTTGAGATTTAAACCTTTTTCTCTGTATGTGTATCATTTGTTGCCATCAAACTGTAAGAACGAAGTTCTCAACATGTATTAATATAAACTCCTTGTCAATGAGGACTCAAAATTCCACTGTTCAGCTGCAAGAGCAAATAAGTTCCTCCATTTTTGTCTGAAAAGGGTGTCACTCTAGCTTGACTGAACTTGCTGGATCTAAATTCTCGCACCAGGTAAAATATCCTCCCAACATCCACGCTCTCAAGTCCTCCTAAAGTCTTGTATATTTCAGTACCTTTCATTCCTTTACGTCTCTGAAAGCATAAACTCTTTGCTTGATATTTCATGGGATAATCTCTCCCTATTTCAAATCACTCAATTGTACCTCCTCTGCACTGTCTCCATCTTGCATTAAATACAAATATCAAACCAATATTCAAGTATTGCCTACAGTTTAAGCCATAATTTCAGAATAGGTTCATATTTAAGATGAAGTTGTGGATAAATCTCTTTTATCGGGATTGTGAATCTTTAATTGTATATTCTGGAGAACTGTGAAGGTTGAATCATTGAATGTATTCAAGGCTGAGATAAACAGGTATTTGTTCTATCAGAGAGGACAGTTGTGCTGAGATGAAGGTCACATTGGCTATGACTATTGAATAGCAAAGCAGGCTCAGGTTATCACAAGGCCTTCCTATTTCTTTACTCCTTATAAAACTGCACTCTAGATGTAATCTCACCAAAGTCGAGCACAGTTGCAACAAGATCGCTACTTTAATACCCCATCTCCCTTGCAATGAAGGCTGGGATTGCATTTGTTTTCTTATTTACTTGCCATACCTGCATGCTAACAGTTTGTATTATTTCTATGAGTACACTGAGACCATGCTAAATAAATATCATCATTCGTTAGTCTCAAGCCATTTAAATGAAATGTAGCTTTTTTTATTCTTACTACCAAAATAACATTTTCCTTCATTATATTCCTTTTGCCGCCTCTTTGCCCAGTTATTTAATCTGTCTTTATCTTTCTGGAATCTTGTTTTTGTCTTCCTTGCAACTTTTGTCCAGTTCCTTCAACAACATTATAAATAGAAATTATAAATAGTTGAGGCTCCAGTGCTTGTGGCATTCCTCCAAGATGTTCTTTAAGGTAAGCATCAATCTTTCTGCATATGCCATGTGTGTTCACTGATCAGGTTATAAAACTCATTTGTAAAATTTGACAATATTTTTAGTTTGATAAAACTGAATATTATAACATTTTTTTGTTGTGCAAGTAGTCACTGATTTATGATCTGCTTAATGGCTTTGACATTTTGGGTACATATTGGTTTACAAATCTATGTTTTGCTGTAACGATGCGCAAATTGATGCCCAAACACGTCACTGTAGTAAAATCCCGGGAATGTATTTAACCCAGACATCTACATTTACAAAATTTCACTTAATGCAACATTTTTCAGGAGCGCATCCCCTTCATAAATTGAAGATTATGACGTTTGCCAAATGTACATTGCGTTTCTCAATGTACTAAAATATAATATATAGTATGTATCCTCAGCGCTGGATCAGCTGTAAGATCATATCTAAACAGTTTTCATAAAACTATGAATCCTCCTGACTTGAAATGCTAGGATGACCATATTTATGTAGTGTTACATCAATGTGAAGCTACTTTAATATTGTTGATCCAAGAAAATTGCCCACAGATGAAGGCTTGTAGTCTCAAGAACTGCTTTTAAATTTTAAATCCCATTTTTAGGAACATATATATATATCTATACATACGAGTATTTAAAAAAAAAAATAGTAGGCTAAACACTACTGCAGCTAGACGGATCCATGGCCACAATTCCGCTTTCATGCATGGTCCATGTAACACCTGATTATGTCCAGCAATCTATCTTCTTCATAATTCAGCATCCATTGCTCTGTGGGTTGGAAAATGAATGATTTGTTGTCAGCTCAATTGTAGGTGCCATCCCACTTTTCCTGAGACTGTATGTCTGTGACAATCCCCACCAGATGAAACATTCTCAAAGCATTCACACATCAAACATTTTGATTCTTGATGAGATCACTTGTAGGCCCATTTGTTCCTCAATCAGACATCTTCTCCCAGTGATCAATCCAGTCAACTGATCCATTTCCAAGACCAGTATATCTTTCCTTAAATAAGGGCACCTGAACTGAACGCAATACCCCAGATATAATTTCACAAAATCCCTGCAGTTTTAGCAAGACTTGCTTATTCTTATACTCCATACCCATTCTGATAAAGCCCAATATTTCATCAGCCTTCCTAATTATTTGCTGTCATAGAGCATAGATTAATGGAAATAGCCCCTTGAGCCAACTTGCCTTCACCGACCAACATGACTCGTCTACACTAGTCCAAGATAGACTATTGACTGACATCTATTATAAACCCACTGACCAACAGTTATCTAAACTACACTTCTTCCCACCCGGCTTCCTGTCAACACTCTATCCCCTACTCCCTATTCGTCCATCTACACCGCAACTGCACCCAAGAGGAGGTGTTCCACACCAGGACATCTGAGATGTCCCCCATTCTTTAGGGAACGGGGGTTCCCCCTCTTTCATCATAGACGAGGCCCTCACTAGGGTCTTCTCGATATCCCGTAGCTCTGCTCTTGCTCCCCCTCCCCCAGTCGCAACAGGGACGGAGTTCCCCCTAGTCCTCACCTTTCACCTCATCAGCCGTCGCATACAGAACATAATCCTCCGACATTTTCGCCACCTCCAATGGGATCCCACTATTAGCCGCCATCTCCAACCCTTTCCGCTTTTTGCAGACACCGTTCCCTCCGCAACTCCTTGCTTAACTCGGCCCTTCCAACCTAAACTACTCTCTCCCCAGGTACTCCCCCCTGCAACTGCAGGAGATGCAACACCTGCCCCTATCCCCCCCCCCCCCCCCCCCCCCCCCCCCCCCCCCCACTCCATCCAAGGACCCCGACAGTCTTGTTAGGTGAGGCAGAGATTCACGTGTGGACTCGGCGAGATCAAGCACAGGCTTGGCGATCGTTTCGCTGAATACTTCTGCTCAGTCCGCCTAAATTTACCTGATCTCCCGTTTGCTCACCACTTTAACTCCCACTCCCATCCCCACACTGACCATTCTGTCCTGGGCCTCCTCCATTGGCAGAGTGAGGCCCAGTGCAAACTGGAGGAATAACACCTCATATTTCGCTTGGGCAGCTTACACTCCAGTGGTATGAATATTTACTTTTCTAACTTCAAATAACCCTTGCTCTCCATCCTTCCCCCTTTCCCAGTTCCCCGACCAGTCTGACTGTACTCGATTCCATTTTATCTCTATTTGTGTTACCTTCTCCTAGCTAACAATGATCTATACTACATTTTCCTTTATCTCCATCCTCTTTGTCTCGTTTTCACACCTTACATTTCCTCATCTCTGTATCTCCCTCTTCCCTGTATCTCCCTCTCCCCTTACCCAGTTTGAAGAAGGGTCTTGACCAGGTTCGTCGTCCATTCCTTCTGTCCAGAGATGCTGCCTGTTCCGCTGAGTTACTCCAGCATTTTGTGTCTATCTTTGGTTTAAACCAACTTCTGCAGTTCCTTCCACTACATAGAAGTTGGGAGGTTTTGTTACAGTTGTACAAGACATTGATGAGGTCAAATTTGGAGTACTGTGTTCAATTTTGGTCATCCTGTCATTCCAATTTTAGAAAGATGTTAAGCTGGAAAAGATGCAGATAAGATTTAGCGGATGTTGCCAGGATTCGAGGACCTGAGCTATAGGGAGAGCTTGAGCAGGCTAGGCTTGGAGTGTCGGAAGATGAAAGATGATCTTAGAGTATCATGAGGAGATTAGGTAGGGTAAATGCACAGTCTTTTACCCAGAGTAGGGGAATGAAGAACCAGAGGGCGCAGGTTAAGGTGAGGGAAGGAAAATGTAATAGAAACCTGAGGGGCATTTTTGTTACACAAAGGTTGGTGGGTGTATGGAACAAGTTGCCAATGGAAGTTATTATCATTATCGCCCTTTATTGTCATCTTGCAAGGCAACAGTTGCACAGTGCAAAATGAGAAGACATTTCCCAGGGAATACTGGAGCATCACACATAAAAACTTAAACATTTCATGCATAAATAAAAACGATTAAAAAAAAACAATCCAGTTCCTGATAAAAACAGTACGAATAGTTGGAAAAAAAAAGGGGGGTGGGGGGGGGGCTGGTACTATCACAATGTTTGAAAGACATTTGGACAGGAACGTTGACAGGATAAGTTTAGAAGGGTATGGACCAAACGCAAGCTGGATCCTTTGCTGGCAAATAAACCTCCTCCAATCAACTTGAGCAAGTTCCTGTCTAATACCATCAAAGTTAGTCTTGCTCCTATTCAGAATTTTAACTCTCAGGAATAACTATCTTAAAGCTAATAGATTAGTGATTGCTGGTCCCAAAAAGTTCACCCACAAACATTTCAGTCACTTGTCCTTCACAATTGCCTATAAGTAGATACAGCTTTGCCCTCTCCCTTGTAGAGCCTCTTCATATTGTCTGAGGACACTTTCCTGAGCACATTTCACAAATTCCATCCTGTCCAATCCCTTGGATTATGACAGTCGTAACCTATATTGGGAAAGGTAAAATCCTTCACAGTGACTACTTTATTAGCCTTCCAAGCCTGCAATCTCTTGGCATATTTTCTTCTCCAATTCCCACTGACTATTTGTGAGCCTGTGTTACACTCCCTACAAGGTGATCATCCTCTTTTTATTTCTCCACACATACAGAACCATCAGTAACAATCCTTTCATACTAATCCACGTTTCCTGTTAGACACTACCAAAATATAATGGTACACAAAATGCTGGAGAAACTCAGCGGGTGCAGCAGCATCTATGGAGCGAAGGGGATTCCTCTCCTTCGCTCCGTAGATGCTGCTGCACTCGCTGAGTTTCTCCATCATTTTTGTGTACCCTTGATTTTCCAGCATCTGCAGTTCCTTCTTAAACACCAAAATATAATTATCCCACATTACTTAAATAATATGTTTTCTGTTCCTCTTGACATTATGGGTAACCTCACATTTCTTATCTTACATTTCTGGTTCTTCAACTAGTCTACATCCTTTTGCAGGGTCTTACGTCCTTCCCGCAACCTACTTTTCCTCTACTATATTTAAATCTAAAGCCTCTGCTAAATTTATATCAGAGGCAGTCGTCCCATCATCTACAATGTAAGTATATATAATGTAAATACATGAAACTCCAACAGCGATCTTTAAAGTGCCTCATCAGCTGCAGCTTATCAAATTGAAAATGATTATTTTTATTCCCACCGTTTGTCGTCTCTATTGACATATTCTCTATTCATGTAAAAATTCATTCAAAAATCATGCTTCGTCAGGCTGGCATCTTGGGCTAATTACACTAGAAACTGTCCTGTTTCTATCCTTGGGTGCAACTGGAATAGCATTTCAACAACTGGGCCTTATATTTTAGTTGTCATCGACCTTTTGAGTGCTCAGTTGTGGTGTTGGGGATTCCAGATACTCTGGAGCTACCAAAAGCGTAGGACGGTTGCTGAATGAAGTGCCTGCTCTTGCTGTGCCTTGACAGCAATTCTCCTTGGTCAGACATGTGAAGATGATGCGAAACCGAACACCGGTTTTACCCAGCTGAACACAACAGCTTATTTTTACATAATGATGTTAATCTGGTATCACTTTGGCAAATTTCCTATTCAAAACACACCTGCATCGCCGTTTAAAAAAAAAAAGAACATTTGCGCTGCCTGATTTTGCAGCGGTGTAAAATAGTACAGGGCTTCACTGTTTCATGCTCTCTCACTTAATGCTGTTAATAACGATGACTAAAGTTAGAAATCTGTTGCTGTTAGGATTCCGGGTATGACTGTCATCTGGACATTAAATGGACTTCAGTTTAAACTTGTTTTGGAAAATAATTTGTTGAGAACTTTCTAAGTACACATCTTTTATGAAAGAAATAAAACGCTCTTTTCTCCGTTGAAGTTCAGCAGCTAAATGGTTAACTAATCAAGATTCAAAGCTGGTCTGAATTCTATCTTGCTGCTGTTGTCAAGACTTGTTGACGGTAAACCAAGTGCAATAAAGTGCCAGATTTTGGTTATGTAATTGTCTGCCCTGCTTTTTGACTATATTTTTAATAAGAGACTCTGATACAGCATTGTCAGTGTGCAGAACAACGGTAAAGGAATGGAGGTATTTAAGCAGCGAAGATCTGAGCTGAGATTGCTTGCTGGGAGATGCCAATATTCTTATGCTAATCAAGGCCCGAATGTGTGGCGGAGCAGCCGAGCAAACAATAGTGCTGGAGCCAGAAAGTCTGTGCTGCAGTCTAGCAGTGCTTAAAAGGCATGTCAGCTTGGGCGCCTAGGGCAGCTTTGGAGGAGGGGCCTGCGGAAAAGGAGAATTTATCCTCGACTCCTTCAGCCTTCAGTGTAATGGGAGGTGGCAAATAGCCAACAGTCTGTAAGGCTTGCTGCACACGATGAAAGAGAGGGGGGGGGGGTGGTGGTGGATGGAAGGGAGATGCAGTCTAGGCATGCTTTCATTAGAAGGCCATTTGTTTAAAAAGTCTCCGATTACAGCTTTAAAAACATTGGTTTGGCCGCCAGACATCTTTCTTGGTATGTGCTTTTACTTAACCAAAAGAGTGGTGTTGTGAAAGTTGGTCCCTTTACATTATATACTCTTATTGCAGTTATTGTTACCCTTTGGAATCGGAATAAGTCTGGGACTTAAATGGGGGGAAAAAAAGTGAATGAATGTGTTAGCTATACAAATGAGTTTTCAAATCATTGATGCCAAGGAATAGTGGTTTGTTTTTCAGTCTACAAATTTCTGCATTTTAATCGAAACCAATTGTGTTTAATTGAGCCGCCATCCTTTAAAGGTGTTTCTTTTATTTGAGAACAAACCCGCTCAATTAGATTTACTTTCAATGTGAAGGGTTATTTTTGTCCCTGGTTTTAAGATAATGTATTTATCTTCCAGATCAAGCTCTGTATCCCCAGTGATCTGCATTTTATGTCAAAAGCCATTGACTTGCTGTTTTGTGCTTGATAATTTACCTAGGAGAAGATGTTGAGGAAAGTTTCATCCCCATGACCATTAAATGACTTTTTTTAAATTTGTACAGTAATGCACTCCACCTGGGAAACTTTAACTTGCGTTAATATAAACTGAAAGCCTGGACAAACAGAGGGAATGGTAAATAAATACAAGTTATAACAGTGCAGCATAAGAACAGGATCTTCGGCCCACAATGTCTTTGCTGAATATGATGCCAAAACTAACCCTTATCTACCTGTACGTAATCCATACCCCCCCATTCCCTGTATATCCTTCGCCTATCCAAAAGTCTCTTAAATACCTCCGTGATATCTGCCTCAACCACTAGCCCCAGCAACAGGCATTCGCCACACCCTGTATATATAAAGAAATAATTGCCCCCCCCTTAAACTTTGCCCTCTTACCTCAAAGCAATGCCCTCAAGTATTTGATTTTTCCATCCTGGGTAAAAGGTTCTGACTGTCTACCCTATCTATGCCTGTCATAACTTTGTCTACTACTATCAGGTCTCCTCTGGCATTCCAGAGAAAACAATCCAAGCTTGTCCAACCTCTGCTTGTAGCTAATATCTACTAATCCAGGCATCATTTGGTAAATCTCTTCTGCACCCTCTCCAAAGTCTCCACATCCTTCCTGTAATGGGGTGACTAGAATTGTACACAATATCCAAAAGTGGTCTCAGGAAAATCTTTTAGAGTTGTGTCATGACCTTTGACTCTTATACACAAATGCCCCGACCATGGAAGGCAATGGTAATAATCCTAACCTAGGTTTTCTTATTGCTGAGATGGTCCAGAACTGAATGTAATGTAGGTGAGATGCCGTTTCTGGTGACCTATTTTTCCTGCGTGCAAATTGGAGGGGGCCTAGATTGTCCAGAAGACTGGCACAAATGTAGGCCATTGCCAATCGTGCAGGCACTGCACCCATGTGGTAGAGGTGCGTGGTGCCAGAGATGGCCCTCAGTTTGTGATAGAATTCATCCCTAGCCACAGTCGCCTAACATCCTCTTGATTGAAATTAACGTAATGCTTGTTTTGGAAATCTACCTTGGCATCCTGACAGCCTTGTCGAGGTCATACTTAGCCACCTTGTTCAATGCAGATTGCCCTCCTTGAAAGCCTCTCATCTGGATTTTAGCAGAGTATGAGTCTCCCTACTCATCCAAAGACTCGCCTCGGGATCAACCCTAATTGATGTATGTCAGAATCCAATTGTGCACACATTTCATGATGAAACCGATGGCAGCCGAGGCATCAGGCTGGATGAAGTGGTCTTGAACATGTTCCATCCAGTCCTTTGACTCAAGGCAGTCCTGAAGTAAACCTTCAGCCTCCTCAGACCTCTGTTGTATCATTCTTTTTGCCACTGCCTCACGCTTCAGATCCTGTCTGTAAAACTGGCCGAAGCAGCACTGATGAGTGATCAGTGTAGATAAAATGAGGGTGGTGGGTGGAGTAAAAGGCGTACTAGATGGTGGTGCCGCAGTGATCAAACGTGTTAAAGAAAGAGACATGATTATGGCATTTAGTTCAAGATTCAAGAGATATATATATACACACACATAAATAAGCATATAAAGTGCAATAGGCTATTAAAGTTCAGATTCTTGTTTGAGTTGAGTTTAATAGTCTGATGGTGGGGAAGGAGCTGTTCCTGAACCTGGTTGTTGCAGATTTCAGGCTCCTGTACCTTCTACCTGAAGGCCACGGAGAGATGAGTGTGTGGCCAGGAGGGTGTGGGTCCTTGATGATGCTGCCAGCCTTTTTGTGGCAGTGACTGTGGTAGATCCCATCGATAGTAGGGAGGTCAGAGCTGATGATGGACTGGGCAGTGTTTACAACTTTTTGAAGTCTTTTGAGTACCTTCCTGAAATTAGCTTGATTGACATCACTGGCAATGATGCACAGGGCATCACATTTTACTGCCTCAAGAGTTAATGACTGTGCTTAATTTGTCCAGTACCACTTTAGCGTTACCTTTGGGCGATATGCAAACAGCCAACAAGATGGTAGAGGGGAATTCCTTTGGTAGATGAAAGCAATGCCATGAACAGGTGTTCCTGGTCAAAGAAGGAAATTGAGTTAAGGCTGTCACATCAGTATACCATGATGCATTGACCAAAAATGGGATACCTTTGTCCCTTTCCCCTTGTGTGAGGATTCCGTACGATGCATAGGATAAATGGAAAGACTCTGAGGTGATAAACCTATGTCCGGTATGAGCCATGTTTCAGTGAAACAAAGAACACAGCATTCCCTGATTTCCCCTTGAAATAGCAGACTTGCTCGATGCTCTTCAAGCTTGTTATTGCTTTATTATTGTCACCTGTGCCGAGATACAGTGATACTTTGCGTCCTAACCAGACAAATCATGGCATACGTGTACAATTAAACCATACACAACTACAATGTTAGTGCAAAAAAGAGAAAAGGAACAGAGTGCAAAATGTAGTCTTACAGCAACTGGAATAGTGCAGTTAAAATAAGTGCAAGAGACGCACTGAAGTAGATTGGGAGATCGGGACTTCATCCTCGGCATATGAGAAGTCAGTTCAATAGTCTGATAAGGGAGGAAGCTGTTCCTGAAGTTGGTGTGGTACGTGCTTTCAAACTTGTGTATCTTCTGCACGACAGGAGAGGGGAGAGAAAAAAGAGAATGACTAGTCCTTGGGCTGCTTTCAGGAGGCATCGTGAGGTGCAGATGGAGTTGGGGTGGTGGGGGGGATGTACAGGAGGGCATCTAGATTGCAGGATGGACAGTTTTTTGCTAAACCAAGTTGTGGTGCATTCTGAAGGATGTTTGTGTGAATCAGCATTAGAAATATATTGGGGTAAAGCTGGAGCAGAATCCCCAATGTTTCAGCTGCACTTGACCCCCCCCCCCCCCAGATGGAATAAAGAGAATATGTAAAAAGGGCTGCTGTGATTGTGTGCTTGCAGCTTTGCCCGAAGTGTCAGATCCAGTATAGACTGGTAGTTCAGAGAGTTCCTTTGAAATAGCGATGATTGTCAGGAGACTTTCATCGCTGGAACTAATTACTTTCTTAGCGCTGTTATGGAGGAATAATCATAACAAAATTATTTAATTGTTTTCAGAGGAGCTTCATGTGAAATGTCACCAGTGTCCAGCACCATTGGGCAAAGATTGTATGGACCTGGATGAGCTGGTTACATGAAAGGATCTTGAATGGTAGGTTTGTGAAAAGACATCTAGTCTGCATGAGGGAAGTTGGGAGGAAACTGACAGTTTTGGTCACAATCATCGTATTGCCTTAGATATGGGAGTCATGCCCAGAGGGCCAGAGGATGGCAAATGAAAACTACTTTTCGAAGAAGGGAAGGGGGACTAAATTGATAAATTTGTTTGTTCTTTTAAATTATGAGTTAATTAAGATAGTGAGTAGCTACTGAAAAGAGGTTTTTGGTGGAGTGAGAAATATTAGATGTTGGCGAAAATGAAGCGTGTAAGAGGGAACTGCACATGCTGGTGTAAACCGAAGATAGACATAGAAAGCTGGAACAACTCAGCGGGACAGGCAGCATCTCTGGAGAGAAGGAATGGGTGACCTTTTCGGGTTGAGACCCTTCTTCAGGCTGGTTAGGGATAAGGGAAATGAGAGATATAGACAGCGATGTGAAGAGATAAAGAACAATGAATGAAAGATATGAAAAAAAGTAAAGATGATAAAGGAAACAGGTGGGGCCACCTGAAGTGAGATGCCGGGGCTACCTGAAGTGAGAGAAATCAATATTCATACCACTGGGCTGTGAGCTGCCCTTCGGATGTAAACAGCAGTGGTTTTCAGATTGTATAATGTCAGTGCTGGATTGCTTAATTTGCTACAATCTGGATGGGGCAATTTAGAAGATTTTGTATATCAAAAGAAAATCTGATCTGGAGGATAACAGACTATTGAAAAACATAAGAGAAAGGGCAATATGATTCATGGGGTGATGGTGGAGAGATAACACGACTGTTGATTGAAAAAAGCTCCAAATGCTGGAAATTTGAAATAAAAACTGAAAATGCTCGAGGCATTCATCGGGTCAGGTGAGAGAAGCAGAATCAACACTTTGAGTCAATGATCCTTTGTCAGAGCTGAATAACTGACAAAGGAACCTTGTTTTGAGTTACGCAGGAACAAAAAACATCTGTGATGTCAAGGTAGCCATAAAATTATATACAGTTAAGATAGAAAAGTACAGGAACAAACTAAAATATGAACCAATGTCTCTCAAGAGGAGAGGTTTGGCTTTGTTTGAAAGTATAAGTCATTGACTACCCCACTATTGAGACAACGAAGGGTATTCCACAACAACTTCTCAAAGATGGAAAATTCGGCCCTGAGCCTGCATACTATGATCGAACTTATCCCGTTTGCTTTCCATACCCCCTTTAGGAACAGTATAAGATGTGACATCTGAGAGAGTTCCAGGATGCGAGAAAAAAGTTCAAAGTTTTAAAGTCCCCTTTAGCCAAGCTGGAAGGGAACAATTGGGATCAACCCTTAAGTTTTGTAAGTTTCTATAAGCACAAGGTATCTATCCAGTCCTTCATAAGACAGTCCTGACATCCAAATCAGAATGTTCTCTGGCACCCCTCAATTTGGACTGTGTTCCAGGTGTGGTCTCACCAAGACCCTGTACAACTGCAGTTTCTCTGATGCAATGAAAGCTAACATACCATTCGAACAGCATGCCTTCATCATGAGCCCCAAATTCTCTGCTTTCCTATTTTGAACTATATCATGGAAGAACTGCAAGTGAATGACTGTTTCACAAGGAAAAACTATTTGATTCCCTGGATGCAGGAAAGGGAATAGGTAAAAGCACAAATGTTGCATTTGGTGTGGTTGCATGGGATACTGTGAGAAGGGGTGTGGTTGACGGCGTTGATGGAGATAACCAGGGAGTTGTCCTCTTGGAATGTGGAAGGGAAGATATGTCTGGTGAGGAATCATCTTGATGGAGAGGGTAGGGGGAGGGAGGTGGGGGATTAAGGGACCAGGGAAATTCTATTTTGCTTGCAGCTGAGAGAATATAGAAAGAAAGTATGGTATTAGACTGCAAATTAAACTTCCATTAATAAATGGTTGTTAATAACCATTTAATAACCAAATGGTTGAAGATAAAATGTGGAAAGATTCAACAGATGAAGATGAAGAGACTGGGAGAATAGAATAAGATTTGTACATGGAATAGAATGGAAGGAAATACAGTCAAGATAGCTGTGGAAGTTTGTGTCATTACAATGGATATTGGCAAATATTCTATCTGGATATAGGCACAAAATGCTGAAGTAACTCAGCAGGGATAGGTGATGTCACCTATTCCTTTTCTCCAGAGATGCTGTCTGTCCTGCTGAGTTCCTCCAGCATTTTGTGTCTACGGTTTAAACCAGCATCTGCAGTTCCTTCCTACACATTCCATCTGATTTGCTGTTCCATCTCTACTAACCTCTCCCCTTCATATGCCGCTTTTCCTTTCATCCATGTGAGATGCAAATTTGCTGAGTTCCTCCCAGCAGTTTATTTTTTTTGCTATATTCTTCCCTCTTTCATGTATGCTGCCAGACTGGCGATTGCTCCAGCATTTCCCATTTTGTTTTGAACACTTTTGGCTTGACTATTTGCTTCATTTTATTTTTACTTCTCTATCTCCATCAGAGGGGATAGGTTAGTAACCTGCATCCTGTATGTACAGATGGAAGTAGCGTCTTCATGTGTCTAATTATACACACTTTGTGAGGAAATGGCTGCTAATTAAACATGATGGCTTGATGGAACTAATTTTGTAGATGGATGTCCTATGACGGGAAACAAACCACAAAATAATTGGACTTAATATTGTCCAGTGTGTGGGGTGTTTTAAGTTGTAATCATGGGCTTTTCCAAAGTTGCTTTGATGGTTTATTTCATTTTTTAATCCACTTTTCTTTTAAACATGATCACTCTCCTTGACTAGATAAAATACATTTCCAAAATATCGGTGGGTTGAAAAATACCTCTGTGTAATAGTGAGGATTTATTCTCTTCCACTTCTTCCCCCATTGAATTCAAGGCAAATGAGGAAAAAGAAGAAAGGACTAAAATGGAAATTTCACACTTTTCTAACTTGCATGTTGAGTCAATAATCTGCATTTGGAGTAAAGGATTAAATTCATGATTCAACAAGAATAAAAATTGTAATGTACATGCTGCTGAATAAATAATTTCCATTAGATTATACGATTAGAGCGATTCCTGTTCTATCCCCATTAATAAAAATGATCTGCCCCTTTCTATAACTGAACTATACCAATCAAGCCCTAACTAACATTTGCCTCAATAGCATATTTTTCCCCCCTTATGAGATGTCTCATTGGGTCTAAACAACCACACTTACTTGCCACATTGCCATTCATGCTTAAGCCTTAAAAAGAGTATTGGCAGCTGTCTTATTTTTGCAGGTGACATCTCCAAAGCTTTAATTCTCCACCTGCTCCGAGAAGTGGCCATCGGACAAGAGATAGCAATGGATCAGTTTCATCAAGAGACAGTATCAATGCCCTCCTATCTGAAAGGGGCAACTTTCACCTTGCATTTTCAAAGAAATGAAACTAGTAATGCAATTGCAAAACTTTATTTTGACTAGATTGGTTGAATATCTTCCTTTTGGGCAGAATAAAGTGCTTGTCAGTAATTTGCTATCAAACTTCACGACCATCACTTCAATCTGCAGCATAGCCATGCCACGTGACCCATTAAGTTTTTTTTAATGCCATTTCAGGCCAAAGGCTCTATCAGAATGACCAGTTTCACTCTGCACTGATGCTGCCTGTCCCGTTTGTTTTGAGCAATTTGTTATTATTTTCAGATTCCCAGCATCAAATAACCAGAGGGCTTAGAATTAAAGTAATTGTCAGAGGTTAAATATTAAAGAAAAAAATATATGCAATGTTGCAAATGTAAAATATTCTAGCTGCTGGAAATAAAAACAGAAACATTGGAAATGCTTAGCAGTTCAGACAACTACTGTGAAAATAGAACTGGCTGATGTTAGAGTTAAAGAGATTTCAGATGCACAGAAGGGGAAGCAGAGAGAGAAATGGTGGCTTGTGTTAGGGTTACCTCAATTTCTCTCCTTTGAAGCTCCCCAGTCTGCTGAATGTTAACAGCATTTTTTGTTTTTTACAGTGTTGCAATTTAGAATAAACTACTTGAATGGGTAATAGCAGCAGTTTCCATAATAATAACTTTCAGAAGCATTAGATACATTCTCAAAGAAAAAGTAAGGTAGTTGCATCCTTTGGATATTTCTGTGGGTCAATAAGACTTATCGTGCCATACTCTTCGCAGGTACTGTCAACAATTATCGATTTATATGTATATATTTACCCCCTCTTTATTTACTACCCAAGGTCTTTACAATTGTTTTTTTTTTTACTTTGATTCAGCCTGATGTTACATTACAGTAATATGAAGGTAAAATAGAAATACACATTCTGCCAGTAATTGGGAAGATGAAGAGAAAGTCTTAAATTCTGACGCTCCGTCTATAAGCTTCGATATATTTCCCTGCACCCTGGGACTGAAAAAACCTGAGATAGCCACAAAATGCTGGAGTAATTCAGTGGGACAGGCAGCATCTTTGGAGAGAAGGAATGGGCGACATTTCGGGTCGAGACCCTTCTTCAGACTATATAATACCTGCTTTATCACTTACTCCCTATATACTGTACAGAACCCCAAACACCATGTTGATAGTACATTCAGTTTAACATGCTTTATTAACTGCACTATAAGTGGGGAGCCAAAATGTAGATTTGTGATCCCTTTCTTAAACGCATCTAATCAGCCTGCAACTTCGACTCAGAACTACCAATTTAATTCTCTGCTTTCACTGTAACCTTTTTGCTTTTGGCCTCTGACTCTATTTTAATGCAGGTCAACAGAAGTTCAAGGGTTACAGCACCTTACACTTTTTACCTTAGAACACATTCAACCGATTCAGCAATTTGAAATCCCAACCAACAGCATCACAGTTTCTGAATTAATCATTTCCATTCTGCCATTTACAGTATTCCCAAAGCTAATCTTTTATTTCTTATTCCCATTCCCATCTCTGTTAGCCCTGTGTTTACTCTTTTGGCATTTAATCATTCCTTCTACCTGAGAACGGACCTTTTATTCAATCTTCAATTTCTTCAACACTTTTTTGTCTGATGTACTATCCAGTTAATGACTGTGTATTATCCAGTTCTAACAAACGGTCACTGAGCTAAAGTGTTAACTCTTGCCCTCTTCTCACAAATGCCGGTAAGTATTACTAGCAGTTATATGATGGTACTTCTGAGGTGCTTGCTGAGATAATTAGATAAGATCCATCTTTAGAATCTGAAGTTATGCTTGTGAGTTGAGACCAACAGTGCCTGTATGTTTTTAATCTGTTGTGATCGCAAACAGCGTGAGCTCTTGCTCTGATTTTAATCACAAAGTACTATGCGACTATCCCCGCAGTTCTAATAATTAATATTAGGACTCTTCTGTCTTTATTATGTGGAAATAGCTAGAAATGTCAACATCAATCCAGAGCATCCTGCTCAAGTAGTCCTTGGTAGGGGCTTTCCTCTTAACCTTGTAAAGTAGCCACTCAAACTTTACTGAGGTGTGCAATGATTGTCAGCAAACATTTTGCAAAAATGAGCTCAGTTTTTCCTACTGGCCTTTCATGTCATGTGCTGCTGTTTGGTTCCACAAACCAATGAAAAGTTCTGTTGTAAATAGAAGTGAAAATAGCCCAAATATTAAAACGGAATGGGAACAAAGCGCTGGTCTTATGATGGAAAAGACACAAACACTTGAAGTTCAATGAAAAGGAGGAATTTATAAAAAGCGCTGAAGGCAGCAGGAAAGAAGAAAAACATAACAATGTTTCTTAATAAACGTAAGTGGGGAAAATATAGCATTAATGATAAAGGATTATAATTGGCCTATACACTAATGCAGAGAGCATAACAATAAATAAAGGAAGGGTATTCCAAGAACGTGGTGCACTGATTTGGAAGAAATGCAAGTGAATTACTTCTTCACCTGGAATAAATGTCACTGCATGCTGCAAACGAGAAGAGGTAACACAGCAGGTGTTGCATCGCCTGTGGCAGCATGAGAGGCTGCCCTGTAGGCGGCACGGTGGCACAGCTTAGAGTTACTGCCCTATAGCGCCAGATACCCGTTGTGATCCCGACGACTAGCGCTGTTTGTGTGGAGTTTGCATGTTCTCCCTGTGACCGCGTGGGTTTTCTCCAGGTGCCTCAGTTTCCTCCAGCATTCCAAAGACGTGTAGGTTAATTGCCCCTAGTACGTAGGATGCATAAGTGGGGTAACAAAGAACTAGTATACGGTCATACTCCAGTATCGTTGGACAGCGTGGATTTTGTGGACCGAAGGGCCTGATTCCACACTGTATTGTCTAACTAGATGAATGGTGATTGGTAGGGATAGAACAGGAAAGCAGGATGTTATGGAAACATAGAAACATAGAAATTAGGTGCAGGAGTAGGCCATTCGGCCCTTCGAGCCTGCACCGCCATTCAATATGTTCATGGCTGAAGGAATGGTTATTTTGGACTGCTAAGAAGAAAGGCAGTGGGAAAGATGTGTCTAGTGGGTATGTTTATCAGAAATTACAGGCGATAATCTATAAACATTTCAAAACTGGTGAGTGCAAGGTGAGACTATAAGGGGAACCATTACTTACAATGGGGAGATACAAGGTGGTTTTTAAGAGAACATGTCCAATAAATGGACTGTGAAATTTTGATCCTTGTTAACATTTATTGATGGAAAGGCATGATGAGGGAAAGAGGTCATCTTGGAAGCACCGTTATTGTCATCACAGTAAATATGATGGAGGTATCAAAAATAAAATGTAGATCTACAGGAACGATGCAATGGGAAACGGTGAACTATGTGTGCATGTAGATAGTCTTTGCACTTCTTTGAAGAGAAGACATGCGTAATTAAACATATTTCCTTAATAATTGACGTGAGATGTTTTTTTAAGAGCAAAATGGAGGTCTTGAATAAATGAAAGGAGGTAAAATCTGTGGTGATGTTAAGTAAAAGCAACGGAACACACACACACAATGGTTTCATTGGACTTCACCGTTTATGAAGAGTTAAGTACCAAAACTACGTAAAATCTATAAATAAAGGAACTTAATTATAATACCGTAAGGAAATTACTTTACTCCTGAGTAATTTAGAAAGCAGTAAATCTCCCAGATATGATGATTTATATCCTGGGGTTTTAAAGTCAGTGTGTAGATTGTAGGTCATTCTTTTCACAACATTCCAAGACCCTGATTCAACGTTGTCCTTGCATTGTAATTGTGAATGTCTCTCTCTCTATTTGACGGAAACCAAGTTGATTGTATGTATGCAGCAGGGAAGCTGCTGGAATCTCTCATTGGTGACATGATAACAAAGCCCTTGGATAAACATGATCAGAGAACCAACATTTGATTTGACCATGTTACATTTTTCATTGCATTTTCAAACTTAGTTTAATTTTTTGTTTTGTGTATGGAAAGAAATGTCAACAGATTCTGGAAGGCATTTACAAGGAAATGTTAATAGAAAAGTCTACTCTTTGCCCTACGAGTTTTTCCTTTTTAAATATGTACTTAATAACATAACATTTGGTGTTGAATCTGCTTCCATCTTTACAAACACTGCACTTTAAACCATCAAAACTCACAGAATAAAAATATTTCCACCCCAGTTCTATTACCACATGTAATATTTTATTATCTCATTACTAACTCTCTCATCAGGAATAATTTCCATTAGCTCTGACAAAGCCCCTCATAATTTTGAACACATTAGGTTTTCTGCTTTCAAACTGTAAAGTCATTTAGGTCATAATTGATAGGCGTAGAATTAGGCCATTCGGCCCATCAAGTCTACTCCGCCATTCAATCATTGCTGGTCTATCTCTCCCTCCTAACCCCATCTCCCCATAACCTCTGTCACCAGTACTAATCAAGAATCTATCTATCTCTGCCATAAAAATATCGGTTTGCCTTCTGTGGCAAAGAATTCCACAGATTCACCACCCTCTGACTAAAGAGATTTTTCCTCATCTCTTTCCTAAAAGAACATCCCTTAATTCGGAGGCTATGGCCTTGAATCCTAGATTATCTCACTAGTGGAAAAGCATCCTCTCCACATCCACTCTATCCAAGCCTTTCACTATTTTGTATGTTTCAATGAGGTCCCCCCGCTCATTCTGCTAAACTCCAGTACAGGCCCAGTGTCGACAAACGCTCATCATAAGTTAACCTACTCATTCCTGGGACCCTAAATGCCATTGTCCATAATGTAGATGCAAGGAACTGCAGGTAGTGGTGTACAGAAATGACACCAACTACTGGAGTAACTCAGCAGGTCAGGAAGCATCTTTGGAGAAAAAGGTGACGATTTGGGTCATGATCTTTCAAGGTAACGTGATGGTTGTCAGTGTAATAGTGAGCTGGAAAATGATCAGGAGCCAAACAAGTAAGGATAGGTGTGTAGGAAGGAACTGCAGATGCTGATTTAAACCGAAGATGGACACAAACAGACATAAATTGGAGCATCTCGTATTTCACTTGGGCAGTCGGTTTACAACACAGTGGTATGAATGTTGATCCTTCTAACTTCAAGTAACCCCTGCATTCCCACCCTCTCTCTCCATCCCTCCCCACCCAAGTTGCACCAGCTTCTCATTCTCACCTAGCAAGCAGCCAACAATGGCCCGTTTCCTTTAACATTGTTACTTTGTTGCATATCTTTCATTCATTTGTTCTGTATTTCTCCACATTCCTGTCTATATCTCTCGTTTCCTTTTCCTCGAACTCTGTCTCAACCCGAAATGTCACCCATTCCTTCTCTCCAGAGATGTTGCCTGTCCCGCTGAGTTACTCCGGGATTTTGTGTTTATCTTCAGGTACGAATAGGGCCATGTTAATCCCGTTGGATTGAACAAATAGGGCAGTGCTATATGGCAGATAATGGGTCTGCCTGAATGGAATAGATAAATGTTAGAATGCAGTCGTCTAAATCCTTAAACCCCAAAACCTTTGGGAAGCCTGCATAAAGTTTGTTTAACCTGATGGTCTTTGCTGAAGAAAAAACATCCAACTCCCTTTCCTGGAGTAAGAGACCATGTGGCCTGTTTATTGCTATCGTGTGCAGAAAGTTCTGAAATATGGGATTGATTAGCTGCCACTGCATGGTAAGATGCTGAGTCAAAGTTGTCTTGGCGTCAACAGGCAGAGTGCTACAGATGTGTAGCCATGGTTCTTGCTGTAAAAAGTGAGCATCACCTCAGCGTAATCTTGGAGACCTTTTCCTTGAAGTCTAGGATGAATTGAACAGAGATGTGTGCAATAACGTCTTTAAATATGAGCTCTTTGCCAGCCATGTTTGCTCTGGCTCACCTGACCTATCATTCTTCCTCACAAAAGACATGGTTCAGTGTCAGGTCTGAAGAAGGGTCTCAACCCGAAACGTCACCCATTCCTTCTCTCCAGAGATGCTGTCTGTCCTGCTGAGTTACTCAGCATTTTGAGTGTATCTTTAGTTCAGTGCTGTGTTCTTGTTACATTGGGTGTCCTCCTGACTTTGTATGAGTGGTTCTTCTTCTCATAAGTATCCTGTCTGTTGGAAGCCATTTTGTCCCTGCAGTTGCTCAGCTTTTCTAATGCTCAGCTGCAAATTGAGTAGTTGTTTTAAGGACTCTGCCAAAGTTAAATTTTGCTTGCAGTGAATTTAAACAAATTTCTTTCCAATTAAACTACATGTTTGAAACATTGATGTTTGTTGAGTCTTTCTTTCAGTTGGCCATAAAATAAAATACCAAATGATTTATATAAGCATATAATATTGTATAAAAATGATAGCATGATCTAAGTAAGGAAAATATATAATGTGATCATATTCAGAGGAAAATCTATATATTTTGCTCTCTTTACAATGTTCCCACCCGTTCTTTATTTTCACACATATTTTCTTTATGCTTATCGACTGTCAGTTTTCAGAGCAACCCCGATCATAGAAACATAGAACCATAGAAAATAGGTGCAGGAGGAGACCATTCGGCCCTTTGAGCCAGTACCGCCATTCATTGTGATCATGGCTGATCGTCCCCTATCAGTTACCCGTGCCTGCCTTCTCCCCATATCCCTTGACCCCATATCCCTAGACCCCTATCTAGCCCCTTAGAGGCTCCACTGCCCTCTGTCTAAAATCTCTCTTGGAAAAGTCCATCCAATGACGTGGTGGTTCCCCACTGCCCTCTATAGTGACAGGGATAATTTGTTGCCATAAACACAAAACCTAGGGGGGGTGGAAGCTGTAGCACCTGGAGGAAACCCACACAGTCAGGTCAGGATCTTACCCAAGTGGCTGGAGCTGTGCGAATGCAGCAAAGCTTTATTAGCTTGTGGGGGGGGGGGGGGGTTTAAATGCAAAAGCCAAAAAAAAACAATGAAATACAAACTGGGGGAAAGGGAATTGCACTGGAGAACCCTTGATGAAATAAAAAGCTTGAGTTCGAGGATCCTGTTGAAGCTTTAGTCATTTTATAATTTCTCTACTTTTTATCAAGGAACTGAGGGTCTGGGAAACTGGTACAGAAGAGATGAGGCCTAGGGCAGATCAGCCATGAATAAGGAGGTAGGCTCGAGGGGCCAAGTAACTGCCTCCTGCTATTGTCTTAAGTTCTTATACATATTTTATTAAAGAAGCCTCGCTCATAACTTAATTTACCAATTGACAAATGACAAATTTAATATTTTGACAATATAGTTTCTCTACTAGATCGAAATACTTGTATTTCTCTTGAATCTCACCTCTCAAATTGTTCAGTAGCTGTTTAACGCGGGTGTAGCGATTATGCTCGTTAAATAGTGGTAGAATGACACGCAGTTCTCCACAGCGAATCCTCGATTGAAACATTTTTGAGGGTTGCAACTCTGCAAACCTTTTATGAATTACAAATTCAATTGAAAACGCAAGTTAAACATTACATGCACTTTGCTGAACCATATGTTCCTGTAATTGCATTGTATTGTATTACAATTCAGAGTAGGAAGGGGAGAGAGTAATTGTTGCACAAATGTCTGCTTGCACGCAGAGACAAAAAAAGTCAATAGATTGACCCAAGCTTGGAATGTGGTGTGCCCTGCTGCCAGATAGTAGCGCGATTGGTTCATAGTGCTGTGTGTGTTAACCTTGGAAATGGTCCAACACCCTGTAGTCTCAAGTGGCTGACATGGGAATCTGTCACTGCCTTCATTTGAGGCACTGACTTTGTTCTCCCCTCCTAAGATGTTTGTTGTCAGTTCTTTGCAGTAAGGAGCTTTTCATAATCCGAGAGTCATGGATGTGTGAAAAGCAGGCCACAGGTCCCGGGTTGTTTCCCCTTGTGAAAATAAGATGCGACATGAGCCTCCCCTCTCTCCCACTAATTTGTCGTCCTCATGAATGTTGTTCAGAACAACAATTAAAATAAAATCTGCCAAGGTCCCAAGGAACGCGCAGATCAGGTTATTAATGGTGGAAATGACTACTGATGATAATTACAGCTCATCCTTTCACAAATGCCTTAGACATGTTTAGCCATTCACGAATAATAGCACCGGGTCAGTAGGTCAAATCCCCAGAAACAAGGGGCCAAAGAAAAGCAATGCCAGTCTTCTATTCATCTGAGCACAAATCTGCTTTGTGTCGCATTGATATTTTAATTACAGAGGTTATTTCACCAGCCTTGTAGCATCTAATTTATTTGTGGACACCCTAATCCTGACAACCCATATTATTGTAATGACAGAACCTGATTGAAGTAGGATTATCCATTCTTCTTAGTGAATTAATTGAAATGCACCAATGAATGTGCATTATGGGAAGATGGAAGCTACCCATACTACTTATTGTTAGGAATAAATTGTCGGGCTTTACATTTTTTTTTAAAGTGAAAATTAAGTCTATACACATTGTTCATGCGCTGCAACTTAAAAAGAAATCACAAGAATGTGCTTTGAAGGGTATAATCTTGTGTCAAGACTTGAATGTGGTTAATTACTGTTTAGTTGTTTGGTCTCCAGTTGTCTGTTGGCATTTGATTTACAGATGCTTAACACAGACACCTGAATGAATGTGAGAGCATTGAATTTATTGGACAGTTCTCCGCTTTGCTTTTCAACAGTTAAAAACTACCGGTCCCTTTTTTAGAACAAAATGTAATTGGTTTGCGAAGCAATTCTATTTGCAAGTTCTGCTACTTGTGTTACCTGGAGTAACTCAGTGGGACAGGCAGCATCTCTGGAGAGAAGGAATGGGTGACGTTTTGGGTCGAGACCCTTCTTCATCCAGCTAGATGCAGGAAAAATGTTCCCAAAGTTGGGTGAGTCCAGAACCAGGGGCCACGGTCTTAGAATAAAGGGGAGGTCATTCAAGACTGAAGTGAGAAAAAACGTTTTCACCCAGAGAGTTATGAATTTGTGGAATTCCCTGCCACAGAGGGCAGTGGAGGCCAAGTCACCGGATGGATTTAAGAGACGGTTAGATAGAGCTCTAGGGGCTAGTGGAGTCGAGGGATATGGGGAGAAGGCAGGCACAGGTTATTGATAGGGGATGATCAGCCATGATCACAATGAATGGCGGTGCTGGCTCGAAGGGCTAAATGGCCTCCTCCTGCACCTATTTTCTATGTTTCTATGTTTCAGACCCTTCTTTGGAGTCTGAAGAAGGGTCTCGACCCGAAACGTCACCCGAGATTCTCCAGAGATGCTGCCTGTCCTACTGAGTTACTCCAGCATTTTGTGTCTATCTTCAGTTTAAACCAGCATTTGCAGTTCCTTCCGACACTTGTGTTACCTGTGTATTTCTGAATGCCAATAACTTGTTGGGGAAAAATCGTTGCCGTTTCATGGTTAGAGTGGTGAATATGAGTCAAAGAGATGCAGCATGGAAACGAGCCCATCTGACCACAGAGGCCGCACTGACCATCGACGCCGACCCCAGCCTATTTTCTCACCGCATATGACAACACATGTACGCATGAGAAGCAATCTACAGTGGCCTTTTAACCCACAGACCTGAACATTTTTGGGGAAATTGGCAGAAACGGGAGGACTTTGTGAAAATCATACAGACTTTGGAAGAATATGCAAACTCTTTGTAGACGGCACCAGAAATGTGGATCAAACCCAGATCTCTGGAGCGGTGAGGCAGCTGCTCAACTATCCATGCAGCTGTGTGTCAGTGAGACCCGGCTACTGACGATTGCGGTTGATTAATGCCGGGTTTGTGTTGAGTGAATGAAGACAATATTTAAATTAAGAATTTTGGCAAAAAAAATTTGAAATGCCAACATGTTTTTCCCTCACGAAACCATGTTTGTGGTCTCAGTGCCCTAACAATAGCGGAAAAGCAATGTTGTGCAGATGCTGGAAAGTTGAGATAAAAATCAGAAAGTTGTGAATATACTCAGCAGGTTGGGCTGAGTCTGTGGTGAAAGAAACAGAGCTCCTTGGTCATTAATCTTCAATTAAGGTTTTTTTTAAATGGGCACATCAGATTGCAGCAAGCACAGAAATAGAGGCAAAAGAGAGAGACCGAAAGAACAAGTAATGTTTGTGACCACAATGAAGACTGGCAGGATTGAAAATCAAAAGGAATGACTGATGTGAGCTAGGATTGCAAGAGAGGGTAAATATAGTACTTGCATCTGAATAAGTTGTATGTACCCAAAGCAAATAAATTTGAACGACTCAAAGTAAAAAACAGTGCTGGAGCAACTCAGCAGGTCAAGCAGCGTCTCGAGAAAACATAGATAGGTAATGTTTTGTATCGGGACACTTCTTCAGACTAGGATGTTTGCAAGAGGTAGGGTGGGAAGAGGTGAGGTCCAGATGACCAAGGAGGTCAGTGTTTATAGTAGATGCCAGTTAATAGCCTGTCCCCTGTTAGGGAGGTAGAGAGATTGAGAAAGGGGTTAGATGTATCAGAGATAGTCCAAGTAAATTTGAGGGCAGGGTGAAAGTTAGTGGTGAAGTTAATGAAATCAATCAGCTCTGCATAGGTGTAGGAGTCCGCCCCAATGCAGTCGTCAATGTGGTACGGTAAAGGTTTGGGGATGGTGCCAGTATATGTTTGGAACAATTAGTTACTTAGGACACGTTCCATCAGCCGGAAGAGAGTGTTAGTAGAGGAGAACTGATTAGATCTCTGTTCAAGGACGAACCGGAGGGTCCTGTGACTGGACATCCATGGTAAAGATGAGGCGATGGGGGCCTAGCAATAGAAAGTTATTGAAGTGTTGAAGAGTGTATGATGTTAGACGTGGTAGGGGGAGAGGGGGGGGGGGGGCGGGACAGACACACAAGAAAGAGTCAACGTAGTTAGTGAGACAGGAGCAAGCAGGAACAATGAGTCTGCCAGAGCAGCCCTGAGTGTGGATTTTGGGAAGGAGATAGAAGTGGGAAGTACAGGGCTGAGGAATGATACAGTTGGAAGCTATGGAGGGAAGATGCCAGAAGTGATGAGATCAGTTACGGCCGGTGAGATGGTGGCCTGGTGTTCACGTATGGGTTCAGCACTTTGTGCTTTTTGCTCCAGATTCCAGCATTTGAAGTTTCTTGTGTGTAATTTTGAACGACTGTCCAACACCGACATATATGTTTGTAGACATTCTGACAAATGATAGACAATAGACAATAGGTGCAGGAGTAGGCCATTCGGCCCTTCGAGCCATCACCGCCATTTAATGTGATCATGGCTGATTATCCCCAATCAGTACCTCGTTCCTGCCTTCTCCCCATATCCCCTGACTCTGCTATTTTTAAGAGCCCTATGATATTGCAGATACCAATAAACTTACAAACCCGCATGTCTTTGGAATGTGGGAGGAAATCCTCGTGGTCACGGAGAACGTGCAAACTTCACACCGACAGCACCGAAGATCAGGATTGAACTCTGGTCTCTGGTGCTGTGAGGCAGCAACTCTACCAGCTGTGCTACTGTGCTGCCCATGTAGTTGAACGTTACAACATCTCAGCCACTGCGGTCAGTCCAACAGACTATGATAATGTTTAGCTCTTGAAAAATTCAGGCAATTAAATTTCTCATCAGTTATCTTAAAACACTGTCAGTCCTCTTATGTTTGACATTTTCTGGGTGTCAATAGATATTCTCAGATTCTGCCATCAAAAAGATGAATGCAGTTAGTTTTATTTGATTTCCCAAAATTAATAAGTACAAATATTACAGCTTTTCCATTAAAAAACGTTTCCATTGCTGGTGTACATACAATCTGCACAGCACTTTTATCAGGATTGAGGATTTTGATGTTTTCCCGGCTAACTTGTTTTGCCGGACCAGAGGAAGATTTGGCATCAGCCAAAGTGAATCTCTCTGAGGTATCAGGTTGATATTCACTTCTCACCTGTATAGATGCCATACTGCTATGATGGAACTGCACTAAAGGTTTACCCTGAAATAGCTGAATAAGAAAAGAAAATCATGTTTTTCCTCGCTATCAATTTGTTCTGTAGCCATTTGTCAATAATTCAATTCTCACTGCAAAAATAAAGATCTAGTTTTTCCTCCAGTTAGTGCTCTGTCTGTAAAAGTTTTCTTATCTCCTATTTGCCTAGGATCATCCAATCTGAATCTGAATTTACATTGAAAGTAAAATATTTCAGCATTGCAAACCAGTCTTTCCTTTCAAAGGTTTTGAAGGCCTTTTATCGTCACGTGTACCAATTAAGGTACAGTGATATTCGAATTCTTGCACACCATTCCATTTTAATGCACAAGTTCCTTACATATTCTTACACCATAATGCTTACAGCTTACAACCTACTTCTTGTCTTGGTTTATGACATCAGACATAATTGTGGATAGCACAAATGTGTGATTACCCGATACGTCGCCTATCCATGTTCTCCAGAGATGCTACCTGATCCGCTGAGTTAAAACTGCATGACGTACAAATGGGTGTACAAAGACACTTGTGTCTTTTTTCGTAAACCAGCATCTGCAATTCCTTGTTTCTCTCTAGTACAGTGATGCCTGTTTCAAATCAGCATGATACTCCTTTTGAACTACTAATTGATTTCTTCCTTGGTGTACACTCAAACACTTTTGTTGATATGAACAAGTTCATGGTGGTTAAAAGATGATTAAATAGATATTTTTAAAGTTGTGAAATTAACTATAAGTGCAAAACTAATATTTACCATCACCAGATGTAAAAGAAAATGGGCCAAGAAGATATTTGTATCATTTGTTGCGAAATGATTTAAATAATAACTCCATCTTCATTTGTGATCTATTTAATGTGCTTCATTGCAATGTGACTTGAAAAAATATTTTAATCCCATACAAGAACTTTTATGAAGGAATGGTTTATGATACCGCAAGTGTATGTAAAAAGTCAAATGTAAACCAGTTCAGTATATTTCACAATCAGAAATTGCTAGTGATATTTGATAGCCTAATTAATCTTTTAACATGCAAGATGGTGACAGAGTCGGGCTATTTCAGATATCATCTCTATTAAATCCCTGATGAAAATAAAACACCCAAGATTGCAGGCAGTAAGACCTAGACATTGTTCAAGGCATGAGATGATAGATGGCAAATGTCCACAGCCATCAAAGAATCAAACCATCTATCCTGGGTCAACGTTATCAACATACCCAAGTCACGTCGATCAGAAATTTATGGATCAGATGGCTAAGAAAGTGGGTCAGAACTTCCTAAAGTAACTCACCTGAATCCACAGATTCTTTCCACCATCCACAAGGCATATAAGGAGTGTGGTGAAATATTTTCCATTTGCTTGGATGAGAGTTACTCCAGAAATCCTCGATGTACTGTGCCATCCTGCACAAAGCCAATACATTACTTGGCACCGTATTTACGAATCTAATGCTTTATTCTTGTATAGTTTTATGAATATCGTCACACTTGGGATCAATTGCTGCCACACACAAAATGCCAAATTTAACCTAAATGCAAATAGTTTTATTAAAGTTCATTACATAAAACCAGTGGTGCAATTTCCCACCCACAGAAAGGTAGGAAGTCATCTTTTTCAATTTCTGTCTTGTTCCCCTTCACCTTAAATAAATTGTAATCCTATTCTTTAAAAATGACTTGATTCATGGAGGAGAAAAGCACAATATTAAAAAAAACACGATCTAAGTTAATACATTACAGGGTATTAACTTTTTATGAGAATGGCAGTGGGACAACATGAAGCTTGATCATGAGGGAGGTGTGGCTTCCAATTGAAAGTGCAGAGCAGTAGTCTCAAATTGCTTGTTCTCATTAATTGTAGGACTTGTAATTCTCCAGAGATGCTGCCTGACCCGCTGAGTTACACCAGCATTTTGTGTCTTTCTAACATTAAGTTAGATGTATTCAAGGGAGAGTTAGATATAGCTCTTAGGGCTAACAGAATCAAAGGATATGGGGAGAAAACAGGAATGGTGTACTGATTTGGAAGATCAGCTGGTTCGAAGGTTCGAAGGTCCGAATGGCCTACTCCTGCAGCTATTTTATATGTTTCTCAGTTATAGTTCATTTTTGCTTTTTGTAGGGTGTGTAATGTTGATGGTACAGCAGTAAAATTAGCAAAATTTATTTGCCAGTGCTTCAGGAAAATAACAGATAAATAACTAATAAATGATGTTGGAAATCTGATGGTTGCGGTTAATTCGCAGTGAGATGGTTATTTCTAAATTTAACATTTGCTTTCAGTTGAATCCTTCTGGAAATTAAAACGCAATATATTTTCTGAGCATGTAATTGAAAGTGTCAATTCATTTTTAATGAAAATTAATCTAATTTTTATTATCGGCCTGCTTTCTTTCAGAATAGTTAACAACCAAACGAAGTATACTTTGTGTTGTCGACCGTTCCTCCTGATCTGATTCCCAAGAACATATACACTTGCAACTCGAGAGCTGAGCAGGTTGTAACAACTGCAGGAATGACTGTCCACAGAGTTGCGGTTCCTGTTTTTGGAACATACATACTACTGATTCTGCAGATTCAAGGTAAATCCTCTACTTTCAGATTTCTTTCATATTTTCAGTTACTAATTCAGCTTCTCGCTCAAAATCTAGAATTCGATTTCTAAACCGTTCTGTCCATTACCTCTATACCATTCTCCTCCTTTAAGGTTCTGTAACCAAGCATCTAACATCTCCTTATTTGACTTGATATCAAACTGTTTTGAAATGTTCCTGAGAAACAATATCACAAAAGCTGTGTAAGTCTAGATTGTTGTTTTTAAATGTCTTGATTTTGCATTTTCACCTTGATGCTAAAGGAAAAGCAGGGAATTTAATTTAGTTCTTATATTTTGAGAGAAGTAAATATGTTTTGGTGATTTAATTTAAACCCATTTTCATCATATTTAAGGAGGTAGGGGTATCGTGTTGAGGAAAGTTGTGAAATATACAGTGCCCTCCACAATGTTTGGGATAAAGACCCATCATTTATATATTTGCCTCTACTCCACAATTTGAGATTTGTAATAGAAAAAAATTACACGTGGTTAAAGTGCACATTGTCAGATTTTAATAAAGGGTATTTTTATACATTTTGGTTTCACCATGTAGAAATTACAGCAGTGTTTAAACATAGTCCCAAATGATGAGTCTTTGTCCCAAACATTATGGAGGGTATTGTAAGCAGTGTGTATCATGTTACTTTTGATGTGTGTCGTTATCACTTTATTTGTCTGGAGTGTAAGAGCATTGTCTGGAGTGTAAGCATTTCAGGTCCATCTTAAAATGTAAAATGCTGTAATATTGATCTTCAGCATCTGACTCCAATAATCTTGAATCTGATGTAAAATGGAAGAAAATTAACTAACTTGCTCCTTCAGGAAATTTGCTTTGTTTGGAAGCTATACTGATTGTATCTTTTTTATTAGCATGCATTTTATTAGCAAATGGATTCATTCGATCATGTAACTTCTTTTGAAGATAGACACAAAAACCTGGAGTAACTCAGTGGGACAGTCTGAAGAAGGGTCTCGATCCGAAATGTCACCCATTCCTTCTCTCCAGAGATGCTGCCTGTCCCGCTGAGTTACTCCAGCGTTTTGTGTCTATCTTCGGTTTAAACCAGCATCTGCAGTTCCTTCCTACACATGTAATTTATTTTGATCACTTTGCTTGGCATCTCAGTAGCTGTTAAATAAATGCATGCAGTTGCTCTAAATCTTGCACATCGACTTATGGGCTAATTCTTCTCCTATTACTGTGCATTGTGCATCATTTGTTTTATGTACCAGAACTAAGCATTAAACCTTTTTTTGGGGGGTTGCAAGGAATTTTCAGTGCCCAGAACAATTACAACAGACTGATAGGACGACAGATAGCACAATGGGCTAAGAGTTCGGCTGGCGACCGGAAGGTAGCCGGTTCAAATCCCGCTTGGAGTGCATACTGTCGTTGTGTCCTTGGGCAAGACACTTCACCCACCTTTGCCTGTAATGGAATGTTACGGCGGCAGGCGCGGGCACACCGCGACGCCCTGTGTCTCCCTTTCAAGGGAGATGCTAAAAATGCATTTCGTTGTCTCTGTACTGTACACTGACAATGACAATAAATTGAATCATTTCATTTCATTTCATTTCATACCAAACAAAGTTGATGGTTGCTAATGGTTGGGAATCATCTCTGCATTGACTTTGAGAACTGAGAGAGTGTGGTTTTCCACTTGGATACAAATCATTCCCGTTTAAATTAAATACATAGTTTGCATCAAGAATGTTAAAGTGTGAAAACTGGTGTAACCTTCTCTCAGAAGTATTTCTAAAAGGGCTGTAAACAATTGTGTAATCATCATAATTGCCTTGTAATATTGGCATCAGGTGCTTTATAGATTTAGTTTAGAGATACAGCACAGAAACAGGCCCTTCACCCCACTGAGTCTGCTCCGACCAGCGATCCCCGTTAGACACTACACACGAGGGAGAATGTACAATTTTTACCAAAGCCACATACCTACGCCTTTGGAGTGTGGGAGGAAACTGGTGCACCTGGGGAAAACACACAGGGAGAACGTACAACCTTGATACAGACAGCACCCATAGTCAGGATTGAACCCAGGTCTCTGGCGCGGCAAGGCAGCAATTCTACCGTGCCGCCCCATCGTTCCTGTTCAGATCTCCATTTTGTGAAGGTATTTGTTTTGTTCTAAATTGTCTGTGAGAATTTGGCTTTCAAACTATCGCAGCACTAAATGGTCAAATCAGCCTTCATGGTAAATGGGAGAACTCAAAATACTATTGGCATACAGCTTTTCCCTCTGCAGATGCTGCCTTAAGCCCCTGTCCCACTTAGGAAACCTGAAAGGAAACCTCTGGAGACTTTGCGCACCACCCAAGGTTTCCGTGCGGTTCCCGGAGGTTTTTGTCAGTCTCCCTACCTGCTTCCACTACTTGCAACCTCCGGCAACCACCTGCAACCTCCGGGAACTGCAAGGAAACCTTGGGTGGGGCACAAAGTCTCCAAAGGTTTCCGTTCAGGTTTCCTAAGTGGGACAGGGGCTTAACGTACCAGGTTCTCTCAGTGTTTGCCTTTTAGTTCTAAATTCCAGCATCTGCCTTATCTTTTGTCCTAATAATTATAAAATCCACATGTGCTGTAAATCGTAAATAGTGCAATTACTGATGTAGTTGAAGCAAAGTATTGAACTAAGTGCATATTTCAGCACAGCTTGTACAATTCATGAATTTCAGCCGGCAGACCGTGCATGGCAGAGATCCAAGAGACTTTGTTTCTACAGTAGCAACATTGAAAGTATTTCCTGTCAGCGGGAAATATTTTTGTATTTGATACTTAAAGAATAGAAAATATTTTCTGACTCAAGGTTTTTCATTTTGGGAAAAAAATATGAATACTCATAATTTTTATTGGGGCAAATATGATTCTGTGCCATCGGTAAATTGCAACTTTCAATTCGCATTAACTTCTCTTTCAGCATTTGGTGAAAGTGAGCCGAATAATTGCTTGGTTTAAGTGTTTGAAATGTGAGAAAGGCATTTTTTTTTAATTATCATTAAAATGGGATGGATGTTCTGCCCAAATAAAACAGTGTCTTTCCATTCAGCACTTGAAAGGATTTTGGTGTTTCAGTGAGTCTTATAATGGGTTAATCTGAATCTTAGTCTTTAGCTATTCAAACAGGTATGTTACACTCAAAATTATTTTTGTTTTGATTGTTTGAATCCTTAAATGTGCTGGTTTAGATTTGAGTATCCAGAGGATGAAATTATCCAGACATTCAGTGGCATATAGCTGGACAAATAATATTTATATTGCTGTTAAAGTAACATACAGTAAAACTTTGTTAATGAGTTTACACAGGACTATGATGCTGGACTGAGATTATTCCAATTAATGCTCCAACTTAATTTAATTCACTTTTCCATGTTACACAGTGGTGTAAAAAAAATGTCCATGCAAGTTAATAGGAGTGGGACAAGCTGAGCCCTAATCAATTTAAAGTAAGCATGGGAATTGGGAGCTGCTAATAGTCAAACAAACACGGGATCCATAGCCCCTTTAAGTGTGACGGAAGTATAGATACTAGAATCCCAGTGAGTTTGAAGACAGTGGGAACCAGAGTCCCTATAAATTTGAATAAAGGATGGGAACTGGAGAGTTTGAAAAGATTATGGAACTGGGGTCTCAGTGAGTTTGAAGAGGGTAGAGGACTGGGGTCCCAGTAACTTGGAAGGGAACACGGGAACCACGGTGCTGTACATTAAAGAGACTGTGCAAGTCAACACCTGTTGAGTCAAATGCTGAACCATCCAGATTTCCTACCAGTTGGCTAACAGATCAACTGAATTTTACTATACTGCTGAGAATAGAAATCTTAATATAACATTTAAAAATATCTGTAATAATCAGCAGGTGGGGTAACATCAGAAGAGAATTTCTGCAGTTGCATTAAAAAGTCGCCACCATGAATCAACTGTGTGATCCCAACATTTTCTGTTCTTTTGATTATATTGCTGGTTCTTCACTTTTGATGAATCTGTAGGTTTCTAATGTTTCATGTTTTCATTGTTGAAAGGTTGAGAAAAGGGAATTGTGTGGTCATCAATGGTTTTGACTGTTTTCAGTTGCCAACAGCAAATGCCCTAAGCTTTTATTTTCAGCTTACTCCTAGAGTGTAGAAGTTACTGGGTTAGTGATATGGCCCAAATGAGGGAGTTAAGAGGTAGTGCAAAACACAAAGTTCTGGAGTAACTCAGTGGGTCAGGCAGTATCTCTGAAGGACATGAATAGGCAACATTTGGGTCAGAACCCTTCTTCAGACTGGAGCATACAGTGTGAAGAAGGGTCCCAAAATGCATTGTTTTGGGTCGGGGGTAGGAATTGGGTAGGATTGTGATGGTATCTTAAGGAAATGGCAAAACTAGGAGATGGGAGCTAGGAGACACCGATGTGAAGGTTAGGGTGAGGGAAGTTAAAGATGAAGAACATGGAAGGAGGGAAGAAATTCAATATAAAGTTTGACAATGCCATTTGCTCTACATATTTTATGTTTCATGTTGAAGAAGGATGCCAAGCCTAGTTTCAATGTGAGTGGTCCATGCTAAGCTCAGAAGTAAAGTACATGAATGTGTTTAGGTTTCAATTTTAATTTGTGGTATTTTCTCCTCTCCATCTGATCACAGCACCGTCAGAGGGAGTTTGTGATTTTCAAAGCTCTGCCACTGTGCCACTAGGCATGTTCCAAATATTTAACACAGGTGATGTTTCCCCTACACATCTGTGAAGCTTGCCAGGGCCCTGGGTCTAAGACTTACCTGGAGCTCAGCAGGGCCCTGGGTCTCACAGTTGCCTGAACTAGGGCCTTTGGTCACATAATACCCAGAAACGCACGAGGGCCCTGGGTCTAAGTCTTCCCTGAAGCTCACCAGGGCCCGGGGTCACACACTACCAGAAGCTCATCAGACCCCTTGGTCCCTCCCTTCTTTGAAGCTCACCAGGTTCTGTGAAGCTCTCTGGGGCACTTGAATTCTATACACAGGGTTCACTAGGACATTTATTATAATATACTGTAACATTTGCAAATAGTGAATTTGAAGAAAGTTGGGTTATTAATGGGGAAAACATCCAATAGTCCAGAAAGCCTGCCCATCCGGTACAGCCAAGATCCCAGGCATGATGGATTATTGGAGTTGCACTGGTTTTTTTTTTAAGTGCCTTACAGACGGAGCACATCAAATACTTTCCCAGCAAGATTGTGCTGATGCAAAGAAGATTCACTTGAAAGGGAAATAAATGATAATTAAAAAAAAAAAAAATGTTTTTAGTTGCATAAAATTAGCATCTGTAAACCTAACTATATAATCAAAGTTTAATTCATGGCCAGTATAGAAACCAGTTGAGACAGGTGAAAGCATATGGCAACCTCCTTGATAGAGGAATTCCTGCTTCGATCATTGATGAGTAACCACCGTGGCCTTTGTGCCGATCATGAAAGGACAGGTTGCTGCTTGATTTTGTTATTTTATAGTAAAAGGTCAGCATAAAGACGGCAATCTTTCCTTCACGTCATAGATGTTCAGGTAAGATGCCTGACAGTGAACAAGCAGTCAGCACCAAGGCGGTGAGACAATTAGAAGGTACTAAATAATTAAATTAAGATGAAATGCTATGTTACAAACCAAAGGCAACCTAATTTGTATTTAGATTAATTTTAAAGCTGAATCAGGGTGGCAAAGAGACAGAACCTTAAAATGACAACTGGGTGATCAGAGACTGCCTTAGGAAGCACAACTTCACATAGAAACATAGACATAGAAACATAGAAATTAGGTGCAGGAGTAGGCCATTCGGCCTTTCGAGCCTGCACCGCCATTCAATATGATCATGGCTGATCATCCAACTCAGTATCCCGTACCTGCCTTCTCTCCATACCCTCTGATCCCCTTAGCCACAAGGGCCACATCTAACTCCCTCTTAAATATAGCCAATGAACTGGCCTCGGCTACCCGCTGTGGCAGAGAGTTCCAGAGATTCACCACTCTCTGTGTGAATCACATGAAGAGGAATGGAAATTTGGTCCCTATCCCACCTAATCACATATCCCATGATTTTTTTGAGTAGGGGTAATAAAGACTGGATCCAAACCAGGTAATGGAGTTACTATACAGATTGATCCTGATCAGCTTGAATAACAAAATAACATTGAATACCTCTGAATGACCTGAAAGAGTCAGAGTTGCAGGACGCGATAAAGGACACTTTGGCCCACCAAATACATGCTGACCTTTTTTGTATCTAATCCCTTTTACCTAGCCTGCTTAAGAGGCTGCCTGATGATTGTATCTCACTCCATAACCTTCTCTGGCATTGCATTCCAGATATCGGCTACTCTCTGTGCAGAGAAAACCTTCTCCTCAAATCCCCTTTAAAACGTCTTTCATCATTCCTTAAACCTATGCCACCTTGTGTTTGATACTGTGCCCTGTCTATGCATCATATATTGTTATGTTCCTCTATCAGGTCACCCAACAGCCTCCTTGGCTCTGGGCAAACCCAGTCTATCCGATCTCTCCCTGTGACTGAAGTCCTTCAATTCACCATCCGATCTACCTGTGCTGCTGCTTTCAAGGAATTATGGATGATCTCCAAGGTCCTTCTATTCATCCAGATTTCTTTATGCCCTACCATTGACTATATATATCTTAACCCTATTTGACTTCAAAAAGCATCATCTCACAGTTATCAGGATTAAATTCTACCTACCAATAATCCACCCAGCATTTCCTCCGCTCTGTATCCATCTGCAGTCTTAGACAACCTGCCTCACTATCCAGAACACCACCAACCTTTCTGTCATTGGTAAACTTCTAATCATTTCTCATACATTCACTTCCAAATCATTAGTATATTTCACAAACAAGTCTCGGCTCAACTCTGCGGTACACCCGTGGTCACAGACTTCCAATCAGAACAGGATCCTTCCACCGCTACTCTCTGCCTCCTGTCAACAAGCCTATTTTCATTCCAATTATCCAGTTCACCCTGGATCCCAGGTGCTTTAATCTTCAGGGCAAGCCTACTTTGTGGGACTTGACCAATATTGCCATGTTATTAATGTCGTCCATGTAGACAATGCTTCATTAATCTTAATTGTTAACTCCTTAAAAAAATAATAATATTAGCGAGGCAGGATTTCCCCTGCCCTGAGGCATTCTCACTGTCACTGATCAGCCCACACTTTTCCAGACCTGCATAGATCCAATCCCTTAAGATTTTCTCCAATAATTTGGAGTGGCACAGTTGGTAGAGCTGCCGCTACACAGTTCCAGAGACCCAGGTTCATTTCTGACCTCTGGTGCTGTCTATGTGCACATTCTTCCTGTGACTGCGTGGCTCTCTTTTGGGTGCTCCGGTTTCCTCTCGCATCCCAGAGATGTGCAGGTTTGTAGGTTAATTGGCCTCTGTAACATTGCCCCTTGTGCGTAGGGAGTCTTTGCAAAAGGGGGATAACATGTAACCAGTGTGAACAGGTGATCGATCGACAGGCAGCATGCACTTGGTGGGCCGAAGGACCTATTCCCGTGCTGTATCTTTAGACTAAACTAAATTTCCATGTAATGTAAGGCATACAGGCCAGTAATTACCTGACATTATCTCTCTTTCTTAAATAAAGGAACAACGTTTGCTATCCTTCAGTCATTTGGCATCTTACCTTTGACAAACAAATTGCTGAATTCTCCGTCAGGGCCAAAACTATTCCTTTCCTCGCTTCCCGTTGATCCCATCCAGCCCTGGGGATTTACCAAGCCTTTATGTGTCCCATGACATCTAACACAATCTCTTTCTTAGTACTGACCTACAGATCATGTACTCCTTCTGGAATACAATGTCTTCCATATCCTTCCCCTTGGTGAATACAGATGCAGTAATTATTTAGAATCTTATCCTGATACTTTGCAAAACTATCAATAAAAGCAGTTTTTCTTTCTTAAAAATGATAAAATATATGGTTAGTTTACATCGAAAGGTAACCTAGAAATCTGATCAATTAGCACCCTACATTTTAGGGGCAAGTTGCAAAAAAAACAAAAAAAAAAACAGTTTGGCCCAGAGTAGATCATGCTACCAGTAAAAATGTAAACTTGGACCTGGCACCTCTGTATTTTTGATTTTCCAGCTGTCGGGCGCTTAAGTTTCAATGTCACCATTCGTGCAATGCATATTTGTAGTCTTTCTCACATAGACTGTTGCTTTGAGTACCAATTTTAGACTGCTGAAATTCAGTCCCATCACAATGGCTGAGTATATATTTTGTTACTCTCCTCGATATTTAAAGGGAAATTCTGAAAACACTGAGGGATCACAATGGTCAATTTCACAAATTGACATTGGTCAAAAATCTCCCAAAGTACATAGGTTATCCTAACACTACCAGGGATTGCTTTCCATTTGTAATGGGCACCTCAGTAATGACATTGCTGGGCGGCACAGTGGCACAACGGTAGAGTTGCTGCCTTACGATGCTAGAGACCCGGGTTTGATCCTGACTGTACAGAGCTTGTACGTTCTCCCTGTGACTGCGTGGGGTTTCTCCAAGTGCTCCAATTTCCTCCCACATTGCAAAGACGTACAGGTTTGTAAAATTATTCCTACTGTGTAGAATTGTGTTAGTGTATGGGGTGATCGCTCGTTGGTGTGGACTCGGGCCGAAGGGCCTGTTTCCTCGCTGCATCTCTAAAGTCTTGAAGCCCTGCCATTTTACACCAATTTTCATTCCAACCAAAGCATTCCGCTGTACCGTTGACCCTGAGTTAACCTACATATGACAAATAAAACTGAACTGAACTGAACATTTGAGTGGTAGTACTAGAATACAAAATCGCATGTACAAAATAATTGGAAAATGACATTGGTATTTCAAAATTGAGTCTCTTGCCTGTGTCAGTTCAAGGGTGCCCTCTCCCTTTATGTCCATCAAGTGCAGAGAGTTCATCATGGATGATGTTTTGCTGCATGCTGCACAGCTCAGGAAGTCTAGAGGAAGAGCAGCATGGAGGCTCAAAGCCTAATGGCCATGAGGCAGACTCTGAGCTGCAGGAGGCAATGCTGTCCCTGCCAAATACTGGCAGCCTCACCTCCTGGTGAGTGGACAAGCCACTCGTTGTCTAATAATAATAATAATACATTTTATTTATGGGCGCCTTTCAAGAGTCTCAAGGACACCTTACAAAAATTTAGCAGGTAGAGGAAAAACATGTAAGGGGAATGAAATAAATAGTAGAGACATTACTAGTACACAAATTAAAGACAGAATTCAATTCAAAACACAATATAGGCAATTCATGCACAGATGAAAAGGGAGGGGGACGTGAGGCTAAGGATAGGCAGAGGTGAAGAGATGGGTCTTGAGGTGGGACTGGAAGATGGTGAGGGACACGGAATTGTGGATCAGTTGGGGGAGGGAGTTCCAGAGCCTGGGAGCTGCCCTGGAGAAGGCTCTGTCCCCAAAACTGCGGAGGTTGGACTTGTGGATGGAGAGGAGACCGGCTGATGTGGATCTGAGGGACTGTGAGGGTTGGTAGGGGGAGAGGAGGTCAGTGAGATATGGGGGGGGCAGATGGTGGAGGGCTTTGTAGGTGAGGACCAGGATTTTGTAGGTGATCCGGTGGGAGATGGGAAGCCAGTGAAGTTGTTTGAGGACTGGAGTGATGTGATGCCAGGATTTGGTGTGGGTGATGAGTCGGGCGGCTGCGTTCTGGACCAGTTGGAGTCGGTTGATGTAGGTGGAGCTGATGCCAAGGAGAAGTGAGTTGCAATAGTCCAGTCGGGAGGAGATGAAGGCATGGATGAGTCTTTCAGCAGCGGGAGGTGTGAGAGAGGGTCTGAGTTTGGCGATGTTGCGGAGATGAAAGAAGGAGGTTTTAATGACATGGCGGATGTGAGGCTCAAGGGAGAGGGTGGAATCAAAGATCACGCCAAGGTTGCGGGCCTGGGGAGATGGGGAGACAGTGGTGCCGTCGATGGTGAGAATGGGGTTATTGATTTTGCTGAGTGTGGATTTGGAGCCTATGAGGAGGAATTCTATCATATCGCTGTTGAGTTTGAGGAAGTTATGTTTCATCCAGGTTTTTATAGCTGACAAACAGGAGTTGATCTGGGAGAGGGGGGGGGTTGTGGAGGGATTTGGTGCCGAGGTAGATCTGGGTGTCATCGGCGTAACAGTGGAAGTCCAGGTTGAAGTGGCGGAGTATCTGACCATGGGGGAGGATGTAGATGATGAAGAGGAGGGGGCCGAGTACGGAGCCTTGGTTATCTGCTTCTTCATTGATGGCTTCTTGTTACTGGTAAACTTACAGTGGCGAACCTTCAAGGACTAGGCTGGCACTGGTCAAAATATGGGACCAAAAGCAAACCATATCACACGCTTCATACTCAAACGGTTTAAATGTAACTGGAGGAATATGCGGAGAAATTCTTCATGGTGTTTTGTAGTATCAATAAATGTATCACTGATCCCAACGGAGAAAAAAAACTTGCTGGAACGTCTTCCTTGACTCTCGGGTCCCAACCCGAAATGTCACCCATTCCTTCTCACCAAAGATGCTGCCTGCCGTGCTGAGTTATTCCAGCACTTAGTGCCTAGCTTGTTGAATGGTTTATTAGGCTGCAGATTATCATGACATTTAAAAAGGAACACAAATCGGGGAAAAAAAAAACTGATGTGAAGTAAACCTGCTCAATTGTAACAGTTTAATGAGGGCGAAAAACTAGGAATTCTGTTTTTCACTTATGCAAGTGTGTGGCAGAAAATCACTGAATCCCATTGACTGACATTCACTAAGTGAGAAATATCCTGACATCAGTGGACATGTACCTTCAATTTCTTTTGAAAATAAAACAAGCAGCGGAAACAGTGGATGACCTAAGGATTTGTGCTGTGATGAACTATGCTGTTGGGTTTTTAACAGCAGGAAGCTCATACAGGAAGTCATCGTCTAATTGCTGGTAAATTTATTTCTCTCCACACACTGCCACTTCCTGAGTGCGGCATAACCAATAGCTCTTGGAGCCAATACAAGATGTTTTATTGCATCAATTTCGAAAACTTGAATGAAACATTAATCACTCGGAGGAAGCCAACATTTTAGCATAACAACGTTAATTAAGCTCAATGAAAAATTGTACAGTGTAGCGCCCCATAGTGGATTCGCATGAAACAGTTTGCAAATATTTACACCAACAGACTATAGAGGTTGTCCACCTGATTACTACTTTTGTAAGTGTGTCACTTTTACGGATTTCTTTTTTGTTTTCTCCATAATCAGTGAAAACCACTCTCGCAATATTTTGTTTGCACATTGTGAAATCTGCCAATGCCAGATGCATTAAATACTAAAGACTGAACCAGCCTTCAATCCAGCAGGACACAAGATCTGTAGACGTGGCCCAATGATTTAAAATGTAATGTTAAACACTTTGAACTGGTGCCGTTATCAACTTATTTGGGATAATTTGGAATATTTCAGTGGTCTTTCTGTGAGAACTTTATATAGACTCCTTTCGAAGGACTAGGGCTGTCACCAAATTTGTCTTTGTCCTTTTGGGCTGCTGACAATGCTGGCAGGCATCCAAGCAGATAAGATAATTCCCTGATCAGGTCTGTAATAGTGTGCTTGATTGATCATGTGTGAACTGGGTTGACAGACTCAGATAGTTATAAAGAACCACTTGTACATGGTAGTTGTGTGCCTCTGCATGTTGAACAGAAAATGCCTGCGTAGTTGATGTTTGCCAGATGATTGGGTTCAATGGCTTTGCTGAGGTAGTATCATTAGTAGGGTCAGATCTGCTTGCCAGGAGTTTAATTAAAACTGAAATGCCAGTGGTTCAGCCAAGTTACTCTTGAGGGAAGTACAATCTATTATTATGTATGCCATGCAAAGATTTAATAGCGTTTATAGCTTCTGACAGGGTAGGGTTCAGGATTTAATTTTGTGTGCTAATTTATTCCACTCTTAAATTGGTTCAGTTAATTTATTGCTAAATCACCATAATTCCCCAAACTCTCTCTACCATTCATACTTGTCTAAAATAATACAGCCTCTCTCTATTTCACATCAATTTATATTTTTTGTGTGTTTTGATTACTAAGAAAGTTATCTGATACTTGATGTGACTAATAAAAATATACGAGATATTGTGAATGCTGTGGAGTTGAGTCCAAAGACCTCATGTCAAGAGCAGAGTTGTATTTGAGGAGGTCTTTAAAGTAGATAGACACAAAAAACTGGAGTAACTCAGCGGGACAGACAGCATCTCTGGATAAAAGGAATGGGTGACGTTTCGTGCCGAGACCCTTCTTCAGTCTTTAAGGTATTCCTTCCACTGGGCAGTGTGCCTCTCTCGCCCTGTTGTTAGCTCTCACTGCCTGGGGCCAGGGTGGTTGGACTATAGGTTACACAAGAAAGCTGGAGAAACTCAGCGGGTGCAGCAGCATCTATGGAGCGAAGGAAATAGGCAACGTTTCGGGCCGAAACCCTTCTTCAGACTATAGATGGCTTCTAGTTAAGTCAAGTCAAGTCAAGTCACATTTATTTATATAGCACATTTAAAAAACAACTCTCGTTGGCCAAAGTGCTTTACATTTGTTATAGGAATAGCACAACAAAACAGACTACATACATATATACATGTAGCCCTCACTCAGAGGATGTCAGGAAAGGCTTGGAAGTATAGATGTCTTTAGTCTTGACTTAAAAGAGTCGATGGAGGGGGCAGTTCTGATGGGAAAGGGGATGCTGTTCCACAGTCTAGGGGCGAAGGTGCAGTCACCCCTGAGCTTATGCCTAGACCGTGGGATATTCAGCAACCCCAAGTCGGCCGATCTGAGGGGCCTGGAGGTGGAGTGGTGGGTGAGAAGACTTTTTATGTAGGTGGGGGCAAACCCATTGAGGGCTTTGTAGACATGGAGAAGTATTTTGAAGTTTATACGGAACCACACAGGGAGCCAGTGGAGAGAGGCCAGGATCGGGGTGATGCGGTCCCTTTTTCGGGTGCCCGTCAGGAGTCTCGCTGCGGCGTTTTGGACCAGTTGCAGGCGGGACAGGGAAGATTGGCTGATGCCAGTGTAAAGGGAATTGCAGTAATCTAGGCGGGAGGAGATGAATGTGTGGATGATCTTTTCCAGGTCATCAAACTGGAGGAATTGTTTTATTTTAGCCATCATCCAAAGCTGAAAGAAGCTAGCTTTTACCACGGCATTGACTTGTTTGTCAAATTTCAGTGCTGAGTCAAATATCACTCCAAGGTTTTTGACGTGAAGTTTGAGTAGTGGGGTAAGGCTTCCAAGGCTGCCTGCTATCATTTTGATTGAGTCCGAGGGGCCGAGAAGGATGACCTCAGACTTACTCTCGTTTAGTTGGAGGAAGTTCTGGGCCATCCAACACTTTATATTCTACACTGGTGAAGAGTCCACCCATCATGGCTGTTGGTGTTTGCTGAACCTCCTGCATCCACCATCTTTTCTTTAGATCACGTATTTACTCTTGAGATTTCTGTGCCCTTCAAACTGTTTCTTTTCCCTCTGCAACATTAGATGCTGAGAGGCGACCTGATAGAAGCGTATAAAATTATGAGAGCCATGGACAGGAACAGGGTGGAAATGTCAAATTCCAGAGGGCATAGCATAGTGAGAGGGGGGTGGGGGGAAGTTTAAAGCAGATTTACAAAGCAAGAGTAGGAGATGCCTGGTACCCTGCAGGGGATGTGGTGGAAGCAGATGTGAGCAGCATTTAAGAAATATTTAGAAAGTCACAAAAACCGTAGGGAAATGAGAGATCTAGCCAAGTGAGATGAGCACTAAAAAGCACTTCACTAATTATAAAATGTTTGTGTACCCTAAGGACTTGAAACCAATGTATTAGTTCAATTCTTCCATGCTTTCTAACCTGCCAAATGCATCTCGCTAATACAATTTTGAGTATCCACAAAAAGGGTTGCGGCATTTCATCGTCTTTTTTGTAGTTTTTCTCATCCATTTTGTATTGGGTTTACAGCAGAACTCTGATAATCCACTATACAACTGATTGGAAATCCCAATGATTTGGCTACTGTCTACATTTTGGTGTCATCTGCAAACTTACTAACCATCTGATCTAATTTGATGACAAACAACAATGGGGCCCAACACTGACCCCCTGCGGCACACCACTGGTCACAAACATTTGGTACCCTGGGTGAAAGGAAATGTTGAGACATGGTCAATAAAAGGAAGCATGGTTTCAGTACAGACACGTGGGATCAAATGAATCTCTGATGCGTAGAGCAGATGTTGGAGTATATTTACGACGGAAATCAGGATGGCAAAACGGGGGCACGAGATAGCTTTGGTAAGTAAGATTGCAGAAAACCTAGAGAAATTTTATAAGTATGTGAAGGGAAATCATGTCTCACGGATTTGATTTGAATCTTTTGAAGAAGTAACCAAGAAGGTTGAATAGAGCAGGGAGGTAAACTATGGATGTAGTCTATAAACGTAGGCCTTTGATAAGGTTCTGCATGTTTAGGTTGCTCTGGAAGGTTAGATCGCATAGAATACAGGGAGAGCTAACTAACTGGATACATAATTGGCTAGATTTGGTAGAAAGCAGAGGGTGATGGAGGAAGGATATGTTACAGTTTTGCCATCCGGATTCCCATCTTAAATTTACTCCAACATCTCCTCTACGCATCAGAGATACATTTGATCCCAGGTGAGTGTACCTAAACCATCCCTCCATTTATTGACAGTGTCTCAACATTTCTTGTCACTCAGGGTTCCTTACTCCTGCCACCCCTGCCCTTCACTCTACCAGGAACATGCAGGCCTTGAACCCTTGCTATCTCACTTTTAAAAGCCTCCCAACTACTGGATGCCTCTTTGCTTGCACAATATCTACTCTTTTAAATATCAACTTTTGCAACCACAAAGCTAATGCTGTCAAAATTTGCCTTTGCACCAATTTAGAATATGAAGTTGTCCAGTTTTGTCCATCCCATAACTATTTTAAAACTAATAGTACTATGGTCGCTCACCCCAAAATGCTCCCCACTGTCAGTCACTTGCCTTGCCCTATTTCTCAAGAGTAGACAAACTGCACCATGAAGAAACTTTTCTGAAAACACTTAACAAATTCTGCCCCATCTAAGCCCTTAGAACTATGACTATGTTAGGAGTGTTAAAATCCCTTACTGTGACGAACTGATGACCCTATTATTCTTGCAACTCTGCATTATACCTGCATATTTGCTCCTCTAATTCCCATTTGACTATTTGGTGACCATCAGCAAAATCCCAACATGTTGATCAGCTTAGTTCTCAGCTCCAAAAATCAGGTTTCACTGGATGGATCCCTCAATAATTGTACCCCTGGCTACTGTTTTGATATTCACTTTAATCAAAAATCCTACCCCCTCATTTTCCTCCACCACAATCGCACCTGTACGCTGGAGCATTATGCTGCTGGTTAGTCATAGAGTGATACAGTGTTGAAACGGGCCCTTCGGCCCAACTTGCCCTCACCAGCCAATATGTCCCAGCTACACTCGTCCCGCCTGCCCATATCCCTGCAAACCTGTCCTATCCATGTACCTGTCCAACTGTTTCTTAAACGTTGGGATAGTCCCAGCCTCAACTACCTTCTCTGGCCATACACTCACCACCCTCTGTGTGAAAAAGATACCCCCCAGATTCCTATTAAATCTTTTCCCCTTCACCCTATGGGAAGTTCTGCCCTCCCTTAGCCACGTTTCTGGAACGGCGATAATATCCCACTCTCATGTACCTATCCATGTCTTGAGTTCAACTGTCATACCTCTGGGGTTGAAATAAAAGTAATTTAATCCAACCTCATTCCATGCCATGGTGCTGTCTGTCTTGTCAACTGAACTTGCTGGAGTTGACTTCTGCATCAACATCCAGTCTCTTATCTGCCTCGCTGTTACTTTGAATCCCACTCAATAGACAATAGGTGCAGGAGTAGGCCATTCGGCCCTTTGAGCCAGCACCGCCATTCAATGTGATCATGGCTGATCATCCCCAATCAGTACCCCGTTCCTGCCTTCTCCCCATATCCCCTGACTCCGCTATTTTCAAGAGTCCTATCATGCTCTCTCTTGAAAGCATCCAGAGAACCGGCCTGGACCGCCCTCTGAGGCAGATCCTCTGCCAATCGAGTTCACATCTTCCCTCGTAGCACTTGCAAACCTGCTCATCAGCATGTGTTCCCCTCCAACCCATATGTGACCTCTCATAGAGTACTACATATGCAGTTTATAAATATAAAAACAAATGTCTGCTTGTGAATTAAAGGGAAGCAGTGGTTTATAAAAGTAAGTTAAAGCTAAAGATGTTTACACTTTGGGCTACAGAACCAAACAAGGAATTCTACATGACAATTTTGCAAATACGTTGGAACTGTTTACTTGAAATTTTTGGGCTTTTTACACCCAATGGGAAATTCACCCCCTGGCTTTCTAGCATGAAATATGTTAGCACTAAAGTTTTGTTCTAGTCATAAACCCACTTAAATTAAATAACAGAAGTGTAACTCTTCAGCATGTTTCACAAGTTTGCTAATCCCAAAAGAAAAAAGTGCTCAATTGATCTCCGAACATCTGGCTTTTGCTAACCCTGTTTCTCATGACCCCCTGTTGATTAAAGGACTGACTGGAACTGCATTCTTTGTCAGCCTGCTTTCACGGCACTGTGATCTGTGCCCACATGTACCCCGAAGCACACACATAATAGTTCAATTCCGGCTGTTTTGCATTTGGAAGTCAAGGTCACGGCCACTCTCAACTCCTACAGCGGCATAATTCCACACTATTGTTGGTCATTACTGTGTCATCTCACAGTTTACAAGCAGCCTGCTGCTTTTGGTAGCTAACACAGACTGAAAGAGAACTTGAAGAAGAGTACCAACCCGAAACTTCACATATCTATGTTATCCAGAGATGCTGCCTGACCAATAGACAATAGGTGCAGCAGTAGGCCATTCGGCCCTTCAAGCCAGCACCGCCATTCAATGTGATCATGGCTGATCATCCTCTGACTCCGCTATCTTTAAGAGCGCTATCTAGCTCTCTCTTGAAAGTATCCAGAGAACCGGCCTCCACCGCCCCCTGAGGCAGAGAATTCCACAGACTCGCAACTCTCTGTGTGGAAAAACTCTCTGTGTGACCCATTGAGTTACTCCATCACCTTGTGTCTTTTATTTGTAAACCATAAGGTGGCGCAGCTGGTAGAGCTGCTGCCTCATCGCGCCAGAGACCCGGGTTCAATCCTGACCTCAGGCTCTGTCTGTGTTGAGTTTGCACGTTCTCCCTGTGACTGAGTGTGGGTTTTCTCCGGTTCTCCGGTTTCCTCCCACTTTCCAAAGGTGTGGGAGTTTATAGGTTATTTGGCCTCTGTGAATTCCCCTAGTATGTTAGAGTCATAGAGTGATACAGTGTGGAAACAGGCCCATCTGCCCAACTTGCCCACACCGGCCAACAATGTCCCAGCTACACTAGTCCCACTTGCCTGCGCTTAGTCCATATCCCTCCAAACCTATCATATCCATGTACCTGTCTAACTGTTTCTTAAACGATGGGATAGTTCCAGCCCCAACTACCTCCCCTGGCAACTTGTTCCATACCCATACACCCACACACCCACCACCCTTTGTGTGGAAAAAGTTACCCGTCGGATTCCTATTAAATCTTTTCCCCTTCACCTTGAACCTATGTCCTTGATTCCCTTCACCTTGAATCTGGTCCTTGATTCCCCTACTCTGGGCATCTACCCAATCTATTCCTCTCATGATTTTGTACACCTCTGTAAGATCTTCTCTCATCCTCCTGCGCTCCATGGAATAGAAATCCAGCCTACTCAACCTCTCCCGATAGCTCACACCCTCTAGTCCTGGCAACATTCTTGTAAATCTTTTCTGAACCGTTTCAAGCTTGACAATATCTTTCCTATAACATGGTGCCCAAAACTGAACACAATATTGTAAATGCAGTCTCACCAACGTCTTATACAACTGCAACATGACCTCCCAATTTCTATACTCAATACTCTGATTGATGATGGCCAAAGTGCCAAAAGCCTTTTTGACCACCTTGTCTACCTGTGACCTGTGACTCAACCTTCAAGGAACCATGCACCTGTACTCCTAGATGGGAGTAGATGTAAAAGTGGGATAACATTAGAACTAGTGTGAACGGGTGATTGATGGCTGAGGGCCTATTTCCATGATGTATCTATCAACATAAACTACACATGTGCGGCTCTCTTAAAGGGATAATTCTTCACTTATCCTTCATCAGGAGCAGGTATGGGGATTTACTGACATTGCAAGCCTCCCCATATTACTGGGATTCAAACACTACACTTGCGCAGTATTATTCTTTGATCGTCCTCCATTGCGTCACCTGCTGGCAATATGGTTGAAAGTGCTATAGTGGTCTCTGTGGCTCCATTGCATAAAGAGCAAGACTCCTGTGTGTAATGTTCTCCACCAGCCCATTTATCTCGTATTGAGCATACAGCATTCGTCTTTGACACAACAGCACTCTACAGTAGCTGGAAGTGTGCTGCTAGGATTGCACATACGTTCCTTTTTCACTTGCATCTAAGGTTGCAGCTCAAGGCTGAGTGCCTTCTTGCAAGTGTGAGATCTTGCAGTAGGTCCGTACAATAACATGCTCTGAAACAAACAGAGTTTGTGAAATACAGCAATGTTGTTCCGCAACATTGTGGTTGATGGTCACGATCATCGCGGGGTTAATATGAAAATAATTAGATTGATACACTGCCTGTTTTAATAAGATTAAGAAGTAGGCAAGGGATTGCTCTTGACTAGTCCTGCTGGTTTCAATCATTTTTGATGCCTTTTTAATCTTTTCAAGTTAATTGATCTATTTTCTATCTGTCCCCTGTTGATCGAGACCTTTACCAGACTTGAACTATGTGGATAATGAAATCTTTCTTTGAACTTCTGGGCAATATCTTTCATTAATTATATGCCTACCCAATTTGATCTAAGCGACCAGCAACAAATGACTGAAGATTTCAAGGTCCACCATAACTTCCCAATGAGAAACCTTAATGGCTCTTTGTTGCACAGACATTAGTAAAAACCAAGGCAATTAATGTACAATTCAAGACACAAGTGCTGGAGTAACTCAATGGGTCAGACAACATCTCTGGAGCATGGATAAGTGACGTTTCAGGATAGGACCTTTCTTCAGACCATCCTGGCCTGAAACGTCACCTATTCATGTCGGAAGAAAAGTCTCCGTCCAAAACATCAGCTATTCCTTTACTCCAGAGATGTTGCCTGACCCGCTGAGTTACTCCAGCTTTTTGTGTTCGTCACCTATCCATATTCTCCTTAGATGCTGCCAGACCTGCTGAGTTACTCCAGCACTTTTTTTGTAAACCAGCATCCTTGAGTCTAATGTGCAATTGTGCAATCTTCCCATTCCATTAACCTGAAAAGTACTTCATATTCCTTTGGGTGATTTGCTAGTTGGTTCTGCAAGGCTAATGTCTATGTTAATGTGTGCCGCATCCCATTGAATGCCATTGCCGGTCTGGAAAGCTTGGCTTATGTTTTGATTTTTGATAAATAAGATAATAATTCTAACAAAATTCTAATCTTGCATTGGCCAAGGCATTTCAAGCATTTAATTTACAATTAAATAACCCCATAGGAAGTCATTGTACTGGGATAGTTCCGATTTTAACAATGAAAGGAAGCAATTAGTTTGTGAGTTCCTTGTTCCATGTCCTGTCTTTTAATGGTCGCCAAAAATATTCAGACCAATACGTGGAAATTTCAAATTGCTCATAGCAATTTCCAGTTACTATGTTTCATTGAATGTAAATATATGTTGTTATTGTAAATAAACTTACAAATTGGGTGAGTAGTGTGTGTGTGTGTTTGTAACATTTTTTTTAATTTGTTTCGAAAATCATTGTTTTGTTGCTTTTAACTACCATAACGTTTTTTTGTGTTTGGAACCTAGCAAAATGTTTGATATACTCTTGTCACATGGCCACTCTTGCTACTTTTTTCCCCCCCTGGATGATACCAATGTCATTTATGGCATATTCCTAATTATCCTGAGAGAATTAAGAACAATCACCTAATATGATACTGCATTTAGTTTAATTTAGAGATAAAGCACGGAAACTGGCCCTTCGGCCCACCGAGTCCGCACTGACCAGCAATTCTATATTGTGAAGAACACTAGCCTTCACACACTAGAGACAATTTACATTTATACCAAGCCAATTGACCTACAAACCTGTACGTGTTTGGAATGTGGGAGGAAACTGAAGATCTCGGAAAAAACCCAGGCAGGTCACAGGGAGAACGTACAAACTCCATACAATCAAGCTCCCGTAGTCAATATCAAACCTGGGTCTCTAGCGATGTAAGGCTGCAAATCTACCGCTGCGCCACCATGCCGCCCTAGAGAGTTCGATAGAACTATGAAAAGAGGAGGCAATTTCCATATTTTTCTAAATTAAGCATCAGACAACTTTTGACTTGATTTTCTGTGGGAGCCTAGAAATGAATAAATTCCATTTCCTAATAGATTTGAATTTACGATATCTGGATTGTTGGAGTCTTTGCCACTAGAGGTCTGTTCAGCGACTGGCAGTGACAAAGACATCTCCCAGATTTTGCTGACAGCTGCACTGGGACTGTGGAATTCCTAAAGTTACTATCTAAGCTCTTCTGGAAACTTGCACTCTGTTGCTGGAGTCCACATGGAATCCAACAGCTGTGCAGGAACTTGGTGAATGACAAACCTTCATGCAGCCGAATCTGTCCTCTGACCCACGAGCCATGCGGAATATCAAGTTGCAAGCAGGAAAGGCAAGAGGATGGGAGGTTGAGCTTTCTTTTTCATTGAATGTGTTTAGCTTAATGTTTTTGAATGATGTAACTATTTAAAATGTTTTAATTTCATTTTTAATAGTTCTAAAATGGAGGATTCCAGTATATTATCGATATTCGGTTTCCACTCAATTCTAGGATTATCAAGTAGAAACAAAGAACTGCAAATGCTGGTTTTGAAACAAAAGACACAAAGTGCTGGAGTACATGGATAGGTCACTCTGGAGAACATGGATAGGTGACGTTTCAGGTCAGACTAGAGAAGAGACCTGACCCGAAACGTCACCATTCCATGTTCTCCAGAATGCTGCCTGACCCACTGAGTTGCTCCAACCTTTGTCTTTACTAGGATGATCATGTTCATGTAATTTATCTTGGAAAGCTGAGCTCGGAGAAACAGTGCCGGTATTTGGTCAATTGAGTCCATGCTATGCCAGCCACTTCTGTGTGAAATATAACATTTCTGTTGTTTGATCCAAGTTTCACGATATCTCCTTGCCTTAATAACCGTTTATGTTTTTCTTCTTTCAAGGTCAAAATCCCGACAACAATCTAATGGGAACAGGCATGAAGCCAAATGGTGTTACAGTCGCACCTGAAGATGCAGAGCCAAGACTTCATTGTTATTGTTCTGGTCACTGTGCAACTGAGGGAGGCAACAATACCTGCAAGTAAGTCGCACTCTCAGTTCTGGTAGAAAAGCGCACTGAACGGTCTTCAAGATTCAGTAGCTGTGAAGTAGGGTACATGTTTGGATCTCCACACAGAGATGATTGCTTTGGTTTCTTAGGGACTCTATTCTCTCTCTGGTCACCATCTTTCCCTTATTGTTCTCAAAATCTTTTGGCCTCCCCTTAATATTATCTGCCAGAGCTATCTCCTGCCCCCCTTTTGGCCTTCTGATTTCTCCTTAAGTATTGCTCCTCAGTTCCCGAAACTCCTCCACATCTACACATCCTATGCTTGTCCCATGCCTCCTTTTTTGTGATCAGACCCAGGTAAATAAAACATTCATCATTAATTTACAAGTAATTAGAACATATTTCCTATTATTACATGTGGAATGATAAAATGTACACAACAAATGTAAGCAACGTTGCACTTGAAACATATCTGAAATCCCGGCCACACAATGTGACTAATGTTTATAGCTGTGGTCTGCGATTTTCATGTCACGGCTTTTACTAAATTAAAAATGCATTCCCGTAACCTCACAATTTCAGTAGGTTATTTTGGGCATTTCTGTTGACACTTGCTAATTTTAGCCTTTATTATGGCAGTATGATTTGGCAGTGCTTTTTTTTTGTGTCAATACATTTTATTGAAGTTATGCACACTCACATTTATTATTTTTAACTAGGAGCAGCTGCAAATTTGGTTTTCAGACTCTTAACATTTCTGCTTTTGTTTTGGCATTGCCTGCAGATTATGAAACTGTGCTATATATAGTAGGCCACCAAATGAACATGTTGAGGGTAATCTTCTGAGCAATTTCAACAAGGTCATAGAGGTGCTGATGATGCTGCCATGAGTTTGAATTCTTTGCGTTTGATGGGGAATATTGCAGAGCAAAGACTGTTGTGTATCTTCATTCTGCAACTCCTTAGTTTACCACGTCCTGCTTCCATAACATTTGGTGATACATACCTCTGGTCTTATTTTTAGGCAATCCATAACCCGTGATAGAATTTTCAACCAGTTAAAGTCCAAAATCGGAAATAATTTTTGTTTAGTTTAGAGATACAGTGCGGCAACAGGCCCACCGAGTCCGCTCGGGGCAATTTACAATTTTACCAAGCCAATTAACCTACAAGCCTGTACGTTTTTGGAGTGTGGGAGGAAATCGGAGCACCCAGACTTATTTGCCTACTGCCTATTATGCCTCCTGGCATGTAGGGCAGCAACGAAGGTTCTCCACTCCTTGTTGATTCCTTCAGTTGCTGTTTCTGTAACGTATGTGTTTTACGAGACAGGGTTGTTAGCCCTGTGCTCAACCTCCAACCTGGAGGACCAGTGGATCACTCTTCGTCTCGCCTCTACCCTTTGACCTGTCCAGCATGGGAGACCCTAACAGGAGACGAATCTCCCACTGGCATAGGTCTAGGGGTCACTGAGACACAAGCTCCCCGATCACGACAAGGTTGCAATTTAACGGGGAGGAGCACCCAGAGAAAATCCTTAAAGGTCACGGGGAGAATGTACAAACTCCGTACAGACAGCACCCGTAGTCAGGATCAAACCTGGGTCTCCGGAGCTGCAAGACAGCAACTCTACCGCTGCGCCACCGTGCCGCCCTTATCTTGCTGAATTATCTTCCTCACCACATCTTTGTGGAATTTAATTCAGCAAGGCTGCAGGGAGGGTTTTATTTCCAGTGCTAATTCTTCCTGATGCAAATTATCCTTTTGACTACTCCTTGGTCATCGCCCATTTAATTGCCAACATTGTTATTTCACTTGCTTAGAAAAACCCAACAAAACAAAACACAACTTTGTGTTGTTCTTGCTCTACCATTTTACCAATAAAAAATGACAAAAGGTTCATTGTGATAAGCTTTAACAAATCCCATTGCAAACCTGGTATATTCTCTGTCTTTGAATGTTACAAGACATTGGGCAAACTAGCAAACTATTCACAAATTGTAGTGCAATTCCATTGGCAGATGGAATTCCTATAGCTCAGTTCACACCAAGCATGATAGCATGGCTCATTCTATGATCACCTATTACCCTACTGATCTTTCCTCATTATCTTACTGATTTATTTTTCTTATACAGAACGAATGGTAATTGTTTTGCCATTATTGAAGAAGATGAAAATGGGGAAACTACCCTTGGTTCTGGCTGCATGAGACTAGAAGGAGCAGATTTCCAGTGCAAGGTAAGACTGATATTAGCTTCACAAATTGACCACAGTATTGAATGAAGCTACATTCTTATTTTTGCTGTGCACCTTGTGATGAGCCTTTCTGATCTGTATTTTTGATTTCGTTTTACTTTCATGTCAGTAGTTTATGCAGGATTAAAAATACATCATAGGCGTCATAAATTAAGTTTAGCTTCATTTAACACTGAACATTATTTAATCTGTTATTCCAAAACCTTGGCATTTACTATGACTGGTAGACTTGATTTGCTTTATCATCTCCAACAAAATAGACTTAAAATACCAGCTTGGAAACAAACATCACCACAACACAGTGTTGAAGTTCTTAAGGACTGTACGAGATTAAATAATACCTCACAAAGTGACCTGTTGACTTCCAGCCAGCAGGCTGTTCACTGAAGTCCACCATAATTAGTACCAGTGAGGAGACTGTTAATAGTCTAATTAATTTGGGAAGTTAATTAACCACAAGTACAAGGCACTCGTGATTCAGAAGTGTAACCACATCTCAAAGAAAAGGTAAAAAATCAACAGGGACCTGAGGGCCGCGATCCTACTGAGCATCCATGACCTGAAGAATAGCTGATGGATGGAAAGAGGATAGGTGGCCTAGCAACTGGCTGACAACCGTGACGTGCTTGGGTTCTTCAACGTTGACAAGGCTAACGATGACACAAATAGCTATGATCTCACCTAGCTGAGAGCCAAGAACAGAGGTGAACATCAAAAACAGAAGGGCAGTCAGCACAGCTGAAACAAACACTTCAACAAATGGGCTCCTTGGCCACGACTGCCCTTGACATGGGCACCATTGTCTCTACTCCCCATCCGTGTTATTCCTTGTCAAAGTCAAAACCACCATATGTGAACTACAAACTAGGAACAAATCCTTGCGAGCAGATGGTATCCCGGTTGGAATTCTCAAACTGTGGTGAGGAGATTCAGTATTAAGTCCACAACCTTATGGTCCACATCTGGAAAGAGGAAGCTATGCTAGGGGACCTCAAAATTGCAGTCTTCAAGAAATGAGTAACATCCTATTCCTTCGCTCCATAGATGCTGCCTCATCTGCTGAGTTTCTCTAGCATTTTTATCTACCTTTGATTTTTCCAGCATATCCAGTTCCTTCTTAAACATCCATCAGTGGTAAGTCTAGAGGGGCCCTCTTGGGAAAAGTCACCACCTTGGTGCTCCTCAACACAATCTGTAAAAAGCTGCTCCCCTAAATTACCATGGATTCCACCTAAAGGAGGCACAATGAACATGATCATTACTGCTCAGCAACTTGCAAAAAAAAACATAGAAGCACCAAACTCTCTACACTTGGTCATTTTTAACCTCTGACTGCATTAACCAGTCAACTCCTTCAATTTGGCGGCTGCACAATGTACCTCCATATTACATTTGCTTTATGATGGCATGTCAGCTTTGATTGAAACTAGAGGCTCGACTGCAGAGCCAATCTGTGTGGACAAGGGTCAAGCAAGGCCAAGTCATTTTTTTCAGTCCATGTCTTCACATTGCTGGTTCTGATTTGGTATGCTTGGCCTTCATTGGTCAAAGCATCGAGTATAAGAGTCAGGAAGTCACGTTACAGCTTTATAAGACTTTGGTGAGGTTGCATTTGGAGTATTGTCTGCAGTTCTGATTGCTCTGTTACAGCAGGGATGTGGAGAGGTTTACCACAATGCAGCCTAAATCAGAGCAAATTATCTGTGAGGAGAGGTTGAACAAACTTGGATTGTTTTCTCTGAAGCATCAGAGGTTGAGGGAATAACTGATAGAAGTATATAAAATTATGAGCAATAGTCAGAACTGTTTTCCCAAGATGGGATTGTTAAAGACTAGAGGGCTTTGCTTTAAGGCAAGAGAGGAAAATGGTCAAAGCAAGTCCTTTACACAGATATTGGTCGGTGCCTGGAATATGCTGCCAGGGATGGTGATGGAAGCAGATACAATAGTGTTGTATAAGAGGCTTTTAGGTAGACACATGAATATGCAGGGAATTAAGTTGCAAAGATCACATGCAAGCTGAAGGGGTTAGTTTAATTTGGCATCATATTCTTGGCAGACATAGTGGGCCAAAGGGCCTGTGCGCGTGCTGTACTGTTCTTTGTTCATCTTCAAAAAGCTTGCAACTGGAGTACACCCAATCTTTAGAACTAATGAAAAAAACAGTGCCTACATTCCAGAACCAGTGGAGCCATAACACGTGTTTCCATAATGCAGATTGGATATATCGTGATTGATGAAGTAGAGAACGCAATTGGCACTACCCGGGCCAAATTGGTTAGAGTGCAATTTCAATAGGAAACTAGAGAATCATTTAAAAGTCATTTTGGAAATTGACAACAGAAAAAAAAACTGGGAAGGAGAGAGTTTTTCATGTAACCTTCTCATAGTACCTTTAGCCACAGGGCCACATCTCACTCCCTCTTAAATATAGCCGATGAACTGGCCTCAACTACCGTCTGTGGCAGAGAATTCCAGAGATTCACCACTCTCTGTGTGAAAAATGTTTTTCTCATCTCGGTCCTAAAAGATTTCCCCCTTAATCCTTAAACTGTGACCCCTTGTTTTGGACTTCCCCAACATCGGAACAATCTTCCTGCATCTAGCCTGTCCAACCCCTTATGTAGGATTTCTTAGGAAACCAACATTTACGTTATAAGTATAACAGAATTACTTGTGTGTTTTTATGACTAACAGGAGTCAACTGGGAATTTGTTGTTTGTCACTAATTCCAGACTGTTTTCTGGGTGAACACAATGTTGATATAACTGAAAGGGTTACATAAATTATACAATAATTATAGGGATTTTAATCTACACCATAGACTGGGAAAGCTGAATTAACAGTAATAGCATGCAGTGCAAATTAATGAAAATAATGAGATTGTGGTAATTGATAAACTGGTAGTCGGGGACCTTTTAGTGAGCAGTGGTCTTAAATAAATGCAAGTGCTTTAGTTCAGTCTGAAACCAGCGTTTAAAATCTAAATAATTCAAAATACAAAGGTGTGGGTCAGCTCTGGATTTGGAAACTGCACTAAACAAGCAGCATCAATCGTTTAAAGAATTAAAAGCTCTTTTTCACGGGAAAAAGACCAATTTGAAAAGTCGTTTCAGCAATGGTCGATAAGTTAAAGATGGTGCTAAGCCAAAGGAAAGGCTTTTAACATTGACAGTAAAACAGCAATCTTGAATGTTGTGGAAATTTCACAATTCAGCACAGGAGGGCCAGGGCATTAATGAGGAAAAAGCAAGGTAGAATATAAGAGTTGCCCAGAAAAAAAAAACATGAAACCAGGCTGCAAACACTTTTGAAAGAATGGAAATACGGCAATGAAGAAATTAGCAACGGTTGTTGTAAGTCCTTTACAGTTTGAGACCGGCAACATTATATTGAGGAATAAGACATAGCAGGGACAATAAACACATTACATCACTGTTTACTGAAGAAGACTCCAAACGTACTCTGGAGGTAATGGAAAACTGCAGGTGGGACAGAGTGAGTTAGGAGCTTGAAGAAATTTACATTATTATTGGAGGAATTAATGAAATTGAAAATAAGTAATTCCCCAGCAGCTGATGAAATTTACCCTATGGTTTTGAATGAGGTATCTGGAAATAGGCAAAATGGATTATCCTCTACTAAAATTTAATAGGTTCTAGAAATATTCCCATAGATTTATGAAAGCAAAATCAAGCAATATGAATACAATTAAGCTGTCTGTCCACAGTGCTCGGATAAAGGGCACAACATTTAGTTACACCCTTGATATAACATTGAAGTTCGATTAAAGATAGTTTCAAAGATCTTCAAGGAGGTAGATGGGAGGTCAGGACTGTACTATAGCTGATGAGAGGACCGTTCAGTTGCCTGATAACAGCTGGGAAGAAACTGTCCCTGAAACTGGTGGTGTGCGTTTTCCTCCGTACCTCTAGCTTGATGTGAGAGGCCAGAAGAGGAAGTGACCAGGGTGAGACTGGCCCTTGATAATGCTGGTGGCCTTGCCAAGGCAGCGTGGTGTAGATGCAGTCAATGGAAGGGAGGTTGGTTTGTGTGATGGTTTGGGTTAGGTCCAAAACTCTCTGCAATTTCCTGCGGTCTTGGATGGAGCTGTTCACAAATCATGCTGTGATGCATCCCGATAAAATGCTTTGTATGGCACATCAGTAGAAGGTGGTGAGAGTTGTTAGGGACATGCTGAACTTCCTAAGCCTTCTAAGGAAGTAGAGGCATTGGTGTGCTTTCTTGACCATTGCGTTGATATGGCTGGTCCAGGACAAGTTGCTGGTGATATTTACTTCTCTAAGAACTTGAATCTTTCAACCATCTCCAATTCGGCACCATCAAATGCACACTGGGGTTTGTGTACCCCTTTGCTTCCTGAAATCGATCATAATCTCCTTTCTCTTGCTGACATTGAGGAAGAGGTTGATGTCTTGGTACCCGGTTACGAGGTACTCCACCTACTTCCTGTATGGGTTGATTGATGGGGTGCATTCGGATGTTTAGGATGACATTTGAAAATGTCCTGTACATGTTTATTATTAAAAGTTATTGTAAATTGTGATGGGTCTAATATACTGGCATGGACTGAGGATTAGTATATTTTATATACTATATAAAATACAAGGCCAAATATTTTAGTTAAGTTTAGAGATACAGCGCGGCAACAAGCTCTTCAGCCTACCAAGACCATGTCGACCAGCGATCCCTGCACATTAGCACCTTCTGACACTAGGGGTAATTTACAATTTTACCAAGCCAATTAACTGACAGACCTGTACATCTTTGGAGTGTGCAAGGAAATCGGAGCACCCGGAGAAAACCCTTGCCGGTCACAGGGAGAATGTACAAATTCCATACAGACAAGCTCACGTAGTCAGGATCGAACTCGGGTCTCTGGCGTTGTAACTCTACCACTGTGCTACCGTGCTGCCCTCTTCTTTATATCTTCTTTACCAACCAACCCACTTGTGTTGCTGGTTTCAGGGAGCTCGTTGTACCCCAAGACCCCTCTAGAAATCAGTGGTCCTGCCATTTACATTTGGTCCTTGCATTCGGCCCCCTAAAACACACCTCATCACATTTGTCTGGATTTAGTTCCATCTACCATTTCTCGACCCCGATTTGGCTTATATATGCATTTATTTATGTGGTGTTTAGCATACTATTTATGTATTCTTTGGAAGTAGATTATAGTTTAATAAATGTATCCTTTGTCTCTACATTTTTTTAATACCTTGATTTTGAAATAATGTTCTAAGCTACATTTTTAATAGGATGCAATAAAATGAATAATCTTATTTTACACTAGTAACATATGATGAAAATAATTAACTGAAAAGGATCTAAAAAGTGTGTCTTTGCCTATTTTTGTGTAATCTTTAAAGTAAATGCACTAGTGGGACTATCTAAGTAACTCTAGTGTTGTCCCTTTTGAAATATATTTCCAAATGAAATGTTTTACAATTCACTTTTATTTCTGTTCAAAACACCACACAAATTTGAGTGTTAATCATAAAATGATTAATATTTCCAGTGTTTCATTTTTATTTAATTAAATACCCCCAATTATCATAATTTGAGCTTTCCTCTGGTTATAACCTAAAGCACACGCATATATCTCTAATCTTATTAGCTGTGGTATCTGGTTGCTTATGCAATTGTATAAGATAGCACATTATGTTTTGTATACAGAGTAGAAAGTTGCTATATATTCTAGTTTATTAGTGCTGGCATTTCATTACAGTGTTGGGGAAGTGCAGTATTGGAGGTCTGCATATATGGAGGCACTAAGCTCCAATCTGCTTGTTTAAGTGAAGAAACTATGGCATTGTTTATAAGGAACAAGAGCGATAAATAGGTGCGACAGTAACACAGTAGAGCTGCTGCCTCACAGCGCAACGATATGTGTTCAATACTGACCTCTGGTGCTATCTGTGTGCATTGTCTTCCTGTGACTGCATAGGTTTTCTTCCATGTGCTAAAGACATGTAGATTGGGAGGATGTTTGGCCACTGTATATTGCATCTAATATATGGAATAATGGAATCTGAGGAGAGTTGATGGTTATGTGGGGAGAATAAAGTGGTATTAGTGTCAGAGTACTTGATGGGTATTGCAGACTGGGTGGGCTGAAGGCCTCTTTCTGCACTAGATGTCTTTGTTTGTTGGTTCTTTAGATAACAATTTATTTTTGCAGCCAGCTCTGCCAAAACATTCTGTTTCATCCAGTTGCTGTTTATAGGATTGGAAATTGACCCTTGTATTTTCCAGTGAATCACAGTAACATCAATGGATAATTCATTGTCATCATTGAAACCTCGAGTTTTTCTGCCACCAACCATACTGTTCTTCAGCTGGTGTTATTGCAACCAGGTTACATTTTTACTTGGCTCCAGCTCTAAATATAAACATACTGTACATCTTTAGATTATCTTTGCAGTGAACTTGTGTGGTATCTCCTGAATTCCGTACTATTTCTTAAAAATATTTATTTTGCCTTTCCAAGCAGTCATTTTGAGTATTCCTAGCTTCTCCTGTATTTCTTCTGCCTCCAGTGAGTTTACAATAGCATCACTCGTTAGTTTTCTGGAAGAGCAATCTCTCCGATCGTTCTGAGCAACCAAGGGTATTGCACGTCTTAATTCTTCACAACTGTGCTGCAATCAAACATCAAGCTTCTGATGGAAACGCCAGCACTTTATTAATTGCCCTGCTTGGGCTATTTTGAGGAGAGATAAGAGTCAACCACTTTATTTTGGATGTGAAAGTAAAAGAAATCCCCAGAAAGACTTATGGGTCTTTACAATATGTGCCTTTACAACAAATTAGATTTTGCCGTTCAATGTCTGTGGATCACTGGTGTTGAATCATTGCTGCAGAAGCTTCTCTGATTTACAAGGAGGGTTGCTGATTGTTTCATTGATTTGGCGTCCATTTACATATGCAAATGTTCCACGTTTAGACTGTGTTCTTATGGCACGATGATTTTGAGGAGATGTTGTGTGACATGGGGTGAAAATCCCACTAGGTTGGGTTTGTTTTTATGGTACCGAATCATTTTGTATCCTCAATTTGAAATCAATGACTACACGTAATGACATTTTTATCTTAAATTATATTCAATTCACCCCTCAAGACACAGCAAAATAAGGCTAAGATATGCACCTATTTCAGCTACTGTTTCACAGCCTGCTCCACTCCCTTGCCCTCCCATTGATAATGCCTACACAGCTCTAGGGTCTAACATTTCTCCACAGCTCAGCCGACCCTGGAATTGATTAAAAACTCATTCTTTTTTCATATTTTTTTAATCTTCTTACTCATTATGGTAAATCATGTGATCATTAAAGAATGGAACACTTTATTTTTAAAGGGCCGTTTTCAACATCAAGCATTGGCAGTTTCTGAGCTCTACTTGCGAGCATAACAGGATGTAATCGATCCCAGCTATCAAATTAAAAATAACTTGTTTCTCACTGCGAAGTTAACACACTTTTGTTTTCATTAACCAGGTACTTACAATGGATTACTTCCTATTGGGGGTATCCTGTCTGCAGAAATAGATATATATTGCATGTTTTGCAAAGGTTTAAGCATCAGTCTTTTGGAGTTGCATTGCCAGACAGTGGTTATTTGAATTATTTTTTAAAGAAGCACCAATTTTAAATTGGCTTCACTCTCAGCGCTGTTGAAAATCCCATTCTAATAACTTAAGATAGTAAATAACAGTTTTCATTTTATTATTACAAATTATGGACAATTTGAATAAATAACTATTTGTCTTTGATCAAATATTGAGTGGTACCGTCTGTTTGACTGGTCATTCCTCACTCATTTGGGCTGAGTTAATAGATCATCATATAGGTAGGTTGTTGACAAAGTCTGTGAAAAATCTTGGTGGACCTCGATCCATAGCACTAACCTGCCTTGAATTTGACATTACATTTCAGAGGTCATGTTAGTCAGACCTTCTAAAAATATAAGTATCCAATCCGGGAAGTGTTTTTTTTGTTTCTTTACAAATATTTTTCACTTCGGTAAATATTAAAGTCAGGAAAGTAGTCTGGGAATTTGTGCAAAAATGCACTTCAGGCGCCTTGTATTCTCTTTACAGTGCTCTAGTCTCATCTTATATTGTGGTCATTTTGATTAGATTACTCAAATCATGTAAACACTGTTGGTGTAGTACCACTATTGAGGAGAACTCTCATAACAACAGCTATTCATATCATTTCATCATGGTTTCTTCCAATCAGTTTTAAATCATGGTGGAATCGGCAGAAATGTGGACGTTCTATTGATATATCTATTTGGTACATAGTGAATAACATTAGTGGTGCTCCTCGTACCAACATCTTTCTTCTTTTGATATCCATTTGAAACCACATTAAACAGTTCACTGTGTTGCTATGCAGAACCATGCAAATATCGTATCACTAAGATCGCCTAATTTCCCTCCCATAACAAAAAGCAATTCTGCCCCTGCTTCTGCACATCGGCTGCAGAGATCTCATTGTTAACTAGAAACCAAGTTTCTTTTGCAGAACCTGACTTCAGAGGGACTCTTTCTTCCTTGTTCGTCCTTCCCCTCACCCCTTTTCACCATTATAAGCAATGAATTAAAAACACCTTGTTTGCAAAAATACAGCGCAAGGTATTTGCCACCAAGCACTTGAAATCATTGCACTCAATGAAAATAACATTGTGAGACATGGGGTGTTTAAGAAGGAACTGCAGATGCTGGAAAATCGAAGATGGACAAAAATGCTGGAGAAACTCAGTGGGTGACGCAGCATCTATGGAGCGAAGGAAATGGGCGACGTTTCGGGTCGAGACCCTTCTTCAGAGGTTCTCTAATTCAATGAGACTTCATTACCACAGACGGCAGTTGAGGCCAAGTCAATGGATATGTTTAAGTTGGAGATAAACAGATTCTTGATAAGTAAGGGTGTCGGAGATTATGGGGAGAAGACAGAAGGTTTGAGAGAGACAGATAGATCAGCCATGATTGTATGGCAGAATATTTGGAACCTAGCAGGTACATCATTTTAATATTGGTTCTCCCTTCTGCAGGATGCAACAAAAGTGAGAAAACGGAGGACAATTGAATGCTGCAAGACGGACTTTTGTAACAAGGATTTACATCCAACTCTTACTCCAATTACTACCCCAGGTAAACTATAGTTAGAGCTTGCAATGTCTAAATGTCTGAACCTTTCCAGCTCATCAGAAAGAGTTGATGTTCTTAATTAAAGTATAGCACTTTAATTGGAACTGTGCTAAAGATTTAATGATTCAAGTTGGTAGTGCTTACTAGTAAAGCAGGTTGAAATGGCTCTTACATATTATGTTAATTTTATAATATAGTTTTGCTTGGTATATCAATTCCTCCACCTATTAATTAGCTGGAAACATTACTTTATCTGCATTAAAACACTTTATCTTTCAAAGCAGGCTGATGCCCATGATTTACACCCAGTTTTACAGAGCCTTCATTCAGCTAATATAATTTGTATTACATTTAACCCATCAATTCTGTGACATTACGTTTGCAATTTTCTTTATTAGTCTGCACACATTTAAATGTGCGATGTGTGCTGTCTTTGCAACATTTATCTAATGCACTCTGATAAAGCTTTAGTAGTATAACAATACAATATACCTGCAATACATGTGAATGGCCAAGTCAGCAGACCAGCGTAACATTTTACAGTTGTTTGCGAAGGAAAGACACAGAATGCTGAAGTAACTCAACAGGTCAGGCAATACCCCAAAAGATCATGGATAGGCGATGTTTCAGGCCGGCACCCTACTTCAGACTGATTGCAGGGGTGAGGGTAAAGAAAGCTGGGAAGAGTGGAGGAATGTTGCAGTTAATGAAGCACAGAGAGAATTCCTGTGTGTTACAAGCTAAGGTGTAAACAGGTGCAGAACTGTGTGACTACTCCATTGCTCACAGTGCGATTGTTATACCCATAGAGGATTTCATAAACAATTACCTTTATTAAGAGTTTATGCACAACCTGGCATGAATATTACACAGCTTATTATTTTGCATACACAACTGAATTCTAGTGCGACTACTATTCTTTCCAAAATTATAAATTTCTATTTGCTTGAAGTAATACGTGCACATCTTGTCAATCATTAATTGTAATAGTAAACATTTAAATTAGTTATATTCCTTTACAGAATTATTTAAGAACTACCCTTCCAACTATTAATTCAAGTACCAGTTCATGTGCTTTGCTCACAAACTGTTATGGACATTTTTGCTGAACTCTTTCATCAACTTTAGAAGGTGGATTCTGACGTCAGATTAGCTTAGATAGATCTTTACCAGTTATGAAAGATACCTGTATACTTGAACTGCAATTGTGGTCAATGCAATTGGACAAATTTGCAACGGTGTATTAAATTGCACTTGATTGTTTATTATTTTTTAACGTGCCCTTTCATTGCGAACAGATGGACTATTTGATGGTGACGTCCACCGGTTAGGCCTGTTAATCTCTCTGATTGTCTGTATCTTTGTGCTGATCATCATCACAACTGTTTTCTACTTCAGGTAAACACATACTCAAGTTTATTTCAAATAGACATCAAGTCACACGTGCTTCATTTGATTTTATTATTGTGGTTGCTTGAATGTTTTTAATTTACCTACTATAAAATGTGCGGGAATCGCTGGTCGGCACGGACTAGGCACTGTATCTTTAAACTAAACTAAATGCAAAATCTATGATTTTAATTGCTATTCGTGAGATACTAGCCTTTTATGCAGAAAAGTCTTCTTTGGCCTAGACAGCTGTTTATTTAAAAGGACAAAACTAAAGATAATGTCACTAAACTAAACGGTAGTAGATTAGCTAAGGCCATAAGGCCAAAACATTTTTCACACTGAGAGTGGTGAATCTCTGGAATTCTGCCACAGAAGGTAGTTGAGGCCAGTTCATTGGCTATATTTAAGAGGGAGTTAGATGTGGCCCTTGTGGCTAAAGGGATCAGGGGGTATGGAGAGAAGGCAGGTACGGGATACTGAGTTGGATGATCAGCCATGATCATATTGAATGGCAGTGCAGGCTCGAATAGCCTACTCCTGATCCTATTTTCTATGTTTCTATATTAAGCCATACCAGGCTAAGATGCAAGCATCACAATACTTTCTATTGCCCTTCTTTAGAAGATTGAGAAAATCCTTGTGGGTTTGTAAAAACTTATCTGACATGTCAGAAAGTAAATGGACTGATATACTTTCTTGATCACCTCAACAGTATGAAGGGATCAGGTTAGGTTGCTGTTGATATAGATATTTAGGAATATGAAGCTGTCGATCATCTCTGCAGCAGTTTTGTTCTGAGGACAGGGTTCTGGCCACTCCCTCACATCCTCGTCAACTGCCAACTCTTTGACTTGCCCGTGTTAAGGGCTGCTTTGTTGTTCCGACACAATGATACCCGGTTCTCAGTCTATTTCCTATATCTTTAGGGACGAGATTATTTTTATTAGGACGGCACAGTGCTAGAGTTGCTACTTTGCAGCGCCGGAGACCCGTCCTTGATCCTAACTACGTGTGTTGCATGTGCAGAGTTTGTACGTTCTCCCTGTGACAGCGTAGATTTTCTCCAGGTGCTCCGATTTCCCCCCCCACATTCCAAAGACATGCAGTTTTGACGGTTAATTGACTTCTGTAAAATTGTCCCTAGTGCGTAGATTAGAAGTAGTGTACGGGTGTTGAATGATTTGTTGAGGGCGTAGGTTTTTTTGAGTAGTGTACGGGTGATTGCTGGACAGTGTGGACTCGGTGGACCGAAGGGCCTGTTTCCACTCTGTATCAAAACATTGTCTCGTGATTGTGGATCCAACCACCAACAGTGGTATCATTGTCATACAAAAACCCTGTGTGGCACTCTCCTTGACCACTCGATCATTGGTGTGCAGGGCCAAGAGCAAGGGACAGCCCGCACACAACCCAGTGATTGTACCAGTGCTGAGGGCCAGAGTGGAGGAAATGTGGCCACCAATTCTAACCGACTGAGGCCCACCTGTCAGGAACTCCAGAAGCCAGTTGCAGATAGAGGCCCCAAGGCCAAGGTCCAGAGGTTTAGGGATGAGATTTGTTGTTGTGCTGACGTGTAGTCATCTTGACATAGGTGTTCATATTGTTACGGTGATCCTGGGCTGAATGCCATGCAGGAGTGCTGGCATCGTCCATAGTCCCATTTTACCTGTAGATAAATTGCAAGGGATCTAGATTGTCAGGAAAACAGGCGGAAAATTGTCAGTCTTTTTGAAGCTCTTCATTATGGTCGACGTTAGTCCACCGGGCGATAGACAGGTCAATTTACTTTTGATAGACACAAAATGCTGGAATAACTCAGCGAGACAGGCAACATCTATGGAGAGTAGGAATGGGTGACGTTTCGGGTCGAGATCCTTCAGACACTTTTATTGTGGAAGGGAATGATGGAGATTCCTTGAAGCAGATGAAAACAGTAGACTGTTGAAGTGAGTGGTTGAAGATGTCGGGGAAGACTGTGGCCAATTGATTAGCACAAGATTGGGAACCCCTTCAGGGACTCTGTCCTAACTTGCTGCTTTCCGATAGTTTACCTTTGTGAGACCAGTTCTCACTTCCACCACCAAGATATATGGAACAGAGCGAGCAGGTTGGGGGAAACGTGCTTTGGTGGAACTTTGTTTGCCTGTTCAAAATAGGCATAAAAGTAATTGAGCTTATCCAGTGTAGATGTGTCTACGTCATAGATCACCCCTGATTTTGGCTTGCAGCTCATGATATATTTAGGCACTGCCACGGTCCAAATGCTTGAATTGAGCCTCCAGCTTGTTTTGGAACCCTCTCTTCACATTTTTGATAGCCTTGCGGAGATTATACTTCGCCTAATACAGTGCGGGATCCTCCTTCTTGAAGGCCCTGGATCTGCACTTTCGCAAAGAGTGTATTTCCCTATTGATCCAAGGTTTCTGGTTCGGAGAGACACTCATTGTCTTTGTCGGAATCCAATCGTCAATGCATGTTTTAATGAAACCAGTGACGACTGAGGTACCCCTATTTCAGGATGGATGAAGTGGTCTGGAACATATTCTTAAAGTATTACACTTTTTAATGGCACTTTGCATTTCAATCTCAGTCTGTAAGTTGGCAGAAGTAGCAGCAACAGATGATCAGACTGGCCTCAATGAGGGCAAGGGACGGAGCGGTCAGCCTACTTTGGTGGTGAGGTGGCAGTGGTTAAGAGTGTTAACCTCTTGGGTGGGGAAGGAGGCAAGCTGATGGTATTTGGGGTGTGTTTGTTGAAGTCACCGGCAATGATGAATTTTTTCATCAGAGTTTGCATCCTCAAGAGAGATGACATCCAAGTATAAGTTGTCCTTGCTCTGAGCTCCACAAGCTTGTTCTCGAGCGATTGAATGCTAGCTGACAGTATGCTGGGGAGGGGTGGGTTCTCTTTTTCTCTCTTCAAGCAGTACCTTGAGCCCCCACCTCCCTCCAACAACCACAATGCTTTATCTTGTTATCACTCACAGCTATGCCGGTAGTATCGGATCTAATAAAGATCAATTTGTAATAAAGAAAGATTTATTATAAAATCAATTATGCATTGTGGTGTGCAAAAAACAGATTAATAGCAAAGAATGCTTAATATCAATTATTTTTCAGGTACAAAGGACAGGCAGATAGACGGCGTTACAACCGAGATCTTGAACAGGATGTAGCCTTTATTCCTCCAGGCGAGTCACTGAAGGACCTAATTGACCAGTCGCAGAGCTCGGGTAGTGGCTCTGGTCTCCCTCTGTTGGTAAGAACACTAATTACACAAGTACCGATTGAATCATCTTATAGTTTGAGCTGGATCGCTCTCCAGGGCATTTGTCGCTTGTTTAAGTGCTCATTTTGTCCAATCATTAGATTTCGCCAATTTTCACAAAAGTTGGCAAGTACCCGGTAAATAACATCCAACACATGAATATTCTAACGTGGATCTTTAAGCAGTTAAAGCCCTGTCCCACGGTACGAGTTCTTCCAAGAACTCCCCCGAGTTTAAAAAAAATCAAACTCGTGGTAAGCACGGAGAATGAACGTAGCGGTTATGTCGGAGCTCGGGGATGCCTCCTAGCGGCTCGTAACGCTAACGGCAGGTACTCGGGAAGACTCGCTAACGGCAGGTAAGCACGGGAAGACTCGTGAAAATTTTTCAACATGTTGAAAAATGTCCACGAGAGCCCCGAATACTGACGAGTGGCCATTACCCTAAATCTCCGAGTTCGAATCAGGGCAAACTCGGGAGAGCTCTTGGAATGAACTCGTACTGTGAGACAGGGCTTTTACAAAAAAATTACCCTGTGTGTGTCGCAAGCACAAATTCATGATTCAGAGATCAAGACAGAAATAATACCGTACTTTCACTCATTTAAGCACAAACCCCAAACTGTTAGTGTGTGGGATTAAAAATGAATTCATTATATTTGTTTATTTACTTAGTATGATAGATTTGATTAGCTAAGTAAAACTATTTTAGCTGCCATCCCACCACCTGATTCCAGCAGTGTTTTAGTATTTAAATAATGTCACTATTTTTACCTTCACTATAACCCTTAACTCATTCCTACTCTCTGTGTACAGTAAAGGTTCCTGATCTCGGGCTTCAAATTTCAACATTTGGCTCTAAGTTTTATATTCTTGTTTTACCGTGACAAACTTCTACCTCCTTCTAGCTTCACATTCACTGTCTCCTTTCAAGGCTTAACTTACCTTGCTCTATATTTTCACTGCTAGTTTGTAGTTCTATGATAGGAAATCAGCTTTTTGACCCTCTCCATTATTTGAGAATTTCCATTTGGAAAAAAAGGGAAGAACTTTTATCGGAGAGAATCAGGCTCTATGTTATTCAGGACCAGCGTGGGATTTATTTTGATGATCGAGTTTGCAACAGATAATTTAAAATGACTTCAAGTAAAACTCAAAGGTAGACAAAAATGCTGGAGAAACGCAGTGGGTGAGGCAGCATCTATGGAGCGAAGGAATAGGTGACGTTTCGGGTCGAGACCCGAAACGTCACCTATTCCTCCGCTCCATAGATGCCTCACCCGCTGAGTTTCTCCAGCATTTTTGTCTACCTTCGATTTTTCCAGTATCTGCAATTCTTTCTTAAACATCAAGTAAAACTCAAGTCTTTTCGGAGTGGTAAGTGCTAACCAACTGCTAAAATATTGAAGAGAGCAGTGAGCTTAGAAAGTGTAGGGGAGATGGTATCTCCAGAATGGTGCATATTAGCCACGTTGACATTCAGTCGAAAACAATGCAAAACATTGGCTTTTAAATTTAAAAAATGCCCCGCAGATCTTTTTGTCATTGCAGATCCAACAACAATCCCCTGTGTCTGTTATGACAGGAATTTTATATTGATACATTGCACCAGCAATTTGATCAGATTTATTTATTCCATCGAACGTGTCCAAAGACAGGCAGCTCGATTTGTTACTAACACCTATGAGAGAGAAGCGAGTGTCACCAAACTTCTGAATTTTCTGGGGTGGAACCCTCTCCAAGACACGACGTGAAGCTCACCGTTTGACCTGTTTTTACAAAATGTTAAATGGTCAGCTCGATATAGATTACATGACCTACACTAAACCCAAACCAATTAGGAGCAGACGAGGGCATTCGATCCAATTTGTGATCTCAGCTACAAAGACAGATGTGTACAGCAATTCGTTCTTCCCCCGCACAATTAAAGCATGGAATAATCTCCACCCTACTATAGTTACCCAACCAGATGCAACTAAATTTAAAGTAGCTCTTTCTTCCCATTAACCCTTTCTGGCTTAAGTCCTCCCTCCACCACCTCCAGTTTAAATTCCATTTGGAATATTTTGGAAGACCAAGAACCAAGAACAATGATTTTAAACTTGCAAACTGGAGTTTCAAGTGCGTCAGCATACTTCCATTCTGGGAGGTATTCCGGCCATTAAAGCACACTGATATGTTTTAAAATGCTGCTGTTTTTTTGTTGCTGAAGTGCAGTGGAAACTACTTAATATATTGGCTCAGGCTTTTTTTCCTACAGTGTTCTGGTGCCAATTTGTTAAATACACTCAATATTTTTTGAAGAATATGGAGAAGAACAATCAAACATTGCCTTGTCTTGAAGCGACATGGTGAAATAATAATGAAACAACTCCTTAAATGCCTTAATCGGCAAAACTAAATTATTCAGACTAATATACTTTTGTCTATTCTGTGAAATATTTATACTTTTGGTGTCGCAAGTTTAAAAAAAAAAAAGTTAAATTAAAAAAAAAAAGAAATATGTCGCCTTTATGTCATCTTGTAAACAGGTAAGATGTAACATTTGAATAGGCAGGGAAAGTATCAACAATTATGAAGTAGTAAAGAGGAGTAGAGGGTGTTGTATCACTCTCCTCGCCCGCTCACCTTTCAAACAAGCTTGCTTTGTAATGACCCATTCAAGAAATTTTTAAGGCAATAATTTTACCAAAATAAATTTAATAGACTGTCAATAGGGACGAGTATTAAAACAGGTAGTCATTATACAGAGAGGATAATTGGCTTGCAGAGTAACACATCTACAGTCTGAAGAAGGGTCCTGACCCAAAACATCACCTACCCATGTTTTATAGAAATGCTACATGACCCACTGAGGTCCCCTGGCACTTTGGGTCTTTTAAAAAAATAAACTAACATCTGCAGTTCCTTGTTTCTACCAGAGGAGGCCATTGAATCCGATAAAATCTATAGATTCAAGAAAATATGCGTTTGTGACATGAGGAGGAATTGTGGAGTAGTTGGGGAGTTGAGGAATTGGGTTTATGACGGGTGCTATCCAGTAACCTATTTGAAAGCAGAAATTCAACATACAGCTAACCAGAAATGTGAACTCTTATTGTGCTCTTGTCAAAAGAATTGAAGGATTGGATATTTTGATTGATGATTGAGTTAAATCAAGAGCAAACATTTTTCATTGGCTTTTGTTAATTAAGGATAACGGTACCACCAGGAAGAACAATGTAAACTAAATAATTTTTCATTTTTTAGTTGATAGTTGATCTCTTATCCAAACAATTTGTGATATGGACATTTCATATTCCAACCCTGTCTCAATTCTGTTTAGTTTGTAAGAAAAAATATACAGTTCTGTCTAAGATTAAGTGAAGATGTTACAGATCTCTGGGTGCTATTGTTGTTCACCCATTGGAGAATTGAAAAGCCATTATTGTTTTGACCTCAACTTTTATTGCCAACATTGACCTGCATTGTCTCCCTCCCTCCCTCCCTCCTTACAGGTGCAACGTACGATTGCAAAGCAGATTCAGATGGTCCGCCTAGTGGGAAAAGGCCGCTATGGTGAGGTGTGGATGGGGAGATGGCGCGGTGAAAAGGTGGCAGTGAAGGTGTTCCCTTCTGCAGAGGAAGCCAGCTGGTTCCGTGAGACTGAGATCTACCAGACAGTGCTAATGCGACATGAAAGTATTTTAGGTGAGCTGGCCTGACAATCTGATCCGTATACACTGTATGCAAGATGTGAAGGAAGGATTCTCATTGCTACTATTTCCCACTGTTCGCACTCCATTATTTTAGCCATTCATGGGATATGGGTCTCACTGGCATAGCCAGCATTTATTGCACTTTACTAATTACCTTTGAGATGTTATTAATTGTTATAAATGGAAATTGGGCTGTGGCGTTTGTTCTAAACTCCACCGTTCAGCAGAGTAGGTCAAGATGCTGCTAACTCTTTATACTTTCTCAGTAGTTAGGAATCCTATTCCTGTGATTTGACGGCTCTGGCCCTATACTCGCTGGATTTTAGAAGGATGAGGAGGGACCTCATTGAAACTTACCGAATAGTGCAAGGCCTAGATAGAGTGGATGTGGAGATGATGAAAGACAGCCAGTTTATGGCAGCATGAGGGAGGATGTTTCCACTAGTGGGAGTGACTAGGACTAGAGGCCCTAGCCTCAGAATAAAAGGACACACCTTTAGAAAGGAGATGAGGAGGGATTTCTTTAGTCATTTTGCATCCTGTGTCCCACCCCTCCCTCATGCTGCTGTACACTGGCTGTCTTTCTTCCTCCCTTGTTCTTGATGCAGTCTTGACCCAAAACTCCTACTTACCTTTTGGCTCCACGGGTGCTACTTGACCTGCTTAGTTCTTCCGGCATTTATATTTTACTAAGGATTCCAACATCTACCGTCTCTTTTGTCTTTGAAAAAAAAAATGAGCTGAATATACTCGGTTATCTTTTTACATCTAATCTATGAAAGCAAAGCTGCTCCTATGCCAGGTTTGACGAAAGTAGGATCAGAGGGGCTGATTTTCCAGCAGAATGTCGGGGATCTGATAGGGCCTTTTCCACTCAGATAGTGATAAGTACTTAAGAGTCATAGAGTCCTGCAGCGTGAAAATAGGCCCGTTGGCCCAACTTGCCCATATCGACCAACATGTCTCATCTAAACTAGTCCCACCTGCCTGCATTTGGCCCAAACTTGGAATGTACTGCTGAAAAAAAAAGTAGCGGAATTGTAGACTCACTGACAACATTTAATTATGTAAATAAGAACTTGAATTGCCTTGGCATAGATGGCTATGGGCCAAGTGATGGAAGCTGGGATTACTATGGATGGTGTCCACTGGTTGGTGTGGACATGGGTCAAAATGTCAGATTGCATGCTATTTAATGACTCTAATCCCAGCATAACTAGGCTCAGAAAAGAACACTGCATCGAGTGCACAGAGCTCAATGACAAACTTGCCACACTTACATAAGTCCAGTGTTTAATTGGTCATCAGAATGTCAATCAGCCACAGCCAGATTAATTTAGCCCAAAGTATTTTTCAATGAGTGCAAATAACTTTGATCTGTTCATTTCTAATTTAACATAATTTTCCTTTTCTATTCGACAATATTTCTTCATCACAATGTGGAAGCTTATGTTTTGTTTAGTTTGTTGTCACGTGTACCGAGGTACAGTGAAAAGCTTTTTGTTGCATGCAATCCAGTCAGTGGAAAGACTATACATGATTACATTCGAGCCATCCACAGTGTGCAGATACATGATACCGGGAATAACATTTAGTGCAAGATAAAGTACAATAATGACCAATTAAATATAGTCCAGGAGCCTGTCTCCATTGAGGGTGACAGTAGCTCAGTAGTTGATAGTAGCTCTCCAGTTGTGGATAGGATTTATTCATGAACGTGGTAACATATTGCATAAGGAGGCATGTGCCAATCTTTATATTTACCATTTGATTTTTCACAGGATTTATTGCTGCGGACATTGAAGGCAAAGGTTCTTCGACCTGGCTGTACCTGATTACAGATTACCATGAGAATGGCTCGCTGTATGACTACCTGAAGTGCACAGTGCTCGATACCAAAGCCCTACTGAAGTTGGCTTACTCTGCCGCTAGCGGTCTCTGTCACCTCCACACGGAAATCTACGGCACACAAGGCAAGCCTGCCATTGCACACCGTGACTTAAAGAGCAAAAACATCCTGGTGAAAAAGAATGGGACCTGCAGTATTGCTGACCTCGGCCTAACCGTAAAGTTCAACAGGTAATGAATAACTTCCTGACTCTGAAAACACATCCATTTGTTTAAATCAGACTCTATAACGTTGAGGACTGGGTTTGAGTAATGTTATAATACTTTAAATGGAGATAAAAATACAAAGCACACGAACAATTCTGAGCAGCAAATGAAGAATTATAAAATCGTTCACACACACAGCTTCTAAATATGGGGACGCCCCAGTTAGAGATGGCCTAACATGGAAACTTTTGACTTTATGTAAATCCTCCCATAGATTTTTAAAACATCTTTCCAGATAGTAATAATAACATGTTATTATCCTTATCCAGTTGTAAAATATCCTTTTACAACTGGATGCAGTATTAATTCCACTAGTTTAATTATGAGCAGTTAGGGTGAATATTTGATAAAATGAAAGAATTAAGGGCCTGTCCCACTTGGGCGACCTAATGAGCCCTCGACTCATATTCGCAGCATGGTCGACTCTACGTCCTAGGAGGTCTTGGTAACTCTCCTTCATGCTCGAGAGAAGTCCCCGCGTACTCGAAGCCTCAGCTACGTCGCGGCGTATTTTTCAACATGCTGAAAAATGCCCACGAGTAAAAAAAGGTCGCCATGGACAAAATCGAGTGTTTTTACTCGTAGGTTTAGTCGTAGTAGGTCGGCATGTTAGTTGTAGGTAATCAAAGGTAGTCAAAGGCAGTCGCAGATAGGTAATCAAAGGTAGTCAAATTTCCTGAAAGGCAGTCGCAGATAGTCTTCATCATGGTTGAAGGAGATCGAAGGGGTTCGAAGGAGGACGGCTTTTTCAAACTCTCATACTACTCTTCGGTGTCGCCAATTTTCCCGCAAGTGAAGTGTAGCAAGTGTATGTAGTAGTAGTAGCTAGTCGAAGCAGACCAGGTCCATCGAGCCAACACCGCCATTCGTCATGGCTGAAGGAAACAGACACACTTACTTCAAAAACATGACATTTTTTTCACAAGACACTACCCTCATTTATACCGCTATCACCCCTCTAAAACTCGTGACCAGGCAAAAGATCGCCCAAGTCCAATTCGGGAAAAAAATCCGGGACAGCCCCTCCGACCCCAATCTAGTGTATCGTGGACTTGTCGGAGATCACTCAGGTCTACTATACTAACCATACCTAGGTCCATATCCCTGCCCTTCCCTGTAGGCAGCTAAAAAAAACATTTTAGTCTTAAAATATATTGTGCTTCCATGCTCCCTGGGGCAGTGAATCCATAAATTAACCACCCTGGGGTGAAGAAGTTCTTCCTCATCTCAGTTTTAAAAGAGCCCCCCCTTATTCTGTATGTCCCCTAGTTCTCATCATTGGAAACATCCTCGGGCATCAACCCCAAGTCACGATTTATCAATGAGATCGCCTCTCATTTCTAAACTCCAAAAGAGTAGAGTTCCAACTTAACCTTTCCTCATGTCAATCCCCTCATTGCAGGAATTAATCTTGTAAACCTACTGCCTCCAGGGCTAGTACATCCTTTCTTAAGTATGGACCCAGAACTGTACACAGTATTCCAAATGTGGTCTCACTAATACTGTGTACAGCTGGGGTATATTGGATTCTTGTGCATCTCATTGGAATGGGCTCAACCCCAAGTTTTATCAGTTGCTTTTATGTACAAGTTCCAAAGATGTTCCTATGACGTACAGGTTTGTAGGTTAATTGGCTTGGTATACGTGTACATTGTCCCGAGTGTGTGATAAAGTGCGGGGGGTTGTTGGGCGGATGTGGGCTGAAGGGCCTGTTTCCACTCTGCATCTCCAAACTAAACTATGTTAAAGTTATTGTTATCATAGTTATTTTTCCTTTGGTCTTGCTGCCGACAAGCCTACCTGAAAATTAGCCCAGCAAGGCTTCAATTGAATTATCATTAATCTATTTCCAATTTCATGTGCCCACTATTCTGATACAAAATTTATCACAAACAAATCCTTATCCTTTTTGGATTAACTTTTGGCCCATGGTTATTGAACTGTGGGCGTCTGTTCTAGATTGGTTCGGTTTTTATCTGTTTATGTGTGGTTCTTGAGAGTCGAGAGAGAAGGGCATGGTCTTAAAAATAGAGCCAGACCAGGAGTTGTCTGGAAGAATATTAACACAGTTGCTAACAGAAACAAGAACTCTTTCCCCTAAAAACTAATGACTAAAACAACCGAAAATCTAAAAATAGAGCTAATAGGTCTTTGTAGAAACAAGGAACTGCAGATATTGGTTTATTTTTTAAAAAGACACAGTACTGCGTGACAGAGCAGGTCAGGCAGCATCTCGGGATAACATGCATACACAACGTTTTGGGTTGGGACCCTTCTTCAGGGTCCACACCTGAAATGTCACCTATTCATATTCTCCAGAGATGCTTCCCGAGTTTCACCAGCACTTTGTGTCTGGCTAGATCTCTGTTTGTTAAGATAATTGAGATATATTAAACCGACCAAGGTTGATGGATAAAATGAAGACACAGAACCAGAATGATTTCATTGAATTGAATTGAATTGAAAGTCTGAATAACAGTTGTCTCACACATTCTATCTACTCCTGGGTTTACGCCCAGTTCTCTTTGAATATGGATTTTTGTCTCTTTCCTTGGATATATGGTGCGTAAGGTGAACATGCGCAGGTTTCTATTTTCATTTAAGGATTACAGGCAGTCAAGGTTGCTTACTTTCATCCTGCCTCCTAATCTACTGACCACCTGTGTAATATATCGCCAACCTGTTTCAGATGCTGCCTTCCAACTGATAAAATATGCCCAAATTTGAGTTTTCATTCTGGCATCACGGATGTTTCCTGGGGCTTTCTTGAGTTTCAATTTACATGATTTGTAAAATGCCAGCGGGGCAGGCAGCATCTCTGGAGGGAAGGAATGGGTGACATTTCAGGTCGAGACTGCAGAAGGGGTTTCGACCCGAAACGTCACCCATTCCTTCTCTCCAGAGATCCTGCCTGTTCCGCTGAGTTACTCCAGCATTTTGTGTCTACTATTTAAAACTACCAGTTTAGACTTGGACTTGACACGTGCTTCTTTACCGTTATCTATATACATTGGCTAGCATTAGGAAATGTTTATGTGCACAAATTTCATACTTAATAACTTAATATATTTTTATTGGTTTTGAATACTGGTTCTTATTTGTGTTCTTCTTCTCACAGTGACACAAATGAGGTTGACATCCCACTGAATACCCGAGTGGGAACCAAACGATACATGGCACCCGAGGTGCTGGATGAGAGCCTCAACAAGAACCAGTTCCAGGCTTATCTGATGGCAGATATATACAGCTTTGGCCTCGTGATTTGGGAAATGTCACGTCGCTGTCTAACAGGAGGTATGTTGCAGCATTCACCAGTGGATGTGTACAACTGGAAATATAGTGGCTGCATTCCTATATCAGGCTATGCTACTGTCTGCAGAGTTTTTATTCTAACTTGAATTTATGAGATTAAATGTTTATGCATTGCACAAAGTATTAGTCACTAAGTTATCAAACCATGGTTATTAAGTAATTGGTGCCTCTGAGCAACAGGAGTGTTGGAGGAACTCGGCGGGTTAGGCAGCGTCTATGGGGGGAATGGTCAGACGGCATTTCAGCTCAGACGGCATTAAATTTCATCTGCCATGCATCTGCCCACTCACCCAACCCACTCATCCAAGTCACCCTGCATTCTCATAGCATCCTCCTCACAGTTCACACTACCACCCAGCTTTGTGTCATCTGCAAATTTGCTAATGTTACTTTGAATCCCCTCATCTAAATCATTAATGTATATTCTAAATAGCTGCGGTCCCAGCACCGAGCCTTGCGGTACCCCACTAATCACTGCCTGCCATTCTGAAAGGGACCTGTTAATCCCTACTCTTTGTTTCTTGCCTGCAAACCAATTTTCTATCCATGTCAGTACCATGTGCTCTAAATTTGCCTACTAATCTCCTGTGTGGGACATAGATACATAGAAAATAGGCGCAGGAGGAGGCCATTCGGCCCTTCGAGCCAACATTGTGATCATGGCTGATCGTCGCCAATCAATAACCCTTGCTTGCCTTCTCCCCATATCCCTTCATTAAATCCCTTATCAGATGCTTTCTGAAAGCCCAGGTATATGACATCCACTAGCTCTCCCTTGTCCATTTTCCTGGTTACATCCTTAAAAAATTCCAGAAGATTAGTCGAGCATTATTTCCCCTATGTAAATCCATGCTGACTTGGACCGATCCTGTTACTGCTATCCAAATGTGCTGCTATTTCATATTTTATAATTGAGTCCAGCATCTTCCCCACCACCGATGTCAGGTTAACTGGTCTATAACTCCCTGTTTTCTCTCTCTCGCCTTTCTTAAAGAGTGGGATAACATTAGCTACCCTCCAATCCACAGGAACTGATCCTGAATCTATAGAACCTTGGAAAATGATCACCAATGTGTCCACGATTTCTAGAGCCACTTCCTTAAGTACCCTGGTATGCAGACCATCAGGCCCTGTGGATTAATCATCCTTCTGTCCCATCAGTCTTCCCAACACCATTTCCTGCCTAATGTGAATTTCCTTCAGTTCTTCCGTCACCCTAGATCCTCTGGCCATTAGTACATCACGGAGTTTGTTTGTGTCTTCCTTAGTGAAGATGGATCCAAAGTACCTGTTCAACTCATCTGCCATTTCCTTGTTCCCCATAATAAATTCACCTGATTCGGTCTTCAAGGGTCCAACTTTGGTCTTAACTAATTTTTTCATCTTCACATACCTAAAGAAGCTTTTACTATCCTCCTTTATATTCTTGGCTGGCTTACCTTCGCACCTCATCTTTTCTCCCCGTATTGCCTTTTTAGTTATCTTCTGTTGCTCATTCAATGTTTCCCAATCCTCTGGCATCCCGCTCATCTTTGCTATGCTATACTTCTCTTTTATTTTTATACTGCCCCTGACTTCCCTTGTCAGCCACGGTCGCCCCTTACTTCCCTTGCAATCTTTCTTCCTCTTTGGAACAAGCTGATCCTGCACCTTCTGTATTATTCCCAGAAATACCTGTCATTGTTGTTAGGGTATCTTTCCTGCTAGGGTATCCTTCCAGTCAAATTTAACCAGCTCCTCCCCATGGCTCCATAGCTTCCTTTGTTCAACTGTAACACTGATACTTCTGATGCTTCATAGGTCGGGCTGCACAGTGAAAGATCTTTCTTGGAAAAGTGGCAGCAATTAACAAAACAAAAAGGAGAAAATTCTGGCAATACTTAACCAATCAAGCAGCATCTATAGAAAGAAAAAAATAGATATTTTAGATCCATGACCTTTCATCAGATTGAGTATTTTTCTTTCTATTTCAACCTTTCGACAGCTGTAGTTAAATGTTTTTCAAGCAACATTTGAAATATGTGTAACTGCAGTTTCCAAATGTGGCCCATGCAGAACAGCTGAGATGCAAGCTATTTTTACATTCTACCTGCAAGTCAATAAGGCAGATTATTGCACAGATTGCTCCAGTTGAAATTGGTTTACTCAAGGCAGCTGAGGAATCAACCCTGGGGCCATCTCTTAAGCAGCATTATGTAGCTGCTAAATCTTTCCACTTCTGACTTTCATATTTCCCCCTGCAGGTATTGTAGAGGATTACCAGCTGCCATATTACGACATGGTGCCAAACGACCCCTCTTACGAAGATGTGAGGGAAGTGGTGTGTGTTAAATGCCTCCGTCCAACAGTTTCTAACAGGTGGAACAGTGATGAGGTGAGAGTTTCATGCTGCTTAGTGAAGCTTGTAGAGACACTGATTATTATGACTGACCATGCAAGTGAAATGGTCAACGGCTGAAGTACGTCACTCCGTTCTTTGAATTGAGCTGTCTGATACCATTAAGTTGGATATATATGTTGGATCCGTCTGTTTAGATATTAAATAATAAAATGTTTACAATTTACCATCTACAGTGCATTCAGAAAGGATTCACATCCCTTTACTTTGTCCACATTTTGTTGCGTTACAGCCTTATCTTAAAATTGATTAAATTCTTTTTTTTTATCATCAATCTACGCACAATACCCCAGAATGAAGAAGCGAAAACAGGTGTTTAAAAATGTTTGCAAAGTAATTAAAAATAAATAACTGAAATATCACATTTACATAAGTATTCAGACCCTTTGCTATGACACTCAAAATTGAGCTTAGGTTCTGTTTCCATTGATTATCCTTGAGACGTTTCTACAACTCCAACTGGTCCAGAACGCAGCCGCCCGACTCATCACCCACACCAAATCCTGGCATCACACCACTCCAGTCCTCAAACAACTTCACTGGCTTCCCATCTCCCACCGGATCACCTACAAAATCCTGGTCCTCACCTACAAAGCCCTCCACCATCTGGCCCCCCCATATCTCACTGACCTCCTCTCCCCCTACCAACCCTCACGGTCCCTCAGATCCACATCAGCCGGTCACCTCTCCATCCACAAGTCCAACCTCCGCAGTTTTGGGGACAGAGCCTTCTCCAGGGTAGTTCCCAGGCTCTGGAACGCCCTCCCCACACTGATCCGCAATTCCGTGTCCCTCACCATCTTCCAGTCCCGCCTCAAGACCCATCTCTTCACCTCTGCCTATCCTTAGCCCCACGTCCCCCTCCCTTTTCATCTGTGCTTGAATTGCCTCATATTATGTTTTGAATTGAATTCTGTCTTTAATTTGTGTACTAGTCATGTCTCTACTATTTATTTCATTCCGCTTACATGTTTTTCCTCTACTTGCTAAATTTTTGTAAGGTGTCCTTGAGACTCTTGAAAGGCGCCCATAAATAAAATTTATTATTATTATTATTACAACTTGATTGGAGTCCACAAGTGGTAAATTAAATTGATTGGACATGATTTGGAAAGGCACACACCTGTCTATATATGGTCCCACTATTGACGGTGTATGTCAGAGCAAAAACCAAGCCATGAAGACGAAGGAATTGTCTGTAGACCTCCGAGACAGGATTATGTCGAGGCACAGATCTGGGGAAGGGTATAAAACAATTTCTGCAGCATTGCAGATCCCGAAAAGCACAGTGGCCTTCGTCATTCTTAAATGGAAGAACTTTGGAACCACCAGGACTCTTCATAGAGCTGGCCACCTGGCCAAACTGAGCAATCGGGGGAGAAGGGCCTTGGTCAGGGAGGTGACCAAGAACTCAATGGTCCCTCCGACAGAGCTCCAGAGTTCCTCTGTGGAGATGGGAGAACCTTCCTGAAGGACAACTATATTTGCAGCACTTCCCCAATCAGGCCTTTATGGTAGAGTGGCCAGATTGGAAGTGACTCCTCAGTAAATGGCGCATGACAGCTCACTTGGAGTTTGCCAAAAGGCACCTAAAGGACTCTCAGACCATGAGAAACACGAAACCAAGATGGAACTCTTTGGCCTGAATGCCAAGCGTCATGTCTGGAGGAAACCAGGCACTGCTCAACACCTGGCCAATACCATACCCACGGTGAAGCATGGTGGTGGCAGCATCATGCTGTGGGATGTTTTTCAGTGGCAGGAACTGGAAGACGAGTCAGGATCGAGGGAAAGATGAACGGAGCAAAGTACAGAGAGATCCTTGATGAAAACCTGTTCCAGAGCGTTCTGGACCTCAGACTGGGGCGGAGGTTCACCAACATGACAACTACCCTAAGCACACAACCAAGACAACGGAGCAGTGGCTTCGTGACAAGTCTGTGAATGTCTGTGGCCCAGCCAGAGCCCGGACTTGAACCCGATCGAACATCTCTGGAGGGACCTGAAAATAGCTGCGCATCGACACTCCCCATCCAACCTGACAGAGCTTGAGAGGATCTGCAGAGAAGAATGGGATAAATTACCCAAATACAGGTGCCAAGCTTGTAGCATCATACCCAAGAATACTGGAGGCTGTAATCGCTGCCAAATATGCCTCAACAAAGTACTGAGTAAAGGGTCTGAGCACTTATGTAAATGTCATATTTCAGTTATTTCTTTTTATTACTTTGCAAAAATTTCTAAACACCTGTTTTCACTTTTTTATTATGGGGTATTGTGTGTAGATTGATGATTTAAAAAAAAAGAATCTAATCCATTTTAGAATAAGGCTGTAACGTAACAAAATGTGGAAAAAGTGAAGGGGTCGAAATATTTTCTGAAGGCACTTAATGAAATCCTGACATTCAAGTTTTGATTTCTGAAAGCCATCATGCGTTTACAGTTCATGGTCCTTATGAACATAAATTTTCCAGTAGACAATAATTAAAACAGAATGGCTGATTAACGAAACTGGTATATCGGCAGCAAGCATGCCAATTACTGGACAGATCTATCTTGTTAACGGCTGAAAACTTGTATTGAGGTTGGCCTAATTAAGAGAAAGATGCACTCTAGGCCAGTTTTCTCAAAGTCACCTTGCTTATACAGTTCTATAGATCAGCATACGAGTCAGCAAATGAAACATGCCAGTAGCATTTAAATTGATAACCTGCTTTAGGAAATCAATGTGGATTGTGAAACATATTACTGATAGTGTATCGGGGTACATGGGACAGGCTTGTTCATTGAGTGAATAGGCTAGATACATTCTCTGGGACCCTCTCGATGAGTTGTCTCATGCTGCTTTCCATTTGATGACGTACAGGCACTGACAGGGGCTGAGAAATGAAGCTGCCCAAAATGGAACTTTCGATGAAATGAGCAAAATTCTAAATGAACCAATATATTGTTTTAGCTGTTAATGAAATGTGCTTTAAAATGTACTTGGCATGATCATCAAATTAGATGCATTCTTCATTGTGTTCCTGATCACTTCTATCTGCTTCTTCTGTAGTGTTTAAGAGCAGTCCTGAAGTTGATGTCCGAATGTTGGGCCCCTAATCCAGCTTCTCGATTGACAGCACTAAGAGTGAAGAAGACACTTGCCAAAATGGTGGAATCTCAAGACATCAAGATCTGATCAAGCCACTCCATAGCTGACATTATTGCTCCAGAGGGGCAGGGACATGTGGTGTGTGATCAGAGAGCTGGGCATTTGTTTGCCCCCAAACCCTTCTTCGCACCGTACTAGATAGGCTGCTAACGAGGATCTATTGAATTCAGGAGTGTTTCATGCATGTCGCAAGTGTGAGAAGAAAGGACTTCCTTGCCATCCTTCAGATCGGACAGCAAAATGTTGTAAAGATATCAGACTCCAAATCGATGCTGTTGAAGCATCTTAAACTTCCTTGGATTTCTACGCATCGCTGACTATTTTTGTGCTCTGTAACGCAGAGTGGAATGTTGATCGCTGGCCCTTTGTGAACTCCCTAACTGTGGTGTCGCACAGCCAGGAGATGGTGCTTTCTGTGAAAGCCTCTATCCGAATAACTTTGCAAAACTGTTGCTGAGATTTTAAATAGTTGCTTTTCCTCTACCTGTAAATGGGGTCTGCCTGGTTCTCTCAGGGCCCTAAGGCCATAATAGATATTCCCCCGTTTCTAGTCCAAAGACTTGTTGAATTAGGTTGTCGTTTGCAAGAACTTTGAGAATGCTCACTTCACAGAGCAAGCTTCTGCAGGTGCCAGGCACGAAATGCAATGGTGAGCTTTTCTCCCTTTATCCAGCTTGCGGTGTCTGCAGCTCGCTCCACTGCCCAGAGTACACATGATCGGCTACAGACTCAGTGTTTATTGATTCCACAAAACACATGTTTTTTCTTTTTAACTCTAGCTCCTTTTTTCCATAAACATTCACTTATCTTCTCCTGCATAACATAGTAAGAGCCTTGAATTGGTTATTTCTGTTAGCTGTCCAAATTCTTGCAAAACTTGGATCAACCTTGTAATGGATAGAAAGGTATGTTTTATGTTGGAAATAGATAGCCATTCTCTCAGTTTTGTTCATTGTATTCTCCCAGAATATTAGATAATGATTGTGTACCCTTGGTTAAAACATCATATCTTAGTTTGTTCTCATTATTTGTACCTGAAAGCATAGATTGACAGAGGATCACCATTTTAGACTACAGAGTACTTGTCTCTTGCAAAGTCAGGCATCACTACGATTCTGCTACTACTCTATCACTGGTAGAATAAGGGTGAATTGCGGTTGTGATAATCTACTCAAATTGGTAGCTCTTCTCTTATAACAATTCTTATTCTTACATAGGTGTAGCAGGCACAAGTGAAATTCTGCATCTTTTCAATGACATTCAGCAGAGGCAATAGGTACTGCCACCATTTTCTAAAGTTGTGCCAGTCTAAGTTCAGTTTCAAAAAGTGATCGCAGCAAGTGGCATTGCATGTATTTATTTTTATGAGGATAAATTATCACTGCTAAGAACTCAGAACAATCTTACTATGTCCCATAATCTGCAAACGTACTCACTTCCCCATTTTAAAGGCTTGGTTTTACATTGACCTCATTCCACTGTTGGAAGGAGAGTTCCCAGAGAAAACACTCAAAGCAGTGAAGTGTTGGTTTATTTAAAATAATGTATTGTCAATTCATTTGAGTAATTCCAAAGCATATTTGTGTATTGATAAATTTAGTAATTGTATTAATAGTGGCTGTCTATTGTACCAGATTCTTGGATGCCTCCGTCTTGTAAATGTATGTAACATAATGTTTATATTTTGTGTAGTACGGCTGATGATAGCTTGCAAGCTTTTCATGTAAATCTGATAGCCAAAGTAGGGCTTGAAGCTTTTTTTTTCTCTGGCAAGAGGGATGTTGAAGATACAGTGCGATCCATTCATATAAACAGGATTGATTTTGTTACACACTATGCAGAGTTATACATCTGCATTCCTTGGTTCTCATGTTTGCCTTGAATTTGAAAGATATGGTATCATGTTGAATGTTTCTTAGACAATTGTGATCTCCTGCCCATCTATAATAATGTTATATGCTCAGCCCCCAGCTTCTGATGCCTTGCATCAGAGGTGATTCATTCGTGCCCAAGAGCAGGAAAGGCCCATGTTGTTATCAGCACTTTTTTTTTTGCATTTGAGACTTGCCAATGCATTCCTTTTTGGGAACATGAATTGAAATATTTTTTATCATTTTTAATGCTGCAGGAATTCACATCGACTGCTGAGACGTTTTAAACTTTCGAGAAGAATGAATGATTGGAATTTTTTTTTAAAGTGAATAACACTGCCTGGCCCAGTCAACACTGTGCTATCCGAATCATCTGTTATTTTACAACAGATAATAATGCTTTTCATTAATTCCATTTCTTGAAACATTATCTCATTGAGGTGCATCCAGTCCATCAAATACTGGAGATAATTAGCCAACAGTATTTTTTTTGTAATGGAAATTTAACAAGGCCAAGAAAACCTGGAAGATAGGGTGGGATCTGAAACTTCTGTCTATTCCTGTTAGATACTCCTGTCTTTCAAACAAAGTCATGTGAATCAGGTTGTTTTAAAGAAAGTGTTTTTAATGATTGTGCCTTTTTATGTTGTTAAATCAGCCTGCCTTTATTTTTATTTAAAGAAAAGGAAGGGAGACTTGCCAGTCCAGCATGTCATCCAAAAAATGTCTTATTGTAGCATAGACAAAATGACGAATCAGAATATTTTGAAATCATTTAGTCAGCATATTTGTACATAGCAAATGGACAGACAAGTAAGGATTAAAGCAATGATAGTACTCTAAACAAAATGGTCACATTAAACTAAGCGTAAAGATTTATAAACCTATTTTGTACAGCATCTGGTAAAAGGTGCCTTATTATGTTTCCCACAGATTACTTTGCAAGAGGTACATCATGTACACAGATTATGTCCTGTATCTGAATATTAAGTAAATAACATTATTTTAGTACAGAGTTGGTCTGTTGGCTATGCTTATTTGTTTTACTACCCTTGTTAGATGAGGTGGAAATGACTGTGGACTGACAGCTCAACTGCTGTAAGATGTGTGGAAATCCATCCTGACTGAAAGATTTAATGTGTTATCCATGACATATCTTTCGCTGAGTTAAGCATGAACGAAAAGCTCAAGCAATATAAAAACTTAGGGGACAACTTAAAATTGTTAAAACTATGTTATTCGTCCGTTTTACTTGCCAGCTCCTATAATATTTTTCAGACTGTTCTGTTGAACTTGTTTAACTACACATTGGAATTTTAACCGACTTTAAAAAAAAAAGTCAGTTTATTATTAAATCCTTGAAGGAGACCCTCCCCCACTCAGCGATATTATTTTATCTTGCTGAACTTGTTCTTCAGATTGAATTCACTGTCCTTTCTCATTGAATGTGCCCAAGGTTGGTCTCGCTGGAATGTAGTGCTGATTGCAGGCCTGGCTTGTGAGTAACACTAAATTCTTCATCCACAAGATAGTCGGAGACCACGACATCCTTGTTATGAAGGAGGAATCAACCATTCAATCTACAAGCTCCATACTCCCAATATTGCCCAACTCCCAAATTGCTTCTCCGCTCGGTTGCACAAATATCTGGGAGAGGCAGGAATAAAAGAGGCACATTTAGCTAAATCAGGAGTGGTTAACCGAGGGAAGGTGAATGTTGGGTCAAGCCGCAAATCATTTTCTTAGTCTGGCAATATATCTAACATTTCCTGCTTCAGTGTGCTTCAAATAAATGCTTTTGATTCCTTGTTAGAATGTAATGCAAGTGATTAGGAAGTGTTTGATACCACTGGGCCTGTACTCGCTGGAGTTTAGAAGGATGAGGGAGGACCTCTTTGAAACTTACCGAATAGTGAAAGGCTTGGACAGAATGGATGTGGAGAGGATGTTTCCACTAGTGGGAGAGTCTAGGACTAGAGGTCATAGCCTCAGAATTAAAGGACATTCCTTTAGGAAGAAGATGAGGAGGAATGTCTTTAGTCAGAGGGTGGTGAATCTGGTGGAATTTATTGCCACAGAAGGCTGTGGAGGCCGCCAATGGATATTTTAACGGCAGAGATAGATAGATGATTAGTATGGCTGTCTGGAGTTATGGGGAGAATTAGGTTAGGAGGGAGGGATAGATCAGCCATGGTTGAATGGCGGAGTGGACTTGATGGGCCGAATGGCCTTATTCTGTTCCTATTACATGGCCTGAGAGAAATGGGTGCATTGATCAGATTCGCTGATGGCTAGTAATTGGAAGTGTTTATGAGTACAGAGAATAGGAGGGAATCTTACTAACTTACACCCAGAGTTCGGTGACCTAGAAACTAAAATGTTCTTGTGTATAATTTATCTATATCACACATTGATAGTAAAAGCAAACCACACTCGTGTAGTTTGGATTTTTGTGCTGCTATTAAGCTGTGTGAATAGAATTCACTTTTTATTACTGCAATTATCCATATTTGTGTAACATGCAGGTACTATTGCAACGTTTAAGAAATCTTTGGACAGGTACATGGATAGGACAGGTGTGGAGGGATATGGGCCACATGCGGCTAGGTGGAACCAATGTAGATGGGGCAAGGTGGGACGAAGGGCCCGTTTCCTCACTGTAAGACTCTATGACTCTATCTCATCTCATCTGCTGTCCCTCTTGGAAATGTGAGCCGATGAATTTGTAGGACAGTGAAAATGTGCAACCTTGGACTACTTTTGTCTCCCAAGACCTGACCAAGTCTAGTGAGCTGAAGGCTGTAGTTTCTGAAGTGGAAGCCTCCAACAGTGACTTCTATTGAATGTCATTTTCTGGACTGGGAGAATAATCTTATGTTTTAAATAAAAGAAACCCTCCAAATGTTGTCTCTGGAGGAGTGCGTTGAATGACAAGACCTTGGGTCACCTCTACCCACACATGCTGTCCTTTGTGGAGCTCCACCAAGGTGTAGCCCCAGACCCAGCTGCCCTGCTGCTGCTGCTGCTGCTGCTGCTTGTGTATGCTCCTCTGGAGAGTAAATGTACGCTTGCCATCAACCAAAAGAAAACCAAGACCGGGCACCTGGCCAAACTCCACAGTCACCACAAACATGTAGACCCCTTTGAGGGGAGCTTTGAAATGACCCTTTTCCTGTGAATAGCAATCACCGTAGTTCAGAAGTATCTGGTCAAATTTCAATATCTTGGTAGACTCAGAAGCGTTGGACAGTCCCACGAAAAATGCAGCCAGGAATTCTAAACAGACACGAAGCGAAAACAAGTTAAACCCAAGCAATTCAATACCATTGGACACATAGTTTAGTTTAGTTTAGAGATACTGCGCGGAAACAGGCCCTTCAGCCCACCGAGTCCGCGCCAACCAGCAACACTGCCCACTAATGATATCCTACAACACACTAGGGACAATTTACAATCATACCAAGCCAATTAACCTACAATCCTGTACGTTTTTGGAGTGTGGGAGGAAACTCGAGATCCCGGATGAAAACCCATGCAGGTGACGGGGAGAAAGTACAAGGGCAGTCAGCACCCGTAGTCAGGATCGAACCCGGGACTCTGGCGCTGTAAGTCAGTAACTCTACTGCTGTGTCACTTGGAGAACTTTGTTCTTTAACACATATACACACTGATAAATGTAGAAGGAAAGGGAGGTGGGAGATGTTTATCGGGTTGGGCATTAATAGCACACGCGGGAATAACATAAAACATTAGTTTGTGTAAAGTTCTGGGCTCTCCATTCCAGGAAAGATGTGGAGGCTTTGGAGAGGGTGCTGTGGAGGTTTACCGGAATGCTGCCTGGATTAGACCGTTTCAGTTTCAGGAAAAGGTTGGAATAGACCTGGATTGTTTTCCCTGGAACATCGGAGGTTGAGGGGAGGCTTGATAGACGTATATAAAATGATGAGAGGCATAGAATGGGTAGACATTCAAAACCTTTTTTCCAGGATGGAAAAGTCCAACGCAAGAGGGCACAGCTATAAGGTGAGAGGGGGGGAAAGTTATTTATACAGAGAGTGGTCGGGGTCTGGAACACGCTACTGGTGGTGATGTTGGAGGCTGATGGGTGAGAAGCTTTTTGATAGGTATGTGGGAGTGCAGGGAATAGATGGATATGGATCTTGTGCAGTTTAAATTGCCATCATGTTCAGCACAAGCACTGTGGGCCAAAGACCATTCCTGTACTGTACTGTTTTATTGGCCACTGCCAGCCTCTCGTTCTGGTCCTCACAGTTGGAGCTCATGAAAGCCCTGTCCCACGGTACGAGTTCATTCCAAGAGCTCTCCCGAGTTTAAAAAATATCAAACTCGTGGTAAGCACGGAGAATGAACGTAGCGGGTACGTCGGAGCTCCGGGACGTCTCTTAGCGGCTCGTAACGCTAACGGCATGTACTCAAGGAAGACTCGCTAACGGCAGGTAAGCACGGGAAGACTCGCAAAGATATTTCAACATGTTGATAAATGTCCACGAGAGCCCCGAGTACTGACGAGCGGCCATTACTGCAAATCTCCCAGTTCGAATCGGGGTAAACTCGGGAGAGCTCTTGGAATGAACTCGTACCGTGGGACAGGGGGTTAAGACTTTTCACAAGCGATTCATGACGATATTGCCAAAGCTGAATATTTTTAGTTTGGAGGAGAGTCTGGTCTGGTTTGGCTGGGTGGGGATCAGCAGACTGGTTCTGGCTGGTGATGGCAAGACCATATGAGGAGAGATTACGTTGAGAATAGATTTATATTCCCTGGAGTTTAGAGGAATGAAATAAAATCGACTTGAAAACTTACAAAATTCTGACAGGGCTAGACAGTCTGGCTGCATGGAGGACATTTCCCCTCGGCAGATCAGGCCGATCTAGAACGGGGGGGGGGTTCACAGTCTAAGATAGTCGGTAACAGATTTAGAATTGAAATTATCTGAAAGATCTACACTCAAGAGGATGGAAGGTGAGTGAAATTTGACACAACAGAAGGCTGTGGAGGCCAAGTGCTGAATATATTTGAGGAGATACATATATTTCCCGATGCAAATGGTTTCAAAGTGTATGGGAGGGAGTGGGAACATGGCGATGAGATGGACAATCAGCCATGATCATAATGAATGGCAGATCTGGCTCAAAGGGCTGAATGGATTCACCCTTCAGTCTATGTTACTTTCCTGGAGATGGGGCATGTTGGTCAGCATGAAGAAGTTGGGCCAAAGGACATGTGTGTGACTGAGGCAAGGGAGAGATTTAACTGTGACATGTGGAAATTGGGAGAGACCTAGACAAAATGAACAGGAAAGATTTAAGGTAGACAAAAATGCTGGAGAAACTCAGCGGGTGAGGCAGCATCTATGGAACGAAGGAAATTTGAGGAAGGACATTCTTGTTATTGAGGGAGTGCAGCGTAGGTTTACAAGGTTAATTCCCGGGATGGCGGGACTGTCAAATGCTGAGAGAATGTAGTGGCTGGGCTTGTACACTCTGGAGTTTGGAAGGATGAGAGGGTATCTCATTGAAACATATAAGATTGTTAAGGGTTTGGACACGCTAGAGGCAGGAAACATGCTCCCGATGTTGGGGGAGTCCAGAACCAGGGGCCACAGTTTAAGAATAAGGGGTAAGCTATTTAGAACAGAGACGAGGAAACACTTTTTCTTCCAGAGAGTTGTGAGTCTGTGGAATACCCAGCCTCAGAGGGTGGTGGAGGCAGGTTCTCTGGATGCTTTCAACAGAGAGCTAGATAGGGCTCTTAAAAATAGCGGAGTCGGGGGATATGGGGAGAAGGCAGGAACGGGGCACCGATTGGGGATGATCAGTCATGATCACATTAAATGTCGGCGCTGGCTCGAAGGGCCGAATGGCCTACTCCTGCACCTATTGTCTATAGTCTATTGAAATAGGCAACGTTTCGGGCCGAAAGGTTTCCTTTGCTCCATAGATGCTGCCTCACCCGCTGAGTTTCTCCAGCATTTTTGTCTGCCTTCGATTTTCCGGCATCTGCAGTTCCTTCTTAAACAGGAAAGATTTACTTCCCTTAAATCAATAAACCGATGGCATAGATTTAAGTTAATTGAAGGAACGTTTAGAGGAAGATATGTTTTGCCTTTCTGGAGCTCGTGGAGGCAGGCATCCTCATCATATTTAAAAGCTACCTGCAGGAGTCATAACTTTTAGGATAACAAACCAAGAGGAAGTGAGATAAACCTCAAACAAATCCTTCCCATTGTTTGGAATGAGCATTTGTTGCTTAGATTTCCTGACTTTCAATTACATAGAACAAACAGCTGGAGAACAGCCTAAGAGCAGGCTCTTCAGCTCACAATGTCCCGGCCAAACATGATGTTAAATCTGGCTTCTCCTCCTTTTTCCTTTCTTCTCCCCGCCTCTCCCCACCCCCTATCAGTCTGAAGAAGGGTTTCAGCCCGAAACGTTGCCTATCTCCTTCGCTCCATAGATGCTGCTGCACCCGCTGAGTTTCTCCAGCAGTTTTGTGTACCATAAATTAAACTAACCTGTGTCTGCATCTAATCCCCATCACTCCATTCCCTGCATAATTCATGTGCCCATCTAAACGCTTCTTCAACGCCACTATAGTATCTGCTTCCACCATCACCCCATTGTGCCAGTGAATCTTATATACCCTGTTAGAGAATAGATTGAACTGCATTCAGCCTAAAGAGCAAGTGGAACGCATTTTATCGGGATGCATCACAGCACAGTTTGGGAACAGCTCCATCCACGAAAGCAAGATATTGCAGAGTTGTGGACGTAATCCAGACAATCTCGCTAACCAACCTCCCTTCCATTGACTCCATTTACATTGCACACTGCCTTGGCAAGGCCACCAGCATAAACCAAGGACAATCTCACCCCCTCTTCTCCCCTCTCCCATCAGGCAAGAGGCACAGACTTTTGGAAACTTACAAAATTCTTAAGGGGTTGGACAGGCTAGATGCAGGAAGATTGTTCCCGATGTTGGGGAAGTCCAGGACAAGGGGTCACAGCTTAAGGATAAGGGGGAAATTCTTTAAAACTGAGATGAGGAGAACTTTTTTCACACAGAGATTGGTGAATCTCTGGAACTCTCTGCCACAGAGGGTAGTTGAGTCCAGTTCATTGGCTATATTTAAGAGGGAGTTAGATGTGGCCCTTGTGGCCAAGGGAATCAGAGGGTATGGAGAGAAGGCAGGTACGGGATACTGAATTGGATGATCAGCCATGATCATATTGAATGGCGGTGCAGGCTCGAAGGGCCGAATGGCCTACTCCTGCACCTAATTTCTATGTTTCTATGTTTCTATGAAACACACACCTCCAGATTCAGAGACAGTTTCTTCCCATCTCAAGATCAAGATTCAAGCCTTATTGTCATTGTACAGTGTATCAGGTTACTGGAATGTCCTCCCATCAGTCCTGACCTTCCATCCACCTCACTGGAAACCTTTGAACTATCTTTAATCTGCCTTTAACTCACAGTAGACCTTATACCTTTTATCCTGTATCTCTGCACTGTGGATGGCTTGATTGTAATCATGTAGTCTTTTCACTGACTAGATCGCACGCAACAAAAATGGTTTTCACTGCACCACGGTACACATGACAATACTAAATTAAACTAAGAAAGTTTTGTTGGGGAAAGATTCTAGCGAGTCGTACTGAGAGGTTAGAGAGGGATTAATCGTGTGATAAATACCTGCCGCAGACGTACTCACCCTGCACAGTTGGAGTGCTCTTGTCATGGTTTAAAGTCGAAGCATTTCTGTAATCCCCCAGGTGCTTGTTGGTGTGGTGACCTTCCCTGTGGTGTTTTCTCATTCGCTTTAAGCCCAAGCCACCTCGCCCTGTACGGGATGTCCCGTTAGAAACCCTGTCTGTGTGGCCAGTGAATCTGTGAAACTCTGTGACGTGACCATCCAGAAACTGTTTCAGAGATGATACATCAAACTCCAGAGCCTCCACGGACTTTGTGAACCGTTCCTTCATTTGCCCCAAGCTCCTATTGTAGTAATTGTCCATGTAATTACACTGGGATTCCAATGTAATCAGTCTCAAATTCAACATCTCAATATCTTTTTCTCTGAATGATATTTTGCTGGTGTTGGATTGTAAACCATTCTGTTTCTCTTCTATTGCCTCGTGCTCCAGTTCCATGAGTTTACGACCATCTGTACCATCTATTTCTGAAGAGCTTTCTGCTTCTTCAGCCCCAGTCAAGTCTCTTGTTCCTTCAAGCAGCTGCAACTTGAAGTTGATGCTTTCCAAAATCATTTTCTGATCCGCAAGTTCGTTCTCTGTTTCATTTAGGACTTGATACAAAGTATTCATGGAAAGCAGCTGGGGTTTGGTCTCACCCTCCGATGTAATCTCCAAGATGTCTTGTTCCAACAAACTTTCCAGGATTACAGTGTGCCTCAATGCATCCTCCAAAAGGGAATTGAATGAGCTGTTTAGATACTTCATGCGGGAGTCCATGATGCCATCAAATTTTTCCAGGTTGCCAATGTCTTCCATAATCATTGAGGAATTCTTCTGGAGTTTGAAGATGTCTTCCGTTAAAATGCTGTGCTTTGAATCCAGCAGGTACTGGAAGCCCTGGATTTGTTGACGGATTTGTTGCAGGGCCATGAAGAGATCCTGCACTGAATCATTCAAGTTGTTGCTGAGTTCGAGCTCTTGCTGCTTGACGTAGGTCAGATCGAAGTGCATTTTGTCCATAAAGTCACTGGCATTTCTCAGGTTATCGAGGACCAAGCTATAATCCACGAGTAGTTTCTGACAGTCGCAAAGCTGCTCATCCTCCGGCACACCGTACAACAGCTGGCTCAACTCTTTTACTTTGTTGTCGAGTCTAGAAATATGTTCACTCTGCCTTGATCTTTGATGGGTAAAGGACACATTCAGCCCCAAAATAGCTTCCATAAACCCTTGGCGGGTCTCATTCAATTTTTGATTCATCTCTCTCTCCAGTCCAGCCACCAATTGGGCACAGTTTGCCTCCTGCTTCTCCAGCTTGTGTTGAAACGCAGCAACCTGCTTGGATGACGGAGCACACATTCCACACGTTACATTAGTTAGATTGCTTGAATGAATCTGAAGAGCGATGCTCAGTTTATCCAAGACCTCTTTTGTCATTCCCACGTCTTGGTGCACTGCCTTCGAGTTGCACGCTGGACATGGTTTTGGCCCTTGGAGTTCAGCAGCCTTTGCGATACTTTCATTTAAAGTGAATATTTCCAGCCAGAGTCTATCCTGGTCTTTCCTCAATTCAGCTGTGGTGTTATCTAGAAGATGCGATTTCATCTGGATCATCTTTTGACTGCGTTTGATCTTTAGGTCTGTCTCGGTCTTTATAATTGTCATGTTGTGGTTGAGGGTAACTCTGTGAGCATGCAGTTCCTTGTCAATTTCCCATTGTTGGCCTGTCAACTTGTCTTCCATTTTCCGTAGCTGTTCGCTGTTTTCATCGAGTTTCAGCTTTAACTTGGTGCCCAATTCCTCGAGTTCCGTTTGGCGTTGCGAGAGCTGGCCGTGCTTTCGCCTGTCGGTCTCTACGTCGTGTGATAAGTTGAAGACCTTGTCGGACAGGACCTGTAGGCTTTCATTGAAGCTCACCCACACTGAATGCAGATGCTGTCGCAAGAAGCCTTCAACGTAAGTCTTTACCATGTCCTCGAGGGCTGGTAATTCTGCCAAAGTAAAAACAAAAACAAGATTTAATATGGAGACACAAGAAACTGCAGTTGCTGGAAACTCCAGCAAAACACACGGAGGTTGAATGACCATGTATTGAACCAACAAATATTTTCAGAATGCTTAAGAAGGAACTGCAGATGCTGGAAAATCGAAGGTATACAAAAGTGCTGGTGAAACTCAGCGGGTGCAGCAGCATCTATGGAGCGAAGGAAATAGGCAACGTTTCGGGCCGAAACCCTTCTGGGTTTCGGCCCGAAACGTTGCCTATTTCCTTCGCTCCATAGATGCTGCTGCGGGTTTCTGCCCGAAACTTTGCCTATTTCCTTTGCTCTATAGATGCTGCAGCGGGTTTCTGCCCGAAACTTTGCCTATTTCCTTCGCTCCATAGATGCTGCTGCACCCGCTGAGTTTCTCCAGCACTTTTGCCCACCTCCAAATATTTTCACAAGCTTGAGTGAACAGTTTGGAACGAAATTCCAAAGAGATGGATGGGTGGATCTCATGTTGGACTGAACAAATAATACAGAGGACAAACAATGAAACGTAGTCTTGGCAACGATAGACGCAAAATGCTGGAGTAACTCAGTGGGACGGGCAGGATATCTGGAGAGAAGGAATGGGTGACGTTTCGGGTCGAGACCCTTCGTCAGGCTGCCTGTCCCCGCTGAGTTACTCCAGCTTTTTGTGTCCATCTTTGGTCCATCTATCTGGGGGGGGGGGGGGGGGGGGGGGGGAAGGGAGGAGGAACTGGATACAAGCAAAGACCGGTGTTCTTCCAAAACACGATGCAATGGATGAGGTTAGAGAAGGGCACTTCTGTCTCACCCGGGGGAAGAAAGGTTAGAAAAGGGGGTTAGGAATTGGAGGCTAGGGAGAGCAATGGTTAAGCTTTCACAGCTCTGGAGACATGCAGTCCATTGGACTGGAGCAAAGGCAACATAAAGGATCTTCTGAGAAAGACATAGAATAGAATAGAATAGTTTCTTTATTGTCATTGTAACATGAACCATGTACAACGAAATTTAAAAATGTCAGCCAGTCGGTGCACCATTCAAACATTTCTAAAAGCTAACGATACATACAAGATAAAATATTAAAAGATAAACAACTAAAATAAATATCATGAAAATAGCACGCATAAACACCCAAACCTCCATCCTTCTGTCGATTTCACAGTGTACCACAGTCCCTTAGTATGTATCGCCCCTGCGTTCCTTGGCGGCTACATTTAGTGCTTTTATAGCAGTGGGGTAAAAACTGTTTTTTAGTCTGTTCGTCCTTGTCCTTGTAGATCTGTACCGTCTGCCTGACGGCAACAGTTCAAACAAAGATTTGACCCTGACCTCGAATGCTGTCTGTGTGGAGTTTGTACGTTCTCCCTGTGACTGTGTGGGTTTCCTCCAGGTGCTCCAGTTTCCACCTACATCCCAAAGGCGTGCAGGTTTCTAGGTCAATTGGCCCTCTGTAAATTGCCCCCATTGTGTGTAGGGAGCGGGGTAACATAGAACTAGTATGATCGATGGTCGGCATGGACTCGGTGGGCCGAAGGGCTTGTTTTCATGCTGTATCTCTGAACTAAAACTAACCTAAATTCACGGATTGAATGGCAGGAGTGAGTAGATGCAAGGAACTGCATTTGCTGGTTTACAAAAAGAAGACACAGAATACTGGAGTAACTCTGTGGGTCAGAGAGCATCTCTGGAGAACATGGATAGGTGACGGTTTGGGTCAGGAGGTGCTGACTTGAACCTCTGATGACATTGGGTCTTGTGCTTCAACGTAATGGTTGCAGTAACACCAAGATACTTTAGGGGGCAGTGTCCTCAAGGGAACCTGACAGCACTCTCCAAGGTGAACACTAAAGGCTGGAGTAACTCAGTAACCAGAGGTGTGAAACAATGGGGCGAGTTGGCACAACTGGTAGAACCGCTGCCTGACAGACAGCGCCAGAGACCCGGGTTCGATCCTGACCGTGGGCGTTGGCTGTGCGGAGTTTGCACGTTCTCCCTGTGACAAGGCGTTTCTCCGGGTGCTCCGGTTTCCTCCCACATCCCAAAGACATGCGGGTTTGTAGGTAAATTGGCCTCAGTACATTTGCCCCCTAGTGTGTCGGGAGTGGATGAGAAAGTGGGATAACAGGGAACTGGTGTGAAGGGGCGATCGATGGTCTCCATGGACCTGGTGGATGAAGGGCCTGTTTCCATTGTTGTATCTCTAAACTAAATAAAACGGTGAGATGGCAGCTCGTCAAGCTGTTTCCACCGTGCCACCAGGCTGTGGTGACTGGGATGCTATTAACTAGGTATTCATTTCTGTTTTCCAGACGCACACTGGCCAAGAAGAGGTGAAGCAACAACACGTTCCCTGAGGAAATGCGGTCAGGCAATGCGAGCCCACCTTATCCTCAATGCCCACAATCCTAGAATCAATGGTTTAATGTTCCCAGCTTCCGCCAAGCAGCCTGGAGCAAAGATCCCGTAGTGAGCAAGATAGACCACTTGACGAAAAAGACGTGGTACGGTCATGGGCAGATTCATGGGTAAATTTCAGCCCCATTTGGTGCTTTTGGTGTGCTGGCCTTTATAAATCAGAGCATTGAGTATAGAAGTTGGGATGTAATGTTAAATTGTACAAGGCATTGGTGAGGCCAATTCTGGAGTATGGGGTACAATTTTGGTCGCCTAATTATAGGAAGGACGTCAACGAAATAGAGAGAGTACAGAGGAGATTTACTAGAATGTTGCCTGGGTTTCAGCAACTAAGTTACAGAGAAAGGTTGAACAAGTTAGGGCTTTATTCTTTGGAGCGCAGAAGGTTAAGGGGGGACTTGATAGAGGTCTTTAAAATGATGAGAGGGATAGACAGAGTTGACGTGGATAAGCTTTTCCCACTGAGAGTAGGGAAGATTCAAACAAGGGGACATGACTTGAGAATTAAGGGACAGAAGTTTAGGGGTAACATGAGGGGGAACTTCTTTACTCAGAGAGTGGTGGCTGTGTGGAATGAGCTTCCAGTGAAGGTGGTGGAGGCAGGTTCGTTTTTATAATTTAAAAATAAATTGGATAGTTATATGGACGGGAAGGGAATGGAGGTTTATGGTCTGAGCGCAGGTATATGGGACTAGGGGAGAATATGTGTTCGGCACGGACTAGAAGGGCCGAGATGGTCTGTTTCCATATGGTTATATGGTTATACGGTTATTTCCGTAACCGGCTTCCGTCTCCGCACCAAAGATCCCATAGGATACTAGTGCGGTGACAGAAACCGGTTACAGAAACATCCTCGTAAAAATAAATGTTCTTTGGTAAAAATCTTCTCCTCATTTTCAGAATTATAATTTATTAACACAAACTGTTCCCCCGCAACGTTGATTACACTGCGAGTCGGGTCGGGTCCGGTTACTGAAATGGATGAAAAAATGGCCCACGTTCCGCTCCGTTGCGTACTACACGTCAGCCCATTGCATTTAGCAGGAGTGGTCTATCTTGCTCCGCTATAGGATCTTTGGTCTGGAGGAGATCCACACACAGGGGTGTTCAAGGTTGAAGACCTTCATAAGTTCACAAATGAAAGAAGCAAAATAAGGCCATTCGGCCCATCAAGTCTACTCCGCCATTCAATCATGGCTGATCTATCTTTCCATCTCAACCCCATTCTCCTGCCTTCTCCCCTTCTCAAATAAGGGTCTCGACACAAAACGTTCTCTCCAGAGATGCTGCCTGTCTCGCTGAGTTACTCCAGCATTTTTGTCTATCTTTGGTTTAAACCAGAAATGCAGTTCCTTCCCACACACTTCTCCCCATCACTCCTGACACCCAGACTGATCGAGAATCTGTCAATCTCCGCCTTAAAAATATCCAGTGACTTGGCGTTCAATGCTGTCTGTAGCGATGAATTCCACAGATTCACCACCCTCTGAGTAAAGAAATTCCCCCACTTCTCCGTTGTGTAGGAACGTCCTTTCATTCTGAGGCTGTGGCCTCTAGTCCTAGACTCTCCCACTAGTGGATACATCCTCTCTATCCGGGCTTCACGCATGCCCAGCCCATTGCCGAGATGTGTCTGATCACCACCGACCTGTTCTGCTGTCCTCTTCCTCATCTCTCGAGTGGTTCCTTTTCTTCAGCTTGCTCAGTAGGTGGTGGAGGTTGCGGGGGAAGCCAGCCATTGCGGCGACCTGATCCTGCTGCTGAAGCAGCTCCTGGTGCAGTCGCCGGCCCGTGGACACGGCAGGTCCCGCTGCAGTGAGATGGAGCGATGGTAAACACACACAAACCTTGCAGGCAAATGCCCACAGAGTTACTACAGAGGGGGCAAACATGAAGTACATGGACAATTGCTGGAGATGGACTGGTATTGCCCTGAAATATTATATCTTTCCTCTTTGCACATCTGCAGCTGAAGTAAATGCAGGAAGTAAATGCAGGAAATGATCGGCTGCTGAGCCTCAGGTCAGATCGACACACGGATATGGAGGATATGGATCATGTTCAGGCAGGGAAGATGAGTTTAACGGCAAGATGTTTGCCATGGATAATATGGGCCTGTTTCTGCGTTCAATACCAAAGATAAACACAAAATATTGGAGTAACTCAGCGGGTCAGGCAGCATCTCTGGAGAACAAGGATGGGTGATGTTTTGGGTCGGGACCCTTCTTCAGACTGAGAGTCGAGGACGAGGGGAACGAGAGATATGAAAAGGTACAAAGTGCGATGTGTGGGTCACGCTACATATCTGCATTGTGTTGGAGGCCCAGGCGTTCTCCAGCAGCCTAATGCTACCTTCTGTGTGTGGCCCCCAAGCATTGTTCCACTGGCATGTCCTACGCAGTCTCCGGCCACTGGCATTTGCCCACTTCCTCCTGTTTCCGGACCGTAGTCAACGTGTTAAATGTCGGCCGTGGTACAGCTGAGCGGAAGGCAACAGTCAGTATCAAAGATCCTATAGCGGAGCAAGATAGACCACTCCTGCTAAATGCAATGGGCTGACGTGTAGTACGCAATGGAGTGGAACGTGGCCCTTTTTTTCATCCATTTTAGTAACCCAACTCACTCAACCTTGCGGGGTAACAGTTTGTGTTAATTAATTAAAATTCTGAAAATGAGGAGAAGATTTTTACCAGAGAACTTTTATTTTTACGAGGATGTTTCCGTAACCGGCTTCTGTCTCCGGACTAGTATCTTTGCTCCGCTACGGGATCTTTGGTGCGGGGACGGAAGCCGGTTACGGAAATGGGGCCAAAAATTACCCATGAAGTACTACGTCTTTTTCGTCCAGTGATCAATCTTGCTCGCTGTAGGATCTGTGGTCAGTATCTGAGCTCAAGTGTTGAAAGAATGGGTGAGAACATTGTCGAGTGTTGCACCAGGCTGGAGGGGGCATAATCAGTTTGTTCCATTTAACGTGTGGAGACCATTTTGTGTAGAGCACCTTGCCCCTCTGTTCACGGGAATGTGGGAAGTCATGGATACTTGGCGTTAATGTTGTTGTTCCTGTTTGGAGCCAGCACTTGTCATTCTGGGGCAGAGGGAGGGTGGGGAGGAAATGTCCGTCAGTAATATAAACAAGGTCAGGTACCGCTCCCATTGTTCTGCTGGGACATAACTTACTTGGATCGACAACCTCTTCAGTCACTTGCCCGCTCACCGGTGCATGGCCCAGCGATGTTGCCGTGGGAACTGGGGGACAAACAACGCAACAGTTAAAACCAGGTGGAGGAACAAGGAACCGCAGATAAGACACAAAATGCTGGAGTAACTCAGCGGGATAGTCAGCATCTCTGGTGATGTTTCGAGGTAGAGACCCTTCTTCAGACTGAGAGTCAGGGGAGAGGGAGACTAGAGGTAGGAAAAGGTTCAGAACGAATCGGAGGCCTGCTCTAATGACCATGGAAAGGCGGAGCCCACAATGGTCCGTTGTTGGCTGTGGAAGTGGTGATAGGGAAGGGATCTATGGATGCAACCAGTGGAACTGGCAGGAGAACTAGGGTGGGGGAGGGATGGAGAGAGAGAGGGAATGCAGGGGTTACTTAAAATTAGCGAAATCAAGAGTCACTTCCCTCCTTCCCTCCTTCCCTCCTTCCCTCTTTTCCTCTTTCCTTCCCTCCTTCCCTCCTTCCCTCCTTCCCTCTTTCCCTTCCCTCCTTCCCTCCTTCCCTCCTTCCCTCCTTCCCTCCTTCCCTCTTTCCCTCCTCCCTCCTCCCTCCTTCCCTCCTTCCCTCCTTCCCTCTCTCCTTCCCTCCTTCCCTCCTTCCCTCTCTTCTCTCCTTCTCTCCTTCCCTCCTTCCCTCCTTCCCCCTCCCCCTCCCTCCTTCCCTCCTTCCCTCCTTCCCTCCTTCCCTCCTTCCCTCCTTCCCTCCTTCCCTCCTTCCCTCCTTCCCTCCTTCCCTCCTTCCCTCCTTCCCTCCTTCCCTCCTTCCCTCCTTCCCTCCTTCCCTCCTTCCCTCCTTCCCTCTTTTCCTCCTTTCCTCCCTTCCTCCCTTCCTCCCTTCCTCCCTTCCTCCCTTCCTCCCTTCCTCCCTTCCTCCCTTCCTCCCTTCCTCCCTTCCTCCCTTCCTCCTTTCCTCCTTTCCTCCTTTCCTCCTTTCCTCCCCTCGTTCTTCCCTCCCTAACCCAGGAGTTTTCCACACTCCACCCCCCCGTCCCCACTGTGGTTGGTGCCACCTCTGCCTACCTGTATCTTCACAGTTGGCTCCCATGTGGCCAGGGCAACACCTCCACTCCAGGGCAGTGATGATCATCTGCTTCACTTTGTACATGGGTTTCAGAGCCAGCTGGTACCTGCAAGGAGAGGCCTCCACTGTTATTCTGCAGCCTGGTGGTGGGTACAACCTCGACGTGGGCACCAGGTGCCGTCACTGGGCTTGGCTTCACCCACGGGAAGGTTTGCGTTAGTTTAGTTTTGAGATACAGCACGGAAACAGACCCATCGGCCCACTGAGCCTGCACCGACCAGTGACCACCCCGTATATTTACACAATCCTATATATGAGGGACAATTTACAATTATACGAAGCCAATTAACCTACAAACATGTACGCCATTGGTTTGTGGGTGGAAACTGGAGCACCCGGAGAAAAACCCACGCAGTTCACGGGGAGAACATACAAACTCTGTACAGGATCGAACAGGTAGTCAGGAACGAACCAGGGTCTCTGGCTGTAGGCAGCTACTCTACCGCTGTGCCACCGTGCCGCAAAATCCCACGAAATTCCCACCCCATCCTGGTCTGGCAGCTTCCTTTCCCCGCGGCTCCCTACTTACACAGCCTGTTGGCAGCTGCCCATTCCATTACCGCAGGGCTCCATGGGCCTCTGGACAAAACGCTCCACTCCGCACGAAATCACAGAGGTGGACAACCTGGACTTCACGAACGCGCACCAGTTCCTGAAAGGCAGATCGAGAAAGAAACTTAGAAACATAGAAAATAGGGGGAAGGAGTAGGCCATTCGGCCCTTCGAGCCTGCACTGCCATTCAATATGATCATGGCTGATCATCCAACTCAGTATCCCATCCCTGCCCTCTACATACCCCCTGATCCCTTTAGCCACAAGGGCCACATCTTAATATAGCCAATGAACTGGCCTCAACTACCTTCTGTGGCAGAGAATTCCACAGATTCACCACTCTCTGTGTGAAAACTGATTTTCTCATCTCGGTCCTAAAAGATTTCCCTCTTATCCTTAAACTGTGACCCCCCTAGATCTGGAGTGTCAACAGTTCAACTCTGCCGTTTAGTTTGGAGTTACAACGTTGAAATTAGTCCGTGCCGACCCCTGATCACCCGTACACTAGTTCTACCCCCCACACACGGGGGGCAATTTACAGAAGCCAATGAACCTGCAAACCTGCGGGTGTTTGGAGTGCGGGAGGAAACCGGAGCACCCGGAGAAAACCCACACGGAGAACGTGCAAACTCCGTACAGACAGCACCAGTAGTCAGGATTGAATCTGGGTCTCCGGCGCTGTGAGGCAGAGGCTCTACCTCTGTGCCACCGTGCCGCACCTAATGTCTGCTGACATCCTAATGCCCCTGAGGGCAGTAACTCTGATGTCCTCTATTGAGTTTGACCTGGACAAGATTCACAACTCCAAACACTTTTTGTCACAGAGAGTGGTGAGTCTGTGGAATTCACTGCCTCAGAGGGCGGTGGAGGCAGGTTCTCTGGATGATTTCAAGAGAGAGCTAGATAGGGCTCTTAAAAATAGCGGAGTCAGGGGATATGGGGAGAAGGCAGGAACGGGGCACTGATTGGGGATGATCACCCATGATCACATTGAATGGCGGTGCTGGCTCGAAGGGCCGAATGGCCTACTCCTGCACCTATTGCCTATTGTCTATAATTGGTGAGCTGCAGGAGAATAAGAGGACTTGATCAGTCTGTGATAGAGATCGTGGCACAGGGAAATGAGCTGGGGAAGGGGATTCATGTGAGTGCTTGCATCGCCTCGATGGTCTGAATGGCCTCCTCCTATGTCGTAAGAAAACAGAAAATATAATGCAAAATAAAGATGACTCCATCCACTCTGCCTCGGCAAGGCCACCAGCATCAACAAGGACCAGTCTCACCCCTTCTTCTCCCCTCTCCCATCAGACAAAAGGTGTGGAACCACAGACCTCCAGATTCAGGGACAGTTTCTTCCCAGCTGTTATCAGGCAACTGAACCATCCTCTCATTAGCTAGAGAGCGGACCTGACCTCCCATCTACCTCATTCGAGATCTTTAAACCATCTTAAATGGGACTTTATCGGACTTTATCTTGCACTAAACGTTATTCCCTTTATCCAGCAAAGGATGCTGGAAAAATGGAAGGTTGACAAAAATGCTGGAGAGAAACTCAGCGGGTGAGGCAGCATCTTTGGAGAGAAGGAATAGGCGACATTTCGGGTCGAGACCCTTCTTCAGACTGATCTGTATCAGTATTTAAGAAGGAACTGCAGATGCTGGAAAATCGAAGGTACACAAAAAATGCTGGAGAAACTCAGCGGGTGCAGCAGCATCTACGGAGCGAAGGAAATAGGCAACGTTTCGGGCCGAAACCCGGAAGGGTTTCGGCCCGAAACGTTGCCTATTTCCTTCAGGGTTTCGGCCCGAAACGTTGCCTATTTCCTTCAGGGTTTCGGCCCGAAACGTTGCCTATTTCCTTCGCTCCATAGATGCTGCTGCCCCCGCTGAGTTTCACCAGCATTTTTGTGTACCTCTGTATCTGTACATTGGACAGCTTGAATGTAATCACCTGTAGTCTTTTCACTGACTGGATAGCACGCATCAAAAACGGTTTTCACTGCACCTCGCTACACGTGTCAATAATAAGCTGAACAAAGTACACTGTTAAAGTCACATAGTTAAGGTCACAGAAGCTGAAGAATTGTTCTGCATTCTGCAGTAATTGAAAAGGAATCATAGAAACATAGACAATAGGTGCAGGAGTAGGCCATTCGGCCCTTCGAGCCTGCACCGCCATTCAATATGATCCTGGCTGATCATCCAACTCAGTATCATGTACCTGCCTTCTCTCCATACCCCATGATCCCCTTAGCCACAAGGGCCACATCTAACTCCCTCTTAAATATAGCCAATGAACTGGCCTCAACTACCCTCTGTGGCAGAGAATTCCACAGATTCACCACTCTCTGTGTGAAAACTGATTTTCTCATCTCGGTCCTAAAATAATTCCTTCTTATCCTTAAACTGTGACCCCCCTAGTTCTGGAGTGTCAACAGTTCAACTCTGCCGTTTAGTTTGGAGTTACAACGTTGAAATTAATCCGTGCCGACCCCTGATCACCCGTACACTAGTTCTACCCCCCATACACTGGGGGCAATTTACAGAAGCCAATGAACCTGCAAACCTGCGCGTGTTTGGAGTGCGGGAGGAAACCGGAGCACCCGGAGAAAACCCACACGGAGAACGTGCAAACTCCGTACAGACAGCACCAGTAGTCAGGATTGAATCTGGGTCTCCGGCGCTGTGAGGCAGAGGCTCTACCTCTGTGCCACCGTGCCGCACCTAATGTCTGCTGACATCCTAATGCCCCTGAGGGCAGTAACTCTGATGTCCTCTATTGAGTTTGACCTGGACAAGATTCACAACTCCAAACACTTTTTGTCACATAGAGTGGTGAGTCTGTGGAATTCACTGCCTCGGAGGGCGGTGGAGGCAGGTTCTCTGGATACTTACAAGAGAGAGCTAGATAGGGCTCTTAAAAATAGCGGAGTCAGGGGATATGGGGAGAAGGCAGGAACGGGGTACTGATTGGGGATGATCACCCATGATCACATTGAATGGCGGTGCTGGCTCAAAGGGCCGAATTGCCTACTCCTGCACCTATTGTCTATTGTCTATTGTCTATGATTGGTGAACTGCAGGAGAATAAGAGGAGTTGATCAGTCTGTGATAGAGATCGTGGCACAGGGAAATGAGCTGTGGAAGGGGATTTATGTGAGTGCTTGCATCGCCTCGATGGTCTGAATGGCCTCCTCCATGTCATAAGAAAACAGAAAATATAATGCAAAATAAAGATGACTCCATCCACACTGCCTCGGCAAGGCCACCAGCATCAACAAGGACCAGTCTCACCCCCTCTTCTCCCCTCTCCCATCAGACAAGAGGTGTGGAACCACAGACCTCCAGATTATGGGACAGTTTCTTCCCAGCTGTTATCAGGCAACTGAACCATCCTCTCATTAGCTACAGAGCGGACCTGACCTCCCATCTACCTCATTCGAGATCTTTAAACCATCTTAAATCGGACTTTATCGGACTTTGTCTTTGCACTAAACGTTATTCCCTTTATCCTGCAAAGGATGCTGGAAAAATGGAAGGTTGACAAAAATGCTGGAGAGAAACTCAGCGGGTGAGGCAGCATCTTTGGAGAGAAGGAATAGGCGACGTTTCGGGTCGAGACCCTTCTTCAGGCTTATCTGTATTTAAGAAGGAACTGCAGATGCTGGAAAATCGAAGGTACACAAAAAATGCTGGAGAAACTCAGCGGGTGCAGCAGCATCTATGGAGCGAAGGAAATAGTCAACGTTTCGGGCCGAAACCCGGAAGGGTTTCGGCCCGAAACGTTGACTATTTCCTTCAGGGTTTCGGCCCGAAACGTTGCCTATTCCCTTCGCTCCATAGATGCTGCTGCACCCACTGAGTTTCACACCAGCATTTTTGTGTACCTCTGTATCTGTACATTGGACAGCTTGAATGTAATCACGTGTAGTCTTTTCACTGACTGGATAGCACGCATCAAAAACGGTTTTCACTGCAACTCGCTGCACGTGTCAATAATAAGGTGAACAAAGTACACTGTTAAAGTAACATAGTTAAGGTCACTGAAGCTGAAGAATTGTTCTGCATTCTGCAGTAATTGAAAAGGAATCATAGAAACATAGACAATAGGTGCAGGAGCAGGCCATTCGGCCCTTCGAGCCTGCACCGCCATTCGATATGATCATGGCTGATCATCCAACTCAGTATCCCATCCCTGCCTTCTCTCCATACCCTTTAGCCACAAGGGGCACATCTAACTCCCTCTTAAATATAGCCAATGAACTGGCCTCAACTACCTTCTGTGGCAGAGAATTCCACAAATTCACCACTCTCTGTGTAAAAAAAGATTTTCTCATCTCGGTCCTAAAAGACTTTCCTCTTATCCTTAAACTGTGACCCCTTGTCCTGGACTTCCCCAACATCGGGAATAATCTTCGCTGCATCTAGCCTGTCCAACCCCTTAAGAATTTTGTAAGTTTCTATAAGATCCCCCCTCAATCTTCGAAATTCTAGCGTGTACAAGCCGAGTCTATCCAGTCTTTCTTCATGTGAAAGTCCTGCCATCCCAGGAATCAGTCTGGTGAACCTTGTCTGTACTCCCTCTATGGCAAGAATGTCTTTCCTCAGATTAGGTTCATAACTCACGTAACAGGAAAAGCGGAGACGGCCTGCTAATGAGAGTTCCTTTTATTTATAGGCGTTTGTTTATCGGTGGTCGAGGTATTGTCGATGGCTTCTGCCAACATTTACGTACAGGACAGGCCATGGTGGAACTTTAGACTTTAGATTTTAGAGAGACGACATGGAAACAGGCCCCATTGCCCCACGGAGTCCATGCCAGCCAATAACCACACGTACATGAGCACTGTCCTGCACATTTGGGATAGTTTACAGTTTGTACCGAAGCCAATTAACTGACAAACCTGCACGTCTTTGGAGTGTTGGGGGAAACTGGAGAAAACCCACGCAGTCACTGAGAGAACGACCAAACTCCTTACTCTCCCACCTCCCTCCCCAACTCGCTCCCCTCTCCCCTCACGGAGCAGTGGTAGGGTCTCGGTGCTGAGGGTGAGGTTTGTTGCTCAGAGTGAGGGGGAGGGTCTGGTGGATTAGTCCTGGGGGTGGTGGTTTCATGTGTGGGGGGGGGAGTAAGGGTAATGCAGACTCGGGCTCGTGTTAGCAGAGCAGGTTTCCAAAGCTCCCTCACTGGGAGAATCACTGCCTGGTGAGTCCCACCTCAGTTTAAGTCATAAGTAATAGGAGTAGAATTAGGCCATTCGGCCCATCAAGTCTACCCTGCCATTCAATCACTTCAGCCGCCTAATGCCATTTTCCTGCCTTCTCCCCATAACCCTTTACACCAGCTCTAATCAAGAATGTATCTATCTCTGCCTTAAAAATATCCACTGACTTGGCCTCCACAGCCCTCTGTGGCAATGAGTTCCACAGATTAACTACCCTCTGACTAAAGAAGTTCCTCCTCACCTCCTTTCTGCAGGAGCGCCCTTTAATTCTGAGGCTGTGACCTCTGGTCCTAGACTCTCCCACCAGTGGAAATATCCTTTCCACATCCACTCTATCTATGCCTTTCATTATTCTGCAAGTTTCAATGAGGTCCCCCCTCAACCTTCTAAACTCCAGCGAGTTGAGGCCCAGTGGTGTCAGATGCTCATCATACGCTAACCCTCTTATTCCTGGGATCATTCTTGTAAACCTCCTCTGGACCCTCTCCAGAGAGAGCCAGCACATCCTTCCTCAGAAATTCCTCAGACTGACTGCGGCCCTGAATCACGGTTCCCAGCCGTCTGATCTGTCTGTCTGTCATCTCCTTCCAGTCTCTGTGGCTGTTTGCACAGACACTTTGATCTCCCCTTGTTTGTCAAACTCTTGTCCTTGAATCAAACCCTCCCGGCCCTGGCTCTCTGCTGATCCTCAGGGCTGCACTTAGTCATAGAGTGTGGAAAGAGGCCCTTCGGCCCAACTCGCCCACACCGGCCAACTATGTCCCAGCTACACTAGTCCCACTTGCCTGCGCTTGGTCCATATCCCTCCAAACCTGTCCTATCCATGTACCTGTCCAACTGTCTCCTAAACGATGAGATAGTCCTAGCCTCAACTACCTCCTCAGATACACCCACCTGAAAAAGTTACCCCTCAGATTCCCATTAAATCTTTTCCCCTTCACCTTAAACCTATGTCCTCTGCTCCTCGATTCCCCTACTCTGGGTAAAAGACTCTGTGCATCTACCTGATCTATTCCTCTCATGATTTTGTACACCTCTATAAGATCTATAGTATAGTACATGTGCAGGGCTTTGCTGCGAGTTTGTTTCAATTAATGCTTATTAATTGCCTGCTCCGAGGTACAGTGTAAAGCTTTTTTTGCTTGCCAACCAGTTAGCGGAAAGACATTACATGATTACAATCGAGCCATTTACAGTGAAAAGATACGGGATGAAGGGAATAACATTGAGCGCAAGATAAAACCAGTAAAGTCCGATCAAAGATAGTCCGAGGGTCTCCAATGAGGTAGATGGTGCCTTGGTGAATGGGGGCTGCATGGAGGAAGGTGTTACACGTACCTGACCGGTGGTGATCGGAAGAGTCCGCGTGCACTGGTGATAGTCGTCGGTCTGCGGGAGGAATGGGAGGCGGTGGTGCGGACGGAGGAGACGGGCTGGCTGGTTCCCCGCACCGTCTCGTAGCCCCAGCCTTCCACCCGGGTCTCCGCACCTCCTCCTCCCATCCTCACCTGCCCTTCCCCCAATCCCGCCTCGTTGCTCAAGACATCCCTGTCTCCGGTGTCGGGAGATGCCGGGATTTCCTTCGGCCAAGCCGGAGCCAAGGACAGGGAGACGACGATGAATTGGAGAATCATTTTCCTCTCGGTTGAAGCTGCCAGTCCCGATCTGGGCGAGGATGAGCACGACGTTCCTGCGAATCCCCCCCCACCCCCCCCTCCCACCCCCCCACCACCCCCCACAAACCTCCCTCCCCACAGCCCTGAACGAACGGTAGCTGAAGGGAGACTCAGACCTCACCAGCCCTGTGTCCCTGCAAGCCTCTGGGAACAATGAGAGTCCGAGCCAGTCCACAGCCCCAAAGGAAACAGCTTGTTGTTGCTGCCACCTCCACTCTGCCGAAGCTCAGCAACAAGGTCAACAATCTCGACGCAGGAAGAGGAAGTCTCCACAAACAATAAATAACTATTATTTTCCCACTGTGCTCTACATGGGGGTGGGTGGGATGAGAACACACAATCTATTCCACTGGGCTTCTCCGGCCCAAGGTCCAAGTGTATTTCTAGATATTGTTTGACTCCCAAGCATTTAAAAAAAAAAAGGAACTGTTTTTAGACTGTGCTGGATTTATTGTGCCTTGGCCCAACAGGTGCTTCCTTCATTGTCCTTGAGCTTACTGGCAGCCTGGCCGGCTACACGGAGTGTTAAAGGGCAGACAATAGACAATGGGTGCAGGAGGAGGCCATTCGGCCCTTCGAGCCAGCACCGCCATTCAATGTGATCATGGCTGATCATCACCAATCAGTACCCCGTTCCTGCCTTCCCCCCATATCCCCTGACTCCACTATTTTTAAGAGCCCTATCTAGCTCTCTCTTGAAAGCATCCGGAGAACCTGCCTCCACCGCCCTCTGAGGCAGAGAATTCCCCAGACTCACAATTCTCTGTGAGATAAAGTGTTTCCTCGTCTCCGTTCTAAATGGCTTACCCCTTATTCTTAAACTGTGTGGCCCCTGGTTCTGGACTCCCCCGACATCGGGAACATGTTTCCTGCTGGTGGGGCAGTGGGGGGGAGGGGCAGGTTGTGGGACTGTGGAGCGGGTGACCGAACCCCAGGGTTGTGGGGCAGACAGAGGCTGTGGGTGGGGCAAGTGGTGATTGGGGGCTGGAGTGGACACAGTGGGCCGAATGGCCTCTGCGGGCTAGAGTATAAAAGACTGATGGCGTGCGCTGTGGGCAAATTGTGGGCTATGGGACAGGGGAGAAGATGTGGAGCATAGAGGGCATTGGGGCAGTGGGTCTGTCAGTCACTGGGTCTGTTACCAGACCAGCTTGTGGGGAAATGAAGCCTCCATTCAACGCTGATCTACAAGGGAGATTACAGATACAGCATGGAAACAGGCCCTTCAGGTCCGCTCCAATCAGCGATCACCCATTCACACTGGTTCTTTGTTATTCCACCTTCTCATCCACCACCCACACACGCAAGGGGACAATTAACCCACAAACCCGTATATATTTGGGATGTGGGAGGAAACCGGAGCACCCGGAGGAAACCCACGCCGTCACAGGGAGCAAGTGCAAATTCGCAGGATTGAACCCGGGTCTCTGGCGCTGTGAGGCAGCAGTTCCACCCGCTGCGCAACTCGGCCCCCCCGTTCTTTTGGGAGAATTACCCGCAGCCAACTCTCGACTCTCCTGGGACCAGGGCCTAACCTACTTTATTTTAGATCTCCCAGGAGATCAGTGCTGATCCTCGCTAATCCCCACGGATAATCCGGAATAGTCTCACCGAAACATCGCCCAGATGCCAAAGATTATGTGAAGCAATGAAGACAAGGTTTGGTTTCGGGATACAGCGCGGAAACAGGCCCTTCGGCCCACCGAGTCCGGGCTGACCAGCGATCCCCGCTATCCTACACACGTCTTTGGAGCGTGGGAGGAAACCAAAGATCTCGGAGAAAACCCACGCAGGTCACGGGGAGAACGTACAAACTCCGTACAGGCCGCACCCGTAGTCAGGATCGAACCCGGGATTGTAAGGCAGTAACTCTACTGCTGCGCCACCGTGCCGCCCTGTGGGGTGTGAAAATAAAGAGCCGCAGATGCTGACAGACCGACACAAATTCTGGAGTAACTCAGCGGGTCAGGCAGTATCTGTGGTGACATCAGGCAGTAATGAGCTTTTCCCTCTGGAAAGTACCCTGGATAGAGTGGATGTGGAGAGGATGTTTCCATTAGTGGGAGAGTCTAGGATCAGAGGGCACAACCTCAGAATAAAAGGACGTACCTTTAGAAAGGAGTTGAGGAAGGATTTCTTTACCCAGAGGGTGGTGAATCTGTGGAGGCCAAGTCAATGGATATATTTCAGGCGGAGATTGACGGATACTTGATTAGTACGGGGTGCCAGAGGTTATGGGGAGAAGGCAGGAGAAAGGGGTTGAGTGGGAAAGATTGATCAGCCATGATTGAATGGTGGAGTAGACTCAATGGGCTGAATGGCCTATGGCTGCTTCTATGACTTATGAGTAAATGTATCATTAACAGGACCAGGGTAAAGGGGAGGAGATGGAGAGATAGTTACCAGCCTACGTGTGTGTGCCTGCACTTCAGTGGTGCAGCGGTGAAACTGCTGCCTTACAGCGCCAGAGACCCAGGTTCGATCCTGACTATGGGCGGTGCCTGTACGGAGTTTAAACGATCTGCCTGTGTCCTGTGTGGGTTTTCTCCAGCATGTCCGCTTTCCTCCCACACTCCAAAGGCGTACAGGTTAGGTTGATTGGCTTGGTAAAATTGTAAATTGTGTAGGATTGTGCGAGAGTGCGGAGATCGCTGGTCGGCGTGGACTCGGTGGGCCGAAACGCCTGTTCCCGCACTGTATCTCCAAACTAAATGAGTTCTGGTTGAAGGAGAGAGATGGGGAGAGACGCTGAATAAATAAACCATGGGTCCTCTACCGAACAGGCCAGCGAACCTGTCGCCCATGGAAACCGGACGTGGCAAGATTATTAATCGTGAAACACTCTCTGAACCTTTTTTTTTTTGCAGATTCCAGCTCTGTGTTGGGTGGAGAGAATTTCTGAGGTTTTTTTTTAAGGTCTCACCACAGTTTGGCTCAAGCGTTTCCAAGTCTGTGGTCCATAATTAAAGAATTACTGCTGAGGTTTCATGGAGAGATTTAAAATGAGAACAGGGCAGGATAGAGACAGAGAGATGATTTCGGAACAAAGAACTGAAGGAGATTAAGGCTGGAAGGATTGAGGGCGGAGAGTTGGTAAATCTATCCGTAAGGAGGGCTGTGTCCCTGAGGCAGTGAGCTGGTAGACGCACGGTTACAAGAGCAGTATAGAGGAGGTACGATAGAAGAATCAGGACAAAACATTAATTCCACCGCAACTCTCGCCAACTTCTACAGATGCGCCGTAGAGAGCATCTTATCGCGACGCTCCACAGCTTGGTTTGGTAACAGCTCCCATCCATGACTGCAGAACGTTGCAGAGAGTTGTGGACGCAGCTCAGACCACCAGGCAAAGCAACCTCCCTTCCATTGACTCCATCTACACCTCACGCTGCCTCGGCAAGGCCAGCAGCATCATCAAGGACGAGTCACGCCCGGGCCACTCCCTCTTCTCCCCTCTCCCATCAGAAGTGTGAAAAACGCACACCTCCAAATTCAGGGTCATTTTCTTTGCACCTGTTATCAGGCAAGCGAATCATCTTACCAACAATTAGAGAGCAGTCATGTGCTACTATCTACCTCATTGGAGACCCTTGGACTATCTTTGATCGGACTTTGCTGGACTTTACCTTGCACTAAACGTTATTCACATTAATCCCTTTATCATGTATCTGTACACTGTGGACGGCTCATTTGTCATCATGTATTGTATTGTCTTTCCGCTGACTGGTTAGCACGCAACAAAACCTTTCCACTCTATCTTGGTACACATGACAATAACAAAACTCAAACTCAAGTATAGAAGTATTTCAAACGCACACCTCCAGATTCAGAGACAGTTTCTTCCCAGCTGTTATCAGGCAACTGAACCCGTCCTACTGTGTGTACTGACTGCCAGGGTGTCAGTCACAGTCAAATGCTGTGAGCATTTGCCCCAGGGGGCAAGAATTGTGAGCATTTGCACAAGAGGACAGGAGCTGTGAGCATTTGCACCAGGGGGAAAGACCAGTGGTCTGACCACCAACTTCATCTTTGGTCTCAAGGGTCTAATTTGACGTTTCAATTCCATGTCCTTCCTCGTATTGTTGTCAAATCCCTTGGTGATTCTGGACTGCCTCGCCTCTGGCATTTCCTCCCGCACTAACACTGCTCCCGACCCTTTCCTTCCCCTCGAGCTGGGGCTGAGCCCTCAGTGCCGGCACCTTGAGTCTCTGCGCAGCTCAATGCACCAGGGAGTGGTGCAGGCTCCTACTACAGCAGTGGCAGCAGTGCAGAGCAGAGCAGAAGATGCTGTAGTAACACGTACATCATGTACACATCCACTTTGATGTGTCATTTTCACATCTTCCCCTTTTGTATCTCTAGACTTCTTCTCTAAACTCTCAGTCTGAAGAAGGGCCTCGACCCGAAACGTCACCCAATCCTTCTCTCCAGAGACGCTGCCTGTCCTGCTGAGTTACTCCAGCATTTTGTATCAATCTCACAGCTTAAGGATAAAGGGGAAATCCTTTAAAACCGAGATGAGAAGAACTTTTTTTCACACCGAGAGTGGTGAATCTCTGGAACTCTCTGCCACAGAGGATAGTTGAGGCCAGTTCATTGGCTATATTTAAGAGGGAGTTAGATGTGGCCCTTGTGGCTAAGGGGATCAGGGGGTATGGAGTGAAGGCAGGTACGGGATACTGAGTTGGATGATCAGCCATGATCATATTGAATGGCGGTGCAGGCTCGAAGGGCCGAATGGCCTACTCCTGCACCTAATTTCTATGTTTCTATGTTTCTATGTACTGTAGCTGTTCAGTGGTCAGCCTTGCTAATGTCAGTTTCATTCTTTAGTTGTAGTTCAGTTTAGTCTAGTTTATTTGATTTGAGTTGAGTTTAGTTTTGTTTAGTTTAGAGATACAGCGCTGAATCAGGCCCATCAGCCCACCGAGTCCGCACCGACCAGCGACCCCTCCCCCCCTAGACTACCATTGGCAGAGATTGGCAAGTGCCAGCCAGAGAGAGGAAATGACAGAAAAATAAAAGTTAAACCTGTACTAAGAACTGTTGAAACTTTGTCGTTGCCAGAAACACAGTGATTTGGGCATTGCCCAGGTGAGTCTGGTGTCTGATTTAACCAGCTTGCATTCAAGACTTTCACTGTCCCTGGGTACATGTGACAATAAAGAATCATTGTCAGAGGGTGCGAGACAAAAGGATTGAAGAATTGCAAATTGTGAAGCTGGAGGATGGAATGTAGGCGGAAATGGTGAGGGGTGGGGGGGGGAGTGGGTATGAAATTGACATGAGGCACAGGGGAAGGGGTTCAGGGGGAAAGGGAGAGGGGGATGTTTTTATTGTCACATAAAATTGGAGAATTTAATGTTGAGGAAGGAATGCAGATGCTGGAAAATCGAAGGTACACAAAAAAGCTGGAGAAACTCAGCGGGTGCAGCAGCATCTATGGAGCGAAGGAAATAGGCAACGTTTCGGGCCCGAAACGTTGCCTATTTCCTTCGCTCCATAGATGCTGCTGCACCCGCTGAGTTTTCTCCAGCTTTTTTGTGTACCTTGGAGAATTTAATATTTGCCCCCTTGGGTTGGAAACTCCAGCTTTGTTCGGCTGCAGTTTAATCCGGTAACACTAGAGGGGGCTGGAGGCCAGGGGAGTGGGAATGGGTTTCTTGGCCTTCCAAGTATCCTCTACAGCAGAGAGACACAAAACGCTGGAGTAACTCAGTGGGACAGGCAGCGTCTCTGGAGAGAAGGAAGGGGTGACGTTTCGGGCCGGGACCCTTCTTCAGACACTTTTTAAACATTCTTCCTTTCCTTTCATCAATCTCTCCACCAATAATTCTGGAGGAGGATACTGAGCGGTGGACATGGACATGGACCCTACAACCCCACCCCCCACCCCCCCCCCCCCCCCCCCCCCGCCAACCCCAACCCCCCCCCCTCACATTTCTGCCAATTCCTCCACCTCTGTTGCAATTGACCTAGTCACCTCCGAATCGTAGACTCATAATGTCATACAGTGTGGAAACTAGCCCTTTGGGCCAACTTCCCCACGCCGACCAACATGCCCCATCTACACCAGTCGCACTCGCCCACGTTTGGCCCACATCCTTCCAAACCTGCCCTACCCATGTACCAAGAAGGGTCCTCGACCCGAAACATCACCCCTTCCTTCTCTCCAGAGACGCTGCCTGTCCCGCTGGGTTACTCCAGCATTTTGTGTCTACCTTCAATAGATACCGGCATCTGCAGTTCTTTCCTACACACTATCCATGTACCTGTCCGAGTGTCCTACCTGCCCACAGCACCATCCCATGAGAGTTCAGTGCCTGGGGTTTAGGCGCCACCTTGCACCTCTCAAATCCCAAATTTTACAGCAAGTGTGAAGGTCTCATCTTGGCCACGAAGGCCCGTTGTCGTGGCGATGACGATGGCGCTGGGTCGGGGGTCGCAGGAGTCGGCCTGGCTGGCCTGACCACAACACTCTGCAATTTCTTGGAGCTGTCCCCAAACCGTGCTGTGATGCATCCCGATAAGATGCTTTCTGCGGCGCATCTGTAGAAGTTGGGGAGAGTTCCTGCGGATAGTCCAAGCTTCCGAAGCCTACTGAGGAAGCAGAGGTGTCGGTGTGCTATCATGGCCATTGCTTCACCAGGATGCATAGGTTCAGTGTACTGGCAGCAGCCTCCCACACTGAATTATTGATCTAATGGGGAGAGTGGTGCTCTACCTCGCAGCCCTGTAAATCAATGTCATTACTACTGGGATTGTAAATATTTATAGGTTATTGATTACCTGTAAAAAGAGACAGAGAGAGAGAGAGAGAGGGAGGGTGTGAGCGAGAGAGAGAGAAAGAGGGGGAGAGAGGAAGAGAGGGAGAGAGGGAGGGTGTGTGAGAGAGACAAAGAGAGGGAAAGACGGAGGGAGAGAGGGATGGAGAGAATGAGAGGGAGAGAGAGAGAGAAAGCTAACAACCCGATCATTTGCCAGGCTTTGTCCCATCTTCAGATTCAGATCCAGATTCAACTTTAATTGTCATTGTCAGTGTACAGTACAGAGACAACGAAATGCAGTTAGCATCTCCCTGGAAGAGCGATATAGATTAATAAATAAATCTATTTACTTGTAATCCAGGCATAGTGTTTTTCCTGTGGGAGGAGTGTCCGGGGGGGGGGGTGATTGGCAGTCACCGAGGTACATTGTTGAGTAGTGTGACAGCCACAGGGAAGAAGGCTGTTCCTCGACCTGCTGGTCCAGCAACGGAGAGACCTGTAGCGCCTCCCGGATGGTAGGAGGGTAAACAGTCCATGGTTGGGGTGAGAGCAGTCCTTGGCGATGCTGAGCGCCCTCCGCAGACAGCGCTTGCTTTGGACAGACTCAATGGAGGGGAGCGAGGAACCGGTGATGCGTTGGGCAATTTTCACCACCCTCTGCAGTGCTTTCCGGTCGGAGACAGAGCAGTTGCCATACCATACTGTGATACAGTTGGTAAGGATGCTCTCGATGGTGCAGCGGTAGAAGTTCACCAGGATCTGAGGAGACAGATGGACCTTCTTCAGTCTCCTCAGGAAGAAGAGACGCTGGTGAGCCTTCTTGACCAGAGTTGAGATATTGTGGGTCCAAGAGAGGTAATCGGAGATGTTGACCCCCAGGAACCTGAAGCTGGAAACACGTTCCACCTCCGTCCCGTTAATGTGGATGGGGGTGTGCGTGCCGCCTCTGGACTTCCTGAAGTCTACAATGAGCTGCTTGGTCTTCTTGGAGTTAAGGGCCAGGTTGTTGTCAACGCACCATGCTGCTAAGTGCTGGACCTCCTCCCTGTAGGCCGACTCATCGTTGTTGCTGATGAGGCCAATCACTGTTGTATCATCTGCATACTTGATAATGGTGTTAGTACCATGTACAGGTGTGCAGTCATAGGTGAAGAGGGAGTAGAGGAGGGGGCTCAGCACACAGCCCTGTGGAACGCCGGTGTTCAGGGTGAGGGTTGAAGAGGTGTGCTTGTCTAACCTAACAGACTGGGGTCTATTGGTTAGAAAGTCCAGTATCCAGTTGCAGAGGGAGGGGTCGATGCCCAGGTCACTGAGTTTGGTGATCAGTTTAGAGGGTATAATGGTGATGAATGCTGAGCTGTAATCGATGAACAGCATTCTTACGTAAGTGTCTCTGTTGTCGGGGTGGGAGTGGGTGGAGTGAAGTGCCGTTGAGATGGCATCCTCCGTACTCCTGTTCTTGCGGTAGGCAAACTGATAGGGATCCAGTGTGGGGGGTAGGCAGCCTTTGAGGTGTGCCAGGACCAGCCTCTCGAATCTTCAACCTCTCTTCCAGCTTTGTCCACTCTACTACATTCAGAAGAAGGGTCCTGACCCGAAACATTGTCTGTCCATTCCTCCACACATGCTGCCTCTAAACTTGCCAGTTACAAATGGAGTAGCCACTGAGTGTGACCAGGGTGCGTTACTCATTGCGCTGGTTTATGCCATCGTATATAGTTGCGGGGAGAACAATCACACAATTATCCAAAACATCACCTGCCCTTGTTCTCCAGATATGCTGCCTGAGCCGCTGAGTTACCGTGGAAACCACTGAGGGCCTTGTTTCCAGGCTGTATCTCCGAAAACAAATATCAGGCCAGTTGTTTAGTGGCACTGATATGTGGGCAACATAGAGACGGACTCAATAAACCAGAGGTTGTGAGTTCAAGCCCACCCAGGTCCCAGGTAAACCATACCCATTACATTAGTGGTCCTTGTAGAAGCAAGGAACTGCAGATGCTGGTTTTCCAAACAAAAGACACAAAGTGCTGGAGTAACAGGTTTTTTAATATTTTGGATAAAATCAGAGACTATTCAATAGACAATATACAATAGGTGCTGGAGGTGGCCATTCGGCCCTTCAAGCCAGCACCGCCATTCAATATGATCATGGCTGCTCATCCCCAATCAGTTCCTGCCTTCTCCCCATATCCCCTGATTATTTTTAAGAGCCCTATCTAGCTCTCTCTTGAAAGCATCCAGAGAACCTGCCTCTGAGGCGGAGAATTCCACAGACTCACCACTCTCTGTGAGAAAAAGTGTTTCCTTTTCTCCAGAGATGCTGTCTGTCCCACTGAGTTACTCCAGCTTTTTCTGTCTATCTTCAGTATTAACCAGCATCTGCAGTTCCCCCCTACACATGGTCACAGACTGAGACAGCTTGGGCGCACTCATCCAACTCCAAGAAACAAGTCACACGCAAAAACAATGACAATGTTTGACATCGAGAGCCACTTGTGGCGGGGGTGGGAAGATCGCTGACTCGATGCTTTTGGCCCATGCAATGCAGGACAAATCTTGCTGATGTAGTGAAGGTGTGGGTGGTGAGGAGGGAAACTGCAGGGAGAGTCAGTGTCTGAGATGGGGGGGTGGGGATACAGTGAGAAGTGCCAGGAGTTCAGGCGATAAGTCTGTCAGGGAAGGGAACCCTTCTTTAGACTTTAGACTGTAGTGATGAACCGCGGAAACAGACCCTTCGGCCCATCAAGTCCGTGCCGACCAGCGATTCCCTTACACTAACACTATCCTACACACACTAAGGACAGTTTACAACTTGACCAAGCCAATTAACCCACAGGGTCTGCAGAAGGGTTTCGGCCCGAAACGTTGCCTATTTCCTTCGCTCCATAGATGCTGCTGCACCCGCTGAGTTCCTCCAGCATTTTTTTGTACCTTCGATTTTCCAGCATCTGCAGTTCCTTCTTCAACAATGAACCCGCAAACCTGCACGTCTTTGGAGTGTGGGAGGAAACCGGAGATCCCCGAGAAAACCCACGCAAGTCATGGGGAGAAGGTACAAACTCTGTACAGACTGCACCCATAGTCAGGATGGAACGTGGGTCTCTGGCGCTGTGAGGCTGCGCCACCGTGCTTCCCATTCACTACAACACCATTGAGATGTGGCTGCCGTACCAAGTGTTTTTTGTGCATTTTACGACTTATGGACAAAATCGACGTAAGGTCAGTGAAGAAGGAGACCATTTATTACCGGTACACAAAATTGCTGGAGAAACTCAGCGGGTGCAGCAGCATCTATGGAGCGAAGGAAATAGGCGACGTTTCGGGCCGAAACCCTTCTTCAGACTGATGGGGGGTGGTGGGGGGAGAAGGGAGGAAAAGTGGAGGAGGAGGAGCCCGCGGGCGGATAGGAGGGTGGGAGGAGACAGCTAGAGGGTTAAGGAAGGGGAGGAGACAGCAAGGGCTAGCAAAATTGGGAGAATTCAATGTTAATGCCATCCGGACGCAAGGTCCCCAGGCGGAATATGAGGTGCTGTTCCTCCAATTTCCGCTGTTGCTCACTCTGGCAATGGAGGAGACCCAGGACAGAGAGATCAGATTGGGAATAGGAGGGGGAGTTGAAGTGCTGAGCCACCGGGAGGTCAGGTTGGTTATTGCGGACTGAGCGGAGGTGTTCGGCGAAACGATCGCCCAACCTGCGCTTAGTCTCCCCGATGTAAATCAGCTGACACCAAGAGCAGCGGATGCAGTAGATGAGGTTGGAGGAGAAGCAGGTGAACCTTAGTCGCACCTGGAACGACTGCTTGGGTCCTTGAATGGAGTCGAGGGGGGAGGTGAAGGGACAGGTGTTGCATTTCTTGCGGTTGCAACGGAAAGTGCCCGGGCAGGGGGTGGTGCGGGAGGGAAGGGAAGTCATTTATTACCCATGTGCATCATCTATTGCAAGGGCTACCTAATGTAGCCACAGGAGCCTCACTGAATCTACAGTCATCTTTGTCCCGTTAAAACAAAAAATGGCCCTGTTTCAAAGATCTGCATCGTAGAAAGAGAATCTGAATGCTCACAATACCTCTAGTACCTGAGTAACGAAAGTGTGAAAAGACATTTGAATGGGTTTTCAATGGTAGCGGTGTGAAGATGTAAGCGTGTAGATTCATTGATACTTTGATTAGCCGGCACAAATTGCTGCACTTGTAACTATCTCGGCTGCTGCCTTTTAGTGGGGTTTCTTTAATGGACAATCAGGAGATGCTCAGCCGGCACTTGCCAAGTTTGAAGAATCAATACCAGACTTGATGAATAACGTGTCCGCTGGCACACTCAGCAGATCACTACAGCAGATCCTGAGCACTTCATCACATAGATTGAGAACTTCCCCCCGCTGTGTCCATGGCCGCGGCAGAAGCAGGCCATTCGACCCCTTTAGTTCGTCCACCATTAAACGCCATCGTGGCAGATTATTCCCGTCCTCTCCCAACACAACTTCATTCCTGTAAAACGAGGAACTGCTGGTTTACACAAAAGGACAGATCAAGTCCTGGATTCAGCGGGCCGGGCCGCTTCTCGGGAGACCATGGATATATTCGATTTGTGTCACTTCTGGACGAAATCCTGGATCTCCTGCCTGAGGGAACCGTGGGGGAGCCTTTGCCGAAACGGCCATGACCGAAGGAGGTGGCCCATCACTGCCTCAATCTCATGGGTGGAGTGGAACAGGCAACAAATGCTGGCCTTGCCAACACGGGCAAGATTCTGAAAATTGAATGAAAATCATCTTGTTGTAGACCTGCCACTGGGAGCTCCGTCTCATGTTGTGGGAAGAACTTAGAAACATAGAAACATAGAAAATAGGTGCAGGAGTAGGCCATTCAGCCCTTCGAGCCAGCACATGGCTGATCATCCAGAATCTGTACCCCCCGTTTCTTGCTTTTTCCCCATATCCCTTGATTCTGTTCGCCCCAAGAGCTAAATCTAACTCTCTCTTGAATACTGAGGTGTTCTTCCATTTTGGTTTCAACATGGGCAGCCCTTTATTCTGTGGTAATTGAACTTTCCTCCATTGGAGTTGCCCTTCTGCACTAAGCTAAACCCGTCTGGTACAAGCAACCCACAAACTCAACAACTTCAATAGACACAAAAATGCTGGAGTGACACAGCATCCAGGCAGCATCTCTGGAGAGAAGGAAGAGGTGACATTTCGGGACTCGACCCGAGTTATTCCTTTTCGCCAGAGGTGCTGCCTGACCCGCTGAGTTACTCCAGCATTTTGTGTCCATCTCCAGTATCAACCAGCATCTGCAGTTCCTCCCTGCACAACTCGAACACATGCATGTCTTGCTTTTGAGGGGAAAATTACAGAATGCTGGAAGACAATTGTTAACCCTGTAAACAAGTCTACGTGACGTAGTGTGGGACGGTAGGCTTGTTGCCTTACTGCGCCAGAGACCCGGGTTTGATCCTGACCTCGGGTGCTGTCTGTGTGGAGTTTGCACGTTTTCCCTGTGATGGTGTGGGTTTTCTCCGGGTGCTCCGGTTTCCTCCCACACTCCAAAGACATGGAGGTTTGTAGGATAATTGGCTTCTGTAAGTTGTAAATTGTCCCTGGTGTGGAGGACAGTGCTAGTGCATCGAGATCGCTGGTGGGATTCAGGAGGCTGAAGGGCGTGATTCCACACTATAAGGTCTAAAGTGCAAAGACTTACACCATGCGCTCAGAAATGATGCCAAAATGTTGCATACTTCGAGCCTGCAGAGCAACTTGATTAAAGACTGACACAAAATGCTGGAGTAACTCAGCGGGTCAGGCAGCATCTCTGGAGAAAAGGAATAAGGTGACGTTTCGGGTCGAGACACTTCTTCAGATTGACTCTTCTTTTCTCCAGAGATGCTGCCTGTCCCGTTGAGTTACTCCAGCATTTTGTCTCCATCTTCAGGTGTAAACCAGCATCTGCAGTTCCTTCTTACACGCTGTTCGCTTTGTCTGACGGGTTATTTCTTGCTTGTTGCGAATAAAAAGTGGACATTTAATGTCACGCATGTGTAGTGTGGTTATTCCGACAGTCACTGGTGCGGCAGCCAGTGTCTGCAAGGTGGGACGGTGACTATCACAGCCAGGTTAAGCTGCACGCACACCTGCCAGACTCCCTGAGGGGAAGGGGAGCTGTGAGCTACCTAGTTATCCACAGTGACGCCACATTTATGATTCATCCTTTTAGTTTCCTGCAGCTTCTAATCCCTTTCACTCGTGAGTGATGCCATTGATTTAATATCATATTCTGCTCAGCAGCTGCCTGGCCAGCAGGAGGGATGGAGGGAGGAGGGGGGGAGAGGGGAGGGAGGAGAGGGAGGAGGGGAGGGAGGAGGGAGGAGGGGGAGAGGGAGAAGGGGGAGGGAGGGAGGAGGGGGGGGAGGAGGGAGGAGGGGAGGGGGAGGGGGAGGGGGAGGGGGGGAGGGGGGAGGGGGGAGGGGGGGGGGGGAAGGGGGAGGGGGGGGAGGGGGAGGGGGAGGGGGGGGAGGGGGAAGGGGGGGGGGAGAGGGGAAGAGGAGGGGCGGGGGGAGAGGTGAAAGGAGGTGATGATGTGGAGGGAGGGAGGGAGGAGGAGGAGGAGGAGGAGGAGGAGGTAGGAGAGGGGAAGGAGGGGAGAGGGGGAGGGGGGGAGGGAGGAGGGGGAGGAGTGAGGAGAGCGGGGAGGGAGAGGGGGAGGGGGGAGGGGGGAAGGGGAGGGGGGGGGAGGGGAAGGGGGGAGGGGGAGGACAGGGGGTGTGCCGGGAGGGGGAGGGGAGAGGGAGAGGGGGAGGGAGGAGGGGGGAGGGAGAGAAGGAGAGGGAGGGAGAGGGAGGAGGGGGAGGGGGAGGGGGGAGGAGGGGGGAGGAGGGAGGGGGAGGGAGGAGGAAGGAGGGGAGAGGGGGAGGGGGGGGGGAGGGGGGGGGGAGGGGGGGGAGGAGGGGGGGGGGGGGGGGGGGGGGGGGGGGGGGGGGGGAGGAGGGGGGAGGAGGGGGTGGGGGGGGAGGGGGGGGGGGGGGGGGGGGGGGGGAGGGGAGGAGGGGGGAGGGGGAGGAGGGGGGAGGGGAGAGGAAGGAGGGAGGAAGGAGGGGAGAGGGGGAGGAGAGGGGAGGGAGGGGAGGGGGAGGGGGGAGAGGGGAGGGAGGAGGGGGAGGGGGGAGGGGGGGGAGGGGGGAGGAGGGGGGAGGGGGGGGGAGGGGGGAGGGGGGGGGGGGGAGGGGGGAGGAGGAGGGGGGGGGGAGGGGGAGGAGGGGGGAGGGGGAGGGGAGGGGGGGAGAGGGGAGGAGAGGGGAGAGAGGGGGAGGAGGGAGGAGGGAGGGGAGGGGAGGGGGGAGGGAGGAGGGAGGGGAGGGAGGAGGGGGGGGGAGGGGGGGGGAGGGGGAAAGGGAGGGCTTCCACTGGAGGTAAGTTTAGAGTTTAGTTTAATGTAGAGTTCAGAGATACAGCGCGGAAACAGGCCATTCGGCCCACCGGGTCCGTGCCGACCAGCGATCCCCGCATATTAACACTATCCTACACACACTAGGGACAATTTTTATAATTACCAAGCCTATTAACCTACAAACCTGTACGTCTTTGGAGTGTGGGGGGAAACCGAAGATCTCAGAGAAAACCCACGCGGTCGGATCAGCTAAATTACTGGGAGATTTATAAATGGAAAAGAGACTTAAAAGAAAGGACTGATCGTACGGGATGATAGTGGATCATCTTCTGGGACCAGCATGTAATGAGTTACCTCGGACAAGGCCGACTGCACTGTGTGTAAAGGAGGAAGTAGGCAATGTTCTACATTCACTTCTTGCTTTTATACAAAGCTGGAACACATCAGAGAGCAGTGCGTCACAGTGCAGCATACACAGGATAATATATATACAGGATCTTTTCAATAGTGGGAGCGTCTCAGACCAGAAGCCACAGCCTCAGAATAAAAGGACGTACCTTTTTCTTCAGGAATTTCTTCAGTCAGAGGGTGGTGAATCCATGGAATTCATTGCCACAGAAGGTTGTGGAGACCAAGTCAATGGATATTTTTTAAACAGAGAAAGGTAGATAGATTCTTGATTAGTCCGTGTGTCAGGGGTTATGGGGAGAAGCCAGGAGCATGGGGTTAGGAGGGAGAGATAGATCAGCTATGATTGAATGGTGGAGTAGACTTGATGGGCCGAATGGCCTCATTCTTCTCCTGAGGTCCCTGAGTTCCTCCCCCCCTCACTGTGATCATGGAGCACCATGCCTCTATCATCAGAGTGAGATGCAGGGAATACCAACATGCCTTGTATGTATACATACTTGGTTGATAAAATGTATTCAATTCAATTCAAAATTCAATTCATTGTGGCGTCACCTCCCCGAGGAAGAAGATTGGACTTTATTGCCTTCCATCACAGTCTTCTCCTTCTTTCATGTGGCGCGCACAGCCTAAAGTTGTTGGACAACTTGTTCTATTAGATCTCCCGTTTGTGCACGTCGAGTTGATTGCATTAGTCGAAACAGGGCGGACCACGTGAAGGTTGCAATCTTCCACCCCTTCCATCACAGTGAAGAATGTGGAAGCCACTGTGATGAAAGTTTATGTAAACCTTTATGGGGCTGTGTGTCTTGTTGCTATTCACTTAGTATGGTAACTCAAATGCCACTGGACCTTGTGTTTAAGAAGGAACTGCAGATGCTGGAAAATCCAAGGTACACAAAAAAGCTGGAGAAACACAGCGGGTGCAGCAGCATCTATGGAGCAAAGGAAATAGGCAATGTTTCGGGCCGAAACCCAAAAGGGTTTCGGCCTGAAACGTTGCCTATTTCCTTCGCTCCATAGATGCTGCTGCGGGTTTCGGCCCGAAACGTTGCCTATTTCCTTCGCTCCATAGATGCTGCTGCGGGTTTCTGCCCGAAACGTTGCCTATTTCCTTCGCTCCATAGATGCTGCTGAAGGTTTCTGCCCGAAACGTTGCCTATTTCCTTCGCTCCATAGATGCTGCTGCAGGTTTCTGCCCGAAACGTTGCCTATTTCCTTCGCTCCATAGATGCTGCTGCGGGTTTCTGCCCGAAACGTTGCCTATTTCCTTCGCTCCATAGATGCTGCTGCACCCGCTGAGTTTCTCCAGTATTTTTGTGTCACTGTACCTTAATTGGTACATGTGGCAACAAACTGACCTCGAAACCTTGTTGAACCTTGGCCATTGATAAGCAGATTTTATAACTTGAACTGCTTGAGATAGACTTGCTGAGGTCTGTTCTGCACAGGTCACTTACCACAGTGACGCAGCGGTACAGTTGCTGCCTTACAGCACCGGAGACCCGGGTTCGATCCTGACTGTGGGTGCTGACTGTGCGGAGTTTGCACGTTCTCCCCCTGACCTTTCTCGGGATCTCCGGTTTACTTCCCACACACGCTCCAAAAGTCGTACAGGTTTGTAGGTTAATTGGCTTGGTATAATGGTAAATTGTCCCTGGCGTGTGTAGGATAGTGTTAGTGTAGCGGGATCGCTGGACAGCATGGACATGGTGGGCCGAAGGGACTGTTTCCGCGCTGTATCTCTAAACTAAATACTGGCCACACTAAAAACATCGCCTCTATTTGCCCCAGACTCAGCAATACCCACCCCCCCCCCCCAACTCCCCCCCTCCTCGTGTTATTTAGACCTAATATCAGCTCCTTCTACAATATTCTTGTGCAACAGATTTCCTGCCAGAATAATGGCCTTTAGAGCCAGCGATGTCCCATGAATTCTCACCAGCGTTGGCCCTGCTCTCAGCTCCCCTTCTCCCAGGATGACACGCATGGCTGGAGGTCCCGCTGTGCCGGTCCCTGCTGGCCCCCCAAAGACCAGAGAGCGGGTGGGGTGGCTGGAGCAGGCAGTGGCGACTGTCCCAGCCCAATACTCACGCAACAAGCTGGGAATATCAAGAGGGAATGTCAAACCTCTGTCTGCCCACCCGAGATGTCCTACCAGTTTCACTCTCCCCGTCTATTGCACTTTGGAGGACCAGCACCCCATATTTTGCTTGGGCAGTATGAATACTGACTTCTCTAACTTCAAGTACCCCTTGCTTTCAGGGGCGGACATCCTGGGAGGGACGCCCCATGCTTTGAGACGAGGGGGGCCCCCCCCCCCCCCCCCCCCATGCTTTTCATCAGAGAAGGGCTGAATCGGCCCGTTCGTGGGGCCTTTCAGTGCCCTGCGCGGCTTAAAATCAAACTGCTGCATCGAGGCAAACGAGGCTCCGGATGTTGAAGACCCCGCCGGCCGATGAAAGACCCCGTGAACGGGCCGGTTCAAGCCCCACGATTCGGGGCGGATGAAGCTGCTGTTGCTGGAGTTCGGAGTCGGTCACCAACCAGGTCAGCTCCCGATGTTACCATCCACAGGGCCTCACGGACGAAGCCTCACGTGTGTAACATACACGTGCGCGCTTGTGGCCGCCAAGAAATTGTGTCCCCCCCATGTTTTGAAAGCGATTTCCGTGCCTGCTTGCTTTCCATCTCTCACAATTCATCCCCCCATCATAGTTTGACTGTCCTGATTAAATTTTACTTTGTGTGCCTCGTTGTCACCTTCCCCTAGCTAACAATGATCTTATCTACATTTCCCTTCATTTTTATCCACATCATACCATTCCATATCTCTCATCTCCCTCTCCCCTGAGTCGGACAAAGGGTCTCCACCCGAAATGTCACCCATTCCTCTCTCCAGAGATGCCGCCTGTCCCACTGAGTTACTCCAGCATTTTGTGTCCATCTTCGGTGTAACCAGCATCTGCAGTTCCTTCCTACACAAGGGCCATTATGGGCTCCACACTTCCTGGGGTCACCTGTTTGCCTTTTCTCCCTTCCAGTCTAGTTTAGTTCAGAGATACAGCGCAGATACAGGCCCTTCGGCCCACCGGGTCCGCGCCGACCAGCGATACCCGCGTATTAACACTATCCTCCACTAGGGACATTTTTTAACATTTACCAAGCCAATTAACCTACAAACCTGTACGTCTTTGGAGTGTGGGAGGAAACCGAAGATCTCGGAGAAAACCCCGGAGTGGGGATCGAACCCGTGTCCCAGGCGCTGCATTCGCTGCAAGGCAGCAACTCTACCGCTGAGCCACCGTATTTGCCCCCACCTCTACTTTCATTCTGAAGAAGGGTCTCGACCCAAAACGTCATCTATTATTTGTTACGGTCTAACACCTGCATGATGCTCCAGCATTTTGGGGTCTATCTCTGGCAGCATAAAACGGGTAAAATCTAACCCTTAACTTGAGCTACTATTTAATTCACCCAGCCACGCCAGATATACCTGAAGATATTTACTCTTGCTCACTAAACGCTGACCTTGACAGTAATGACCCCTCCTGCAGCTTGCGAATGGAATTGAAAATCACTGCCATCCGTGTCTGCTTCAGCAAGTAAACCATCCAGCGAATACCAGTTTGATTTGCATTGCTATAAATACACTTGTTATCGATTTGCTACTGATTTTGTTATTAGGCTATTTTAAGAAGTGATTTGAGGACAGTTTGCATCTGCCTACACGTAGATGCAGTTTGAATTTAATTTTGATCAATCCTTTAAAGCTATTTATAGTATTAGGCGTGGCAACACCAATTCATGCTGGCAGTGCCAACTCCTCTGTGCCCAGTTGCCAAGTGAAGGATCATATTGGACTGCAGCATAGTTGCCGGGAGTGTATAAAATCATACGAGGAATAGATCGGGTAGATGCACAGAGTATTTTGCCCAGAGCAGGGGAATCGAGGACCAGAGGACATAGGTTCAAGGTGAAAGGGAAAAGATTTCATAGGAATCTGAGGGGTAAGTTTTTCACACAAAGGGTTGTGAGTGTATGTAATGCGCTGCCAGAGGAGGTAGTTGAGGCCAGGACTATCCCAATATTTAAGAAACAGTTGGACAGGTACATGGAAAGGACAGGTTTGGAGGGATCTGGACAAAACACGGACAGGTGGGACTAGTGCAGCTGGGACATTGTTGGCCGGTGTGGGCAAGTTGGGCTGAAGGGCCTGTTTCCACATTGTATCACTCTTTGACTGTAGAGTGAGTTCTCCAATGTGCTGTAGAGAGCTTGGACAGAGGGTGGGGATGGGGGGACAGTGTTGGGGAATATGCAATGGGGTTTGAATCTTGGCTTTACACCGTCAACCCTCCCTGCCCATAGATAGAGTGAGGCCTGGATAGAGTGGACGTGGAGAGGATGTTTCCACTAGTGGGAGAGAGAGGGCACAGCCTCAGAACAAAAGAACGTTCCTTTAGAATGATGAGGAATAATGTCTTTAGTCAGAGGTGCGGTGCTGTGGAATTCATTGCCACAGAAAGCTGTGGAGGCCAAGTCATTGGGTAGAGATAGATAGATTCTTGATTAGTGTGGGTGTCAGCGGTTATGGGGAGAAGGCAGGAGAATTGGGGTTGAGAGGGAGTGATGGATCAGCCATGGTTGAATGGCAGAGTGGACTGGATGGGCTGAATGGCCTCATTCTGCTTCTATCACGTACGACCTTATGCTGATGGGGCAGTGGGAGAAGGGGGTGCAAAAGTAACGGGGGGGGTAGCAATGATCGAGCCGGGTCAGACCCACCCTGACTCTCTGTGGAGAGAGTCTAAGGCATTATTATTGTGATGGGATTACAACACGAACAATATTCTTAAACTCTCTGTAGATGGACACAAAAAGCTGGAGTATCTCAGCCGGTCAGGTAGCCTCTTTGGAGAAAAGGAATAGCCTGAAGAAGGGTCACCCAGTCCTTCGCTCCAGAGATGCAGCCTGTCCCACTGAGCTACTCCAGCATTTTGTGTGTATCTTCGGTGTAAACCAACATCTCCAGTCGCTTCCTCCACATTCTGTCTCTGTGGCTGAGTCACTGTATCCATCTTGTTTTAGCACAGAATTTCTAATCTCATCGTACAACTCTCAACTCAGTTTGATCAGCAAGGTGTATCTTAAATCTGTGGGACGGGGGAGGGGGGTCGGGGGGGTTAGAAGCCCCGGTCCCTCACATAAAGCGAGAGGAAGGTCGACAGAGCAAGTCTTTTGCAGCGTTAGTTTGTTGGGGGGCTGCGGCGCTCCCCTAGCTCCTGTGTTTCTCCTTCCTGGAAACGGTCCAGCGAAGACATCCAGTCAGTCTATCGCTCTCCCTCCCCGATCGATGTCATTAATATTGCAGCAGCGGAGCTGCGCGCAGCGGCCACCGAGCCACATCATAAATAGAGGCTGCGAGGCGGGCAGGGTCACATTGCTCAGTGCTGAAGCGCGTCGGTGGCATCGGCATTAGCTGGGAATCCATCTCGGGGGGGAAAAAAGGCGCTCGGAGCTCACACACACACACTCACACTCTCAACACTCAACTCCTCCAGACATGGACGCGCTGAAAAAAGGCTTCTCGTTCGCCAAGGAAGGAGTGGTGGCGGCGGCGGAGAAAACCAAGCAGGGGGTACAAGATGCAGCGGAGAGGACGAAAAGAAGGGGTCAGGGGTAGGTAGATGGGGCGGAAGAGGTGCGAAGAGGAAGGGGAATGTATGGGGAGGGGAGTGGGGAGCAAGGGGTGCATCTCCAGAGGAAGGGAGGGGAGGGGGGGGGGGGGGGGATCTCCAGGGGGGGAAGGGGGGGGGGGGGGATGAGCCAATTTATTCTCTCCCCCCACCACCACATTGGGAAGTGGCTTTGGAGGTGCTGGCGGGTTTAACTGGCCACATTGCCCGCTCGCCTTGGATTGCTCCCCCATTCATTACAACATTAGGTGGTGATTCCTTCCCATCTGCTGTGAAGCAATTTGTTGCCCCTCGGGTTTAATTCCATTAACCACCCCTCCCCCCTCCCCCCATCCAATCCCTCCAAAGATGACCCTCTGCGGCCAGACTCCAGACTCCAGAATACCGCCACACCCCGGGTGTCTCCGGCCAGTAAAATGGTGCAGACTCCAGTCCCCACACCCCTCCGGCTCCGCTCCAGCCCCAGCCCCGGCCGTGGGGCAATGCTGCAATGGTGCAGTGGGCGGGCAGAGCCGCGCCTCGCCTCAGGAGTGACCTTGGAGAGGGAGCGGAGGCTGGGAGCGCCGGGCATGTACCGAGAATCCACCCGCCTCTGCAATCCCTTCTGGAGATCTATCCCCGCAGCTGGGGGGTCCCGGGTGCTGGGCTGGAGGGGATGGGGGTTACAGTCCCGGGGCGGCGCCTCCAGTGTAGGGAGCCCACGTCCAATATTCACCGGAGGAACCATCTTCACCAGAGATGCTGCCTGAACCGCAGAGTTATTTCAGCACCTTGTGGCAAGGAACAGCGCCCCGCGATGCCCTTGAGCTGAACACCAGTGGAACTCAGCGGGCCAGGCAGCATCTGTGGAAGGGAAAGGACCGGCGACGTCTCTGTTCGGGACCCCAGTCGGGAGGAGGGTCCCAACCCCCAAACGCCACCTGTTCATTGTCCTCCTCAGAGCTAGCGCGGCGGTGGAGTTGCTGCCTCACAGCGCCAGAGACCCGGGTTCAATCCTGACTGAATCCTGGTGCGTTCTCCCCGTGACCCGCGTGGTTTTTCTCCGGGTGCTCCGGTTTCCCCCCCACACTCCAAAGACGTACAGGTTTACAGGTTAATTGGCTTTGGTTAAAAAAAAGTCCCTAATGTGTGTAGGATAGTGTTAGTGTGCTGGTCGACGTAGACTCGGTGGGCCCGATGTTGCATGACCCGCTGAGTCACTCCAGCACTTTGTGTTTTGCTCTGGATGTCAGCACTTGCAGTTCCTTCTGCGGGATGTTCTTGGCAAGCTCAGAGCGCTGGCACTTGGATCAGCGTGGTATCAGGGAGGGCAAGGACATTATCTTTGGCCACCGACCCCACCCCGGTCATTGCATTGGGCTCAGATTCTGCAGCGAACGCTCACTGCTGCGTCTCAGCTCCAAGCTTGGTCGCTGCGCCGAACATCACATTATCCCCACTCCTGGACACACGCAGCGGTGGCGAGCCGGGGCTACGAGACTCAGTACTCCTGTATCAATACCCCATCCCGAAACAACACCCATTCCTTCTCTCCAGAGATGCTATCTGACCCGCCGAGTTACTCCAGCATTTCGGGTGTGTCTTCAGTGCAAACCAGCATCTATCTGCACTTCCTTCTATATGTTTGAAGGGGAGGGTGAGGATGGGGGATTGGGGGGTGGGGATGAGGGTGGGGGGTGGAGGTAGAACAGGCTGGATGTGAACCAGGAGCCGGAATGAACCGCATTTATCAACGACAGGTGGAATGGGTGAGATGAAATACCACCAGTTAACCAATCTAGGACCAGAGGTCACAGCCGTAGAATTGAAGGACGTTCCTTTAGGAGGAAGATGAGAAGGGATTTCTTCAGTCAGATGCTGCTGAATCTGTGGAATTCGTTGTCACAGACGGCTGTGGAGGCCAAGTCAATGGATATTTTTAAGGCAGAGATAGACAGATTCTTGATTAGTGCGGGAGTTATGGGGAGAAGGCAGGGGGAATGGGGTTAGAGGAGGGGAGAGATAGATCAGCCATGATTGAATGGTGGGGTAGACTGGATGGGCCGAGTGGCTTAATTCTGCTGCTATCCCTTATGACCTTGTTATCTGCCCTTCAATCCCAGGTGGAGTTTGCTCGGTGGATCAGGGTGTTATTGATTGGATGGGATTTGAGATGGGGTTGGACTGACAAGTGGTTGGGATTGGTGGGGTGGGATTGGATGGATGGGCATGTTGGGAGTGGTGGGGTGATGGTGGGGTGGGCTTGCAGTGGATGGGCTTCCACTGCCGAGCTGCCAGGGCAGGAGGCTGTTCAATATGAACTGCGATAGAAACATAGAGAATAAATGTTGGTGTAGGCCATTCGGCCCTCCAGGTCAGCAGCGCCATTCAATATGATCATGGCTGATCATCCTAAATCAGTACCCCGTTACCCCTAAGACCTTTCTCTAACTCTCAATAACTCGGGATACAAAATCCAGGATCCAGGATGAACCGTGCTGCCAGCCAAATGGAAGTCCAACAAGCAGCAAAGTCAGACCAGACACCTCCCCCATCCATGTGTGTGGTGCAGCCACGCTCCTCACTGCAGCAAGAAACCCCTTCCCACCATGGATAACTGCAGGAACCCTGCACTGGGATCCCGGAGCACTGAAGGCAGGGGTGTGGATCACAGACACTGGGAAGGAGGAAACCCTAAACGGGATGAATCTTAACATGGAGGCACTAAAGACTGGGAGAGGATGTTGGATAAGGAACACAACGCTGCTGCAGGTGAAACGCACGGCAGGCATTTGCAGTTTAACGGTGTGGAGACTGCAAGAGCATTAAGTGCAGATGAATAAACCTTTTGCTCCAGAGTCTTTTGCCCAGAGTAGGGGAATCGAGAACCAGAGGACATAGATTAAAAATGATAGAGAAGACATTGAATATTAACCCAAGGGGCAACGATTGTACACAAAGGTTGGTGGGTGAATGAGACGAGCTGCTGGAGGAGGAAGTTGAGGCAGGTATTATTGCAACGTTTAAGAAACATTTAGACAGGTACATTGGATGGGATAGGTTTAGAGGGATAAGGACTGGTGTAGATGGGACGTGTTGGTGGGTGTGGGCAAGTTGGCCTCAGTGGCCGGTTTCCACACTGTAAGACTATACCTAATGTGGAGGCTTCACTGGAGTGCAAAAGCTAGCTAAGGATGGGGAGTCCGGGTCAGTACCGTGTTACTGTGGCCACAATCTAAAGCAGTTCCACCTCTCGGGCCTGACCCTGAGGAGGGTCTGACTGCAGCTTGATCCCAAATTCCCTGGACGAACCTGACCTTTACCCCTGACGGTTTTGGACATCAACCAACGTGCTCCATGGATCATACATGCACTAGTCAAAGACAGCACATGGAGTCAGGATCGAGCCGAGGACTCGAGGGATCTGCTGATCTGCTGACGTGAGGAATTTACTGATGAAGCAGGAGTGTGTCGGTGTTGCTGTGGGTACATCTTAGAGAAGGCTGGAGTTTGCCAGGTCTAGTGGTTCAAAGGGTAGCGACTGAATGTTGGTGTATCGTGAAGGCGCTGAATACCCCGGTCCCTCTCTTACCGGCCCACTCCTCATGTCCGTGGTTGCCAGCGACTCCCTCATCCTCGACTCCAATCTGGGAAAGAGGATAGTGTGGAACATTGTCTGGGCTTCAGATACCTTGTTCAAGAGTCCACTGTGAGTGTGACTGGGCCGGTGTCGAAATCCTTATCAAGTGACCGCACAAACACGGCAAGTAGGTTAAATAAGAATATTTGCAGGTACAATCACAACATTTAAAAAATATTTTGGACAGGTCTGGATAGGATTTGTTTAGTGGGAGATGGGCCAGACACAGGCAGGTGGGACAAGTGTAGATGAGACATGTTGGTCGGTTTGGGAAAGTTGGGCCGAAGGGCCTGTTTCCATACTGTGTGTGATCCTATGAGAGTATTTCAAGACATTCAAGATAAAACCATGTGGGTTTTCTCCGGGTGCTCCGGTTTCCTCCCACACTCCAAAGATGACCAGCTTTGTAGGTTAATTAACTATGTTCAAAATTGTAAATGCTCCCTAGCGTGTAGGATAGTGTTGGTGTACGGTATGATCGCTTGTCGGCGCAGACTCGATGGGCTGATCCATGCTGTATCTCTAAAGCGAAACTAAAGTGTGGGGAGTTCTCACATTTGTCTCGGTCTCTGCAGTAGCTACGCTGCTCTGGCATAACTTCCATGTCTTTGTTTCCTCAAAACAGGCACCAAAACAAAGGAGGGCATGGTACAAAGCGTGAACACAGGTAACCGATAACATGGCAACCAGCAGCAAATACCCCCATCGGTTCTCTTGGGACCTGTGTTTTAAGACGTGTTTCTCATTTGGTTGGCAGTGGCTGAGAAGACCAAGGAGCAAGCCAACATGGTTGGAGGGGCAGTGGTGGCCGGGGTGAACACGGTGGCCAACAAGACGGTGGAAGGAGCGGAGAATGTGGCAATGGCTTCTGGGGTGGTGAAATTGGTGAGACCGTTCTTTCAAAACCCAGATCCAAACCTAATGCTCTTAATCCCAGGAGTGTCTTAAACTCAGAGTCATACAGCGTGGAAACAGGCCCAACTTGCCCACACCGACCAACATGCCCCATCTACACTTGTCCCACCTCCCTGCGTTTGGCCCGCATCCTTCTAAAATCGTCCTGGTGATTTAGTGTCTCACGCATTGATGATCCCTTTATTAAATTGCAATAGCAGCCAGGGGCCACAACAAATAATTCTTGTGATGGAGGCACCATGAATGACCTGAGATATAATGTTCACTTCTAGTTAGCCCATGACATTGATGGGTGGAGTAACTCAGCGGGTCAGGCAGCATCTCTGGAGAAAGGGACTAGGTGATGTTTCGGGTTGGAACCCTGCTTCCTTCCCACACATGGACGGCTTGGACTTCTCTCAAATTGCCACAGGGCAACTTTGATTACATTGCAGCTCTTCAGATACAATTGCACAGATACTGGGGTCACATAGAGGTCAGGGCAGGTCGGAGCAGTTAATCCCCTCCATGGACATTTGCCAACTGGACATTTTAATCATTTCATGGGCCCTTTATTGCTGGAAGACCTTTCATTAATTTCTAGACCATTCATCAATTCACATAGCATTGTGAGATTTGAACTCTTGGTTTCTAGGCAATTCGCCCTGTCATATGAAGACTAAAGCAGATGTCCCCAACAATCACATTCACACTCATACAACAGTGACCATATAACAAGCAGAGACACTATAAACCAACATTAGTATAACAACATCTAAAGGACATTTGGACAGGTACATGTTAGGAAGGCTTTAGAGGCATAGGGGCCAAACATGGGCAGGTGGGACTAGTGTAGATGGGGTAACTTGTTCGGCATGGCTAAGTTGGGCTGAAGGGCCTGTTTCCGTGCTGCCTGACTCTACGACAAGAAGCACCCATGTGATAAACTGTAGCGTTAAGGATCTCCCTACAAAGTCGCTGAGTTGACAGTTTCAGGGACGCGGTTGTGAATAGTATGTAGGCAGCACGGTGTCGCAACAGTAGAGTTTCTGCCTTACACTGCTAGAGACTCTGTTTTCTCCGAGTGCTTCTGTTTCCTCCCACACTCCAAAGACGTACGGGTCTGTAGGTTAATTGGGTAAAGGAAGTTGTTAAATTGACCCTAGTGCATGTTGTGCATCTTGCAATGAGGTGGTGAGATTATTGGCAGCAGGCTATTTGATTTCATTGAAAGAAAGCAAGAAAATACAACTGATCATTATCAATCCTGCTTAAGAAGGAACTGCAGATGCTGGAAAATCAGGTAGACAAAAATGCAGGAAAAACTCAGCGGGTGAGGCAGCATCTATGGAGCAAAGGAAATAGGCGACGTTTTGGGTCGAGACCCTTCTTCAGAAAACGTTGTCTATTTCCTTCGTTCCATAGATGCTGCTGCACCCACTGAGTTTCTCCAGCATTTTTGTCTACCTTAGACTTTCCAGCATCTGCAGTTCCTTCTTAAACAGGATCAATCCTCCTGCTCACTTTACACGGCCTTATTAAACAAAGTGCCATCTCTTCACCGAGGTGCCCACCTTAAACCTAATTCGCTAAGAGGCAATGAAAGTCTATTTACTCCTGTTGCTGCAGAATCATTCACAACGTTAGGAGAAGGAGGTTCCACTTAGTTTAATTTCGAGATACAGCGCAGAAACAGGCCCTTCGGCCCACCGAGTCCGCGCCGACCAGCAATCCCTGTACACTAGCACTATCCTACACACTTGGGACAATTTACAATCTATACCAAAGCCAATTAACCTACAAACCTGTAGATCTTTGGGGTGTGGGAGGAAACTGGAGCACCCGGAGAAAACCCGGAGAAAGTGGTCACGGGGAGAACGTGCAAACTCCGTACAGACAGCACCCGTAGTCAGGATCGAACCTGGGTCTGTGGCGCTGTAAGGCAGCAACTCTACCGCTGCACCACTGTGCCGCAGAACGCTGACCGTATCACCAGAGTAGTGTAAGAGGGACTCGTACCAGGTTGAAAATCATCAAGGTGAAAGTAGATGGACGCAAAATGCTGGAGTAACTCAGAGGGGCAGGCAGCATCTCTGGAGACAAGGAATGGGTGACGTTTCTGGTCGAGATCCTGCTTCAGAAAGTGATATTGGTCTTGGGCAACAATGAATCAGGTGTCCATTTCACATTGCAACCACTGACATGAATGAAACAGAAGACTGGCTACTCACAGCATAGCAAGCTGGATCTATCTCTATAATGAAAAGGAATTGCAGATGCTGGTTTATACCCATGATAGACACAATGTGCTGGAGTAACTCAACAGGTCAGGCAGCATCTCTGGTAAAAATGGGTAGGTGACACTTCAGGTCGGGACCTTTCAGAAGATCTGATCCGAAACGTCACGTATCCATTTTCTCCAGTGATGCTGCCTGACCCACTGAGTTAGTCCAGCGCTTTGTGTCTATCTTTGGATCTTTCTCAGGTTCTGCCGCCCAAGACCATTCTTACCCCTAAGAGAGAGCAGCTGTGTGTAATTCTGCAGGGTTTGGAGAAGGGTGGCACAGTGGCCTAGCGGGTAGGGTTGCTGCCTCACAGTGCTATAGACCCAGGTTCGATCCTGACCTTGTGCTCCAGTTTCCCCCCACATCCCGAAGATGTGAAGGTTTTTATAGGTTAATTGGCCTCGGTATAATTGCCCCGAGTGTGTAGAACGAGTGGTGCAGAAGGGGTGATCAATGGTCAGCATGAACTAGGTGGGCCGAAGAGCCTGTTTCCGTGCCGTATCTCTACACTAAGGGGTTGGGATTCATCAAGAGAGGCTGTAGACGTGCGGGGACTACTTGCTCTGGACGCGAGATCCTGTCTGCGTGCTGTACCATTCAATCAAATGGGTCATCCTTTGTAGACATTAGATCCACAATGAGCCACACACTGTGAAGTGTAGTCAAGTTACAAGGAACCAGGAGCTCAGCGGTAGTGTTGCTGCCTTACAGCGCCAGAAAGACACCGGTTCAATCCCGACTATAGGTGCTGCCTGTGTGGAGTTTACACACATTCTCCCCGTGACCACGTGGGTTTTCTCCGGGTGCTCTGGTTTCCTCCCACATCCTAAAGACCCAAACAGGTTTGCAGGTTAATTGGCTTCTGTGAATTGTCCCTAGTGTGTGTAGGGTAGAACTAGTGTACGGGTGATCGCTGATCTGCACGGACACGATGGGCCGAAGGGCCTGTCTCTACGCTGTGTATCTCTAAACTAAAGACTACTTCCCACTCTGGACCCTGGCCCTCTGACATCAGTGGCTGTGTTCTCCATTGCATTTGGTGAAAGACTGACTGCTTAATATCAGCGCTGGCCCCAGGTGATGGTGTTTCTTCCTGTACAGTTGTGTGTTGCATGGGGCCGGCTGCAGGTTCAGCTGCTGACTAATGCAGCCATCGCCTCGCCCCTGCACCCTTCCTCCAGCCGCCCTTGATGTTACATTATTTAACACGCCTCCATTCTGCTGCATGGCTCAGGGAGGAGTATACTGCAATGCAGATGCAGTGGTGCTGTGAGAGGAGTGGCAGCAGCCATCCCACCCCTGCATGCCCCTCCCCCCCTTTAACCCCTTCAGTGCTGGCAAGAGGATTAGGCTTTGAAGCTTTCCTCAGGGCAACTTGTGACCAGCAATCTGCAGCCCCAACATCAGCAGCCGGGACAGGTTAACGTCAATGCCAACTGATGCATTCACTTCTTTAAACAGTGCAGGCTGCAAGCTGAACTGCAGTGTTCAGCGCCGGCTCTCTGGGCTTTGAATCCATTTTAATTCCACGATTATCAGAAAATCGACACAAAATGCTGGAGTGACTCAGCGGGACAGGCAGCATCTTTGGAGAGAAGGAATGGGCGATGTTTTGTTTCGAGACTCTTCTTCAGACTGAGATATCAGAACTTGTTGTTCCCTCAGTCTTGGGAAGATTGTCGGCCGATGGTCTGAAGAAGTGAAGCTTTTATTCCCTCTGTGAAACGCTCACCATTTATCTGCTATTCAGCAGGTATTAACTGGTTATCACCGGCTGTGGGAGATTGATGTGAATAGATTGGCTCTTGCATTTACAACCTTACAACAGCAATTCAAAAAAAATGATTTCAACTCAGCATAGTCACAGAGTCATCCTCGACCCAACTTGCCCACACTGGCCAACAAGTCCCATCTACACTAGTCCCACCTGCCTGCATTTGGCCCATATCCCTCCAAACCTGTCCTATCGATGTACCTGTGTGTTTAGGAAGGGACTGCAGATGCTGGTTTAAACCATAGATAGACACAAAAAAACTGGAGTAACTCAGTGGGTCAGACAGCATCTCTGGAGAAAAAGAATAGGATATGTAATGGTCTTGACCCACCGAGTTACTCCAGGTGTCTATCCTCTGCCAATGTAGTCTAACTGTTTCTTAAACATTGCGATAGTCCCTGCCTCCTCTGGCAGCTCGTTCCATACACCCACCACCCTTTGTGTGAAAAAGGTACCCTCAGATTTCCCCTTCACCTTAAACCCATGTCCACAGCTTTTATCTGGAGATAACCTTATCTGGTTGAGGCACCTGTCTGATGAATGGTGCATCTCCTTCACCACATCCAGTGCATCTATAACACTGAAAGATGCCACTGGATTAAATGCAAATACAAAATACAAATTGCCTTTATTGTCATTCAAACAAACAGAGGTTTGAACGAAATGTCGTTCCCTGCAATCGTAACAGTAAACACACAATTAGCACAGTTTCACACAAACATCCATCACAGTGAAGCAGACAGGGTTCCTTGACATTGATTCTATGGACAGGTACTTGGATAGGAAAGGTAAAGAGGGTTGTCAGCGGGTCGGACAGGATCTCTGGAGAAAAGGAATAGGTGACGTTTCGGGTGGAGACCCTTCTTCAGACTTGACCCCGAAACGTCACCTATTCCTTTTTTCCACAGATGCAGTCTGACCTGCTGAGCTACTCCAGCATTCTGTGTCTATCTTTGGTTTAAACCAGCATCTGTGGTTCATTGCTACACATTGAGGGATAAGTGCCTGAGGCAGGCAAATGGGATCAGCATCCATTTGATCGTCTTCACGAACAGAATGGAAGAGGTAGTTCAAAGGGTGCTTTTCCGAGTTATATGATTGTTATAACACAGATGAAAGAATGAGAGGCTCTGAATGAGTTCGTCCATTTGCAAAATAATTTCTTGATAAATTTGCCCCCCAAAACACTGACATTTTGCACCAGAAAATTGTGGAAGTTTCTTCAACCCTGGTGAGGCTTTAGAATGTGTAGGAAGAAACTGCAAATGCTGGTTTGCACAGAAGGCAGACCCAAAAAGCTGGAGTAACTCAGTGGGACAGGCAGCATCTCTGGAGAGAAGGAATGGGTGACGTTTTGGGTTGGAACCCTTCTTCAGAATTAGAATAATTTTTCAGGCTTTGGAATAATGGATATAGAAAGGGCATTGAAGGAATTAGGTTGTCTATTAGGAGTTGCCGGGAAAGACTGCAGGAAGGAACTGCAGATGCTGGTTTACACTTAAGATAGACACAAAATGCTGGAGTAACTCAACTGGTCAGGCAGCATCTCTGGAGAGAAAGAATGGGTGACGTTTCGGGTCGAGACCCTTCTTCAGACTGAGCCAAAACATCACCCGTTCCTTCTCTCTAGAGATGCTGCTCGTCCCACTGAGTTACTCCAGCATTCTGTGTCTATTCACGGAAAGAGTATTTAATTAGGACAGAGAGTGAGATAAATGATGAAGGAATAGAAGAATGGAGACATTAAAAAGCTCAAGGGGAAGTTTACTGGTTTCAGAGATGACAAACCTATTATTGCCTTCCTGATCCTCAAAGTCCCTTGGAAGATAAATCTCATAATTGAAATTGCGTTTGTGTCATCATGTTCCAGTGAATGGCGTCTGAAAAGGTGTAGGGGGTTTTCCCTCTTTATAATGAACAACATTTTATCTGTCACCGAGCAGACATTAACTGCTTGTCACCAGCTCCTGGCTCCAGTGAATATAACACTCATTTGTGGTGCAGATAGATTTGTGGAAAGGTTCAGGGAGACAGACATGCTGTGATCTAAATCTACTTGTGTGGGGCTAATGTCAAGTGAGCCATGCCGATTTGTAATATCTGATCTCATGTCATCGTCTGATATGAAGATAGACACAAAAAGCTGCAGTATCTCAGCGGGTCAGGCAGGGTCTCTGCAGAAAAGGAATAGGCAATGTTTCGGGTCGAGACCCTCCTTCAGGAGTCTGGAGTGAAGGCAAAGAGAATGGGGTTGAGAGGGAAAGATAGAAAGGTGGAGTAGAGGTAGACAGATGGCCTAATTCTCCTCCTGTGTTTTATAAACCTATGAGAATGTATAAACTTTATGGTGGAGAAGCACGGACCTCATCATCTTGGAGAGACCCCAGGTGAGACCCTGCTGAGAGATTCTCTTCCTCCACACCAAGGGCTGACCAAATATCTCTGTATTTCTTTTTTCTCTAGGATGAACATGGTAGAGAAATCCCAGCCGGCCAGGTGGCTGACCAAGAACACACCTTTGATGAACCCCTGGTGGAAGCTACAGAGGCAACTGAAGAGGTAAGGTGTTGGCCCATGAAGATCTTGCTTCGCTCTTCTCTGCCCATCTCTTCCTCAGTCCCCCAAACATTTCCTCCTCTCTCAGTTCACCCATATTTAGCTTAATTCTTTAAAGCTCAACTCTTTCTCTTTGGCCATGACCATTCCGATAATTCAGCTCATTGATAGAAGACACAGTATGATACTGATTAATTCATATGGATACTTGATGGAATAATTTTATGCAAGGGGGTGTTACAAGGCTTATGAGCTTTGACAATTGCGTTATCCATGGAAATGGAACTGAATGAATCATTTAACATTGCTAAACTCTAGTAAGAGCAAATTATTCTGTTAAAACATGATATTAGTGGTCCTAAGAAACCTAGGGTTATAGAAAATCATGTTCTAAAAATAATTTCTCAATGGGGGATAGAGGGTTAGGAGCTAGAGGTTCAGACTGACAATAACAACATTTTTTTCCTGCAGGATTTTCAAACATAATAGTAGTGAGTTTAGTTTTGTTACTGCTCGCTGAAAGTACTAAAGGCTGTATGTTACAGTGTTTAATAGAATAATCAATAGGAGTCATTCATGTTAATTTCGATAGCCCCTGTGGTGAAACTGATCACTATGAGGAGGTTACTTGAAACAGTTTTTTCCTCTAGACTGTTTGTGCCAAGACAGCTTTTTTTCTGGTTGTCAATTTCCAAAGAAATTTTAAGTGGTTCTGTAGCCGCCAATCAAAATTACACTACAACCAATTTGGTTATAGAAGTAGTATAATACAAATAGCATTCCCTGATTCATAGATCACATTACAACTAATTAATTTAGTTTTGTTTAGCTTATTATTGTCATGTGCACCGAGGTACAATGAAAAGTTTTTAGGTGTGTGCTATCCAGTCAGTGACAAGTGTAATAAAGATTGTAATATGGTTACAATCAAGCCATCCAAATTGTCCAGGTACAGGATAAAGGGAATAATGCTTAGAGAAAGATAGTCCGGTAAAGTCCGAATAAAGATATTTCTAAGGTCTCCAAAGAGGTAAATGATAGGATCACTCGTGTACATGTGACGATAATGTTTTGTTTTGTTTCATCATTCATTCATTCATTCATTCATCCATCCATTCATGCATTAATTAATTAATTAATTAATTCATTCAATCATTCAATCATCCATTCATTCATTCAATCATGCATTCATTCATTCAGATTCAGATTCAGATTCAATTTTAATTGTCATTGTCAGTGTACAGTACAGAGACAACGAAATGCATTTAGCATCTCCCTGGAAGAGCGACATAGCAAACGATTTGAATAAATAGTAATAAGTGTCCGGGGGGGGGGGGTGGTGATTGGCAGTCACCGGGGTACGTTCATTCATCCATTCATAATTTGAATTGAAGTAATGACGGGGGTGTTATCAGTAGTAACTGACTACTTTGGGATTTGCTGAACTGTTGCAACAATGTACCTGGGGTAAAGTCCAGATGTCCACCCTTGTGGTGGGCTAAGGTTCAGTCTGGTCAAGCTGCCTTGGTGCAGCTGGTGAACAGAGCTTGCTGGTGCTGCTCGGACAGCTGCTGAGGATGGTCCCAGCTCCCTTTTACGAGCAGTCCAGTCCTCTCTGCAATCCCGATCCGACCTTACTTGATAGAAGCAGGTGAACGGAGATGGTCTCAGAGCTGGACTTCCATGAGGCTGGACCTCTGCTGAGGTTCCTGGTTAATTGCCATGTTTTCTACAGCCCATTGATGGTGGGTATGGCTCCCTGACCCATGCAGTGTATCGACCTCATGTTTCGTAGCTGAATCTCACCGCCAGCTTTTGGCTGCCATTAGGTGGCACTGTGGCACAGCGGTCTAGTTGCTGCCTTACAGTGCCAGAGACCCGAGTTTGATATGTGGTGGACAGGTGCTGTCTGTGCGGAGTTTGCAGGTTCTCCCTGTAACTGCGTGGGTTTTCTCCGGGTGCTCCGGTTTCCTCCCACACCACAGAGACATGCAAGTTTGTAAGTTAATTAGCTCCAGTAAAATTAGACATTGTCTCTAGTGTGTAGGATAGTGCTAGTGTGTGGGGTGCTCTCTGGTCGGCACAGACTTGGTGGGCCGAAGGGCCTGTTTCCGCACTAATCGAAACTAGACTAAGTATAGATGACATCTCCCTGAGCGGATGAAATAAATTAAAATGAAAGCAGGTTAGAGTTTGTAAAATATGAATGTAATCTTGATTGGAACAGCACAGCTGGTAGAGTTGCTACCCACAATGCCAGAGACCCGGGTTCAATTCTGACCTTGGGTGCTGTCTCTGTGGAGTTTACACGTATTCCCCATGGGTTTCCTCCGGATGCTCCGATTTCCTCCCACATCCCAAAGAAATTAATACTTAAATTTTGGAAAAATACATCAATACCAACGCTTAAAATGTGGATTGCAAGTATGTTGGACACCGCTCATCTTGAGGAAATGCGATTCCTCCTAATGGATAAATCAGACCAATTCATAATGAGTTGATCTCCATTTGTTGTCTTTTTGGGATCATATGGTGCAACACAATTGTAAAAACTAACTGTTTCAGGACTGGACGAGGGTTGGTCAAGATTATAAACAATGATCTCCTTAAATTTTAATTTTTTTATTTTTTTTTATTTTTTTAATGACTTATTCTTTTTTTTTCTATTTTCTTTTTCTCAACTTTCTTCACTCATTCATCTTTTTTCTTTTCCTTCACACACTATATATCTCACGCCTTTCTATCCTTTACTATCTAATTTATTTTTCTTATTCTAATCTTTCTTTAATATAACCAAAAAAAAGAAGAAACTGTACATAAAATGTATTATGAAAATATATATTAGGCACTTTGGTGCCATATGATTGTACTTACTTCTAATAAAATAAAATATTAAAAAAAAAAAAAAAGAAATGTGGGTTTGCAGGTTAATTGGCCCTCGGTAAATTACCACCAGTGTTCGGGGAGCGGATCAGAAAGTGGGATGATATAGAACTAGTGTGAACGGGTGATCAATGGTCGGCATGGACTTGGTGGGCCGAAGGGCCTGTTTCCACGCTGTATCTTGACACTAAACTGAAACTGCTTTCAGAATTCTTTATCGATTATTGGAGATACATTGATAATAAACCAGGTAACATATTATCATAGGTACACAAAAATGCTGGAGAAACTCAGCGGGTACTCCAGCATTTTTGTGTACCTTTGATTTTCCAGCATCTGCAGTTCCTTCTTAAAAAATAACATATTATCATTCTGCTATTATTTTTCTATTGCATTATTTCCAAGCAAATCTTTTTGATGAATAGGATGGTGACTTTATCTTTAAGAGCAGTTTGGGCACATGTCCAAGCAAGCCTGTATCTGAAGAGCTGTAGGAAGGAACTGCAGATGCTGGTTTAAACTGCAGATGGAAACAAAATGCTGGAGTCACTCAGCTGAACAGACAGCATCTGTGGAAAATAGGGAATTGGTGACGTTTTGGGTCGAGTCTGAAGAAGGGTCTCGACCCTTAACGTCACCTATTCCTTTTCTCCAGAGATGCTGTCTGACCCACTGAGTTACTCCAGCTTTTTGTGTCTATCACAATGTACGAATGCAGGATAAAAGCTACTATATTTAGTGCTAGGTAAAGTCCGATTAAAGATATATGCCCCTGTCCCACTTAGGAAACCTGAACGGAAACCTCTGGAGACTTTGCGCCCCACTCAAGGTTTCCGTGCGGTTCCCGGAGGTTTTTGTCGGTCTCCCTACCTGCTTCCACTACCTGCAACCTCCGGCAACCACCTGCAACCTCCGGGAACCGCATGGAAACCTTGGGTGGGGCGCAAAGTCTCCAGAGGTTTCCGTTCAGGTTTCTTAAGTGGGACATGGGGCAATATGTTTGAAGGTCTCCAATGAGGTAGATGGGAGGTCGGGACCGCACTCTAGCTGATGGGAGGACATTGCAGTCGCCTGATCAGAGCTGGGACGGAACTGTCCCTGAATCTGGAAGTGTGTGTGTTTTCACACTTCTGTTCCCCTTGCTAGATGGGAGATGGGAGAAGAGGGAGTGACCGGGGTGAGACTGGCCCTTGATTAAGCTGGCGGTCTTGCCAAGGCAGTGTGACGTATGGGATTTCCACCCTTGGCTTTTATTTTAGACATTAAATGGCGTCTGAGCTCACAGACCTGTTGTGGTGCTGGGACTCAGGTTTGGTCGCTTACTAATGTGTTATTTCTTTTCCTGTTCCCTGCAGACTGGAAAATGAGCAGGTGCTGGTTGATTGGAAGATTCTGGGTGTGCCCGCCCCTTGCCCTAGACCTTCACACCAGCGTTGCCACAAAGAATCAAGGACCAGAGGGTCACCCAGTGTTGTAGCTGAAGATATAGTCGTAAAACTGCTCCAAGTCGTTGCATTTGCAGTCATGCCGTCACCCTCATCCTGTATGTCTCCACCAGCGGGCAGTGTAACAGGGGCTCTCTCTCGCTCCTCCATTGCTGGCTGCTGGGCCCTGTGGCACAATCTCCTTGTCTCTCACACACCGCGCACCTTCATCGACACACGCCCACGCCTGCTTCTCGTCACCCGGTTACACCAACGTTGCAACTCGTGATGGTGCCCTGCATGTTCTCTCCACTGGCTTCTTGCGTCGCATTTAACTGTCACGAGCACTTGGGAGATTTTATAATAAAAATCAGGATTAAAATGAATTTTAACGGGGTCAGTTTCCCATCATTGGTCCTGTGAATGTCAACTCTATCCAAGGTGGCGCAGCGGTAGAGTTGCTGCCTCACAGCGCCAGAGGCCCGGGTTCGATTCCAACCACGGGTGCTGTCGGTACGGAGTTTGCACGTTCTCCCCGTGACCGCGTGCGTTTTCTCCTGGATCACCGGTTTCCTCCCACACTCCAAAGACATACAGGTTCGCAGGTTATTTGGCTTGGTAAAATTATCCCCAGTGTGCAGAGGACAGTGTTAGGGTGCGGGGAGCGCTGGTCGGCGTGGACTCGGTGGGCCGAAGGGCCTGTTTCTGCGCTGTGTCTCTAAAGCTAAAACTAAAAACAATAAGAGGCTGTGAACTCATCTGGTAATCATAATTTTGTTTCATGAACTAGTCAGAGCAATGGGCATAGAACAGTACAGCACAGGGAGAGGCCCTTTGGCCCACTATGTCTGTGCCCAACATGATGCCAAGAACAATGTTATCTACCTGCATGTGATGCATAACCCTCTAAATCCATGTGCCTATCCAAAAGTCTCCTAAATGCCACTACCATATCTGTATCCACCAACATCTCTGGCAGTGCATTCCGGGCAGCCACCACTCTCTGAAGCCAACTATCTGTGGAATTCATTGCGGAGGCCAAGTCAATAGATATTTTTAAGGCAGTGATTGATAGATTTTTGAATAGTGTGGGTATCAGGGGTTATGGGGAGAAGGCAGGAGAATGGAATTGAGAGGGATAGATGATTGAACGGGCCGAATGGCCTAATTCTGATCCCAAAGACGGCAGGTTTGTAGGTTAATTGGCTTCTGTAAATTGTCTCAAGTGTGTAGGATGGGAAAAAAAGCAATAACAGATCTAGTAAACATAGAAACATCGAACATAGGTGCAGGAGTAGGCCATTCGGCCCTTCGAGCCTGTACCGCCATTCAATATGATCATGGCTAATCATCCAACTCAGTATCCAAGGGCCACATCTAACTCCCTCTTAAATATAGCCAATGAATTGGCCTCAACTACCTTCTATGGCAGAGAATTCCACAGATTCACCACTCTCTGTGTGAAAAATGTTTTTCTCATCTCGGTCCTAAAAGATTTTCCCCTTATCCTTAAACTGTAACCCCTTGTCCTGGACTTCCCCAACATTGGGAACAATCTTCGTGCATCTAGCCTGTCCAACCCCTTAAGAATTTTGTACGTTTCTATAAGATCCCCCCTCAATCGTCTAAATTCTAGCGAGTACAAGCCGAGTCTATCCAGTCTTTCTTCAAATGAAAGTCCTGACATCCCAGGAATCAGTCTGGTGAACCGGCCTTATTTCCCGTCTTGTGACCTACATTAAAATTTTAATATCGTAATCATAACCAGTGACAGGGCGGCACAGTGGCACAGCGGTAGAGTTGCTGCCTCACAGCGTCAGAGATCCTGCCTACGGGTGCTGTATGTATGTTTTCCCAATGAATGCGTGGGTTTTCTCCGGGTGCTCCAGTTTCCTCCCAAACTCCAAAGACGTACAAGTTAGTAGGTTAATTGGCTTCGGTAAAAATTGTAAACCATCCCTAGTGCGTGTAGGATAGTGCTAGTGTACGGGGTGATCACTAGTTTGGCGCGGACCCGTTGGGCCGAAGGGCCGGTTTCCACGCTGTGTGTTTAAAGTACTAGCGTACTAAAGAGTAAGCAGCACACCCACTCTCTTCATAGCTGCCATCTAATACACTCCTGAGTCAGATGAGTTTTTTATCCAAATGCGATTTTTATGCAAATAATCACACTATTAAACTAAATGATCTCCATTCCCAAACAATTAAGTTAGGTCATTTGACACTCCAATTATTAAACATTAACTAACGACTGCCTTGGGCTAATTTAAACAAATTATCCAAAGAAACTAAGAGAAGTTAATCGGTACTTCTGACTGCCCTGCATCCAACTAACACCAATAATACATTTCAATAATGGATAGACACACAGTGCTGGTGTAACTCAGAGGGTCAGGCAGCATCTCTGGAGAAAAAGGGCAGGTGACATCTCGGGTCGGGACCTTTCTTCGGACTGGAAGTAGAAGGGAGGGGTTGAAGAGTTGAAGGTGAGAAAAGGCCATGATTAATCAGCGCTGGGTGAGGATCTTGATCTGTTCTTGCCTCCAGCTCTTCATTCCTCCCCCCCCCCCCCTCCCCCCCTCCTCCAACCCCTTACTTTGAGTCTGAAGAAGGGTCTTGACCCGAAGCATCACCCGTCCTTTTTCACCAGAGACGCAGCCAGGCCTGTTGAGTAACTCCAGCCTTTTGTGCCCTTTGGTCTAAACCAGATCTTTGGTCTAAACCAGCATTTGTGGGTAGTTTAGAGTTACAGCACGGAAACAGGCCCTTCGGCCCACCGAGTCCGCGCCGACCAGCGATCCCCGCATGCTGACACCACGTCTTTGTAGTGTGGGAGCAAACCGAAGATCTCGGAGAAAACCCACGCAGGCCACGGGGAGGACGTACAAACTCTGTGCAGACAGCACCCGTAGTCAGGATCGAACCCGGGTCTCTGGCGCTGTGAGGCAGCAACTCTACCGCTGTGCCACCCCACAATAAATATCAATAATCTCTTCTCCGCTCCCTGCAACATGATATCATTTACAAGATACAAGATACAAGATACATTTATTTGTCACACGTACCAATTGGTACAGTGAAACGTGTGGTCACCATACAGCCATACGAATAAACAACACACGATAAGAGTCCAACATAAAACATCCCCACACAGCAGAATCGAAGCTTCCCACTGTGAGGGAAGGCACCAAAAGTTCAGTCATCTTCCACTGGTGATCTTTGATGTTCACCCGTGGTCGGGACCTCCCGAGCCATCCGCAGTCGCCGCTACGGGTGTACAGGCCCTCCCGCCGGGATGATGGAACTCTGACGTCAGAATGGGAGATCATCCTCAGTGGCTTGCAGCTCCAAATAGGCGATGAAAAAGTTAATTGATGACAGTTTCTGCACACGCACACTCACCTATTCACATGTGTTTTCACACTCATTGTAGGCAGCCCCTTGGGATTAGAGTGGACTTCCTTTCTCTCCAGATCTCTCCAGGGCGGTGGAGGCAGGTTCTCTGGATGCTTTCAAGAGGGAGCTGGAAAGGGCTCTTAAAAATAGCGGAGTCAGGGGATATGGGGAGAAGGCAGGAACGGGGTACTGATTGGGGATGATCAGCCATGATCACATTGAATGGTGGTGCTGGCTCGAAGGGCCGAATGGCCTGCTCCTGCACCTATTGTCCATTGTCTATCTGTGAAATGACCGATGAGGCCAATGTGAAATACGACAGACACTTCCACGAGGGGCAGGAGATGACTGGCAGAGTGGGTAGTTTGTATGGTCTCTCCATTAAAGATGGTGGTGGCAGCGGCAGAAGCAGGGATACAATGGTGCCGGTAAGCAGACTGCGGTCTTACCTCTGGACGCTACCAGATCCGCTGACGGAGGCGCCAGCCCCCAGGACACGAAAAATGAGGGGACGAAGGTCGATGTGCCCGGATCGGGGCGTCGATGGACTGGGCCCCTGGAGGCCCCGCAGCAGCCTGGGGCTCGACTGGATCGGGCCCCGCTCCAAGAGGCCAAGCACGTGGACCGGACACGGCCTGCGGTGACGAACACCATCAACTTTGCTTGGCCAGGCCGACTCTGCAATGCCACCAGGACTACACTACGGGCCTTTATGGCCAAGATAGGAATTTTACATTTAGAACAACCTGGACTTGAATCGTGAAAAATAGTGCCCAAACAAGGCAACTCTTGCTTACAGTCTCATTGTACTATCTTAACTGAGATTGTGCTTATATATAGTAATACTTTTATTGAATTGTACGGCAATATACAAGTGTACCTCGGTACATGTGACAATATTGAACCTTAATGGGAAAGCGAGGATACAAAAGAGGAAAACAGTGCTACTCCGGCACCTATTGTCTATTGTCTAAAACCTCCCCTGCCCGTATTCACCTGTTACTTGCCATGCATTGTCCTGCCTTTCCACTCACTCAACTTTCCTCCCCGTCCCTCCCCTCATCCCCACCCCCACACAATCTGTCTGAAATGCCACCTGATTGAAGGGGGGTGGGGGGATGGGAAAGAAAGCTGGACATGTTCTGCCAGGCGGAGGAGAGTGTTAGTGGAGGAAAATTTACCGGGTCTCAGTCCGAGGAAGAACTGGAGGCCCTGAGACCTTCCCAGTGAGGGATGGAGGTGTAACTGGACGTCCATGTTAGAAACATAGAAACATAGAAATTAGGTGCAGGAGTAGGCCATTCGGCCCTTCGAGCCTGCACCGCCATTCAATATGATCATGGCTGATCATCCAACTCAGTATCCCGTACCTGCCTTCTCTCCATACCCTCTGATCCCCTTAGCCACAAGGGCCACATCTAACTCCCTCTTAAATATAGCCAATGAACTGGCCTCGACTACCCTCTGTGGCAGAGAGTTACAGAGATTCACCACTCTCTGTGTGAAAAATGTTTTTCTCATCTCGGTCCCAAAGGATTTCCCCTTATCCTTAAGCTGTGACCCCTTGTCCTGGACTTCCCCATGTTGAAGGTTAACTTGAAATGGAAAGTTATTAATGAGTTTACCAGGGATAGTGAGGTGGCTCGGATGCAGGTGGGAAGGGGGGGGGAGGGGGGGGGGGGACAGGATGGCATCAAGGCATGTGGAGATGAGGTCAGTGAGGCAGGGGCAGGTAGAGTCGATGGGTTTGACAGGGCAGTCCTGTCTATGGATATTTGCGTTGGTGGTAAAAGCAGGACTGGGCGGCAAGGGGGCGCAGCGGTAGAGTTGCGGCCTTGCAGCGCTTGCAGCTCCGGAGACCCGTGTTCGACCCCGACTACGGGCACTGTCTGTAAGGAGTTTGCACGTTCTCCCCGTGATCGCGTGGGTTCTAGTCAAACTAGTTAGAGAACTAGGATGGGGGGAAGGATGGAGAGAGAGGGAAAGCAAGAGTTGCTTAAAGTTAGAGAAGTCAATATTGATACCGCTGGGGTGTAAACTGCCCAAGTGAAATGCGAGGTGCTGTTCCTCCAATTTGCCTCCTCCACTCTGGCAATCTGGAAGCATTTAAAGGTCAGCAAAAAATAACTAAGAGATTAATTAAGACGGGGAAAATAGACTATGAAAGGAATTTAGCGAACAACATAAAAACTAATAGTAAGAGTTTTTATAGCTATATAAAAAGAAAAAGGGTGGCTAAGGTGAACGTTGGTCCATTGGAGGGTGAGACTGGAGAGTTGTTGGTGGGGAACATGGAAATGGCAAAGGCATTAAACGAGTATTTTGTATCAGTCTTCACCATAGAAGACACAAAAAATATTCCAACGCTGGATAAACAGGGGGCGGTAGGAATGGAGGAGTTAAATACTATTAAGATCACCAAGGAGGTGGTATTAGGGAAATTAATGAGACTGAAGGAGGATAAATCCCCTGGGCCTGATGGATTACATCCAAGGGTCTTGAGGGAGATAGCGGTGGGGATTGTGGATGCATTGGTGATAATTTTCCAAAACTCCCTGGAGGCAGGAACGGTCCCAGTGGATTGGAAAATGGCCAATGTAACACCTATATTTAAAAAAGGAAGTAAACAGAAGGCGGGTAACTATAGACCGGTTAGTCTAACATCGGTGGTGGGTAAAATGTTAGAGACAATTATTAAAGAAACACTAACGGGGCACTTGGATAAACATGACTTAATCGGACAGAACCAACATGGTTTTGTGAAGGGGAAGTCCTGTTTAACGAATCTGCTCGAATTCTTTGAGGAAGTAACAACCCGGGTGGATAAAGGGGAACCGGTGGATGTGGTATACTTGGACTTCCAAAAGGCTTTTGACAAGGTGCCACATAAGAGACTATTGCTAAAAATAAAAAATTATGGGATTGGGGGTAATATATTAGCATGGGTAGAGGATTGGCTAACAAATAGGAAGCAGAGAGTGGGGATAAATGGTTCATACTCGGGATGGCAACCGGTAACTAGCGGGGTTCCGCAAGGGTCGGTGCTGGGACCCCAGTTGTTCACAATTTATATAAATGATTTGGAGGAGGGAACCAAGTGTAATATATCAAAATTTGCGGACGATACAAAAATGGGAGGAAAAGTAGGGGATGAGGAGGATAGGAAGAGTCTGCAAAAGGATATAGATAAGCTAGGTGAGTGGGCAACAACTTGGCAGATGAAATTTAATACTAATAAATGTGAAGTCATTCACTTTGGGAAAAAAAATGATAGGGCAAGTTATTTTCTAAATGAGGAGGAGCTGCGTTGTAATGCAACGCAAAGGGATCTAGGGGTATTAGTACATGAATCACTGAAAGTTAGTATGCAGGTGCAGCAAGCAATCAGGAAGGCCAATGGAGTTTTGGCCTTTATTGCTAGGGGGATTGAGTATAAAAACACGGAGGTCTTGCTGCAGCTGTACACAGTATTAGTGAGACCACATTTGGAATACTGTGTACAGTTCTGGGGTCCATACTTAAGAAAGGATGTACTAGCCCTGGAGGCAGTGCAGCGAAGGTTTACAAGATTAATTCCTGCAATGAGGGGATTGACATATGAGGAAAGGTTAAGTAGGCTGGAACTCTACTCTTTGGAGTTTAGAAGAATGAGAGGCGATCTCATTGAAACATATAAGATCGTGAGGGGCCTTGATCGGGTGGATGCACCGAGGATGTTCCCAATGATCGGGGAAACTAGAACTAGGGGACATAGTTGCAGAATAAGGGGGGGCTCTTTTAAAACTGAGATGAGGAAGAACTTCTTCACCCAGAGGGTGGTTAATTTATGGAATTCACTGCCCCAGGGAGCAGTGGAAGCAGAAACTTTAAATATATTTAAGACTAAAATAGATGGTTTTTTAGCTGCCAAGGGGATAAGGGGCTACGGGGAGAGGGCAGGGATATGGACCTAGGTATGGTTAGTATAGTAAGACCTGAGTGATCTCCTGGACAAGTGTCGATCGCCTAGATTGGGGTCGGAGAGGAATTTCCCGGATTTTTTTCCCGAATTGGACCTGGGTTTTTATCCGTTTTTTTGCCTCCCCCAGGAGATCACGAGGTTCTTGGGGTGGAGAGGGGTGATAGCGGTATAAAGGGGAGGGTAGTGTCTTGTGTTCTGTGTCTTGTGTCTACTGTTTGTGGGTAAGTGTGTCTGTTTAGTGTTCAGCCATGAGCGAATGGCGGTGCGGGCTCGATGGGCCTGGTGGTCTGCTCTCGCACCTACTTTCTATGTTTCTATGTTTCTAATGGAGGAGGCCCAGGACAGAAAGGTCAGTGTGGGAATGGGAAACGGGAAGGGGGAAGGGGATGGGGAAGACCAGCAGGGGGCGTCCAAGAGGTGGGAGAATGTTGGAGATGGGAAAAGATGGGGAAAGTTGAGGTGATTGAAGAAGACCTCATGGTGGGCCTGGAATTCCGAGGTGGGGGAGTAGGGAAACAAAGGTAAGGTCTCTGCTGAGGACAAACCATTCAACAGCATAGGTGTTACAAACTGCAGACACATTGGCGAACAGAATGACAGTAAATGACTTGGAAAGATCAGTGTGTGAATGTTCAAAGCTGAGCAGGAAGTTCATTTAAAGAAGCATTTTATTCATTTAAAGGACATTGTGTTTCTAAACGTGAGGGTTCTAGACAAACTGCAACGACAAACATTTCTTCAAGTTGGAGATGGCGGATCACGTACTGAAGGGAAGATTTTTCGCGACTTCACCTCCTTTCTTTTTCAAAACGTTTGCGCCCATATCAACAGCTGAAAAGAAAAAGGTTCATTTGATGAAGTCAATGCACTAGTTTTGCTGGCCACTACAACTACTGCACTGGGGCTGGGGCTCCAATGCAAGATGTCCTATCAACCACAGCTCCAGTCTAGGGGGTGGTCTGACGAAGGGTCTCAACCCAAAATGTCACCTAATCATTTTCTCCAGAGATGCTGCCTGGCCTGCTGAGTTACTCCAGCTCATTGTGTCCAGGCAGGGGATTTTAAATCCCAGGGTCGACATATTTGAGAACTCCCAGATTGTCTCCGTTCCTGGGGCGGGCAGGCACTCAGTCTTCATCCCGCTGGGCAGGGGGAAAGCCCACGGGAGGTGTTAGTTGCCACACACTGGGGACTCTACACAATTGGGAAGATGCAGGAAATGTAGAGTATGGAAACAGGTTCTTTGGCCCAAGTTGTCCCACATCAACTGAGATGCCCCATCAACACCAGTCCCATTTACCCACTCTTGGCCCACATCCCTCTAAACCTTTCCTAGAGTGGGGAGGGAGATGGGAGATAGGGAAACAGACACAATGTCAAGACGTTCACCAACACAAGCACCGCCACTGAGGGGGGGTGAGGTTACCTTGGTCAACGGCCTGCTCCACCGCTCCTTTTTTCGGTTTTTTCCCTCCCTTCACTGGCTTCCCTGGAAGGAGAAACCGACACTCAGCAATTTAGGCAGTTACCCCACAGCCCGACCCTCCACCCTCATCACTTACATACATGACTCTTCACTACGAGCAACCCCTTATAATCCGCACCCTTCTCCAACCCACCTTTCATTCAAAAGCAGACCAGTGGATTCCATACCCTTCACCGTGATATCTAATCAACAGCCCACCCTCCTCTATAGCACTACAATACGCCCACATCTAACACACTCTAATACAGCTCACACCCCCCCCCCTCTAACTCACTCCAATACAGCCCATACCCCCCTTCCAACTCACTCCAACACAGCCCACACCCCCTCCTCTAAACAGTTCTTCTAAACAGCCGTAGGATCTCAACCCGAAACGTCACCTATTCCTTCTCTCCAGAGATGCTGCCAGACCCGCTGAGTTTCTCCAGCTTTTTGTGTCTATCTTCGGTTTAAATCAGCACCTGCAGTTCCTTCCTACACAAGACTTAGATTCCTCTGTACTTCACTCATTTGCTGTCTTTCTGTATTTAGATGGCAGTTTGCCTTTAGATTCCTCTTGGAATGAGTCCACACACTCTTACATGAAGCAACATTTGCCAAGTTTCTGCCGGCTCACTCAACATATTAATATTCGAATGCAGAGTGCAAATATCCTCATTGCAAGATTGCCTCCTCCCTATTTCCATTCTTAACACACCCAATATATTGTTAAAATATGTGTTTTGGTTACTTAATGTATAGAGAAATAATAAATTGTTTGCATTGCCCCTTGACCAGAATACAGTGTACCTTTCAGCATAGGATTTGATTAAACAAGTTTGCAGGAATTAGCACCATATTACCATAAAAACACCCGAAGAGTTTAAACTTAAAAAGATGCAATAATCAGTAAGATTTTAATTCTTCCCAAGTTTACTGTATCAACCCATTGCTAAAAATAAAAGTTATAGAATCATAGAGTGATATACAGTGTGGAAACAGGCCCTTCGGCCCAACTCGCCCACACCGGCCAACAATGTCCCAGCAACACTAGTCCCACTTGCCTGCGCTTGGTCCATATCGCTCCAAACCTGTCCTATCCATGCACCTGTCTAACTGTTTCTTAAACGATGGGAATGTCCCAGCCTCAACTGCCTCCTCTGGCAGCTTGTTCCACACACCCACCACCCTTTGTGTGAAAAAGTTACCCCTCAGATTCCTATTAAATCTTTTCCCCTTCACTTTGAACATATGTCCTCTGGTCCTCGATTCCTTATTCTGTGGGCAAAAGACTCTGTGCATCTACCCGATCTATTCCTCTCATGATCTTATACACCTCTACAAGATCACCCCTTCTCCTCCTGCGCTCCATGGAATAGAGACCCAGCCTTTCAACCTCTCCCTATAGCTCACACCCTCTAGTCCTTGCAACATCCTAGTCAATCTTTTCTGAACCCTTTCAATTTGACAATATGTTTCCTATAACATGGTGCCCAGAACTGAACACAATATTCTAAATGTGGTCTCACCAACATTTTGTACAACTGCAACATGACCTCCCAACCTCTATACTCAATACTCTGACTGATGAAGGTCAAAGTGCCAAAAGCCTTTTTGACCACCTTATCTACCTGCGACTCCACCTTCAAGGAACCATGCACCTGTACTCCTAGATCCCTCTGCTCTACAACACTACCCAGAGGCCGACCATTCACTGTGTAGGTCCCGCCCTTGTTCGACATCCCAAAATGCAACACCTCACAATTCTCCGTATTATATTCCATCGACCATTCCTCCGCCCACCTGGCCAATCGATCCAGATCCTGCTGCAATTGTTCACAGTCAACTTCACTATCTGCAAAACCACTCACTTTTGTATCATCAGCAAACTTGCTCATCTTGCCCTGTATGTTCTCATCCGGATCATTGATGTAGATGACAAACAGTAATGGCCCCAGCACCGAACCCTGAGGCACACCGCTATTGCACCTCATTTAAACCCCTTCATGCTATGATTTCCCCAGTCTATATTGGGAAAGTTAAAATCCCCTACTACAACACCCTTATTTGACCTGCAGCTGTCTGCAATCTTCCGACACATTTGTTCTTCTAATTCCCGTTGACTATTCGGGGGTCTGTAGTGCACCCCCAACAAGGTGATCATCCCTTTCTTGTTCCTCAGCTCCACCCATAAAGCCTCACTAGACGAACCGTCCGTGATATCATCTCTGTTTAAGAAAGAACTGCAGATGCTGGAAAAATCGAAGTTAGACAAAAGTGCTGGGTGGGGAAACTCAGCGGGTGAGGCAGCATCTATGGAGCGAAGGAAATAGGTGACGTTTCGGGTCTCGACCCGAAACGTCACCTATTCCTTCGCTCCATAGATGCTGCCTCACCCGCTGAGTTTCTCCAGCACTTTTGTCTACCAGTAATATCACCTCCAATCACTGCCGTGACATCCTCGGTAACCAACAATGCAACCCCCACCTCCCCCCTCCACTTGTTCCCTCGCCCCTGTCTCTCCTGAGGCACCTGCTCTAACCTGAACGGAAACCTCAGGAGACTTTGCGCCCCACCCAAGGTTTCCGTGCGGTTGCCGGAGGTTGCAGGTGGTGGAAACAGGCAGGGAGACTGACAAAAAACCTCCGGGAACCGCACGGAAACCTTGGGTGGGCTGCAAAATCTCCAGAGGTTTCCGTTCAGGTTTCCCAAGTGGGACGGGGGCATTACTTTACATGCATTAAAGATCAGGCATAAGGGTTCTCAGGTGAGTAGATTCAAAGCACGGAACAGCCACACTCTGGTGTCTCTGCATAGTAATTACCTTGAGCATCTGTCTGTGTTTTCCCACCTGCGCCGGGCAGCATCGATTGGAGCTGGCCCATTACTGCAACACCAGGATGTCGTCGAGGAAAAACCGAACCGCCACGGAGGGAAGCGAATTAGCTGCACTGGGATTATGCGCTGGACTTTAAAGCAAACGCACGCTCCACCCAAGGTTGTCCGTGTTGTGCTTGGAGTCTGTGCGTGTGAGCTGGGAGCGGTACGGTTGCCAACTGGAGTTTGCTTGCGCAAAGAGAGGAGGATCCAAAATCGTTGACAACAGAATGAAACAAATTGTCCCCTCAGGCAGCAAAACAAAGGACTGCACATTCCGGAGGCATGAGGAACTGCAGGTGTTGGAGTCTTGAGCAGAAAGCACAAAAGTGCTGGAGGAACTCAGCAGCTCAGGGAACATTCAGACTGAAGACGTCACCCATCCTTTTATCTCCAGAGATGCCGCCTGACGCGCTGAGTTACTCCAGCACTTTGTGTCTATCTCCGGTGTAAACCAGCACCTGCAGTTCTTTGTTTCCGCCATCTGTGGAGGGAATGGGTGGGTAGCATTTTGGGTGGGGACCCTTCTTCAGACTGATTGGAATGGAGTGGGGGGAGGGGAGGGGAGGGGGCGGTGGAGTAATGCCCCTGTCCCACTTAGGAAACCTGAACGAAAACCTCTGGAGACTTTGCGCCCCACCCAAGGTTTCCGCGCGGTTCCCGGAGGTTGCAGGTGGTTGCCGGAGGTTGCAGGTAGTGGTAGCAGGTGGGGAGACTGTCAAAAACCTCCGGGAACCTCCGGGAACCGCACGGTGGGGGGCAAAGTCTCCAGCGGTTTCCGTTCAGGTTGGGGCCATTAATAAAAGGTCGCAATGAGTCCCACTTCTTGAGCTGTACCAATCTGTTCACTGTAGCTATTCCCACAGCCCTGTTGGATCAGACGTTCCAAGTTTATGGAGTCACAGGCCCTTCGGCCCAACTTGCCCATGCCGACCAAGATGCCCCATCGTCATTAGTCCCACCTGCTCAAATCCCTCTAAACCTTTCCCATCCAAATGCCTTTTAAATGTCCGCTATAGTACCTGATGCAACTACCTCCTCTGGCAGCTCATTCCATATACCCAGCAACCTCTGTGTAGGAATATTGCCCCTCAGGTTCCGATTAAATCTTTCCCTTCTCGCCTGAAATGTATGTCCTCTGGTTTTCGATTCCCCTGCTCTGGGTAAAGGACTCGGTGCATTCACCCTATCGATTCCCCTCATGATTATCCACACCTCCACAAGGTCACCCCTCATCCTCCTGCGCTCCTAGGGGTCGAGTCCTAGCCAGAACCTTCAAGTTTAAAACTGCCTGAAGAAGAAAGGTCCCAACCCGAAACGTCACTTATCCATGTTCTCCAGAGATGCTGCCTGACCCGCTGAGTTACTCCAGCACTCTGTGACAATTTGTCTCACTCCAGGTCTTTCTCCAGCCCAGCTGAGGTGTCCCTGACCCTGGCACATGGCTGGCCATTGGTAATCTAACCCATCACTACACATTTAACCAATTACTTATTCGCAGCCAGTTTAAATCTCCAGTGGCCACTTTGGTGGTTGTGGACTCAATGATGGCCACTTAGATTCATCAGTAACTTAACTCGTGTGAAAGTGAAAGATAAAGAATCAAGTGAGGCCTGGATCAAGGAACATGACGAGACTGAATGAAATTTAGTTTTGTTTTGTTTAGAGATAGAAACAGGCCATTCGGCCCACTGACTGCATGCTGACCATCGATCACCAGTTCCCACTTTCCCATCCGCTCCCTACACACTTGGGGCAATTTACCGAGGCCAATTAACCTGCAATTGCGAACGTCTTTGGGATGCGGGCGGAAGCTGGAGGAAACCCGCGCGGTCACAGGGACATCGTGCAAACTCCCCGTAGACAGCACTCTTCGTCAGGATCGAAACCCGGGCCTCTGGCGCTGTGAGGCAGCTGCCGTCCCAAATGGGAATGTAAATTGAGAGATGGAGAAGTCTGAGCAGGGAGAGTGGAGGAATCGTGTTGCCATTCTACTGTGACTGACAGGAGAAGATCAACAATAAATAATAGTCCAAGGCTGATCAATAAAGAAATCAATTTAGTTTAGAGATACAGCGCGGACACTGGCCCTTCGGCCAACCGGGTCCACACCGACCCATCACCCATACACTAGTTCTATTCTACACACAAGGGACAAATTACAGAAGCCAATTAACCTGAAAACCAGCATCTTCGTGATGTGGGCGGAAATCAGTGTACCCGGAGAAAACCCACGGGGTCACAGGGAGAAGGTACAAGCACTGTACAGGCAGCATGCATAGAAAGGTTCAAACACGGTTCTCTGGCACTGTAATAATGCCCCTGTCCCACTTAGGAAACCTGAACGGAAACCTCTGGAGACTTTGCGCTCCACCCAAGGTTTCCGCGGTTCCCGGAGGTTTTCGTCAGTCTCCCTACCTGCTTCCACTACCTGCAACCTCCGGCAACCACTTGCAACCTCCGGGAACCACATGGAAACCTTGGGTGGGGCGCAAAGTCCCCAGAGGTTTCCGTTCAGGTTTCCTAAGTGGGACAGGGGCAGAAGCAACTCTACCACTGTGTCTCTATGCTATCTTTGTCTTCTTTTTTTAATTAATTTTTCAGTATCTCACCCCTACTGACAATGCCAGCATCTATGACTCATCCCCAATTGTCTCTGCGCAGGCAGTGGTGAGTCATTGTCTTAAACCAGTCAGTCTGACTGTTACAGGCATCCCCTGGGAGGGGTTCCAAGTTCGGAAGTTCCAGGATTTAGACCCAACGATCCTGAAGAACTCACGATATTTTTCCAAGTCAGGATGTTGGAGGTGATGGTGTATGTCCATCCACCAGTCTGAAGCAGGGTGCCAACACGAAACGTCACCTATTCATGTTCTCTGGAGATGCTGCCTGACCCGCTGAGTTACTCCAGCACTTTGTGCTTTTTGCTTCGGATTCCAGTATTTCATGAGTTCATAAATTCTACGAGCAGGATTAGGCCAAGGCTACTCAGCCATTCAATCATGCCCGATCTATCTTTCCCTCTCAACCCCATTCTCCTGCCTTCGTCCCGTAACTCCCAACACCCTTAAGGCCCTGTCCCATTTGGGGATTTTTTTCGCCGACTGTCGGTGTCATATCAGTGTCGCCAAAAGATTTTGAACATTTCAAACTCCAGCGGCGACAATAAAATGTTGCGACACTTGAAAAATACCGTGCGTCATAGGTCATCACGCTGTGAATTTAAGGGGGTGACCTGATACATAGAAATATAGAAATTAGGTGCAGGAGTAGGCCATTCGGACCTTCGAGCCTGTACCGCCATTCAATATGATCATGGCTGATCATCCAACTCAGTATCCTGTACCTGCCTTCTCTCCATACCCCCTGACCCCTTTAGCCACAAGGGCCACATCTAACTCCCTCTTAAATATAGCCCATAACTGGCCTCAACTACCTTCTGTGGCAGAGAATTCCAGAGATTCACCACTCTCTATGTGAAAAATATTTTTCTCATCTCGGTCCTAAAAGATTTCCCCCTTATCCTTAAACTGTGACCCCTTGTCCTGGACTTCCCCAACATCAGGACCAATCTTCCTGCATCTAGCCTGTCCAACCCCTTAAGAATTTTGTAAGTTTCTATAAGATCCCCCCTCAATCTTCTAAATTCTAGCGAGTACAAGCCGCGTCTATCCAGTCTTTCTTCATATGAAAGTCCTGACATTCCAGGAAGCAGTCTGGTGAACCTTCTCTGCACTCCCTCTATGGCAAGAATGTCTTTTCTCAGATTAGGAGACCAAAACTGTACGCAATACTCCAGGTGTGGTCTCACCAAGACCCTGTACAACTGACAATGATGGCGGCAGTCGCCGAAGAAATCACCAAGTGAGACAGGCCCTTTACTAAATATGAATCTGAAGATCCGTGTGTCCACCTGGCACCTATGTCATGCTTGGTGGAAGAGGTTGAGACTTTGGGACGCACCTTTAGAAAAGAGATGAGGAGCAATTGCTTTAGTCAGAGGGTGGTGAATCTGCGGGATTGATTGCCGCGGACTGCTGTGGAGGCCAAATCAGCGCCCCAGAAACGAAGGAGATGACAAAAGGCGGTGAACACTACCCAGCCCATCAATAGCACTGACCTCCCCACCATCCAAGGGATCTAAAGGGGGCACTGCCTCAAAAGGGCAGCCAGCATCACCAAACACCCAGGCCATCCTGGCCACGTCCTTATTTCACTCCTGCCATTGGAAAGAAGTCTGAAAACCATAGAAACATAGAAATTAGGTACAGGAATAGGCCATTCAGCCCTTCGAGCCTGCACCGCCATTCAATATGATCATGGCTGATCATAATATGATCATGGCCTCCAGGTTCAGAAACATCTTCTTCCTAACAACCATCATGCTATTGAACATAACCAAACTGCATTGGTTGAATTAGGGACTTTGGGCTCTGTTTTGTTATTTGCAGTATATTGGGTTTTTTTAATTTATTGATTTACGTTTCCAGGTTTGTTTATTATATTGTTTACTGAGCGTTGTTTATACGAACCTGTTGGGCCTCAAGTAAGAATTTCATTGTTCTGCTTCGGTGCATACGGCAATCAAATACGCAGTGCTGACTCTGTCCCATTAAATTGCCTGTCTCCACCCTGCCCCAGCTCATCTTGTCTGAGTCATTCGAGGAATGTGGGCTTCACAGGCTGAGCCAGTAATTAATTGCCCTTAAGAAAGCTGCCTGCATTCTTCACCCGCCACAGGCCTCGAGGTGCGGACGTACCCCAGAACGATGTTAGGCGAGGAGTTGGACTCAGAAAGGATGAAGGAATAGCAATCTATGAGTCGGTTAACAAACGATCAACGTTTGACGGCACTGGGCCTGCACTCGCTGGAACTTAGAAGGATGAGGGAGGAACCTCATTGAAACTTACCGAATAGTGAAAGGCTTGGACAGAGTAGATGTTTCCACTAGTGGGAGAGTCTAGGACCAGAGGCCATAGCTTCAGAATTAAAGGACGTTCCTTTAGGAAGGGGATGTGGAGAAATGTATTTAGTTAGAGGGTGGTGGAACTGTCAAATTAATTGCCATGGAAGGCTGTGGAGGCCAAGTCAATGGATATTTTTAAAGCAGAGATACTGTAGATAGATTCTCGATTAGTGCGGGTGTCAGGGGTTACGGGGAGAAGGCAGGAGAATAGGGTTAGAAGGGAGGGAAAGATTGAATGGCGGAGTAGACTTGATGGGCCGAATGGTCTAATTCTACTCCTGTCACTTATGAAGTAATGAATATTTCCCAGTCAGGAGATTGCAGTGTGTCTGGTCAATGTGTATTTGGCCACTTAGATCGCCTGACACCAGCAGTGCCCACTTTATTGCGAGGAAAACAAATGATATTACAGTGCTCCAAATTCACACATGAGAGTTTGAGCCCCACGCACACGCACACACGCGCATTGTGGAGCTTCCAGCTTCAATTGATGCCATGGGTGTAGCCTGGCAGCATGCAAATAATACCACAATGGCCTGATTCCAACAACAACACTGGTATGATCTCATTTACCATCTATGCAAAAACTTCAGGTTTGGTGCGACTACCATGAAAATGTTCTCAAGCAGGTTTTACCTCTAGCGAACTTACATTTTGCCCAATATTTGCTAAAACAATACAACGGGATTCATTTCCCAAGCATCAGTGGAGGACTGGTGGATAGGGTGCCAGTTTACAGTTCAGTTTCCTTTACAAGCCCTTCGGCCCACCAAGCCCACACTGACTATCAATCTGCCCTTCACACCAGTTCTATGTTATTCCACATTCCCATCCACGCTCGGGGCAATTTACAGAGGGCCAATTAATCTACAACCCCGCACGCTTTGGGGATGTGGGAGGAATCCAGAGCACCAGGAGGGAACCCACGAGGTCACAGGGAGAAAGTGCGATCTCCATACAGACAGCGCCCCCAGGTCAGGATTGAACCCGGGTCCATGGCACTGTGAGGCAGCGGCTATACCAGCTGTGCTACTGTGTCACCCACATTAGTGTGTAAGCCTGTCAGGCAAGGGAATGGTGCAAGCCTATGGACCATTCTCAAATTCAGCTGCCTACAGACATCTGTGTGTATAATACCCGGATTCATGCTGGCACGTTACGACAGTACTAACCAGGTGGTCTGCAAAGGAACTTATCTCCGTGGAGATTGTGTAGGAAGGAACTGCAGATGTGGGTTTATACCAACACAATGCTGGAGTACCTCAGTAAAACTCAGGCAACATCTCTGGAGAAAAAGAATAGGTGACGTTTCGGGTTGGAAACCTTCTTCAAACTGAAAGTAGATCTTGGGAGGAGGGATGGGGAGAGAAACTGGAGGCAAGAAAAGGCCAGAATAAATCGGAGCCAGCAACAGATGACCTCAGGAAGGATGGAGCCCATAGTTGGCTGAGAAAGGTGAAGATTGCCTCTGTTGTTACCAATATGCTATACGTGCAAAATAGCAAATAATGCTGGAAAAACTCAGCATAAAGAGAAATAGTTCACAATTTATAAGTCTGAGACCCTTCGTCAGAATAGATGAGTGGGCAGCACTCTGGGGCAGCTGGTGGAGCTGCTGCCTCACAGCGCCAGAGATCCAGGCTCTACAAGTACTCCAGCACTTCTGTCCTTTTATGTAAACCAGCATCTGCAGTTCATTGTCTCTAATCTGCAACGGAACCTTTCCTATCAATCTGCATCAATAATATCACACAAGTTCTAAAATATTGTGCATAACAAGAAGGGCACTCAAAACAACTGAAGTTTGTTCTTCTATTAAGGGTGAAATAGTGTGCTCATATCAAGTTTCAAACAATAATTCTTCTGCCAAGTATTAGCACAGATTCCAGAAAACCTGAGTGGATTACAGACACAAGACGCTTGAGTAACTCATAGCTGGTCAGACAACATCAGGTGAGAGAGAGGAAGGGAGAGAGGGAAGTGGGAGGGAGGGGGAGGGGGAGGAAGAGAGGGGTTAAAAAAAAATTGGGCTGCCTGTTGGCGCAGCGGTAGAGTTGCTGCCTCACAGCGCCAGAGACCCGGGTTCGAACCTGATTACGGGTGCTTGCGAGGATTGAGTGTGTATGTTCTCCCCGTGACCACGTGGTTTTTCTCCGGGATCTCCGGTTTCCTCCCACCCTCCAAAGACGTACAGGTTTTCAGGTTAATTGGCTTAGTATAATTGTAAATTGTCCCTAGTGTGTATTTATAACGTTAGTGTGCGAGGGTTGCTGGTCAGCGCGGACTTTGTGGGCCGAAGAGCCTTTTTATGCGCTGGATCTCAAAGCGAAACTAAACGGTTAAGTCCGAAACTATAACAGCAGTTAAAAGGCACTCAGACAGATAGGAAAGGTTTTGAGGGAAATAGGCAAATAGGACTAGCTTAGATGGGGCATCTAGGATGACAAGTTGGGCCAAGTATGACTCTCCCCTCCAAATACCTCTTGTGTTTGACAGTCTGAAGTTGATAGATTTTTGACTTGTGCAAGCGATATGGCAGCCTACAAATATAAATTGCCTTGCCTCAGCATTCATAAGTGATGGGTACAGAATTAGGCCATTCAGCCCATCAAGTCTACTACACCATTCAATCACGGCTGATCTATCTTTCTCTCTTAACCTCAGTCTCCTGCCTTCTCCCCATCACCCCTGACACCCGTACTAATCAATAATCTATCTATTTCTGCTTTCAAAAATATCCATTGATGGCCTTAACAGCAATGAACTCCACAGATTCGCCGCCATCCGGCTAAAGAAATTCTTCCACATCTCCTTCCTGAAGGAACGTCCTTTAATTCTGAGGCTAGGATCTCTGGCCCTAGACTCTCCCACTAGTGGAAATATCCTGTCCACATCCACTCTGTCCAGGCCTTTCACTATTTGGTAAGTTGCAACGACATTTTCCCCTCATCCTTCCAAACATCGCCATAAACTTGGTGAAAATCTATCCTTCCGGCCAATCTTCACCTAAACCTTCCCCATTATCCCACCACAATTCGTTCCTTCCCGTCATCTTTTCATTCCTGTCATCCAAAACTCGAAGACCGCGGTCCAGGTCCAGGCCCAGGCGAACCGCAGACGTGCAATTTGTTACATTCACCGCGAGTGTCACACGCTGCATGATTCCAATCAACAAGTTGCAAATTGGAGCAACTTTTGCTTGTTTATATTCGAGGCTCCTGAAGATGTGTGAAGGCCTCCCAAAATAACCACCAATTGGCTTCGAGGCCTAGTTTCGTGGTCGAGAACAGATTCCGTGAAACCAGTAGAACTAATTCTGGAGAACAAAGCTGTTTCACCTGATCTTATATATGGGCGCACCCTCCAATGTCATTCCAGCAACGCAACATCCTCAGGCTAAACGCTGGCCATAAAAACATGTTTTTCTTTGCTTTCTCAAACTGGAAATCACCCTGTGAAGTGGAACACCATTTCATTGAAGCTTCTGAGAAAAGCATAAAGGGAGATGCAACTTTCTTTGCCTTCTCCACTCTATTTTTCGCACTTGATTAGATCCGTCTGGTTCACTGAATCTTGTAAAAGAGCTGCAGATGAAGAGATTCATATAAATGTCCCTTTTCAAAAACACCAACGTCACAAGTCCTATTGGTACATGGTAGAGTAAAACATGCAAGAGTCGAGTGTGTTTGGGTTTCGGCCCGAAACGTCGCCTATTTCCTTCGCTCCATAGATGCTGCTGCACCCGCTGAGTTTCTCCAGCAATTTTGTGTACCTTCGATCTTCCAGCATCTGCAGTTCCTTCTTGAACACAACAGAGTGTGTTTTATTTGTTGTGTGTCCCAGATAGGACAATGAAATTCTTGCTTGCTGCAGCACGACACAATATGTAAACATACAGAACGGGAGAAAAAAGTTCAGTGTGTAGAAAAAAAGCACATGCACGCATACTCAATAAATAAACAAATATGGTGTAATTATAATAATAATAAACTGCTGTAGTTCAGAGCTTATTTGTTGTAGTGTTTAATAGCCTGATGGCTGTAGGGAAGAAGCTGTTCCTGAACCTGGACGTTATAGTTTTCAGGCTCCTGTACCTTCTTCCCGATGGCAACGGTGAGATGAGTGTGTGGCCAGGGTGGTGTGGGTCTTTGATGATGTTGGCTGCCTTTTTGAGGCAGTGACTTCGATAAATCCCTTTGGCGGTGGGGAGGTCAGAGCTGGTGATGGACTGGGCAGTAAGGTCACAACGTTTTTTCCGCTCCTGGGCGTTCGAGTTGCCAAACCAGGCCACGATGCAACCATCCTGCACGCCATCCATTTTAGTTTAGAGATGGAGTGTGGAATCCTGCCCTTCGGCCCACCGAGCCCGCACCGACCAGTGATCACCCCTATACTATATCCACCCTACACTATGAGGAACATTGCGTGTGCAGTTTTGGGCCCCATATCCGAGGGAAGATGTGCTGGCGTTGTAGAGGGTCCAGAGGAGGTTTGCGAGAATGATCCCAGGTCTAACATAGGATGAGCATTTGACGGCTCTGGGTCTGTACTCGCTGGAGTTCAGAAGGATGAGAGGGTACCTCATTGAAACTTACCGAATAGTGAAAGGCCTGGATAGAGTGGATGTGGAGAGGATGTTTCCACTAGTGGGAGAGTCTATGATCAGATCCCACAGCCTCAGAATAAAAGGCAGTACCTTTAGAAAGGAGATGAGGAGGAATTTCTTTAGTCAGAGGATGGTGAATCTGTGGAAATTAATTTGCAACAGAAGGCTGTGGAGACCAAGTCAGTGGATATTTTTAAGGCAGAGATTGATAGATTGTTGATTATTACGGGTGTCAGGGGGTATGGGGAGGAGGCAGGAGTTACACTGTGATACTTAGAAAACATGCGCTGAAAAGCTTAAAACTGGCTCTCACCGTGAGTCAGATGAGAACTATTCGATGTAGCAAGATTATGTGACGGAAAAGCGTCAGGAGCTACGCACCCTTATTCATTCACAGCCTCGAGTGATCTTCCCAGACACCAACCAAGAGAGGTGAACCAGTTTGAACATGTTCAAACTCAAAAGCAAGAATTGCTTTAAAATTATACTCTTTAAAAAAAGTTAGACTTCAATGTTAATTTGCCAAATTAACCAATTGGGGTTTTGCATGTCATTCCAGCCCATGAACACATCTGATCAAAAAAGTAACTGAGTTCACCCCATTCTAAATGATAGTATCGAACGGCAGGACTGTTAATTTGCCAAATTAACCAATTGGGGTTTTGCATGTCATTCCAGCCCATGAACACATCTGATCAAAAAAAGATGCTGCCTGTCCTGTAACTGAGTTCACCCCATTCTAAATGATAGTATCGAGCGGCAGGACTGACTGTGCATTTACGTTTCCTGGCTAATAATAAATCTGACATTGTCTTCCTTTAAACTATGAAAGAGTTGGCTAAGTGTCCAGTTCAGCCACAGAATATGATCATGAATCTAAACTCCATGTCTCCTCAGTCACATCAGTGTCTCGAACCAAAAACGTCAACCTTTCCTTCTCTCCCGAGATGCTGCCTGTCCCGCTGAGTTACTCCAGCATTTTGTGTCAACCCTCCATGTCTCATGTTCCTTAGCATCGTATTTATCCCAGGAGAGAGGGCAAGCTATGGGACAACTCTTGGTACACAGTTTGCGGCAGGGTCTCGACGTGTAACGTCACCTATCCATGTTCTCCGGAGATGCTGCCCGATCTGCTGAGCCGAGTTACTCCAGCACTTTGTGTTCTTTTCTAAAACAAGAAGTGTAAGTGTTCGGCGCGGACTAGAAGGGCCGAAATGGCCTGTTTCCGTGCTGTAATTGTTATATGGTTAACTGTCGACAGCTAACACACCGTACTACTAAAGCTTTTGTTTGCATGATCACCAACCAAAACAACTGAACCATCCTATCACCGATGATAGATTGGTCCTGACCTCCCATCTACCTCATTGGAGACCCTTGCACTAACTTTAATCGGACTTTACCTTGCACTAAACGTGATTCCCTTTATCCTGCATCTGTGGCGGCATGATTGCAATCACGTATAGTCTTTAAGAAGGAACTGCAGATGCTGGATAATCGAAGGTAGACAAAAGTGCTGGAGAAACTCAGCGGGTGCAGCAGCTATCTATGGAGCGAAGGAAATAGGTAACGCTTCGGGCCCAAACCCCACTTCAGACTGAAACCCTTCTTCAGATGCTGCTGCACCCGCTGAGTTTCTCCAGCACTTTTGTCGATCATGTATAGTCTTTCTGCTGACTGGATAGCACGCAACAAAAAAGCTTTTAGCTGTTCCTTGATACATGTGACAATAAACTAAGCTAGTCACACGCTACGCGAGGACAATCAACAACACAAGAATGGGTGGAGCAGCGAGAACAATACCAGAGTGCCGAATATAGTTCGTCAGTGTGGTTGTGTTAGAGTTCAAGAGAAAAACTCCAATGTGCGCAATGATGTGGATTGGAAGATTATATCCCAGCTCTCCACTAGGGGCGATCTTATCGTGTACAAAATCATGAGAGGAACAGAGTAGGTAAACACATTCTCTTGTCTAGAAGAGGGGAAATAGAGAAACGAAGAAAATACGTTTAAAGTGAGGGGGCAAAAGATTTAATAGGAACCGGAGGGGTAACTTTTTCTTTACACTAAGGGTGGTGGATGTATGGAACTAGCTGTGGGAGGAGTTCATTGAGGCAGGAATTATTGCAACGTTTAAGAAACATTTAGACTGGTACATGGATAGGACAGGAGGGGGATAGGGGGACAAACACAGGCTGGTGGGACTAGTGTAGTTGGGACATGTTGGTCGGTGTGGGCAAGTTAGGCCGAGGAGCCTGCTTCCACGCTGTATGACTATGGGAGTATGCAGCAGGACATTTTAACAGCATTGGAGCATGTTTGTAACACGTGTGGACCTACAACCATACTGTAGCTAGGGTTGCCAACTGTCATATCCCATATCAGCCGGGACATCCCGTATATTGGGCTAAATTGGTTTGTCCCATATGGGACTGCCCTTATCCCGTATTTGATTGTTACTGCATGAGTCGAGGGGACTGTCGGGTCAGAGCGCCGTGTCCGGCCCCGCCTCACCCTGCCTGACGTAGTGCAGCCCATGGAGTGCAGCAGCAGCTCCTCGCCCGTGGCCCCGTTGGTCGGCAGCCCGACCTTCAGATTTTTGCTTACCAACGACACCACCACCCCTCCTTATGGGCAATCGTTGGTTCATGAGTTGGATGGGGTGCTGGCCTTTGTGCACGATGTCACACGTGGGCCAAAACTCCTCAGCTGGCCCGCCGGCTGGGCTTTGTGTGCAGTCCAGCACCCGGGCCAACTCATCAATCACCCAGCCACGGCCAAGTCGGTCAACGAATTGCGTCAGGAATTTGTCCCGTATTTTGACCTTTTGTCCCTTATTTGGGAGCGAGAAAGTTGGCAACCCTGACTGCATCTTACATCTTAGTCCCAGCCACAGATTAAGGACTTTCCATGGCAGAAAGTCAACATGCTGTGCGCTGCAACCGAATGCATCGTCCTGCTGATTTCACACAACTGAGCAAAATGTGTCAGCAGGCTCCACGGTACAAAGAAACTGAAATCACTTATATTTTAATGTCCCAAAATTACAGTATAGTGTGAAAAACACTAAATTCTTTGTAGCTACAAGATATGAATTGAACTTTGGGAGACAAAGCCTAATTGAGTTTTTCCCACCATACAACCCTTCAGACATCTGCGGGTATTGATTGAATTATTTCTTTAAAGCAATTACTGACATGGCTCTCACCCAATCCACTGCAGCCTCCTCAGTCTATCAGCCCACTCCGAGGACTGGTACGCTTCTGCAGGTTGTGATTCTTATCTCATTTGACATCTTCATTGTCTGATCACAGAGCCTTATTGGATTGCAGTCCTCACATCCTCAGACCTTATACAATTTAAGCCATTAAGCCCTTTCAAAACCTCCCACGGTTTTCAGTGAATACTTCCAGACAATAGTTCTGTACTGATAATTTCCCTCCGATTTTGTTCAACCCAGTTTAAATGGTTCGATCTAAACTTCCTTGTCAGTTTGTTGATATGTTTAGTCTTTTACTTGGTAACTTCATCTGTGCTTGCTTCTATATCCTATTCTGCATCCATCAGATACTGACCTCCCCACTACTGAAAGGATGGCTCAACAAGACAGACAATAATTACCCTGGCCACGATCTCATTTTGCTCCTGCCATTGGGAAGGTACATAAACCTGAAAAACCGTGACCACCTGACTCAAGAATAGACACAAAATGCTGGAGTAACTCAGCACGACAGGCTGAAGAAGGGTCTGGGTGACCCCAAACGTCACCCATTCCTTCTCTCCAGAGATGCTACCTGTCCCCCCCGAGTTACTCCAGCATTTTGTGCCTGTCGTCAAATAAACCAGCATCTGCAGTTCTTTCCTACCAACTGAAGAAAAGCTTCTTTCCATCTACCATCAGGCTCTTGGACACCACACACCAATACCCTCAACTATGAATGTCGACAGACTGTCTTTAGTTGCATTAAAAACTTCAGGGTTTTATTTGCACTGGTATTGTGGTCATTAATTATGTGTAAAGTTTACAGGCATGGAGTAAGCCATTCGGCCCTTTGAGCCAGTCATTCAATATGATCATGGCTGATCATCCAAAATCAGTACCTCATTCCTACTTTCTCCCTATAATCCTTTAATTACATTAGCCCTAAGAGCTATAATCTAAAGCCCCTGTCCCACGATGCAAGTTTACCCAAGAGCTCTCCAGAGTTTAAAAAAAAATCAAATGTGGCACTTCATCACAAGTATTTTTTTTTTAAACTCTTGGAAATTTTTCACACTGTTGAAAAAACGAGTTAACGCGTTTCCCGAGTACCTGCTGTTAGCATTACGAGCCGCTACAAGACATCCACGAGCTCCGACGTACCCGCTACGTACTTACGAGTTTGATTATTTTTTTTTAACTCGGGAGAGCTCTTGGGTAAACTCACATCGTGGGACAGGGCCTTAACTCTCTCTTGAAAGCATCCAGTCAATTGATCTCCATTGCCTTCTGTGGCAGACAATTTCAGATTCACAACTCTCTGGGTGAAAAAGATTTTCCCTCATCTCAGTCCTAAATGGCCTACCCCTTATTCTTAAACTGTGACTCCTGGATCTGGACTCCAACATCGGGACATATTTCCTGCATCGAGCCTGTCCAATTCCTTAAGAATTTTATATGTTTCTATAAGATTCCCTCATCCTTCTAAATTCCAGTGAATACAAGCCCAGTCGATCCATTCTTTAATTTCTTACACATTTGATTGTTTGTCATTCTACTTTACGCATCCATCGGAGAATTGTTTCTTTAATGACCACTTAATGCTTGGGATTTCCACGTCTTCAGTCAAGTTAGTTTTAGTATTTTGCCCCCAATTCTTTCCCAAACATCTTGAACTCAACAGCTGGCTCAAAACAAAGTTTGATGAAGACATACACAAAATGCTGGAGTAACTCAGACTGAAGAAAGGTCTCGACCCTTGACGTCACAGATTCCCTTTCTCCAGAGATGCTACCTGGCCCACTGAGTTAAAGCCCTGTCCCACTGTACGAGTTCATTCAAGAGCTCTCTTGAGTTTAAAACAAAAAAATCAAACTCGTGGAAGCACATTTAATGTACGTAACGGGTACGTCAGAGCTCGGGGACATCTCTTAGCGGCTCATAATGCTAACGGCAGGTACTCGGTAAACGCGGTAAGCTCGGGAAGGCTCGTGAAGATTTTTCATCATGTTGAAAAATGTCTACGAGAGCCCCGAGTACCGATGAGCGGCCATTACCGTAAATCTCCGGCGAGTTTGAATCAGGGCAAATTCGGGAGAACTCTTGAATGAACTCTTGAATGAACTCAATGGGACAGGGCTTTTACTTCAGCATTTTGTGTTGATCTTCGATGTAAACCAGCATCTGCAGTTCCTTCCTAAAAAGTTTGATGATGGATGTTCCCAAAATGTTTGGCATGTCAAAAATTGGAGAAAACAGTTTGGTATGTATTACTGCCAAGGTTCAGTAAAGGATGAATCCATGAAGAAGCAGAAGTGATAACTCGGGGGACACTTGAAAGGTCAAAAGTTTAATAATCTGAGAGTTCACATTCATGCAATTACAAAGAATGTAGAAAAGAACACAAGATTGCTGTTTTAAAAAAGGTTTGTCCCGGGTGCGTAAATTACATCAAGTACTTCATTGCACCCACGGGGCCCAAATGGCAAAACAAAAGACAAATCTGACATGCTTAATCCTACAGAAATATGAAAGACATTCTCAGGGTCCCTCTGCCATAGTTCCATTCTGGACATTCACCCAGGCGTCAGGGATGGGCGAAGCACACTTCAAAAACTCAGAAGAGGGCGGCAGCACCATCACCAATGTCCTGCAGTTTTCAAGCAGCACATCTTACCAAATGGATACAAGCAGCTCAGGGCAACCTGGTTTACTGTTGTAAAAAAAGTGCATTGTCTCAAATGTAACAGGCAAAGTTGTAAGATCAACTCTGCCTGTGCAATCTGCAAGAAAACATCACCAATATACAGGGCACTACAATGGACACTCCTATGTGAAGTCAGCCTGAAGGCGTAACGGCTCTGTGACTTTGCTTTCCTGTAACAAAGCTGAAGACAAAGTTTAGTCCACAGGGTTTTTTCACGAGACAGAAATCTGGTTACAGTTAAAAGTTTGTTTAAAAAAAACCAAAACAACAACTTACACATCCATTTAGACAACTCGAAAGGCAAGGTTGAGGAGATTAAAAAATAAAGACAGATGCTAATTGGCTTCCAAGCAGGCTTACAGAATTGAAGGCCCTCGCTGTTTTAATGGGCGAGGGAGTCATGACTAGCCTCCAAATTAAATGAGAACATGCAAAACGGAGTATGGCCAAGTCCTGCTTAAATTGTAAAAAACCTCATGTCCTCAGCTTTGAATGGAAATTCTAAAACAACAACCACTGACAGATTGACTGGTGATCAAACTGCTTCTATAATTGCCTGGATTATGGGTTAGGGTGTTCCTCCGCGACACAATACAGGGTGGACTCCAGGTTGTGAATGTTTTAAAAACTGCAAGCGGTTTGAATGTCACAATGGCCACCTCTCATTTGCTTTCTGCACCGTGCCCGCCTCCCTCGACCAGGATACGCGACACTGCGCCCAGGCACACACACACACGCACAGACTGCAGAGTCACTGACAGCCCACTCCCCAGAGGGCTCAAACATCAGCTGTAAAAAAGCAGCACAAAGTGGCTGCTCTGTGACACTGGTGGAAAATAAACTGAGATGGCATATTCTCCACACAGATGCAGGAACCTGCAGGTGGTTGCCGGAGGTTGCAGGAGCAGGTGGTTGCCGGAGGTTACAGGTAGTGGAAGCAGGTAGGGAGACTGACAAAAACCTCCGGGAACCTCCGGAAACCTTGGGTGGGGCACAAAGTCTCCAGAGGTTTCCGTTCAGGTTTCCCAAGTGGGACAGGGGCATAAGAAAATCAAGGCAGATAAGGAAGTTCTAACCTGGGAATCAGCTCCCTGTACATATTTGTACAACTTCCCATCTCTGCTCATGGGTCCACTTTGGCTGGATTCCTTTTCTCAAGGCAACTTTGTAATGGACTTGCTATTATTCACCTTCAATATGTGTCAGCTGTATTTTAAACAATCTGATCCTTAATCCGACAATATTACTTGGTACATTCTCCTCCTGTCAGCCAACTTGCCCGAAATGACCAATTTATGGAAACCCAAGCTGTTGGAATTGCTGCTCTTAAAATGCACATCTCCAATTGTTAGCAAGCTAATCCAAGCACCACAATGGATTGTAACCCAAACCAGCTAAAGTCAAGGGGCAACCTTTACAACAGGACCAATGCACAATTGGGATGGGGAACCCAGCCTATTCTAGTTCTTATAAACCCAGCGACACCAGCCAATTGTTGCGTCACTACCACCTAGCTAATTATAAAAATAATTCTGGCTAAATATCAGTTATTAGTATACAATTTTTAAAAACCGATCTGTGCAAATACTGCTGCACACAAGCAATATTGTTCAGCTCCTCCGTACACATTGGGTTCTGGTGCTACTGTGGAAGGTGTGCTACCAATGACTTGAAGATCTTTGCAAGAGTCGAATGCAGAAGGTGGGATGCCAAACGTGTGGTGAAATCCACCCGAGGGGGGGGGGGGGGGGATTATCTGCAGAAAGATAGCGTCTCCAGAACACAATGGGTTCACACCCTCATCGGTAAGATTTTTAGTTGCCGTAAATGAACCTGCAGAGAGATTCTGTTGGCTAGTTGGATGCCACAAAGGAAAATAACAATCCTTGTTCAGTAAATGTAACATGGCTCCCACTTGCCAGCAGTGTGAGATAGTGAAAATTTTCTGTAAGCCTTAATTACGATACCTGGGTTACATTAATTGATTATTCAAGCTATCGACTAATTCTGGCAGCTTCTATTGGAGAATTAGTGTTCCAATGGTTTAAAAGGCAAAAAGGAAAAATAAAAAGCAAGGAGACATATGCAAACGTTTGATATGTCAGGCTGGGAGAGCAGAAGCAGGGTTCGATGAGGACGGGTGGCATCCACCCTATGTGAAGGTCAGTCCAGCTTCGTTATACACTTTGAAGACTTTCTCAATGGCATTGACATAGGCAGCTGTTCTCAAATCCAGGCCCAGGTTATATTTCATCGCTGTGCGCATTATTTGCTGTGAGGAAACATAAAACAAGTTAGCAATGAATGTACATGCTCTTCTTCAATTCCCCCCCCCCCCACTCCACCACCCACTCCTGCCATTGGCACGTGCTTCCAGAACTAAGACTGGATCACCGCCCAACAGCCAGGTATTCCTCCTGCTCCTCGATCACGAGACGCGGGCCGCCCCTTGTTATTCAATCACGACAGCCAAACTGAATTCAATCCAAAAAAGGGCATGAAGTACTGGAGTAATTTAACAGGTCAGGAAGTATCCCTGATATGTGACGTGTCGGGTCAGGACTCTTCTGACTGATTGCAGGGGTTGGGAAAGGAACTGGAAGAGAGTAGGGGCAGGATAAATTCTTCAGACATAGTGTGCAAACAGGCACACAGAGTACATGCTGACCAACCACTGCCCCATACACTAGCACTACCCCACACACTTGGGAGAATTTACAATTTTTCCAAAACCAATTAACCCACAAACCCACTTGCCTTGAGTGTGGGGGGAAACCGGAGCACCCAAAGGGAACCCACACGGTCACAGGGAGAAGGTACAAACTCCATACAGACAGCACCCATAGTCATGATCAAACCTGGGTCTCTGGCGCTGTACGGCAGTAACTCCACCGTTTTGCCACCCTAATTCTAGTTGCATAGATTCCATACATGCATTAAAGAACAAGTCCCAAGGCGAGTGCAACTGCCCTTTACATCAGTTGACAATTGCATTAAGCATTTCCAGCACATTTCAGTAGGTAAAAATCAAATGGAAATTCTCCACTGGCTGCAGTGACAGCCAACAGAAGATGACAGATGTGACAGCTTGAGGTCAATAATCTTGGCCCCAGATAACAGTGCTAGTGGTCTTCAGCGCAGTGTCCCTGGCACAACCACCATCGGCTGCATCACTGACTTTCAGTCAGTCGCAAGATCAGAATTGGCAGTGACTACTGACGATGGCATTCGCACCGTTGCAAAAAAATAATATCTATTTGCCAAGGAAGCATTCAGGCTTGGACAACATCCAGCTTGGACTGAGAAGGCAACAGAAGTTAGACACAAGATGCTGGAGTAACTCAGCGGGACAGGCAGCATCTCTGGAAGGAATGGGTGACGTTTCGGGCCGACACCCTTCTTCAGACCTTACAGAAAGCAACATCTATATCACCAACATTTTGGCCAATAACCTCCACAGAGAGACTCTGTCCAACTCCCTTCAATACCCAATGACGCTAATAACACAAAATCCTCCACTGCCAATATTCTTGAGGGACACTACTGGCCCACAACAACTGCACCAGCTATATCAATGCCATGGCTAAAAATATAGGGCATAATCTGGGTACTCTGACAATTTTAGGATTCTCCAGCATCTTCCCGCCATTTGCAGGGAGGCAGATGGCAAGCTTGACGGGTGCAGCTCCAGCCTCATGCAAATCAATATAACGCAACCAAAAAGTCTTGCTTTATTGGCACTCAGTCAATTGTGATAACACAAAATACACTACAGCAGCATGTCAGCACTAAACGTTGAATTTACAACCACTACTCCAAACGACAGGGGCTGCAGGGGCGTGGGGACATCCGCATGCTTCCTTCAAGCCACACACACTATCTTGACAGTATACTGATCACATTTTACTGCCATTGCATCAAAGTCCTCATGCTCCCTCCCAGGAATACATCTCCATAAAGGCAGGTGCAAAGGTGTAATGTGCATGTATTAATAAAAGCAAGAATTTCAGGTTGCGTGCCTGGTTGTTGGATCACCTACGTCACGCTTTTATTAAACAAAAGAGGACGGGTGGTTTTGCATGTCAATAAAGTCAGGCACTACAAATTCCCCATTGTAATCCCGTACATGGTTTCTGCTTGCCAGCTCCCTCACTGACAAAAGGAAGAGATTGATAAAACTAGCAATTGGGCCTTTGAGGCAGGGGATATTTGGGTTAAGGCTCAGTTCAGAGTGTGCTGTACGAATTCTAACCTTAATCATATCACTTAACAACTGTTGAATAACCAGTGCACTACAAGGTAGAAAGTAGAAACAAAATTGATGGTCAGAAGATTTTTTTTTTTTTTTCTCAGTTAATTATCGACATTAATATATTTCCTGAATGGCATAAAATAATTGGCTGTGAATTGCAACTTCTGCAAGGTATAGTATCTTGCCACAATGCTAACACTGGCATCCAAGTCGAAACATTAAATATTTAAAACTAGTAAAAATTCAATGAGTGAGAAAATGAGCGACAGCAAATATGCAAACCGCTATAAATAGAAATGTGAATTAATAAGAACAAAACTAGTCACATTTTTGAAGCCCAGAATCAAGAATCAGAATAAAACCTTTACTAACCCATGTTAAATGTCACATTAAACAGAACTGATCCTTGTGTTATTAAGAGAGGCAAAAAATGTTTTTCCAGCTATTGTACCGGAGATGCAGGTTTATATCTTTCAAGAGAGGGTGAAAAGGTTGTTTCTTTTGAGAGCAAAGGATGAAAGGATAACCTCAAAGATTTACGAGGATGTTGCCAGGAATAGAGGGTCTGAGCTACAGTAAGAGGTTGAGCAGGATGGGTCTCTATTCCGTGGAGCGCAGGAGGATGAGGGGCGATCTTAAAGTGTATAATATCATGAGAGGAATAGATCGAGTAGATGTTGAGTCTCTTTACCAGAGTAGGTGAATCGAGGACCAGAGGGTATAGGTTTATGGTGAAGAGGAAAAAAAAATTAATAGGAATCGGAGGGGTAACTTTTTCACACAAAGGGTGGTGGGTGTATAGAACAAGCTGCCAGCGGAGGTAGTTGAGGCAGGGGCTATCCCAACGTTTAAGAAACAGTTAGATAGGTACATGGATACGACAGATTTGAAGGAATATGGGCCAAACACGGGTGGGGACTAGTGTAGCTGGGACAAGTTGGCCAGTGTATGGTCAGCATGTTTCAACGTGGTGACAGTGCGGCCATCAATATCGGAAAGCAGTCAAGAAATCAAATAGGGGATTTAGAAGAAAAACATTTCCTGATCTGCAGATGGCGCTTACTCGTACCATGTTATCTCAAGGGAATCAATCAGTTGCATTTGAAGGAAAACTAGATCAACACTAGAGGAAGGGATTAGAGGTATTAAGGGATTATGGCAATAGTGCTAAATGAGAGGTTGGGCTGACTGGTGTAATTCTGCACTGTATATTTTGAACCATTCTTTGTAATGGAGATGCCACTCTCCAATTCAAGTGACTGCAAAAGATTGCATGGTTCATTTTAAGAGGGGAGTGATCCGAGTCACTTGAGTAATATCTACCCTTCAACTTCACTCATCCTTCCCTTTGTAGTTATTTGAAATCCTGTGTGCAAAAGAGTGGTCGTATTGCCCTATGTTTTTAAGAAGTCCATGATTAACCGTGGAGCATTTTAGGATCCACAAAGCCACGATTAAACACAAAGCCAATTTTTTTTCAAAATTAAATGCCGAAATCAAGGTAGTTTGAATAATTCCAGGCTTCATCATGCACAGAACAATAATGGTAGAAGAGCCCACTGTTGTCACACAAAACTCAAACTATAAAGCATACCCACTGTCCTACAGTGATCTATACAACACCTTTCCCTTGTACATACCTTTGCTGAGCGCTCCATGGTGTATGCAAGACCAGAGTGGACAATATCCTTCTCCGAGGCACCCTAATAAAAAATAATATGCAGAACCGGTGTAAGGAAACATGTACAGTTTATGAAATAGTCAGTCAGAACAAATTAAGATATTTTTGTCTCTAGCCTTTTCCAAACCCGATGAAAAGGCTGTTGATATTTCACTTCAATGTTTCTTGCACCCAGGCCGCTTATTCACTGACATTTTATTTTTAATCAGGAGACAAAATGTTCCCGTTAAAATGTGTATTGCTGCATTCTCAGACTAGGAAGCTCGAGAGTTCACCTGCGTGTTTCAAAATTGGGAGGTAGAATAGGCCACTAAAAATCCATTTAGTTTCAAACTATGTTTTAAATCATGCAATTTGTATTTAAGCATTGCTTCCCCCCCCCCAAGACTTTAAACATTTTGGGTTTGAATTCATTTATTGCTTTTCTGCCTATTCAGGCTATTAAACTAGAACCTCCATTAAGCTCTGAATGACATACACTGTTATTGTTGTTTGTTTTTTAGCGTGTGCATATGTGTGCGTGCATGTACATATGTGCCTGCGTGTGTATGTGTAAGTATGTGTATATATACACATAACTTTTTTTCTCGTTTATTATATAGTCTACAGTGCACTATGTTTGCATATTCTGTTGTGCTGCAGCAAGTAAGAATTTCATATGAAAATAAAACACTCTCGACTCTCGGCTTTCATTTTAGTTAAGTTAGCAAATCATCAGCTCTTAATTGCATTTTAGTCTGATAAGTATTTGAATCAGTTTCAATTTTATTCACAGAAGTGGTAAAGCAAATGACTTGAATTAGTCATAGATGAACCATTATCTTTTGCTGATACTTATTCAGAACAACAGGAGGCAGTGAAGTCATTCGTCTCTGCAGATTTACAATGCTCTCTTAAAGATTGAGCAATGTTATTGAATGGAATCACAGCAATACTGTGACTCACTAAATAAGATAATACTGTTTTTAAAGGATAATTATTCCATTCCCGAGTCATTCAAAATTTACATAAGACTGACGATACAATCAATAGGAAAAGAGAATGGTGGGTATCACTCGGTGCAATGTTTATTGCCCAAGAACTTTGATAATGTTAAAGCGATCTTGACATATCATTTCCACCACTGCTTCCAGTTCAAAATTAACTGAGGAGATGGGCTTCTAAATAATATGGAAAACTATGCATAATCTATCGGTGAACCAGTTGCCCTTGGAAATATTTTCAATAAGGTAAAAATTCTGCACATTTTATCAGAAGATAAAGCAATTTACCGAATGTCGTCTTAAGTCTTTGCAGACTTTGTGTTTCCTTCGTGGGAACTCCTGCCTCGACCAGAGAAAGACTGAGGCAGAGTTCCCATAATGGGCAACACAGAAAAGCTGGCAAAGATTCAAGGCAGCAGCTCAGTCCCAAAGACAATGAGGGATGGCTAATACATGGCTTGCATTTCATGAGCAGCCAGCAGTGCCTTGGCCACCTCCTCTATCTGAAGAGGAACTATTGGGCTTCAATCAACACTCGTCTCTGGTCATGCTCAGCAGTAACTCCCTCAGCACGCACTTCTATATTAGCAAATCAGCAGAGTTATTCTATTGGCGTTCTGGTTAAACCAAAAGTTCAACACTACCTCATAACTGCAGGAACTGCCACATTTGTCTATTCACCTCTTTCCTTTCCACCATCCAGTGTCCCCATCAGTCTTTCCAGGTGAAGTACTGATTCATTTGTAGTTCTTCCAATTTTAGTGTACTGAATTCAGTACTCACAACATTACCTCAACAATGGAGAAAGCAAATTCGGAAGAGGTGACAATTTAGCAGAGAAGCTGCACTCAGTCAGGACTGACTGCGCATCCAGGTGCTTGCCATGCTGTGCCCATCCTAACCCCATCCACAATGTTATACGGGCCAGTGCAAGTCTGATGAACAATACCATCTTCTACCGGGACACACTGCAGCTGTAGCGACTCAATATCAAGTTCCTCATTTTAGATAACTCGCTCTTTCTGCATCAGGCCGTCATCTGTTTGGCTGATTTGTTTTATTCCATTCCTGTTGTCTGGTAGACATCTCCTACAGCCTCACTATTAAGATCTAAAAGCATAAAGTGCTTGGAAATGCCCCACTAATCCATATGGTCTCATCCCATCAGATATATTTCCTTTGTTCTACCCATAGGACATAGGAGCAGAATTAGGCCATTCGGCCCATTCCATCGTCCAAGCATAGCAGATCTGTTTTTCTCTCTCAACCCCATTCTCCTGCCTTCTCCATGTAACCTTTGCCGCCCATGCTGATCATTCTCCGTTGTCAATGACATCCACTTTTCCCCTGCTATTTGAAACCAACTTTTAATCCTGACAGAATAATGGTTTGCTCATGCGCCCATTGTTCTGAGGGTTTGCCCAGGGTGCGCCTGTTTCCACCTACTATGCTGTTTTCTTCCCCTTTTTCCTTCCGCCCACAATATTTAATGTGAAAAAGAATATGTGATTCTGTTACATTCTGTTTGTAGTTTGTTTGGTTGTTTGTTTGTTTGTCTTTTTGCACAAAGTCCGCGAGCATCGCCACTTTTCATTTCACTGCACATCTCGTATGTGTATGTGACTAATAACTTGATAAACTTGACTTGCATCCCAAAGACATGTAGGAGGGAACTGCAGATGCTGGTTTCACCAAAGATGGACACAAAATGCTGGAGTAACTCAGCGGGTCAGGCAGCATCTCTGGAGAAAAGGAATAGGTGACGCTTCGGGTCAAAGTCTGAAGAAGCGTCTCAACTCGAAACATCACCTATTCCTTTTCTCCAGAGATGCTAACTGACCAGCTGAGTTACTCCAGCATTTTGAGCCTATCTGAACCCCAAATACCTTGTGCTAGGTTATTTTGTCTGCAGAATATTATCCTCAGTGGGTAGCAAAAGAAGCAGGGTGGAATTGATGGTCAGTGGAAGTATAGGTTGCAGGGGAATGTGTGGTGGAATGGGATTGCTCCAAGAGCCAGCATGGACTCAATGGGCTGAATGGTCTCATTCAATGGCACAAAATATTAAAAACAAATGAAAAAAAAAATCACCTTAATTTTCAGGTGATATTTCCTGCATTGTTATAATTCATGCAAACCTCTTTAGGCATTTAACATTCCCCGACCATAATGGGGATTTTTTTTTTTAATTGCCCATACACCAATGTGCGCAGTATCTGTAGGAAAATAGGCGAACAGGAACCAAAAATCCAAACACATTATGGAATCTAAATCTTGCAACATAATGAAAAGCAGTTAGTAACCATGACAGGATTATGTTCAGAAAAGTGCGGAATCATAAGCCTGTTATTAACACACCCAATAAAAACTGACACATTTGCCTTCGATAGCAACCCAACCTGAAACACATTACTTCCACATAACTCTAAACTATTTTAGTACAGGAATAAATTGGATAAGTTAGCAATATCATGCTGCCTTCAACACACATTCTTTGCCGTGTCATTGTCACGATGGCACTTTTTGCAAACACAACTTTATGGTTCACAGCATTTCACATCTTCGATGTGACCAATTCCATCGCTCTAGCAGGTAAAACCTGCAGCATCAACAGAGAACAAATCTTTCCAGGCAGCCACACAAGTGACCGTAGATGCTGGCATTTAGAGCAAAAATAAACAAAGTGCTGGAAGAACTCAGCAGGTCAAGCAGCATGTGTGGAGGGAATGGACAGAGTTTCATGTCAGTCGGGATCTTTCCTGACCCGAAACGTCATCTTACCATTCCCTCCATAGATGCTGCCTGACCCGCTGAGCTCCTTCAGTACTGTGTCCTTTTTTTGAATGTAAATAAGACCTCGAAAGACTTGAGCAAAAGACAGAGTGCTGGAGGTCAGGCAGCATTTCTGGAGGACATGGTTAGGTGACGATTCAGGTCGTGACCATTCTTCAGGGCCTGAAGAAGGGTCGCAACCCAAAATGTCACCTATCCATGTCCTCCAGACATGCTGGCTGTCCACTGAGTAACTCCAGAACTGGGCCATTCTGCATAAACCAGAATCTGTAGTTCCTTGTTTTGTTTCTATTTTTAATTTTTATTCAGTTAGTCTACATTTGACCCGATTTGCATTTAAAATTATACTCAGGATTATGTTCCCAACTCTCAGTATGTATTTGTGGTTAAACCAGGACATTAGAGGTTTGAATTATACAACACAAACTCAGGTTCTTCAGCTTAACTCGTTCATGCCAGACAAGGAGTCTTCCAGACTTAGTCCCATTTGACAGTATTTGGTCCCCAATCATTTTTCCTATCAAACTACCTGTCCAAACGCCTTTTAAACATTATAATTGTATCCATCTCTGTTTCCTCTGGCAGCTTGCTCCATTTACCCAGTGTAAAAAGGACTTAAATTAATCAGTTTTGCTGCACATTGGATTTGGGGACATGGCTGGAGGTTTGGGTGAAGAGGGAACATGTCCCAAAGACTCACCGCTATTCTGGCTTGGAATTCCGCTGTTGGGACAACTGGTATTGTTCCACCGTGTTTGCCAAACTTCCTCTCCAAGCTTTCCTGGACAGACACTAATGGGTAAAGAAAATATCAGAGTCAAAAATCAGTTGTAAATATCTGGCATCTACCGCGTACACAGCAATTTCCTTTCATCCAAAGCAGGATGATACCAAGTGTGTCGGAAGGAACTGCAGATGCTGGTTCATACAAATTGCTGGAGTAACTCAGTAGGTCAAGCAGCAACTCTAGAGAAAAGGAACAGATGATATTTTGGGTAGGAACCCATCTTCAGACGAATACATACTGAGAATTGAGTCCAAAGTCGGGTTCCGACACCAATTTTCGCCTATTCTTTTTCTCCAAATATGCTGCCTGACCCAATGAGTTACTCCACCAGGTTGTGTGTGTCTATCTTCTAGATCAAGGGTTCCCAACCTGGGATAAAACCTGAAAAAAAGCTTCACAAAGACACCAAGCCTGAAACTGGACTTTCATAATGACCCGTCTAGAACCCGCGACATGTGTAATTATTTTCTCTGCTGGATTATAACCAAGATAATTGGAAAAAGGTTTCAAGACAGAGACTCCTCAAATATGACTCCTTCACAGCAGACATTACTACTTGCGTTCAGAAAGGATTCAAACTCGATGTCTAAAATTGAAGTCTTCAGTTTCCAACCTCCAATACTAATGAGAATGGGAATCTCAATAGGATTTAGGCTGCGAGCACCTTACCCAAATGATATGTCCACTTAGTTACTCCAGCACTGTCTTTTTTTATGCAAACCAACATCGGCTGTTCCTTGTACATCCCCACACACAACCACCGCCCCACCCACCCCCTATACCTCCAATAACCCCTCCCACACCACGCCCCACCCCTTATAGTTCTTCCTAGAAACATAGAAATTAGGTGCAGGAGTAGGCCATTTGGCCCTTCGAGCCTGCACCGCCATTCAATATGATCATGGCTGATCATCCAACTCAGTATCCCATACCTGCCTTCTCTCCATACCCCCTGATTCCCTTAGCCACAAGGGCCACATCTAACTCCCTTAAATATAGCCAATGAACTGGCCTCAACTACCCTCTGTGGCAGAGAGTTCCAGAGATTCACCACTCTGCCTCTCCTCTCCTCTGCCCAATTGAAGGCTTGCAACACCATTTTAGCAGCACAGCAAAATAAACGGCAATCCATTCTAAAAATCATGAGACCACTTTCGCTGCTCACCGCGGTAGTGACCTTCAGCGCTGTGCTCGTAAATTCACACAAGCATCACTTACTTAGCAGGTGGTAGTTGGAGTCGCGCTCATATTTGAAGGTCAGACGGCCATAGCTGACATGATTCAAATTTTTCAGCCACTCAAAGTAGGAAACAGTGACACCACCAGCATTCAAGTATAGATCCTGCAGACGGAGGGGGAAAAATGGATGCGAAGATGTGAATCGCAATACCCAGATAGCGCTGGGCCGAAGCACCAACCTCTAGTACATTTGTCTCTCAAAATCTAATTCCCAAATTCTGCATAGGGAAAGGCAGGGGACTAGTTGCTACCAACTAGACATCACTGCTCACACTGCGTCCTGCTCTCAATTCGGGAGATTAGACCAAACACACAAATTAAATTAAATAATATCAGTAGATACCTTTGAGGAAAAGTGGCATTAAAATGCAAAAGAGCCCAGTAGGAAAAAGGCAGGTACTTGTACTGTGTTGGCTTCATTCATTTATGAGTGCCACATGGAGCGGAACTGTTGGGCCTATTTCTGCTCCTGTGTCTTATGGAGAATAAGGCACATTTTTTTTTAAACAGGTCACCAATCTGCTACTGGAGCCTGTTTCACACGACAAACAAAAACTGTTTTTTCTCACTTAGTTTGTGAATTTTTCCTAAAGTTAATATCACCATTACTCAAGGGACGAGAGTGGAATTTTAATTTCAAAGGGAAGTCAACTCAAAATATCTCCATATCAAAGCCACAGAAAATCCACCCAATTGTGCTGACCAACACAAAAGTCACAGGGAGCTCACTGCAAGCAAAACAAGAAAATAACTAAAAGGTCACTCCCGACAAATCACTACAAATCAGTAGCCATTAACAAACCACGTCAGTAGCCACGAGCATGAAACAGAAAGCCAGGCCACAACTCACTGGAATAACCATGATGTTCCTTTCCATGCAGATCTTGTCAGCTTCTGGAGTCATTGGCCCATTGGCACCCTCGGCAATAATCTGGAAAGTAAATGATTGGAATTGTTACAAATGAAAAGCTATTGATTTCCTTCCTTTCCGCTGTGACCGCAGCTCATTTCTTCAAAAGTGCTGTCCCTCAAGCTCAGATCTTCAAGCTTCTTCAATTCTGTTCTCATGTGCACTCCTTGGCCCACAACACTAGCAATACTGGTCACATTATCAGGAGAGTGACAAATGTTAAGAGAAATCTAATGTCTTCCATTATCTCAATGGTCGTTACACGGCACATGCTGGAAAAGGAGTAAAGCAAGATGACAGTCAGGTAAGATAACTTCCAGTTCACCTGTTCTTGCACACAACGACTCTTAAGTCAGAGCGAAGGATAACATTTGGACAGGAAGTACACGTTTTAAAAAAAACTGGTGGTATCACAGAAGAGTGTGCGACAAATCTCCCAAGAGACAGAAGCAAAAACGATCCCAGAGATGACTGTGCGAGGAGTGTTTGATGGCTCTGGGCCTGTACACACGAGAGTTTAGAAGGATGAGCGGGTTCTCATTGAAACCGGCCAAATACTGAAAGGCCTAGATAGAGTGGATGCGGTGAGGATGTTTCCAATAGTGGGTGATCTGCAACTAGAATGCACAGCCTCAGAATAAAAGGATTTTAATTCCAGCCTTGGGCAATTCTTTATATATTTCTAATTGTTGAGGGATTTCTTCCAACTACCTAATCTCTACAATTCCCCAAATCACATTCCCTCTTCCCTCTCTTCACTGAAGACATGTAGGGGGGGCACGGTGGCGTGGCGTTAGAGCTGCTACCTCACATCGCCAAACACCCCAGTTCAATCCTGACTATGGCTGCTGTCTGTGCGGAGTTTGTACATTCTCCCTGCCACCGCGAGGGTTTTCGCCAGGGGTGCACCGGTTTCCTCCCACATCCCAAAGACGTGCGGGTTTGTAGGTTGGCTGGCTTCAAGGTATCAATTGGAACTAGTGTCTGGGTGATCGCTGGTCATCATGGACTTGGTGGGCTGAAGGGCCTGTTACCACCCCCTCTCTCTAAAACATTTCTCAAAACCTACCACCTCGACAATGCCTTTGACCATCTACTAACATAAGCTTTAGTAAAGGTTTGTTTTATAACGTTGGTTATAAATGCTGAAGAAACTCAGCGGGTGCAGCAGCATCTACGGAGCGAAGGAAATAGGCAACGTTTCGGGCCGAAACCCTTCTTCAGACTTTATAACATTCTTTGCTAGACAAGGAACTGATCTGCTTTCTGGCTTTCAAGTCATTTTCTTTCTTGATCCCCATAAGCCTCGGCCAAATGTGAAAATATGGGTCAGTCCAGGATGATGCAATCTATAAAAGTTAAATCGAATTCTGAGAACAAAGGATAGTGGAAGGCACTGCCGGTTCCAACACAGGCACTGACCTCCCCACTATCGAAGGGATCTATAAGAGGCACTGCTGCAAAAAGGCAGTCGGCATCATCAAGGACCAACATCACCTTGGCCACACTCTCATTTCACTCCTAATATCGGGAAGGTGGTAATTTTAACAGTCGTCAGCTTGAAAATTGAAAACAGCCATCGGTTATATCAACAAACCTCAATGTATCTGCTTGAATTGCATGACTTCACTTCCAAGCACAGCAAGAGTCCATTCAGTACCTCTACTGATGAGATTCTGAGTGATGCTGGATTTTAATTTACTAATGTAAACAGTAAATTTCTAAACTAAGCAAGGATGTATTAATGTTTTGGTCACCATTTGGTGAAGATGCTATTGTATCTCTAGATGCGAAGATGTAATGGGCTAATGGTGAATGAGCGTGAGAGGAGAGCTCTTCATCACGTCGTCCACAGAGCGCAGAAGATTATTGGGACACAGCTACCAGCATCTACCACACACGGTGCCTCAGGAAGGCCGTCAGCATCAATAAAGACTCCTCACACCCTTGTAATGGACTGTTCGAACTACTTCCCTCCGGCAGACGTTACAAGGTCTTCTACGCCCGAACCTCCAGACTCAGGAACAGCTTCATTCCCAGAGCTATAGCGGCTCTGAGCCGGCCCTGCTTAGTGCCCCCCGCCCCCCCTGGACTGTCTCCCTCGGATGGTCACATCTGCACTTAAGTCTGCTTGAACTGTTTTGACTATTTTACTGTTGTAATGTTCTTTTTACAAACCATGTTCTCGGGGCATCTAAATATAAATTTTATTCGTTATTTAAGTTACGACATCGGATGGAAGCTGCATACCAAATCTCGTTGCGCTTATGTGCAATGACAATAAAATATATTATTATTAATATTATTATTATTATTATGAATGGACTACAGAGCACCAATCACAGTGTTTAAGAAGGAACTGCAGATGCTGGAAAATCGAAGGTCGACAAAAGTGCTGGAGAAACTCAGCGGGTGCAGCAGCATCTATGGAGCGTAGGAAATAGGCAACGTTTTGGGCCGAAACCCTTGGGGTTTCGGCCCGAAACGTTGCCTATTTCCTTCGCTCCATAGATGCTGCTGCACCTGCTGAGTTTCTCCAGCACTTTTGTCTACCCGAGCACAAATCATATATTGCTTTAATGGGGATGGAAATAAAAAAGACATTGTCTCTTCACTGAAAGATTTCTCCTCACCTTCGCTTTAACTTTCCATGCATTGTTCTTGGTCATCTGCTTCTCACCGGCAGCAGGGATGAGAATGTGGCAGTCAGACTCCAGGATATTGCCTTCATACGGCCGAGCTTTGGGGAATCCAACAATAGTTCCATTTGCCTGTGTACACAAAACAACAAGATACCAAGCGCTCAAATCTTTCACACACTGCATGCAGCTTGGCAACATAATTTTGGCTCACAATTTTCAGTGGCATGAAAGTTAATACATTATAATTTAGTTTAGAGATACAGCGTGGAAACAGGCCCTTCAGCCCACTGAGTCTGCGCCGACCAGCGATCACCCGTACACTAGTTTTATCCTACACATTAGGGACCATTTACAGATGCCAACTAACCTACAGACCTGCATGTCTTTGGGACATGGGAGGAAACCCACGTGATCACAGGGAGAACGTGCAAACTCCGTACAGACAGCACCCAAGATTAAAGTTGGGTGTCTGCCACTGTAAAGCACCAACTCTATTGGGGCGCCACTGTGCTGCCCTTAATGAGGAAATTCCAGGAGCTCAGATGTGTAAAACTATGCAAGGAAAAACTTCAGCTGCTCCCAACTCTCATCCCATTGCAACATTTACTTCAAAACAACCACGACAGACACAAAATGCTGTAGTAACTCAGCGGGACAGGCAGCATCGCTGGAGAGAAGGAATGGGTGACGTTTCAACAGTGATAGCCCCACATCCAGCATACTGACTAGAAAACTAAGTTCTCCAGAAGTTGTTCCTAGAGCCTATATTCAAACCTTCATTTTTATTAAAATGACATTTTTGTTCAAAGGAGGTACTTACAAAAATATTCTTTACTATTTCAAGGCATTATGCTTTAATGTACAAAAACGCTAGGTGCCTTTTAAAAATAGATGCTGATAATGAGAGGAATAGATCGGGTGAACACAGAGTTTTTTTGCCCAAAGACGGGGAAATTGAAAGTCAGAGAGCATAGGTTTAAAGTGAGGGGGAATGATTTAACAATTTTACACAAAGGGTGGTGGGTGGATGGCACAAGCTGGTACATGGATAGGATAGGTTTAGAGGGATATGGACCAAATGCAGGCAGCTGGGGATAGTATAGATGGGGCATGCTGGTGTGGGCAAGTTGGTCCGTTTCTACACTGTAGGACTAATCAAGTGGCTGTCAATGAGTAAAAGTGAGAGTCTTTTGAAAATACACAAAATTGCTGGAGAAACTCAGCGGGTGCAGCAGCATCTATGGAGCGAAGGAAATAGGCGACTTTTCGGGCCGAAACCCTTCTTCAGACTGTCTTTTGAAAATGACCAGTTCTTAGGTTTCATGTGGTACACATTTCTATGCTGCATACATTTAGTATTTACAAGAAAAACACAAAATACTGGAAATCTGAACTCAAAACTGAAACTACAGGAAATACTCATGTCAGTATCTGTGACGAGAGAAATAAGTTCACATTTCAGGTCAATAAACTAAAAGATCATCAGAATGGTCACTGACCCTTTCTCTTCCTACATCACGAGTTACAAGAAAAGCACAAGATGCTGGAAATCTGAACTCAAAATCATGAGAGGAATAGATTGGGTAGATGCACAGAGTCTCTTGGCCAGAGTACCAGAGGACATAGGTTCAAGGTGAAAGGAAAAAGATTTAATAGGAATCCGAGGGATAACTTTTTCACACAAAGGGTGGTGGGTGTATGGAACGAGCTACACGAGGAGGTAGTTGAGGTTGGGACAATTCCATCGTTTAAGAGACAGTTCGACAGGTTCATGGATAGAACAGGTTAGGAAGGATATGGGTCAAGCGCAGGCAAGTGGGACTAGTGTAGCTGGGGCATTGTTAGCCGGTGTGGGCAAGTTGGGCCGAAGGGCCTTTTTCCACACTGAATCACTCTGTGACTATCTGCTGCCTGACCTGGAGAATATTTAGTGGAGTTTAATTTAATATTTACTTACCAGTTTGTAATCTTCTAGTTCCTTGGGATCAATTCCGTCATCATTCCAGATGGCACCATCCACCTCACCAACACCTATGCACTTGGCTCCATAGCGGTGAAGGTATCTCATGGAGTGCATGCCCACATTACCAAACCCCTGTGTGATACGATGGAAAACAAACTCGCTATCATCAACATTGGCAATATATGTGAACCTCTTCAAGAACATTGAATTTCAGCGCTTTTCCAAGGATGATTTTTTGGGCTCTGAAAGCCACCCATTGTTCACAAATTTTTGATTCATTGTCCAAGTGATCTTTCTTGGGAACGGTTCTATCAATTAGTATCCCAAATGGTGTAGTTAACACCTGTTCTTCTCTGTTACACGCAAAACTCAATAGACAATAGACAATAGGTGCAGGAGTAGGCCATTTGGCCCTTCGAGCCAGCACCGCCATTCAATGTGATCATGACTGATCATCCCCAATCAGTACCCCGTTCCTGCCTTCTCCCCATATCCCCCGACTCCGCAATTTTTAAGAGCCCTATCTAGCTCTCTCTTGAAAGCAAACAGAGAACCTGCCTCCACCGCCCTCCGAGGCAGATAATTCCACAGACTCGCCACTCTATGTGAGAAAAAGTGTTTCCTCGTCTCCGTTCTAAATAGCTTACTCCTTATTCTTAAACTGTGGCTTCTGGTTCTGGACTCCCCCAACATCGGGAACATGTTTCCTGCCTCTAGCGTGTCCAAGCCCTTAACAATCTTATATGTTTCAATGAGATATCCCCTCATCCTTCTAAACTCCAGAGTATACAAGACCAGCTGCTCCATTCTCTCAGCATATGATAGTCCCGCCATCCTGGGAATTAACCTTGTAAACCTACGCTGCACTCCCTCAATATAAAGAACCAGGATGGTTCATTAGCTAGTAGGAAGAAAACCAATGGTTTCTTCTTTATTACTCCAGGAGAACAATTGGATAATCCAGTAAGACTAGGACAGACGGACGGACGGGGACACACCCACCCACACACACTCACAATTTGCCAAAGTAGATTTCATTTTTACTTTGTTCATTTTTTTGCAAATTTGCACATAGAATTAAGGGAATTAATAATCTATTACCTCTCATAAATAGGCATTTTCCAGATTAGCTGGCTTTGCAGAATCTGAAACTAATTTACTGAAAGTGAAATTCACGTTTGCCATTAGTTACTACTTTATCTGAATACATATTTACATGGATACATAGAAAATAGATGCAGGAGTAGGCCATTCGGCCCTTTGAGCCATTCAATATGATCATGGCTGATCATCCACAATCAGTACCCTGTTCCTGCCTTCTCCCCATATCCCTTGATTCCGCTAGCCCTCGATTCCGCTAGCTCTATCTAACTCTTTTGAATGCATCCAGTGAGTCGGCCTCCACAGCCTTCGGAGGTGGAGAATTCCACAAATTCACAACTCTCTGGGCGAAAAAGATTTTCCTCATCTCAGTTCTAAATGGCATACCCCTTATTCTTAAACTGGTTCTGGACTCCCCCAACATCAGGAACATATTCCCTGCATCTAGCTTGTCCAATCCCTTAATCATTTGTACTGAGGCTCTAAGTGTACAATGGCAAATGTTGTATGCAATACTGCTCAGTTTGTGCAATTAATCTAGGAATTGGGGATACTTTCAGATCACAAATTTAGTTACCAAAATGATACGACGCAAACCCATGTAAGATATTGAGTGCAAAAGCCAAAACAATGAAAACAATTAAACATTTTCCCCACATGGTTCCAGGAAGTTGCCCAAAGGTCAGTGATATTGGAAGTAGCAGAACTGAAAGAGGAAAAGCTAATTCATTGTTCATGATCCACTACAAACCTGAATGACGAACGTTTTGTCTCCAAAGCCTGGGGTCATTCCAAGGACACTCATGTAGGACGCTTCATTAACGAAGTTCTCAATCCCATGGAACACACCACGTCCTGTCGCTGAAATCCGCCCATGGATGCCACCTTGGCTGATGGGTTTTCCAGTCACACAGGCATGAGCATTTATATCCTGCCACAGAAAATTGTTCACGCACACTTAAAAGAAAATCAGACAATATAGTTGATGTACACACAAAAGCCCCTCTCCATTGCAGAGTGATATTAAAATTGGTCTCTCCGCTGATGCCCTTTAACAAGACGAGTCAAATTTACATCTAAACTCCAGGAGAGCTTCCTTGTACCCATGGCCCTTCTTAGTCAGACCTTCACAGGTGTCAGACACCATCTCCAGAGATGTTGCCTGACCCGCTGAGTTACTCCAGCATTTTGTGACCATCGGGTTCTCATTTACTTAGTAATAATGCTCTTCATTAGAAATAATGCAAAACTTTAACCTGTGAAAGTAACTGTGCCTCAGTGCAGTGCAGGGCCGAGCATAGGTGTGGGCTTGTAGGCTAATTGGATTCTGTACATTGTCCTTAAATTGTGGGTGATCAATGGACGGTGGGGCCGAAGGGCCTGTTTTCCAAGCTGTATCTCTAAGCTGAACAGAACTTGTTGACTTGTTCCAACGCAATTCAACATTGCTCTCCACAGCTGTTGCCTGACACATGCTCATTCATTTTATATTTCCAACAACTGCTGTGATCCATCTCGCAGTTACAGCACCTTTTTTTTTAAAAATCCTTTCTCCTGTGCTATTTATACCTCCAGACTGATTAGCTGCCTTTCCACCAATCTGTGTCATCCATGTTCTCTTGGCTCTTCCCCCTACAAACATTCCTTGGCTCACACTGGAAGTAACCAAGGTAAATAACTGCAGTATAATTTGTAACTGTAACTGCGGTACCTGACGGTACATGTGCAGCCAAAGGGCAGAAGTGAATGCTAAGGCTACTAGATGGAATGATAATCAAGGAAATAAACAAAGTGCCGGAGCTACTCAGCAGGTTAAGCAGCATTTCTGGAGAAATAAGGAACTGCAGATGCTGGTTGATACACAAACGGGCACAAAGTGCTGGAGTAATTCAGCAGATCAGGCAGCATTCCTGGAGAACGTTGATAAGCCACATTTCCGGTCGAGGCTCTTGGTGATGTTTCAAGTCGGGTTCCTGCGGCGGGGGCTTTAAATCTCGACCGCCGGCCTGCGGCCTACACCAACCTAAAGCCGCGGTCTCCGGTGAGGAAGAGCCGATCCTGGACTCTGGACTCTGGTCCCGACCACGGGGGAAAATGGAGGAGGACTGGCCAAATTTTGTGCCTTCCACCACAGTGATGAATGCAGTGGTGGATGTTTGTGTTAAATTTATTTTTTTTTTTTAAATCAAAAACATTTTTTTTAAATTGTGTATTGTGTGTTCTTTATCATTGTACCGCTGCTGACAAATTCATTTCACTTGCACTTTATGTGCAATGTGACGAATAAAACTGTATTGTAAAACTGTATTGTATGGAGTAACTCCAGCACCGTCTTTCATTGTAAACTAGCAACTGCAGGCCCTTGTTTTTGATATTCTATTCAAGGAAGCTGCTTTCTCTTGGATGGTGTCAGCTACCTGAGCTGTTTGAGCTGCACTCATCCAACGGAGTTGGAGATTATCAAAGTGCGGGATGATGAGCAACTGCCATTTGATAGCATTCACACTATACCAATGTAACCCGTTACACTGTCTGGTTTAATTGAAGCTTAAATATCACATCATTTATTGAGACACACATTTCCCAACCCTCAACCAAGCTGCAAGATACCTTTCACTTCAATAGTTTCCAGCTTCCACTTTCAGCAACTCGGATTAAATATTATTTAGCTGATGGATAAGGGAAGTGAAATGAATGGGAAACGCCCCGTTCCAACCGTAAAGGGCAGTGATTAGAGCAGGAAATATGGGTTGGATAAATACAGATGGCAGTAGGCATACAGATTTGGCGTGGCAACGCTGAAACACATGCAACCCCAACAACAAGCACCCCATCACAGATATTTCCTCTACTCTAAAGGGCCTGTCCCATCTATGCAATTTTTTTCGGTGACTTGCCGGCACCGTCATGGTTGCAGCAGGTCGGGGAAAATTTTCAAAATGTTGAAAATCTAGTGGTGACCAGAAAAAGGTACGACTCTTTGGGCGGCTACTCACGACCATGCAGGAGTCACCCCGATGTCGCAGGGTCGTGGTCGTGAGTAGTCACCCAAAGAGTCGTACCTTTTTCTGGTAGCCGCTGGATTTTCAACATGTTGAAAATTTTCGGCGACCTGCTGCGACTATGACGGGTGCCGGCAAGTTGCCGAAAAAAAAATCGCGTACGTGGGACAGGCTCTTAACCCTCCCATTCCCCACAACTTGAAACTTATTTTCTCACTTTTCCCAATTCTGATGGAGCCATTGACTGGAAACCAACTAGGTTTTCTCTCTACAGCTGCTGCCAGAGTGTCGAGCATTTTTTACATCAGAAAAAATACAGATCCTCAAGAGTTTAGCAAGTTTCCATTCTGAATGACTTTCCAATTTGGAAGGAATGATCATTCAAGTAGAACTGTTGGCTTAAATAAGTGTTAAGGAAAATGTTAGTTTTACATAGAATACAAATTAGAAGATTAATCAAAAGATGCATCTAATACATATTTAAACATAATTTTAGCAGATTTGGGTTTTATATTAGCGTGAAGTATTAATGGATGTAGGAAAATGTAATTGCCATAAATCAGCAAATTTCTAAATGAACAGCTAAACATCCAAGAGGCCAAATTGTCGACTTCTGTTCCCACATTTTCCCAACAAGCTTTCTCCCCAACTCTGGAATGGCCTAGCTCTGAAATTGACCCTTTGTTTCGATTTCCAGTGTTTAAATATCTGTTTACTCGTGAATTTGTTCAGTACCCAAAGATTCTCAATCAAACCACAATCTTCTAAATTAATGGAATAAAGATGAGCAGATTATTTAACAGATGTCCAATTAGTGTCTCAGACCACTGACCAAGTACGGTAGTCATCTCACCCCAAACTGTACACTAATCAATGCTGACTTCACTTTCAACAGTAGGGATTTTAATCTTTTGATCCAACGACGTCACAATAAATGAAAGAGGAAATTAAGGTAGAGAATTAAATTATGTGTTATAATTGAATTTAATCAGCAGCCTGATACTGACGACAGTAATCTATTGACACCCTTTTCTACTTCTATGCTCTTTTGCTCACCTTGTGCCCTGCAATTTCTTGGCTGATGAGAGATTCAAATCCAGAATCTGGAAGTCAGAATTAACCCATTGTAAAATCCATATCCACTTTCAATAAATAACCTTGTCTTGAATAATTAAAGACTTTCTAACATTTCATCGAATGAATTGATGCAGAAGCAACAAAAAAGATCATGTCCACTCACTTCCCCTCGTCCACTCACCTGGTGTCCCATTGTCGTGGCATAGGTGTCAGCGATCCAAGACATCTCACGCTCACCTGTGCTCATGTCAGGGGCCGGCACATCAATACCAGGTCCTAAGAGGGCAAACACACACGTTTTAATCCTCAATTTTTTTTAAAAACTTTTAAACATCTCACTTTATAGAACAGGGTCGCATACTAAAAAATCAAACTGACTGCATACAACAATGGAGCCCAGTTATACATCTTCTGCTGGCTTCCCCCTCAAGCCAAGTTCTCCTTTCCATGTGAACAGCCACTGTTCTTAGGCTGTCCAGCCAATGGCCAAATTTAACCTCCGTTATACATCTGAAACATGTGGGCACTTTGCCAGGACAGCAAGATGAGTTCAACATTCTCACGGTGACATAATAAACCACACATCACATGTGGTGTCAAAACTGGCTATTAGTCATCATACAGTTGGGGAAAAACTCTGGGTTGGAGTCCGCTCATATGCAAGTGACAAATACACTCTAACTTTCCATTCTGTCCAAGAATTTAATAAACTTGTTGGTTTTGTTATGTTCCACAGATAGGATGAATACTTCCAAACAACTCGGATGTGAAAGCTTCCCCCAGTAGCACTGAATATCCTCACAAGACGATTGCAGTGATTTAAGATGACTCGCCACCAGCTAAATGCATATTTAGGATATGGGCATCGCCAGAAAACCTTTAGAAACATAGAAACATAGAAATTAGGTGCAGGAGTAGGCCATTCGGCCCTTCGAGCCTGCACCGCCATTCAATATGATCATGGCTGATCATCCAACTCAGTATCCCGTACCTGCCTTCTCTCCATACCCTCTGATCCCCTTAGCCACAAGGGCCACATCTAACTCCCTCTTAAATATAGCCAATGAACTGGCCTCGACTACCCTCTGCGGCAGAGAGTTCCAGAGATTCACCACTCTCTGTGTGAAAAAGGTTCTTCTCATCTCGGTCCTAAAGGATTTCCCCCTTATCCTTAAGCTGTGACCCCTTGTCCTGGACTTCCCCAACATCGGGAGCAATCTTCCTGCATCTAGCCTGTCCAACCCCTTAAGAATTTTGTAAGTTTCTATAAGATCCCCTCTCAATCTCCTAAATTCTAGAGAGTATAAACCAAGTCTATCCAGTCCTTCTTCATAAGACAGTCCTGACATCCCAGGAATCAGTCTGGTGAACCGTCTCTGCACTCCCTCTATGGCAATAATGTCCTTCCTCAGATTTGGAGGCCAAAACTGTACGCAATACTCCAGGTGTGGTCTCACCAATACCCTGTACAACTGCAGTAGATTGCATTCATTGCATTCCCACAACCAACTAGCACCAAGCTGGGGGCGGGCCAATTTCTTGAACCTCTGCAGTTCTCTGGTGAGGAGAGCCAGTGCAACTAGAAACGGCATTAACCGATTCAGAAGCATTGGTATTGCAATCCGCTCAGAGGAGAACTGACAGGCGATGGCAGGCGATGGCAGGCTCATACACTTACTGTCCTCAGCACTTCTTGATGGCAGAACGTCTAGACTTGGGGAGGTGCCATCAGTGCTGTTTTTGCAGGTTACCATTTTGTAGATAATACACACAGCAGCAAGTATGTTAGTGGTGCAGGGAATGAATGTCCAAGGTCCTAGAAAGGGTGCCATTATGGTGCTGGATTCCACGGACTTCAAGTATTGCTGCATCTACACTTATTCAGGCAAGAGCAAACTATACCGTCAAATATCTGACACGAATTAAGTAGGTGGGAAAATGGTTTTGGGGCTGTTGAAAGCGAATCACTCATGTTCATACGTTATAGGAGCAGAATTATGACATTCGGCCCATCAAGTCTACTCTGCCATTCAATCATGGCTAATCTATCTTTCCCTCTCAACCCCATTCTCCAGCCTTCTCCCCATAACCCCCGACACTCACGCTAATCACTAATCTAACAGTCTCTGCCTTTATAAAATCCATTGATTTGGCCTCGCAGCCTTGAATTCCACGGATTCACCACCCTCCGACTTAAGAAATTCCGAAAGCTACGTCCTTTTATTCTGAGGCTATGGCCTCTGGTCCTAGACTCTCCCATTAATGGAAACATCCTCTCCACATCCACTCTATCCAGCCTTTGACTACTAATTCACCAAAATACACCTACACACAGTCACTTTAAACATCGGACTCGGAGGATGGTTGGGGACTTGATGACAATAATGCCTTCAGGGATGGGTGATTAGACTCTCTTGGGAGATGCCATGGCTTTATTTTTTCCCTGGTTTTTGCGGTGGGATTGCTACAAGCCACTATCAGGCCATGTTCAAACGTTGTCTAGTTCTTACTGCATGCGGGCACAGGTGGCTCCACTTGCTGAGGAGCTTCATATTATACTGAAATTGTACAATGAATGAAAGTTCTCATTTCTGACCTTATAATGGAATGAAGCAGCTAAAAATGGTTATATTTAAGAAATCTCAGCAGAGAGATCACAGATACCCAGCAACCACAGCTCTTAAAATAAGTTTTGGAGAACCTTTTGGAAAGTTTGAGGGACCCACTGCAGTAAGATTCGGCACAAATATTACTGCACCTTAAAGCTTTTATCTTCTGTTTTAATCAATAGGTTTTAGATGCATTAGAGAACCAAATCTGGCCATTGCTAAATTGATATTTCAAGCACAAGACATATTTTGATGTCAGCCAAGGTTTATTTCAAATTGGTACGTGACATGTAGTGTTGGAAAGTAACCAAGGGAATGTCAGGCAGGGTATGAATCAGGCACATTTACTCTCTGGCCAAGTAACTATGGATACTGAAAACTCCAGCAGGATTCAGGTCCATGGCATGCAAAACATAAATAAATTTATTCCAGCATATTCAATTGAATGAAACTAAATAGGGGAACAAAAAAAAAAAAGAGAGATGCTTAATACACAAAAAGACAAAGTGCTGGAGTAGCTTAACAGGGCAGGCAGCAGCTCTGGAGACCACGGGTTGGTGATGTTTCAGATCACGACTCTTCAAACCGATTGTTGTGGAAGAGGGAGAGGAGAAAGCTAGAGGGGAGAGGCAGAACAAGGCATTGCAGTGGGGAAGGTTTGATAGAATGATGGTTGAAACAAAGACCAGAGATAAAAACTGAAGGTATGACCCAGGGTTGAAGATTTGTGAATTGCAAAGCTCGAGGGGGGAAAGCAGATAGAGGGGGAAGGGGGGGGGGGGAAATAGGTGGTAGTCTAGGTGGGGCACAGGAACGGAGAGAAAAAGGGTAATGCGGGGAAGAAAAGGAGGGGAATTGATAGGTTAGATACAATTGGAGAATTCAACTCGTTATGTTGGGTTGTAAGCTGTCCCAGCAGAATATGAGGTGCAGTTCCCCCACTTTGTGTGGAGCCTCACTCGGGCAATGGAGGAGCCCAGGACAGAAAGGCCCGAATGGGAAGGGGAGTTTAAATGGTTAGCAACCGGGAGATCCATTAGGCCTAGGCAGACCCAGCGCAAGTGTTCAGCGAATTGGCTGCCGAGACCGTGCTTGGTCTCGCTGATGTACAGATGGCCACATCAGGAACACTGGGTGCAGTAGATGAGGTTAGAGGCAGGGCAAGTAAACCTGTCTCACTTAGCAGGACTGCTGGAGTCTCTGGATGGAGGCAAGCAAAGAGATAGAGGGACAGATGTCACATCTCCTGCGTTGTGGAGAGTTGGGTCTCTGCGGAAGGCAAAAAGGGGTGGGGACGGGAAGATATGACCGGTGGTGGGATCGCGTTGGAGGGGATGGAACTGTCAAAGAATAATGTGTTGGATGCGAAGGCTGGTGGGGTGAAAGGAGAGGAGCAAGGGAACACTATCCTTGAACCTTATGGGGGAGGGGGAGGAACCGCAGAACTACGGGATAGAGAAAAAGCGCGGAGGGATCCATCTACAACAGAAGGGGGAAATACCATGTTTACTGAAGAAAGAGAACATCTCGATGTCCTAGAATGGAAACTAATATTGGGAGCAGAAGAATTGGGAGAAGGGAATAGCGTCTTTGTAGAGCAGGGTGGGAGGAAGTGTAGTCCAGATAACCGTGGGAGTCAGTCGGTTTATAGTGGATGTAAATAGATTGCATTGGTGAGAAAAATCTTTTTTCCTTTGAACAGGAAAATAAAGACTTGATTCTGATCAATAGGTTCCCAAATAACATCCGACAACCTTAACTGTCGAAGTTTTGCATTGCCAAAGGACCAGTGGGTGAAGTCGCTGTGAAATGAGGCACAGGGTATTCCTTGGTAAAATGTTTCCTCTACACTGCCGACAAGATTGTTTTAGGCCAGCATCCCAAATTTTACTGCAATCCCGCAATAGGACGTACATGGTAAATGGTAGGGAATTGAAGAACGCAGGTGAACAGAGGGATCTGGGAATAACTGTGCACAGTTCCCTGAAAGTGGAATCTCATGTAGATAGGGTGGTAAAGAAAGCTTTTGGTGTGCTGGCCTTTATAAATCAGAGCATTGAGTATAGAAGTTGGGATGTAATGTTAAAATTGTACAAGGCATTGGCGATGCCAATTCTGGAGTATGGGGTACAATTTTGGTCGCCTAATTATAGGAAGGATGTCAACAAAATAGAGAGAGTACAGAGGAGATTTACTAGAATGTTGCCTGGGTTTCAACAACTAAGTTACAGAGAAAGGTTGAACAAGTTAGGGCTATATTCTTTGGAGCGCAGAAGGTTAAGGGGGGGGGGACTTGATAGAGGTCTTTAAAATGATGAGAGGGATAGACAGAGTTGACGTGGATAAGCTTTTCCCACTGAGAGGAGGGAAGATGCAAACAAGGGGACATGACTTGAGAATTAAGAGACAGAAGTTTAGGGGTAACATGAGGGGGATCTTCTTTACTCAGAGAGTGGTGGCTGTGTGGAATGAGCTTTCAGTGAAGGTGGTGGAGGCAGGTTCGTTTTTATCATTTAAAAATAAATTGGATAGTTATATGGACGAGAAAGGAGTGGAGGGTTATGGTCTGAGCGCAGGTATATGGGACTAGGGGAGAATATGTATTCGGCACGGACTAGAAGGGTCGAGATGGCCTGTTTCCGTGCTGTAATTGTTATATGGTTATATGGTTAATCCTGTTATTAATTTCAGCTACAGCAAGAACAAAACTGTTGGAATTAGTCAGACTGCAGAGTTACAGGGAAGCAAAGAAATTGAGCTGCAAGTGAATACCAGGTTAGGGTTCGGCTGGCTCTGACAGTGTGCTAAGTGCCACTGGAATTAATTACATTCCAAGCAAATCCAGCAGGTACTGACATGTGGGCTGTGACAAAGCAAAGGGGATAAAAAATAATGTAAATTGGTTTGTTCTATTTTCAGTCCAGGCCTTCCCAACAATTTGTTTAAGAAGGAACTGCAGATGCTGGAAAATCGAAGGTATACAAAAATGCTAGAGAAACTCAGCGGGTGCAGCAGCATCTATGGAGCGAAGGAGATAGGCAACGTTTCGTCCAGAAACGTTGCCTATCTCCTTCGCTCCATAGATGCTGCTGCACCCGCTGAGTTTCTCCAGCATTTTTGTGTACCTTCCCAACAATTTGATGGCAGGCTTCTAACATGTCTGTAATCTGCACTTACCTCGGCAAGGAGGAAGATTACAAAATTGGAGGAAACAGCACCAAGTAGCTGCGTGATAACGGAAGCGTTTCAAAATGAGGGAGAGATTATTGAGTGTTTAGGACAAACCAGTAATCTTGCTGTGACAACTGTTCTATTTCTAGATTTTATTGCTGTCTTGGTTTACCAACAGGACGGCCACAATTCACACTTCTTCACACTTGCTTCGAAAACGTCCTCCCTGACAAGTCCACCTCCATCCCAATTCTTTCACACGGGTTCATTGAGAATGGATAGTCACGACATCACGTGCGATTTGATCCAAACTTCCAAGTCTGCATTCACTCGATGCAGTCACCTAAATGCCATCTCCAAAGAAGAAGTTGCAAACTCTCTGTAGCCCAGTGTAAAAATACTTTATCTTATTAGACTTAGCTGATCCAATGGTCTCTTTATTGAATGCTCCATTGAATCTCTATTTATCCAATGTGCAATGAGACCCAGCTCTCATTACCGAACCAAAATGTCCACTCCTACATTAGTGGAGCCTTTTGACCCCTATACACTTTCAAAAAGTAATTGTTGCTGCAGTGAAACAGACCAACCACCTCTTCAGGTGATTTAGCATCACTCCAGAAATTCTGTGGCTTGTGGCAAAAGTCATTGTTGGAGAACATGGATAAATTGGGCTCAAGATAGGAATATCCCAAAACTAATACAAGGTTCAGCTATATTTAGGACCTTTAGAGCCTTTAGGTTCCCTCTCTCGGTCTTGCTCTCCACTCCCATTCAGAGGCCAGGCTCCAAAATCCTCAACATGCATCACCACTCTCCCCCACCCCCCCCCCACCCTCCCAAAACAGGGACACTGATCCTTTCAGCCGATCCACCATTTCAGAGGTCAATCCTTTCAGCTGCTCCTTGAACGCTAACTTAATTCCTCCCCTCCTCTCCCCCCCCCAAATCAAATCAGTCCCCGATTCTTCTACATACCAGCTTCCTTTGCCCAACACCACTTTCCTCTCCTCCCTCAACAAGCTCTCGGATGACTACAGATCCCTATCCTCCCACGGAATTCTTCTTCACCCAACCCAAAGTCCTGATCATCATAATCTAGCCTTGCTTTAACCGCCGAAGTTGGCATTTGGTATATTTTTCCTCTCAAATTCACGCAATTCCCATCGACTGCCTGGCCCCTTCATCTCTTGTTCCATGGTCAAGATCCATCACAAAACCAATGGGCAGAAAATGAAGTGAAATGGATACTAAACCATCTCGCATTTGTTCTAGTGCTGCTGAATGTACCCTAGAGGGAATGGGGTCGTTTATAGCTAGTTGCCTTATATTGGAACAGTCGGTAAAATTCACAGAATGTATTGGGGCAAGTTCAGAAGAATTATTCACAAACTTACCAATAAATCCTTTCTTTGCCAGCTCAATAGTAAACCTCCTTGTGATTTTTTCTAATTCTGTATCCTGCAACAGTGTAGAAAGTTGGTCAGTCATGGACCGTGTAAATGGCAAACAAACTGGAATCAGACTTGTTTATAGGACCAATTTTATGATTCAATCGTATCTGAACCATTTTTGACAAGATATATTGGACAAAGCATAAAGGCCCCGTCCCACTTTCCCCGAGTTACTCATGAATTCTCCCGAGTTTTCCCCTCGATTCAAACTCGGAGAATTACGGTAATAGCCAGCCGTAGGTACTCGGAGCTATTTTGTTTCACTCGTGGATATTTTTCAACCTGCTGAAAAAGGGTCCTGACTTACCTGATGCCCTGAGTACCTACGACCGGCATTATGAGCTGCTACAAAATATCTACGGACTCCTACAAACCCGCTACGGACATTCCCAGAGTTTGAATCAAGGGGAAAAAGCGGGAGAATTCATGAGTAACTCGGGAAAGTGGAACAGGGGCTTTACTCTTTATCTAATTAACTAATTCAAAACTTAATTTTAGAAGTAGCAAGTTATTGCAACTGAGATACAAGCATCCAAAAGTACTTTTTACTGAATTAATTGTTCGTCACCTTAAACTGATCAAATATACGGACAAATTAGAACGATACAAAATATTATACAGTGGTGTGGTAAAGTAAAGAACATCTATTGTTTGAAGACATCAGAACACAAGTGAAATACTAAAGAATATAAATAGACAATTATATTATAAAATTAACTAAAAAGGATAAAGCTTAGATGAAAATAACGCAGTTTGTTTAACTTTATAATTTTCAAAAACAAAACCCGACATGGTTCCACTTTCTGCCTTCAATTTTGTTGTGTTCTTTTAAAGCCGATGTACCACTTGGTTGGGGGCAAATATTAAAAACATTCAAAAGGGAGTCGGATTTTACTGGGCTCCATACTGAACATGGCATTGAGATATTACATTTTGCCCAACTTCAATTATAGATATTGAAGGCAAGACACAGAGAAGACCAAGGATAATGGTTAGTCTAGCCAGAGGATAGGCAGTCAAGTCTTGGGAATATATGAATTATCGTTAGACGCGGGTGAGTGGAGTCTAGGGGAAATCGAGAACTAGAAGACACAGGTTTAAGGCAAAAGGTGAAAGATTTAATAGGAACCTGAAGGGCAACTTTTTCACTCAGAGGATGGTTAGTATATGGAATGAGCTGCTGGAGCACGGAGTTGAGGCACATTTAAGATACTTGTGGGACAGGCAGCATCTCTGGAGAGAAGGAATGGGTGACGTTTCCGGTTGAGACCCTTCTCGAGAGCCTCGCTGAGTTACTCCAGCACTATGAGTCTATCTTTGCATCTAGCCAGCATCTGCAGTTTCTTCCTACACATTTAAGATACTTGGTACATAGATAGGAAAGGTTTAGAGGGATATGGGCCAACTGGGACCAGCTCAGATGGGGCATCTTAATCGGCATGGTGGAGTTGGGCTTAAGGGCCCATTTCTGTGCTCTAGATCACTAATGTCCGAAAATACCTGTTTATAAGTATGCAAATAGGAAATGGTACGATTTAAAGCGATGAGAGGGTGTCAGTGCATATCAACTACAACTAGATGGTGACAAGTTGTGTAGTCCACTATGCTCTCAGTAAGACAACAATCCCTTGACATTACCGGAAGTAACCCTGCCTACAAGATGACCATTGCATTTCCCAACATATAGCGGTTAGTGACTACAACAAATTTGATTGTCTGTAGAGTGTTCAGAAGTAGATGACAGAAGGAACGCAAATCTTTCATTTCTAGTATATCAATAAAGACCATGAGTCTGACAGGAGCATGAATTGAAGTCTGATATCTACAGTAAGCGATTATAATAAACGTTAGGTTACATCTGTGGAGAGAGAAAGTTACCAGTTCATGTCTAAAAAAAAAGTCAAATCTATTTCTCTCTTCATAGATGCTGCTCAATTAGCTGTACAAGTCCTTGCAACAACACCTCAGAATTTCAGCAATTTTTCTTATAACCTCCATCCGTATTGGAGATTGTGTCATATGACATGGAGATAGGTCCTTCGGCCCAACTTGCCTCAACTACCTCCTCTGGCAGCCCGTTCCAAACATCCACCACCCATTGTGTAAAAAAAGTTCCCCCCTTAGTTTCCTATTAAATCTCCCCCCCCCCCCCCCCCCCTCACCTTAAACGCATGTTGTTTGGTTCTTGCATGTCAAATAATTTTACCCCCACCCACTGGAGAGATTTAAATAGTTATTTTAAAAACAAATCTCATTCTGCCTCATAATGCAATCTCAGTTTTGAAAATGCCATAGGACATGGAACAGTACAGTACAGGAGTAGACCCTTCAGCCCATAATGTCCATGCTGAACATGATGCCAAGTTAAACCAATCTCGCCTGCTTGTATGTGATCCATATCTCGCCATCCTTGCATAACCATGTGTCTATCTAAAAGCACGTCAACACTCACTGGAATCTAACCGAATCATGAATTATTTTTATTTTGGACTATTTTACAAATAAGGAATGACCCGATTTTCAACCGACATGGGACTGGTCATGGAAGTTTAAATTGAATTTGTGCAAGGAAACAGACCAGCAAATACTTACCGAGTACACCTTTGGGTTAATCTTTACTCCAGCTTTAGCACCACCAAAGGGTACATCTAGAGCATGGGTAAAACAAGAGAGAACAAATGAGATATCAGATGATAAGAGAGTTTTGAACAGAAGCACATGGTAATAGAATCAAACCAAAGGTACAATTCACCAAATCTCTTCTCCCCTCAAAATATGAAATATAAAAATTCAAAACCAGACAGAGGTTACGTCCATTCAGGGATTACACTAGTCAAACTTCCACAATTCACTCCAGAATCAGAAAATATAGTGCGTGGGTCTCAAAAGGAAGCACGAAGTCCAGTGTTTTGAGAGGCACCTTTAATTATGTTCCTCCCGGTTGTAGGGAAGACCAAACTAGAGAAAGATGGCACCCAAACCCCTGCCTTTAAACCCTCTGGCTAAGGGCCGCGTCCGGACTGAACCACTCACATGCCAAGGGGTTCGACAGTATGATGGCACGACCCTTGGGAACCACCACAAAATAATTAATAGTTTTCATTAACGTTTATACATTGGTGCTGTATATCATAAGCCTTCCACTGCATAAACTTAGCTTCAAGTGCTTACAATTGAATAAAGGAGAAGAGATAGGCCACTTTGATAATACACAGAGAAGAATCTTTGCAATCCGAACCAATTCATCATGCAATTAGTTGGTGGGGATGATCAAAGGGGACAATGTACAACTTCCAATCTGCATCTTCCAAGTTGATTAATTAGAAAATGAATTTCGAGTATCGGCAAAACATTTTTCTGAGCTTATTTAAAAGATAATTCCAGAGGTCATTTTTTTCGAAGAGATTAAAATAAAATTGGGTGGCACAATGACTGGGGTTTAACCATTCAATATATCGGAAGTCACTTTGAGAGATTCAGTACACAGGTCACAGCACTTACCGACCACTGCACATTTGTACGTCATCAGAGAGGCGAGAGCTTTGACTTCATCCACACTGACATCCAAGCTGTAACGGATCCCTGTAATCAGACACAAACTTAAGTTTTCCACAGTAAAATAACTGAGTTTTTCCAGCATTTTCTATTTTTATTCTGGATTACTAACATCTGCAGTTTTGGTTTCAATATTCATTTACTAACTAAAGATGTTTCAGCCTAGGACGATGAATTGGGACTTTCTTGGGACGGACAAGCATCCCGTGACCACAAACATCTTTTGTTATGCAAGGGACAAGTTCAACAAGAAAGCAATTTCCCCTTGAAATCCTCCACCTTCAGTTTATCAGAATGTATCGACACTACACAGTCAAATGTTGCATTGATGTTAAAAACAATGATGACATTGCAATCATAAAATTCACCCTTTTAGTCCAACTTTGGACCAAGACTAGAGTGAAATCTGGAGCAGAAGCATCCAGAGAAAATGCAAAGCAAGTACAGGTGCACAACCTTTTATCCGAAAGCCTTGGGACCAGACACTTGTCGGATTTCAGACATTTACGGATTTCGGAATGTAAGATTTTTAGCGTAGATTAGGAAGATAGCGCGGGCGGCTTGAAAAGTCTGGAGCGGCTGCCTCCTCTCCGGAGACCGGGGAATCATTGTAAATCATTGCATAAATGTTAGTCAGTTAGTTTGGAGGGATTTTATGTGGTGGGGGGGGGGGGGGGGTGGGGGTGGGGGGTAAAGGGTGGGGGAAACTTTGATTCTTAGTCCCCTACCTGGTCGGCGACTCCCAACATCGCGGAGCTGGGGGCTCCGTCCGGCCGCGGGCGGCGCCGGTTGGAGCTCCGACCCCGGCAACTCTACCCCTGGCTGCGAGGCGCTCCAAATCCAGCGCCGCCCGCGGCCGGACGCCCGCAGCCCCAGCTCCGCGAATGTTGGGAGTCGGCAGCCACAGCGCTCCGGAGCTTACCACACGGCGACCCGGTAAGGCATTGCCCGCTTCCCGCTGGTATCCCAGCACTGCGACGCCGCCGACTCCCAACATTCGCGGAGCTGGGGCTGCGGGCATCCGGCCGCGGGCGGCGGTGGATGTGGAGCGCCTCGCAGCCAGGGGTAGAGTTGCCGGGGTCGGAGCTACAACCGGCGCCGCCCGCGGCCGGACGCCCACAGCCCCAGCGGCCACAGCGCTGCGGAGCTTACTGCACGGCGACCCGGTAAGGCATTGACCGCTCCCCGCCTCTCCAACCAGGTAGGGGACTAAGAATTAAAGTTTACCCCTTCACCCCCACTTCACAAAAAAGCCCTCCAAACTAACTGACTAACATTTAAGCAGTGATTTACAGATGTTTAAGTGTCTCCCCGGGCTCCGGGGAGGAGGCAGCCGCTACAGTAGTACAGACCTGGGTTGACCGTGGGTCGTTTCGGGTCAAGTTTGGCGCCAAACGCGAGCTTTGGTGTGCAGACGACATCCTGGAAAAATGGCCGGTTTACAGAGTTTTTCGGTTTCCGGAACACCGGATAAAAGGTTGTGCACCTGTACCAGTTTGATACTTTGATACCGAGAGCAAAGCAGGGATAAATTCTTGCAATTTGTTAATGATTGTAAATAGATTGAATGGGTGATCATTAGCCAGACTGGATTTGTCGTGCTCTGTGGATAGGATATATCAAGCATTTTTCCACATTATCAAGTAGATGGCAGTGTTGTAACTATAGAGGAACAGCTTGATATGTGGTGGAGCAAGTTTTCAGAGTTTCAGGTGGGACTGTGTCCAAAACAGAGGAAGATCACCTATTCAGCATTTCTGAAAATGGCTGCACATAGTGTTGGAGCAGCCCATAAATTGCTGAAGCACTAACTAAGGCGATTTGGATAAACAGTGTCAAGTTCATGACTGCAGGGCTGCACATGTCGAACCCTGACATGGCGAATACTGTGAACCATCTCCTCCATTAGCTATAATTGTCTACTGCCATGCACAACGCCACATGGCGGGAATGCAGAGATGTGATCCGATCCAGTAGATCTGCAAATCCTACTGCTTTTCCTTAAGGGCCTGTCCCATTTTTTGGGCTTCAACAGGCGACTGCCACAAAATTTCCAACATGTCGGAATAGTGGCGACAATTTTTGCTGTCATAGGTTGCCGAAAGCTGTCGCCAGGTGTCGTAGGTGAATTCCATTAAAACTAGTCCCTGGCAGTCGCCCAAGTGGGACAGGCCCTTTACTGTTAGCCAAACACCACCTTTGAAGTTTGGAAGTTAGCATTTGCATATTGCCTTACATTTTCCTGCAGTCAAGAACTAGTCACGGTTTATCCCAATTGCTTAAGTTAATGGTGACACAGTGGCACAGCTTATGGAGTTGCTGCCTCTCAGCACCAGAGATCCATGCTTGATCGTGTCCTCGGGTGCTGTCTGTGTGGAGTTTGTACGTTCTCCCTGTGACCGTGTAGGTCTCCTCCTGGTGCTCCTGCTACCTCCCCTATGCCAGCAACGTGCGAGTCTGTAGGGTTGTCGCAAATTGTCCCTAATGTGTCGCGAGTGGTTTCAAAAGTGGGATAATATAGAACGAGTTTGAACAGCTGATCGATGGTCAGTGTCAACTCAATGGGCTGAAGGGTCTGTATCCATTTTTAAAATTTCAAAATATACTTTATTCGAGAAATAAATATACAATACAAGATTCTTACAAAACTCCATCGACATTCTCGGCGGCTATACATGCATTCAATACTGTTTACACAAATTACACAATTTTACCCCCCACCCTTGCCACTCATGTGGCTCACTGGCATGGAACCCCTTCCCTTATTTTGAGGGGCGTCACCACCACACCCTGCCCCCCATGTCCAGCAATGGAAGGACCCTAGACTGTCGTTCCCCCCCACCACAGAGCCTTGGAGTTGATGCACCGAGCTTCAGTGCATCCCTCAGCACATACTCCTGCAGTCTGCAGCGGGCCAGTTGGCAACATTCCCCAACGGGCATCTCGCTCTGCTGGGAGGTCAACAAAGCTCGGGCAGACTGAAGTGTGTCTTCGATCAAGCATTGATGACCTTCCAGCAGCACTCGATGCCAGTCTCTGAATGCGTCACTGGGAACTGACCGTAAATCAGAGTCCTCTGTAACGGAGCCGTTCGGAATAAATGGTAACAGGGACCGTTGCAAATCTCTCCAGACTCCCTTTGTAAATCCACACTCTGCAAAGAAGTGGGCGACCGTCTCCTCTCCATAGCAGCCGCCCGAGGGCAGAGTGCGCAGGTAGTGAGGTTCTGACAGTGCAGGAAGGATCTGACTGGGAGGGCTCCCCTCACCGCCAGCCAAGCCAGGTCTTGGTGCTTGTTGGTGTGTTCTGGCGAGGATGCATTTCGCCAGACAAGCTGGACAGTCTGTTTTGGGAACCACGCCACAGGATCCATTTCCCTGCAGTGCTTGCAGGACGTTCTGTGCTGACCATTGCCTGATGGACTTGTGGTCAAAGGTGTTGGTCCGGAAGACCCTTTACACAAACAACAGATGGTGCGACAATGTCCAGCTGACTGGCACATTGCGTGGCATCTGCACCAGGCACATCCTTCGCAACACCGGGGACAGGTAGAACATCAGCAGGTAGTGACACGTGGTGCCCATGTGTCTCCAAATACTAAATAAGTACTGGTCCTTCAGTACTTTCTGGGCTGCTTCAACTCCACTGCCTTACCTCCCTTCACCACCCACCATACTGAATTTCAGATCCAAGTCAGTGGCAAACAGCAGATACTGCCGAGTCCAACAGAGGGCACTTGCACAATACACACCTATTATTCGGATAGCCAGAGTTCAATGAATAATCTTTCCCTATGGAAATTAATGCCTTTATAGTCAAATCCCCACTGGTCATTTACATTTTCCAAAGAATGATCTTTATGAACTTTCCCTACAGCTATGTTAGCTACTGTTAAACAAGAGATAAGCCTCAGGCTTTGTCCTCCGTGTGCACCCGTGTTTGTTTTTGTAGCTGCAAGAGCTGTTTGCTTGTGTACACAATGAGCCTTATATCTCAAAATGAAACAGAGCATGTTTTAAAAAGCAGTCTTTGACTTAGTAACTATAACCACCCCTAGCTTCTGCCAGCAATTTATAGCACAATTAAGCACATCCTGATGTTCTCCAGTTTCAAAGGAACATGCCCCTACTTTCTACAGACTGCGAGGCTGCTCGCAGCAAACACAAGGCTGCAGCAGCCGGTCTCAGCCGCCGGAGTGAATAACAACACTGCCAGTGCTGTCAGGGTGATAGAAATGGGCAACTGCTTAACAGTGCTGCAAGCTACATTGTTAAACTTGTGTTTAAGAAGGAACTGCAGATGCTGGAGAATCGAAGGTTACACAAAAAAGCTGGAGAAACTCAGCGGGTACAGCAGCATCTATGGAGCGAAGGAAATAGGCAACGTTTCGGCCCGAAACGTTGCCTATTTCCTTCGCTCCATAGATGCTGCTGCACCCGCTGAGTTTCTCCAGCTTTTTTGTGTAACCTTGTTAAACTTGTCTTGGAAGCAGCCAGTGCCATTTCAATAAAATGCTGGGAAATGTCAGACCATTGAACTATTTTTTTTTATTTTCACAATAGCAAAAGACAAACAAGTCGGGTCTATCGAGAGAACAAGTAGCTTCAACTGGGCAGCTCGGTGGCACAGCTAGTAGAGCCACTGCCTCACAGCACCAGAGACCGAGGTTCAATCCCAAGCTCGAATGCTTTGTATGTGGAATTTGCATGCTTTCCCTGCGTCCGTGTGAGTTTCCTCCAGGTGCTCTGGCTTTCTCCCACATCCCAAAGACGTGCAGGTCCGTAGGTTAATTAATTGGCCTCTGTAAATTGTCGAGTGTGTGGGGGGGGGAGGATGAGAAAGTGAGATAACATAGTAATGTGAATGGGAGGTCGACGGTTGGCATTGACTAGGTGGGCCGAAGGGCCCGTTTCCATGCTGTTTCTCTAAACTAAACTAAAATGGTGAGAAAAAAAGCGAACCTGGATGGAAAAACAGAACACAAACCAACTACTCAGTTTGGTCAAAGGGCCAATTTCTAAGGGGTTTCAAGACGGCAGCTATGCAAACAAACAACTAGTTTTTGGTCCTCCAAAATGTCCTTCATTTTAGATTAGTCCTTCAAACGGAAAATAGCAAGCATAACCCTGATATTCAGAAAGAGTGAAAGCAAGCCAGTTAGTTCGACATGAAGATCATTTAGCAATAGATAATAGGTGCCGGCCTTACCAATGACGCCCAGATCCTGAATAACAAATAATGTTAAAAAAAATTACTTAAATTAGTTGTCTGATCGATAAGGAAGAGCACTCTCTCAGTCAGTACAATTGCCACAAGACCTCCTGCTTTTATACTTCCTTGCCACAGAAGCAACATTCCACTGGCTTGCCCTAACTGCACGATAACCGTGATTCATGTCTGAGATTACCCCAAATCCCTCCGTATCACAAAATCTGTAATCTTTCTCCGATTAAACACTTTTTCTGTTCTTCCAAGTAAAGTGTTAAGGGTCTGTCCCACCAGCATGCGATTGCATGTGTCTAGCGCGACCAAACCGTTAGCGCGCGGGATTTTTGGACAGTGCAAGATTTTTGGAGCCCCACGCGATGTCGGGACCAGCCCCGCACAACTCCATACACCTCCGCCGATCGAAGTGGGACCAGCCAGTGAGGCCGTACGCCTCAAGCAATCACATTTGGGCGCGCTAGACGCATGCTATCATATGCTTGTGGGACAGGCCCTTTAACCTTATATTTCCTAACTTTGTACTCCGTCTACCACATTTCTGCCCAATTGTTTAACTTTATACATGCTTTCTCTCATCGAATCTGCATGGCCTTCTCACCGCTTGCTTTAAATCATCTTTGCCTCGTCAACAAAATCCGGCAACAACACACTTGATATCTTCAGTTATGAACACAGATTTTAAATTAGCTGTGGGCCAAGCACCAATTCCTATGGCCTCCCAATAGTTATGGCTTGCCAACCTGAAAATCCATTCATCCAAACTCTGAATTTACCAAACCTTTGTCAATGCAAATCCATTGGCCCCAAAATGCCAACAATTCTTAACTAGTGCCATAACTTGCAAAACTTTAACAAGCGCCTGAAGTGTCAGATGAACTACATCTACAGGCCATTTTACAGATGGGTCAACTACATGGTATTATTAGCACTCAATAATATATAATCTATACTGATGATCTAGAGCAATGTATTAAAGATTAAAGAATATATAAAGCAAGGAGGGGAAAGTCAAATGCATAGAGGATGGAAAAGCAAAATTACAACTTTGAAAACATACCAAAGTTGTATTTGTAAGAAAACAGAATTGCTGCAATTAAAGATTACAATAAAGTAACCATCTTTCAGTGACACTGGTAAACAGCATGTTTAAATACTTTGCCAACAAACAGTCGATGTAGTTTGCACTGTTTATCGTGCAATAGTACAAAAACAGTTTCATGCATTCCCGGAATGTCAAATTTTCACATTGCAATTTTGCTTCCTGAAAATGCTGACCAGAATTTCTGAAAAATAGCATTTACTTTTGACAAACTGTTGTTAGTTATCTTTCATTCCTATCAGACAATTTTGCATTATACTTCTATCTTTCTTTTCATAGGAAAATCAATATTACCCACCATGCTGTATTCAAGATTCTTATCTAAGATTTTCCAAGTTTTATGTAGAGCCAATTCACACACACGCACTTTCACAACCAATGTGCGAAAAACAAAAGTCCCTTCACCTGCATCCACTCACAGGTTTTCCCCCCCCCCGTCTTATAACAGCATTTTCCCCCTCTACTCTATCAGTCGGAAGAAGGGTCTGATCTGTTACATCTGTCCGTTCCCTCCACAGATTGTGTCTGACCCGCTGAGTTCCTCCAGCACTGATTTTTACTTGCTATTTTAGCGTCTCTTAATTTCTTGTCACCACAAACAAGAAACTGCTGATAACTAATCTACTTCGATAACATTATGTGATAAACTGCGGCCAAAGGAACTGGAATAAACCACGCTTTAAATAAATGTTTCTTCAAAGCACAACTGTGGGATCTTATGTTTGTAAAGTAACAAGATAAGAACACATTTAATAATAGCCCACCCGATGGACTGCTCACTCAACAGTGTAGTACAGTTCCCTCAGTACAGTTTTCAAACTGCAGCCTAGATTTGGATTTTGGAACCTCTCGTATTCAGTTTTAAAATGTTGATACAGAAATGCAATTGAATTATAAAGAGTTAATAAAAAAATTACAAAAGGAATTAGTGAATAGCTTTGGTAGACAAAAATGCTGAAGAAACTCAGCGGGTGAGGCAGCATCTATGGAGCGAAGGAAATAGGCGATGTAACGTTGCCCATTTCCTTTGTTCCATAGATGCTGCCTCACCCGCTGAGTTTCTTCAGCATTTTTGTCTACATTCAATTTTCCAGCATCTGCAGTTCCTTCTTAAACAGTGAATTGCACCCGTGTTCCACATAGATGCAGGTTAAATGTTAGCCCTGTGTTACACAAGTCTACAATTGCATTAGAGGCTGCAAAAGCATGTGACAGAGCATGTTTAGACATTTGGGTAAGGCAATGGATAAAGTCAGAATTATCTATCTGTTAGGGAGGAAAAGTGGGCTTGTATATGGCAAGACATTAATAAGTGGAAAGGATTTGGTAGTTTTTGCGCACAAAGAATTTAAGAAAGCAATCAAAAGGTAAATTGTATTGAAACCTTTGTTTCACAAGGAATAACAATAAGTATCTGGCAACAACTATAAGCCTAGGATTAAGCACAAGTGAGCAGCAATGTTCAGTTTAAGGAGGGTAGACTTGCCTTAAGAGTTCACCCACTTCACCAAATTGATTACTGGAATGAGAGGGGTGTCTGAAGGCAGTGAGTGATCTTGTTGGAATGTATTATTATAAGACATTAGAGGTTTAGAGCAGCTGCTTGCTCAGGCTGCAATATCTAGAACTAACTTGTACAAGATGTTGGTGAGGCCCCATTTTAGAGTACTGTGTTCAGTTTGGGCCATCCTGCTATTATAGAAAGATGTTACACTGGAAAGAGTCCAGAGAAGATTTACAAGGACGTTGATAGGACTTGAGGGCCTTAGATATAGGGAGCGGTTGGGCAAGCTTGGGCTTTATTTCTTGAAGTGCAGGAGGATGAGGGGTGATCTTAGAGGTCATTAAGATACTGAGTGGAAATAGATAAGGTTGATGCACAGTATCTTTTACCAAGTGTAGATGAATCGAGAACCGATAACATACATTTAATGCAAGAGAGAAAAGGAATTAGAGAGGAAACTGGGTGATATGGAACAAGCTGCCAGAGGAAGTATTTGAGGCAGGTACTCGAACAACATTTAAAAAGGCATTTGGACAGGTACAAGGATAGGAAACGTTCAGCAGGAAATGGGCCAAACGCAGGCAGATGGGACTAGTGTAGATGGGCATCTTGGTTGGCACAGACAAATGGCCCAAAGTGCCTGCTTCTGTGCTGTATAACGTACTAGGAGCAATCGTGGATGAAGGAGTCTGACATGCGAGCCAGAGATGAAGAAATGTATTTGCACGCATTTAATCTGCAGGTTCACTCCACCACAAGTGTTGTAGATGCTTAGTCCACGCGTAGTCGAGACATAGATGGATTGATCTTAGGTCATGATAGAAAAGTTCAAGAGAGGGGATTGAAGGTACACGAACAATTATATTGTTGATTAGCCACTAAATAACTTTCACCAACAGCAAACTGTAAAAAGAAAACTCTGAGCTAACATTTTAAGTATGAAGATGATATACCTAACACAACCAACTGGAGGCGGTGGAATTCACCATGTTGAAATATTTGGAGAGAGACATATATACCAGTACATAAAATTACCTTCAGTAATGAGAGTTTGCAGTTATTATGGCAACCCATTAACAACGCACATTGGAAGAAAATGTGCACATTCGTTCTTCCCACGCACAATTAAAGCATGGAATAATCTCCGCCAAACTATAGTTACCCAACCAGATGCAACTAAATTTAAAGTAGCACTTTCTTCCCAATAACCCTTTCTGGCTTAATCCCTCCCTTCACCACCTCCAGTTTAAATTCCAGTTGGAATATTTTGGAGGACCAAGAAACCAAGAACCAAGAAAAGTGCAACACACCCTGAAAACCAGTTCATAAAACCAGTTGTAAAACATAGTGCTCAATCTATGAACAGATCAAGAAGGAATGCATCCCCTTGACTCGCATGATAAGGTTGCTACAATTTACAGTGCAGATGTTATGAGGCACTTGTAGGGTTGGGCCCCATGGTACCCGATTGTATTCAGAAATGCAAAATCATTGAAATAGGCTTTTGTTTTTCAGATTTAAGAACTTAAAATTGTGCAAATATTGGAACGCCAATAGTCTTGAACAGCAAATCCCAGATATTCATTTTGAAAAAGTGGACCTTATTATTAAGTGGACCAAACATTATTTGAAAAATTAGAGTCACCACCTTGGCGACTTTCCCCCTTCCATATTCCATCTGAGCACAGCTGATTTCTGTTGCAAGTCCAGTTAGACAGCAACCAGTCTTCCCCTCATTGCTTCATGCTGGAAGTATCATCGTGTATGCCTGCCACCCTGGCTATTCCCTTTACTCTCTTCAACCTTCTGCGAGAAGATAAAGAAGCTCCAATAAATTACACTCGCAAATGTTAGATCTCTACCAGCAGCAGCTTTCACAAGGATCAAGATTTATTTTTACTATCTTCCGACACCTGTGCTGATTGCATTTTGCACTATCCATATCCCTGCATAAAGAAATGCCTGAAGGGTCTCCAACTGAAACGTCACCTATCCATGTTCTTCAGTGATGCTGCCCGACCTGCTGAGTTACTCCAGCACTGTCCTTTAGCATACTAACCAGAATCCGCAGTTACTCACTTCCACATTTTAAAAAATGCATGTCACTCAAACTCAACCAGCTTACTCACAGCATCCAAAATCTCATTCTGCTGATGTTTCTTCAAAACGCATTTTGGCAAAAGCAGCACAAAACTATATAAAATGGCAAACAAAAACAGATCACACCACAAGAGATGTGTATGGAAGACAATTGCTCTGGATGACCAAAGTTAGAATGGATGCTTTTGTGGGAGCAAGAGGATTGTAAAGGAGACAGTTTACTCCAAAGTTAAAGGTGCAATAAAGCTAACAATTCTGAAGACAGAATACTGTATATATTTTTTTTATATCCACTCTTTCCAGTGAAAAAAAATCAAAGTCTCTGTTGCCTGCCACTTTAATTCTCCATCCTGCTCTGACCTATCGGCCTCCTGTGCAGTTACGAGTCCCGACACAAGCTTGGGGGACAGCACACCTCATCTACTGCCTGGGCACGTAACAGCTTTCCCGACATTGAATTTTACAACTTCAGTTAATTAATTTCTGCCCGCATCAGCACTATGACTTTGGCACAGCTTGCCTGTCATTTATCCCGAGTCTGGGAGCAGAGGATATTCCCAGCGTGACCTGCCGGGCGTGTCGTCCCACTCTGCAGTTCCCAACTCTTACATCCTTTTGTCTATGTTCTCACTTTCTAACTGCTCCCTTTCACTGTGACCCAATGTCCTTGTTTAGTTTATCCACATAGTCAGTCAGAGACATCATTTTCCCGCACCCTCCCTGCAGTTTCACAAACTTTTGTCGCCTTCCCGGTTCTGATGAAAGGTCATCAACCTGAAACTTGAACCGTTTCTCTCCACTGACCCACAAAGTATTTCCATCACTTTGCTTTAATCTCCTTTATACACCACAACTGCCTGGTCTGCTGCTTTGTAGTATTGTCTGCTTTCACTACAGATCTCTAGTGCCTAGTGGACAGCAAGCAAAGCTTTACCATTGCACTTTAGTTTATTGTCAAGTGTACCGAGGTACCAAGTTTTGTTACAAGGTAACAAAGGCAATACATGATTACCATGATTAATGTGACAATAACAAACCAAAAACATCTGCAAAACTTGTTAATATTAATTTTGAGGTAGAACTGCCATGTTATTTAATATTGCAATGGCTGCATTTGCTACACTAATTTCCTTCTATTCAGAACACCAATTGTTTTTGCTGAGATGTACCTTTCAGCCTGCATCTTTTCCAAATGGAAAGTTGCCTTATTGAAACTTCAAGTTTGAGAACAGACAGGATGAATCGGTAGAATCGAAATTTCCCCACTTCCGCGATGCACCTAATAATTTCCTCCTGCTCACAAATATTTGATATTGCAAATCCAAGCTGACAGGTACCATCCAATTACTCTCATCACGGTTACACATGCGGCTAAATTGATAATGCAACATGGTGAATTAAAGATCCACGCCATGATCAGAATGAAAGTTACAATGGTCTGCAGAGAATATTAACTTATATACGGCAAGTTCACTATTTTCTGGCAAGAGAGCTCAATTGAAATAGGCATGGACTTCTTCCCCTTGTAATGGCCACATGGAGTCCTGTCGCAAGATCTGGGCACAATTCAAAAGTCATCATCATCGTCAATATCTTGATCTTGTAAATATATTGTACACACTTGAACAACAAGTCATCAAATCAGTAATAAAGATGCAATCTCAATTATGTTGGAGTAGATGCCAAGTTTTAACAATACAAGGATTTCATAACCCATTGCGAAACTTTCCACACTGGCACTTGGTGGAACTGCACAGGTTTTAATCAAAATTATGGAAGAGCTGGGTGGTGTAAAAATCAGTTGTTTTTTTTTAAATTAAGAGGAATTAAGAACTTTCTGCATATGTTCTCCTAACTAAGATATGCAGAACATATGAAATGCTCTGAATGTTTAAATACATTTTAAACGACATAATATGGCACAACAAGCAATTGAATCCTATCTAATTATACGCAACAACCTAGGATCAGATATTGATATTTACACTGCAGCAATTTTCTTATTCCAAATCCTGACGGTTTGGAACAGCAATCAAAGTACCAGGGACCAATATTCTGGCATTTGTCCATGTGGCTGCAAAATAATTGCAATGTTGAAAACCATAACCATAATTCTCCAGAAAAGAAGCAATTCAATCAACGTTCTTTAGACTGGTTCTTAGCACAACATGGTTTTCTGTATAACCATGACCAATTGACCAAGTATTTCTAGCATTCTGCTTTTATTTTATGCCATAAGTACTGATATACTAATGAAATTGGAGGGGATGAATCCAAGTTAATGCAGCTTGAACAGTGGCACCATGGCCCAGTGGTAGAGTTGCTGCTTCTCAGCACCAGAGAAGCTGGTTCGATCCTGACTATGGGTGCTAGCTGGAAGGAGCTTGTTTATTCATCACCCTGTGACCGCGTGGGTTTTCTCCAGATGCACCAGTTTCCTCCCACAATCTAAACACGTGCCCGTTTGAAGGTTAAATTACTTTGTAAATTGCCCCTAGTGTGTAGGATAGAATTGGTGTACTAGTTATCATTGGTCTTTGCTGACTCGGCAGGCTGTTGAGCCTACTTCCACATTATCTCTAAATAAACTTGAACACTTTGATCATGAACAATTAATTATACAACATCAAAAAAAACTTCAGATGATTAACATTTAATTAATTCTCAAAAACCTTGCAAGCTTGTTGTGCTGTTGCTGATAGCATCTGTAAAATGACCCTTTCCTGGTTAAGAAATATTCTGCCTCTTACTAAGCACAACTAAAACATGCAAACACGTCCATGTGAGGTGGGGAGGAATCATTGTTCACGGAATCATAATCCAGGAGCCACAATATTAGCCAGGAGGGTGCAGAAGCAGACGATTTGCAGATTTTGTTTCATGCACGAAGAGAAACAAAATACCTCAAAACCACTGTAGTGCTCTTGAGATGTTATCACCACAGCAATACCACAGCCAGTATACAGTTCTAAAGTGTTTTGGGGTCCTTTTACTCCAATCAAGGTGGAGGATTGAAAAACACAAACTTAGCGAAAATGAAAACGCTCTTGAACATGCAGTATTCCCCCCACTTACTTGGGTAAATGCACAAGCATCAAGCCAAAGCAGACAAACCATTGTAGTAAAGCTTATTCCACGACTCTCGACAATAAACTAGGAGATCTCATCGAAGCAAAATACTTACTTTGACAAGTTGGATGCAGGGAGGATGCTTCCCCGAGCAAAGGGGTCTAAAGCCGAGATCACAGACTCAAAAGGACTTTTAGGACTTAGTCTCTACCACTGGAGGGTTGTGGAGACTATCATTGTTCATTCAAAACAGATCTAGGTACTAAGGGAATCAGCAGGGAAAATAAAGTTTCTTGACATGACGAAAGATAGAGCAGGCTCGAGAATCCATTAAAAAAATATCTAAAAATCCATACTAAATAGGACGTCTGTGTGACAAACACATAGTTCAGTAATAATGCAGTGATGGGCGGACCTGACCCAAATACTTTGTCTGGCTGAACCACAAAGGGAAACTTAAAATTTATGCACTGGGTCTGTGCAGGAGATGAGCTTTAAACTGGTTGGACAAATTTATCAAGGAGAAAGAACTAAGTTTATTGAGATATCGAACAAATGTCTTGCATACTACTGCAGAGGTAGCTTATGACATTTTCTTTAGATGCTTCTGGTGGAACGAGAAAAGCTTTCCTTAATCTACTTCTAGCTAAAGTTCGAGACAAAACTTGGCTGCCTTGGTTGTTGCATCTCAACATTTGAAGGGCAAAAAAAAAAAAATCAGCTTTTCAACTCCCTTCAAATTTGACAAAAGTTTAAGATACCATCATTGCATGTTGACCAAGGGACTGCAAAGAAAAAAAGTTCAGAACAAACATTGTCTAGGCTGAATGTATAATGGCACAAAGCACTCACTGAAGCATTAGGTAGAACATTGCAAGATCTTAGATTTAATAATAAATTAATGGGAGGTGTTATTTTAGTCATGGATGGGGATTTTCTTCAAATATCGTCAGTAATTCCGCATAAAGCAGGCAAATTGTATGCCTGCATTACAGCATCATATTTAGAAAACATTGAATAGCAATGTTACAAAATTTTGAGATTTAAAAAATCAAGTCTGCAATTTATCCCATCAGATAAAGCATAACAATAAGTTTAATTTGACACCAAATTCACTTTCATATCTCAAGTATTAAAAAGGTTATGACCATTTTCATACTCGGAAATTAGCATCTTGTTCCCTATTGATTTTCAATGGGCATTACAAAAAAGCTGTGATCTTAGATAGTCAAAAGCACATTTCTTAAGGAAAGATTAACATTTTTAAATAGCCTAAGTGTCCAAAGATTATTCACAAATAATTCACAATATAACATGATTTTTATATCTAATTTACATTAATTTATAGGCCAAATGGAAGGAATTTAGTGTTCAATTGCTGTAAATAAATGCCCATTTAAATCGGTTTTCTAGTGGGTTCATGTGGAACGCGCAGGTTTAGAATGTTGACAGCGCGCTGGATTAGTGGCCTCAAATGCCGAGAAAAATACTGGGGGATATAAAAAGCCCAAAATGAGCTACTCGCTATAGAAAATTATAATTATAGGGTTATATACATGCCCCATTTAATGTAAAAATAAGGTACATACCTTTAATTGTTTGCTTTATAAAACCCTGGGGCTGCCAGAGCTTGCGGAATGAACGAGAGCTTTTAAATTTATTATATCTACTCTTCGAGGCCTATAAAACTAATAATAGCTTTTGGGACCGGGTCTTGCAGCGATTCTCCGTTAATGATTTACTAGGCTGAACATCTGCGATTGGAACAGCCTAGTAAAAATCGGGTTTTAAACCCGCCCCCTCCAAACAGCTCCAAAATCACACACAAGGGGAGGGGCAGATGCTCAGCCACGATTCAGGTACGTTTTGTAACATACCTACATTGAACAATTATACTTGAAAACCAATATGACAGATGAACCAAAGCGAGGTTTGCTTTGAATTTGGAAACTGGGAAGTGAAACAAGACGATTCCACAGGAATGATTTCAATGAGAATCGTGTATTCATAGTCTGTTGCAAGTGATTTTCCCCAAAGTGGCTCTCTCAACACTATTTGAATTGCCAATGGTCGCACTTGCCATCAAATAAATGACAGCACAGGCCATAAATAACAGACCTTCTTTTGAAGCTTTCTGGACAACCCATACAATAAATCTATGGACTGTGTGATAGGACTTGATGAGCTATACTTTCCTGTTCAATTTTCAATCTCTGTGTTAGTATTGAACTAAAAGCAGCTCTAATCAAGACAGTCACAACATTTTATCATCAAGACTATGCAACAAAACGGCACTGCAGCACTGCCTTACAGATCCAGGTTAGTTCGGACCATGGGTGCTATCTGTATGGAGTTTGTACGTTCTGCCCATGACCACGTGGGTTTTCCCCAGGTGTTCCGATTTGCTCCCACACTCCAAAGACGTGCAGGTTTGTATATTAATTGGCTGTGGTAAAGATTGTAAATTGTCCCCAGTGTGTAGGATAGTGTTAGTGTACAGGAACCACTGGTCAGTGTGGACTAGGTGGACTGAAGGGCCTGTTTCCATGCTGTACCTCTAAGCTAAACACAAGATTAGCAGTTCAAAAATTATCACGTGTAATTGAGGCCAAAATATTGACTAGCAATGCTGTTAGTGAGCATGCCTCTATCCCCGAGTTACCAATTATCCAAACAGATCTACTTTTTCCAGCTCAAGCAACTTCAATTGCCTAGAACATAGAACAGTACAGCAGTTATACTTCAGCCCATAATGAAGCCGAACATGATGCCTAGATCAGCCCTTATCTGCCTGCACACAATCCATATCTCTCCATCCCATGTATATTCATGCACCTATTCAAAAGCCCGCCACTATCGTATCTGCCTACAAAATCACCACTGGCAGCACATCCCAGGTGTCACCACCCTCAGTGTAAACAAATCAATAGCCTCACTCACCTTTAAACTTTGCCCCACTTACCTTAAAGCTATGCTTCAAGTATTCGATATTTCCACCCTGGGGAAAGCATCAAGTGCCTTTTTGAGTTTATATAGTTCTATCAGGTCCCCCCTCAACCTCCAGTGCTATCTGTTCATCTTAGTTTAGTGAAGGGCCTGTCCCACTTGCGCAATATTTTTGACTTGCCAGCACCCGTCGTAGTCGCAGCAGAATGTCAGGGGGGTGACGCCTGTTTGGTCATGAGTAGTCGCCCAAACAGTCGTACCTTTTTCTGGTCGCCTCTGGATTTTCAACATTGTGAGATTTATCGGCGACCTGCTGTGACTGTGACGGGTGCCGGCAAGTTAGCCGAAAATATCGCGTAAGTGGGACAGGCCCTTAATGAGTATTAACTAGCACAAGGATAGTCACTCAAAATTATTGGCATGAATCTCAAAACCCGTGCCATTCCCATGGTTAGCTAAACGTTGGTTGCTCCAGAGCTGGCAATTAAAAAAAATAAAACATTTTATATACCCTGCTCAAAAAAAAAGAGTAATACTTAAATCAAGTAAATGTATACATCATCCAAAGGCACATCACCAGCTAGAACTATATTAAATATATTTTCCATGTACATTTTTTTTTTATAAATGTTTTATTAGTAACTGTAAACTCCATAATTGTATTCCCTTCAATATAATTCCACAAATAATATAATTACGTTAGCTTTTACTTCGTTTCAAGGATGTAATAAAACCACTGCATGGAAATAATTGCAAACATGATTGCCAACAAAACCCGATCAATGCAGAGTATAACAGCTAATGAAGAATAATATGCTCATCTGTGTGCATGAAGAACCCATTAACCTAATACAAATCGAAAAGCAAAATGTTTAGCTCTGTGGAAGGAGAAACAAAGTTAAGATTTCAGAATTGATGAAAGATCAATGACCTGTAATATAAATTATTTCATCACTCCACAGACCTGACCAAGTATTTCTAGCATTCTGCTTTCATTTTATGCCATAAGTACTGATATACTAATGAAATTGGAGGGGATGAATCTAAGTTAATGCAACTTGAACAGTGGCACCGTGGCCCAGTGGTAGAGTTGCTGCTTCTCAGCATCAGAGAAGCTGGTTCGATCCTGACTATGGGTGCTAGCTGGAAGGAGCTTGTATATTCACCCTGTGACCGGGTGGGTTTTCTCCAGATGCACCAGTTTCGTCCCACATTATAAACAAGTGCCCGTTTGAAGGTTAAATTAATTTGTAAATTGCCCCTAGTGTGTAGGATATAATTGGTGTACTAGTTATCATTGGTCTTTGCTGACTCGGCGGGCTGTTGAGCCTACTTCCACATTATCTCTAAATGAACTTGAACACTTTGATCATGAACAATTAATCATACAACATCATAAAACAAAACTTCAGTTGATTAACATTTAATTAATTCTCAAAAACCTTGCAAGCTTGTTGTGCTGTTGTTGACAGCATCTGTAAAACGACCCTTTCCTGGTTAAGAAATATTCTGCCTCTTACTAAACACAACTAAAACGTGCAAACACGTCCATGTGAGGTGGGGAGGAATCATTGTTCACGGAATCATAATCGAGGAGCCACAATATTAGCCAGGAGGGTGCAGAAGCAGACGATTTGCAGATTTTGTTTCATGCATGAAGAGAAACAAAATACCTCAAAACCACAGAAATGCTCTTGAGATGTTATCACCACAGCAATTTAGCCGGTATACAGTTCTAAAGTGCTTTGGGATCCTTTTACTCAAAGTGGAGGATAGAAAATCATGAACTTAAGAGAAAATGAAAACGCTCTTGAACATGCAGTATTCCCCCCCCACTTACTCGGGTTAATGCACAAGCATCAAGCCAAAGCAGACAAACAATTGTAGTAAAGCTTACTCCAATTGGGTTCTAATTGAAAGGCTTTAGAGCAGGTAAGAGAGCATTGAATCATACTTTGCGTGGCTCAGTTTCGTAACGTGCACTTCACTCAGAGAATAATCAAGACAAGATTGTAGAGAACTTGTTTATTAAACTTCCCAAAATGACATGGAAATCAATGGAGGATAGGCAATGATGATTGGCTGGATGAAACTAATGTGGCACTGCTCCAATACCATATTTTGCTTTTAGGATTGTAGACTAGACTAACAATTACATCACGCAAGCTTCTATGCCAACTCAAACATGTGTTGCCAAATTGAGGCCACCTTCAAGCCCCGAGTGGCATTTCAACAAACATTTTACTCAAGAATCAAACAAATTTATAACCCATTTGTAAGAATTTTGCAACCCTAGTTACAAGAGTTCAACATGAATGGACCTGGATTGCATCAAACCTAAGAATTTATTAACAATGGAATGCAAGTGTCCTCTCAAACAGTGGCATGATCCCGAGCATGGGCCCATCTGCATCAAGCACTCAATAATTTAACTTTACAATATATGCAGTCAACGTTACTGCAGAACGGCACAAAATGCTGGAGAAACACAGCGGGTCAGACAGCATTTTGGAGAAAATGGTAGGTGACATTTCGGGTCAATACCCTTCTTCAGACTTGTAATAGTACATGGTGATCGAGAACAATGACTATAAATTGTACTTAGATTTGAGACACTTGATGACCAGAGCTTACTAATGGTTGGTTGACCAGAGTTTGACAACGTCAAGCAATAACCCTTCATTGGTGAGCCAGAGTGTGGCTGCCAAGACCAGCCCTAGTGGTGCACACTCACGAATGGTGGGGGCACAGGAGAGATACTCGGGCAGGTATGGTTACTGATGTCTTCCTGCCTTCTCTGGCTCTGGTAACTCGGCCCTGTTGGCTGACTTCAAATTTGATACCAGCCCTGTTTGGTCAATACATCCCAGCCTGTTACGTCCAGGAAACAAGACCCCAACCCATGCAAGAATACCATCATCTTTGAAGGCAGCTTTAATACATTCCTTGCATCACATTCTTGGACATACATGGTTCTGGTGGCTCTGAGCAAGATCTCCATTAAGGAGTTGGTGACGCATATGGGGGCTTTCATATGGATTGTGTGGCCTGTCCAGCATTACTGAATCCACACGATCATGGGCTCCATGCTAACTAGGCTGGATCTGTCCTGAATCTCCTATCGTATGATGTCCACAAATTGAGCCCCGAGGTCACACGTGGAAATACTCAAGCTGTTTGATGCGTTACCTATAGAGCATCCTCCGAGTCTCACAGCTATACAGAAGGGTTGTGAAGATAAGTTTGGTTGCCAGCTTGATATTTCTGTGGTTCATCACTCGAGAGCTCAGCAAACGACTGGCCTTGTGATTCTAGCAACTGTTGCCATGTCAAGACAGCCATCAGACGAGATGCTTCCTAGGCACTTGAAATGACTGACTGTCTTCGATTCAGGAGCTGCACAGTAGCACAGCTGTAGAGTTGCTGCCTTACAGCATCAGAGACCCGGGTTCAACCATGACTACTAATGCTGTCCGTACGGAGTTTGTACTTTCTCCTCGTGGCCTGCATCGGTTTTCTCCGGGATCTCCGCACACTCCAAAGATGTACAAGTTTGTAGGTTAATTGGCTAGGTATAATTGTAAATTGCCCCTAATGTGTGTAGGATACTGTTAATGTACAGGGATCGCTGGACAGCATGGACTAAGTGGGCCGAAAGCCCTGTTTCTGTCCAGTATCTTTAAACTAAACCAATTCAGTCCTACCAGTGCTTCGGCTAAAAGGATATACTCCAGAACCTGCAGCAAATTGGTGCAGGATCCCTGTCTTGTTGAAATATATTGACGAGTTATGCTGCTTCAGCAAACCTTGTAAGTTAAGCTTTGAATATGCCATAAAGGCACAGAGCTGACTAATTATCTATTTATTGTTATGCAGCAGGCCATTCACTATTCAAGGCCACCCCAGCTCCAAACAGAACAATTCAATTTCTCCTCATCTCCTGCATCTATGGATATCACTTTCTCTCCCACATGCCCATTAACTCCTTTCTGAATCTTCTTTGCCACTTACAAATTGTAGAGAAAACGCCTACGTTAACGGAGAGATGATAACTATTCAGATGTCGCACAATGTCATCGAAGAGATGGCAACAGCAGCATTTAATCAGCACTGGTCTGTTGCAGCAGAATAAATAAAATGAGGACGATGAGGAAAACACACTGGAACTGTGAGATACGCAACACGACATTTGCTGGAAATCTCAAACAAGAGAACGCTGGAAATACTCAGTAGATCAGCGGACATTTGTGAAGAGAGAGAAAAGAGTTGATGTTTCAGGTGCATAACTCTACATCACAACTGACCAGTTCTGACAAACAGAACTGGAAACAAATAAGAAAGGCAGATTGTCTGAAATTGTTGAATTCACCACCTGAGACCAGAGGGTTGTTGCGTGCGACTGTGTCCTTTGAGACGTTTTGGAACAGTGTAGAATACAGAAGCTAAAGGTCAGAGTGGGATGCAAAAGGGAGTGACAGGCAAAAGGGAAACTCAGGCTTTCTAACTGCTGTGTTCTGCAGTGCAGCTACGCAATTTAAGTTTGATGAATTAACATTGTGAGCACGCCCTGCTATAGGAAGGACATTATTAAGCTGGAAAGCTGGCAGAGATTTATGACGATGTGCAGGCTAGGAGTGCACAAGCCCGAGAGGTGTACAAGATCATAAGGGGGATAGATAGTCTAAATGCAGTCTTTTAGCCCGAGTAGCAGAATTAAGACCCAGGGGACATACGTTTAAGGTGAGAGGGAAATATTTAATAGGAACACGGGGAACAGTTTTTTGCACACAAAATGTAAGAGATGTGTATGGAATGAGCTGCCAGAGGAGGTAGTCGAGGCTGGTACAAAATAGCATTTAAAAGACATTTGACAGGTACACAGATAGGATTCTGGTCAGCATTGGCAAGTTGGGCCAAAGGTCCTGTTTCCATGCTGTATGGCTCTAAACTCAGTGTACTAAATTGGAAGTGTCCCTGAATTGTTCCTGCAAACAACATCCATTTCTATACCACCACAAATGTGGGCAGGTGGGATGAGTGTACCCTGGGGCATGATCAGGTGGTCAGCATTGGGACATTATTGCCATAGAGGGAGTGGGAAGGTTCACCAAAGGTCCTGGATAGACATCCAGAGTTTAGCTTGATGGCTCTAAAAACTCTTAGGGTACTAAATTGGAAGTGTCCCAAGGAATTGGATCCTGCAAACAACAGACTCCATTGAATCTATAACCACCACACAGTTAGTTGAGGCCAGTTCATTGGCTATATTTATAAGTTAGAACGAGGGGGATCACTTGATTAAAAAGGCAGACCCTGAGAGGGATGATCAGCCATGATCATATTAAATGGCGGTTTGCAGGCTCGAAGGGCCGATGAGAACAAGATACATAAACATACATAGAACAGTACAGCACAGAAACAGGCCCTTGAACCCACATGGTTCATGCCAAACATGATGGCCAAGTTAAACTAATCTCCTCTGCTATCACTTCATCCATATCCCCGAAACATGCTGTAAAGATGTTTCCTATTGTGGAAGAATCTAAATTAGGGATCATCCATTTAAGAACCAAGGCAAATTCTTCATCCATTTAAGAACCAAGGCATCTTCTGAGATAGCAAATGTTAATAATTCTCTTTTTCAAAAGGCTGGGAAAAGTAAAGTCTTTCAATATTTTAAAAAAAGATTGAAGGAGCAAAATGTTATGGCAGGGAAAGAGAAAGGCAGAGTTAATGTTAGGCGCCTTCTCCTCCACCTAATTTGTAAGTTCAGCATTCACATGGAAGGTGTGTTTGGATACTTAGATAAAGTACAAGGCAGAGATCTACACTATAAGTAGTGGCAAAACAAACAGCAATGGGAAATAGCGAAAAGACAGATACATTAATATATACTTTGTATCACTGCTCATTCCCAATGAGAGTCAACTAAAACTGGTATACGCAAGAGCCTAATGCCAACAAGAAATTTTAATCTGCAAGAATTAATTTGAGATATTAATAAGATTAAAGATGAACAAATTCCAGAAGCGATATAAAACAGAGGATGTTTGCACATGAACAGTTCCTTAACCCGCGATGCCCATGCCAAACAATATGCCAAATTAAATTGATCCCTTATGCTTGCGCGCAACTCCTCCATACCCATGTGCCTATCTAAAAGCTACTGCCACCAACCCTGATAATGTGTTCCAAGCACCCAACACCTGTACAGGAAAACTTGCCCCACACATCTCCTTTAACCTTTCTCCATCTCATTTAATAACTATGTCCACTGGTATTTGACATTTGCCCCATGGGGTTGAGGTTCTGGCCATCAACACCATCTATGCCTCTTAATTTTATACACTGTCAGGTCTCCCCTTCAACCTCCAACGATTCAGAGAAAACAATGAGTTTGACAACCTCTCGTTACATCAAATACTTCCTATCGACGCAGCATCCTGCTAAACGTCTTCTGCACCCTTTCCAAAGTCTCCACAACCTTCCTGCATTCAGCCAACAAGTCTGCACACAATAAGGCTAATAAATAGGGCCTAATCAAAGTTATAAAACTGCAACACGACTTCCTGACCCTTATATTCAATTCCCTGACAGATGAAGGCAACACATCGTCTGCCTTCTTCACCGCTATCTACTTGTCACACAGCACGGAAACAGACTCTTCGACCTAACTCTTTGACAGACCAAAATGCCCATCTACCCGCATATGGCCTATATCCCTCTAAACCTTTCCTATCTACGTACCCGTGTCCTTATACCATATACTGTGTGTAAGAAGGAACTGCAGTTGCTGAATTAAAGCAAAGATAGACACAAAAAGCTGGAGTAACTCAGCGGGACAGGCAGCATCTCTGGAGAGAAGGAATGGGTGACGTTTCTGTTTGAGACCCTTCTTCAGACTGTATACTGCGTTACCACTTTCAGGCAGTCATGCATTTGCTGACTCGGTACATCAATACTGTCAAGGATCCTGCTATTAATTGTTTACATTTGACCTCCCAATAACACACTTGCCTGGATTAAACCATCTGCCATTCCACTACCCATATCAGTAACTGCGTTATATAATGCTGTATGTATCCTTTCACAGGCCTCTTCACTGTCAACAACTCCGTCAATTTTGTGCCATCTGCAAACTTACTTATCAACCCATGTACATTTTCATTTAAACCATCTATATTTATATTACAGTATCCCAGAGGTCCCAGCACAGATCCCTGCAGGTTGCCTGGCCAGAGTAACATCTTCCCCTTTACTACTCTCTTCTATGGATAAGCCACTTCTGAATCCAAACTATCAAGTCGGTGTGTGTCACATGCGTGTTAATCTTCCAGATCACGCTACAATATGTCAATACCTTGCTATTGTTCAGACAAGATCCAGTGTCTATGTAGAAAAGATCCTACCTTCAATCACTTTTATCACCTCCTTAAATAACTTGGGTTTGTCAGACCTGCCCTAGACAAATCCTTGCTCACTGTGCACATTTATTCAATGTTCTTGCAAATGCAAGTAAATCCTATCTAAGATTTCTCTGCAATAACTACCCCATCACTTATGCGAGGCTTAATGGCCCATAATTTCCTGGGTTATCCCCATTTACCTTAAAGATCTTCAAGGCCGGGCAATCTTCTTGTTAGCCTCTCAGTAACCTGGAATAGGCTCCATCACGCTCTGAGGATTTACCCACTTTCATGCACAGATCCCCACCACCTCTCCTTCTTGATCTCAAACTGTCCTAGCATATTAGAATTCCCCATACTGACTTTACTGTCCTCCGTGTCCTTCTATATGCTTGGGTGGTCCTACCTTCTCCCTTGTTATCCTCTCATTTTTAATGTACGTATTAAAAAAAAAAATTTGGATTATTTTTAATCCGACTCGCGCCCATGACATTGTGGTCTCTTTTCGTCCTAATTGCTCACGAGGTCTTTCCTGCTTGCTTTATATTCCTTAAAAGGCCCCCCGAGATACTAATTTGAGGATAATCAAGTTACAGATAAATTGATCTTGTAATAAGGTATGGGACACCAAAATTTAGATAATTTAGGAGAGATTTCAGTGACTGAACTACTGACTGAAGGAATATCAATCCTAATACTTTTCCTTATGTGCCGACAGAAATATCAGATCAGGAAGCCTCCCTTTTCCCTGGTGTGTATTCTGCTATTTAATAAGATTATATTTAGTCCCTATCCAAGCTCCATCTGCATTATCCTCCCCCTTCCCCCTCAAAAAAACATCTGTGGTTGTTTAACAAAAATCACTCACATGTAAAATTAACTAACCCATCTGTAAATGACATTTATGGAAGAGATGTCTGTATCGGTTTTTCTGTATCGGTTCTGCTTTATTTCTTCTGAAAGCCTGGCTCTCATCTTTAAACTAATCCAAGATGCTGCAAAAGGTATAGTTTACAGTTCTACTATTTCCATGATGCTTTACAAGCTGTGATCAAAGTACAAAGATTTCATTCCAAGTCTCTCAATATCAAACTCCTGGAGCCCAAGCTTCTAGTGTAAACTCAAGCGGTCTCTCCTAAAATACAGCACCAAAAACTACTTGTAGACCTTCAATAGTTTAGTGAAAAGTGGAAACAGCCCATTTGGTGCGATCAGCCATTCACACTAGTTCTACGTTATCCCACTTTTCTATCAACTCCCCACACACCAGTGGCAACTGACCTACAAACCCACGCATCTTTGGGATGTGGAAGGAAACCAGAGCACCACACGGTCACAGATAAAAAGTGCAAACTCCACACAGACAGCACCCGAGGCCCAGATGGAATTGGGGTCTATGGCGTTGTGAGACAGCAGCTCTACCAGCTGCGCCACCCTTGTGCCACAGTGCTTTAATCCAACCAAGTAGCCCAACTCTACTCTATTATTCTCCAGTCCCCCAGATATACACTTACTCTTCGGGATGAGATGAAAGACCTTTGACCATTAGTCAAGGGACACTTGAATGAATGATTACAATTGCTCCACGTCTAACAAGCAAGGATCGTATTAGATCCAAGGAAGTGATGCACAAATTGACATTAAAATGTAGTGCACTCGAGGTTCAGCAACAATTTAGAACTCAAATAATTAGTTGAGAGAGGGAAAAAGATACGTTTTCAGGGAACCATAAAATTAGATTGTGTATGTTCTTGAAGATGTTTTTATTGCTTTTATTCTCTGTGGTTTATTTTGTGCTGCTCCAAGGTGAAGTTGATGAGAGCAATATGCTGGGGAGGGGAGGGGGGAGGGAAAGGAGGAGGAGAAGGTGAGACATAGCAAATATCTGCCATGGACAAGATGAGAGAATTCAAAGGAAGACTACATTCATTTAGCAGTGATCACTGGCTGAAAAGCCAGACATAGAACACAAAAAGGGAGGGGTGAGGTGAAGAGAAAGCAGTTTGAATAAAATTCCACTCTCTGGAGAAATAAAATGAAAGCTTCCTGTATGCAGAGAGAATGACATAAAATGGAAAGTATTTTCTTAATTGTCGATGTCAATTATTTTTACTCTTTAAAAAAAACAACCCTCCACCAACCCCCCTCCCATGCTTCGATGAACCAAAGTTCTGTTCATTCATCATGAAAATAATCTTTTTTTATATACAAATGAAATTCCTAAATAACTTTGGTCAGAATATTTACTGATGCCAAAAGACATGAAAGAGTTCAGTGAACAAATGTTTCTATCACTTGTATCTTTGTGTGCATTTTAATTTTGTTTCACTGACTCACACTAGGTCCGCATTTTAATCTTAGAATGGCAAGAAGTCTTTTTAATCGCAAGATTCATTCGAAGCCCTCAATTCCAGCATATTCTTTTGAATACATCTGAAGAAGGATCGACCCGGAACATCACCTATTCTTTTTCTCCAGACTTGCTTTCTGACCCGCTGAGTTACCCCAGCTTTTTGTGTCTTTGTCCATATTACTTTGATGAATTATGAAAACACATGATGCTTATTTAAATTATTACCATACCTAGATATTTTTGCCAAGGACTAGGAAAAGGATAACATTTCAGAGGACAAACAAAAATGCATCTTGCCTATTTACTCCTGAGCTATGCAAGGTCCCTGTACGCCAAGCCACAACTAAAATGTTTCCAGTGTTCCAATTAAAGGGTTTATGGATAGAATTTTCACAGTTGGATTACCTCCTAGTATGTCATGGGATAATCAAAATTCCACCGAATAAACATTATTAAATGTTTTAATACTTTAACTTTGGTGAAGCCACATTTGGAGCATTGTCTTCAGTTTTGGTCACCTGAACAACACATATTGGAAGGACGCTGTCAAGCTGGAAAGAGTGCAGAGAAGATTTACGAGGCTGTTGACGGCATTTTGTTGAGGGCCAGAGCTATAGGGAGAGATTAGGCAGGCTAGATGTTTAATTTATTGGAGTGCAGGAGGATGAGGCGTGCCCTTACAAAGATGTACAAGATCAGAGGGGAATAGATCGGTAGATACATGGAGTATTTTACCCAGAATAAGGGAATCAAGAACCAGAGGACATAGGTTTATGGTGAGAGGGCAAGATTTAACAGGAATCTGAAGGGCAGCTATTTCACATTGGGTGGTACGTATATAGAATGAACTGCCAGAGGAGATAGTTGAAGCAAATATAACATTCAAAAGATATTTGGACAATACATGGATAGGAAAGGTTTAGAGGGATATGGGACAAACGCTGGCAGGTGAGAGTAGTGTAGATGGGGCATCTTGGTTGACATGGGCGAGTTTGCCAAAGGGCAAAGCTAAGAGGGCAAGTTAATCAGTTTACTGAACTTTATCTTGCAATAAACATTAGTCCCTCTATCATGTATCTGTACACTGGGGATGGCTCGATTGTAAACATATATAATCTTTCCACTGACTGGTTATCCCGCAATCAAAGCTTTTTACTGGGCCTTGGTACACTAAACTATAAACTAAAGTTGGGCCATCGTGCCCGTTTCCATGCTGTATGACTCCAGGTCTCCCATTGCTCTTGTTATTTAATTGAGAAAAAAAAACAGCATTGGAAAAGATGCTTTCCAAAGGGACAAAGAGAACAGTCTGACTAACAAAGGGCATGAGGATGTGGCGTTTTAAGGATCAAATAGGAGATTTTTGTAACAATCCAAATTTATGATGAAGGTACTAAATATCCCCAGAGCATTAAGGAAAGGGAAATTGGGCAAAGCAAAGTTGATTATAAGATGGCACGAGGAGGGCTGGCCATACTTAAAATAGATGCCAGGGTTTTATTTAGAAAAACAAGAAACTTACATAGAACTTTTATAAATATGCACCGATTCAACAGCAGCAGGGGATTGCATCTCTGGGGATCTGCTGAAGGATAGATGCAGATGATGTAGAAAAGAAAGATTTACTGACATGGTCCCAGGGATGAGGGACTAGTTAAATGGTGCTAGTTGAGAAGCTGGGGGAAGTTCTCATTGGAGAGGTTGAGGAGCAAGGTGATGGAAGTATTCTGAAAGCAGCCAGTGTATAGAAAAGCAAAAAGGAAAAAGAGTTTCCATTAACAGAGGAGAAAGAGCAAAAGAACCCAAGTACACACTGGAAAAATCTTCATGCAGCACTTAGTTAAGATCAGGAATTCACTGCCCAAAAGGGGAATGGAAGCAGATCTGATTATTATTGTGTTAAGAGAATTTGGCAAGTACCGCAAAGGAAACAAAGGAACCTCCCAACCCTATTTCTTTTCTCTCCTGATAAAACCTCCTTATTTTGCTTTGATTACTATTCAAAATCTCAAGCTGCAGGCACCAACCTGCTTAACCACATCCTCACGTTTTAATGCTCCCATCTGAATCATTTTTCAACCACCCTGTATTCCTCCAGTGCAGGCTTCATCTTTTGCCCCATCTTTATTGAAGGATTATTTTTAAAATGTCTCGTCCACCTCAAAAGCAAGTACCATATGGATCTGTTACTGAGATGGAATACACTCAAGTCACCCACACATTTTTGTTCCTTTGTCCCTAGTCTACTGGATCAAACTTCCCAATATTGAATGAATAAATTTATTGACCAAGTATGTACACATACAAGGAATTTGCCTTAGTGCTCCACTCACATCACAACATACAGTTAAAAAAAATTAAGAATAAAACAAAACATTAAGAATAAAACATTATAGTTTACACATGTGAATGAAAGAAAAAAACACAGCAAAAGGAGGCTACAGACTTTTGGTTATTGAGTGGAGCTACTGCTCGTGGAAAAAAAAAGTTGTTTTTATGTCTGGCCGTGGTGGCTTTTCCCTCCCAGCTTAGTCCCAAGTCCACACTTTATTCGCAATTATTTCCTTAATTCTCTCTTTTCAAGCTCATTTTGCCCAAAAGACTTAACTGCTGTAGTCACTCAAACATTTGACACCAAACTTCCCTTCCGTGTGCCCACATTAATGGATAGTTAATAATTTAGAGAAAAGACCAAGACAAATTATGGACAGCCACAAATGACCTCCGACAGGGTGGTGCCCTAGCGGGTCCATTGTTGGCTAGCAAAGGTGTGAACTCAAGAGAGATACAATGTGGAGAGCTGCGAAACCGCTTAAACAACTGGGGGAGGAGAGGAAGAAAGAGTATAGGCAGAAGTTACTTAAAATTAGAGAATTCAACATCCATACCACTGGGTTATAAGCGACCCAAGCAGAACATAACATCCACCTACATTCTCCTCCCCTCCACCCTGGTTGTTTAACCAGTTCCTCGGCTCTCCACATTATATCCCTCAAGTTCACACCTTCCCCAACCAACAATGGGCCCACCAGGGAACCATCCTGCCCGAGGTCAAAATGTGCAAGAAAGAACTGCAGATGCTGGTTAAAATTTGAGTCAGAACTCTTCTTCAGACTGATGTCAGGGGAGGTGGTGGTGCCCCTGTAGAAGGGTCTCGACCCGAAATATTGCCCATTCCTTCTCTCCGGAGTTGCTGCCTCACCCGCTGAGTTATTCCAGCATTTTGTGTCGCCTGAAGTCAATTGTGGCTGGCACTGATTGGTCCTGGTCTTTTCTCACTTCCACCTCAGAGCGGATCAGAGCTATGATCTTTGCTCCCTTCTTCCTGTCAGAAGAAGAGTTCTGACTCAAAACATCACCCATCCATTTTTTCCCAGAGATGCTGCCTGACCTGCTGAGCTACTCCAGCACTTGTGTTTATCTTTGGTATAAACCAGCATCTGCAGTTCTTTATTACTAGTACTAAGTTTGACTGTTTCTGTACACTCCTGACTCACTTCCCTTGTTCTACCCAAGTTGCCAAAACTTTGATTTAATTCTGGACCTGTTCAGTCAAATCCCCATATAGCCTCGACTTTCGTTTACCCCTCATTTCTGCCTTACAACTTCCAAAATATCTTTACTCGTTCGGGCAGCACAGGGGTGTCTCGCAGGGCCTGAAACCCGGGTTCTATCCGGACCTCGGGAGCTGTCTGTGTGGAGTTTGCAAGTTCTTCCAGTGACCGCATGATGTTTCCCTCCGTATGCTTCGGTTTCAAACATCAGCGGGGTTTGTAGGTTAATTGAGCTCTGCAAATCGCCCCACGTGTATGGGGGTGGAGTGGATGAGAAAGTGGAATAACAGAACTGGGCGATCGATGGCTGGCGCGGACTCGGTGAACTGAACAGTCTGTTTCTATGTTGAGTCTCTAAACGAAATATCTCTAAAATAAATATTCAACCCTGGCCTCTTACACACAATCAAACGGATTTTTACAAAAAAAACTCCCACTGGCGATTGTGTCTTCAGTTTCCTGATCCTATAGTTAAAAAACCCTTCTGCCCATTCCTTAAAACCACACTGTAACTGAGCCTCTGGTCACCTGTCTTAGTAATATCATCTTATTATCAAAATTAAACCACATACGATCACTGTTCAAAGGCCCGTTGTCATATCTGGCCCATAGCTGCAAAGCAGTCTTTCCAAGAACAACATCATCGGTGCTTTTGGTGGGAAGGAGCCAGGATCACATTCCTTTGACTGTGCGTTTTATGGATAAACTGGAAAGTTATTATTATGCCGCCCTATTGGAGGTTGGGAGGGCTGCTACTTACATGACTCACAGTAACGGGAATCTGTGGTGCATAAAGCACTCGTATCCGTGTCAATGGAAACGGCAAAGGAAAAGTGCCCCTCCCTTGCAGCTGCCTTCCTAAGGGGGCAAGAGTCCTTGCAACTCGGCGTGCATTCATTCCTCTGCCTTACCTCCTTTGCAAGGCATCCGATGCTGGCTGTGCTGGGCTCGGTAGCCCTCGATCACCTCCCACTCCCCGTTGTCCCTCTTGATGGGGAAAGAGATGGATAGGACGTGGTTGCAGGGTTTGATGATCTTCAGGATGCCCCGCACCCGCTTGTGCTTCTGCTCGTCCGACTCCCGGCTCCGCAGGTCCTCCACCAACTTGTCCTCCACGATCTTCGCCCCCCGGTCGAAGAAGCCTTCCACCATGGTGAAGAAGTTGGGGTCGTCCTGCTGGTTGCACGCCGCATCCGCCGTGGCCGCGGGTGGCTCGCTGGAGTAACGCCGGCATTGGTGCAGGGCAGCCGGGCCGCCCAGGCGCTGTACACCGCCCTCGGCAACGGGCGTCAGGGAAGCGGCGGCCCCTCGGGCCAGCAGCTCGCCTAGGTAGCGGTACATGGCGGCAGAGGACGCGGGCAGGAGTCACCGTGCACCGAAAGGGGGACAGGGAGCGCAGCGTCTCTCGCCGGGGCCACGGAGAAGCTCGAGCTCGAGCTCGTTCCCGTCAGTCAGTCAGTCCCGCCCCGCCGTTTCACTGGAGCCGCCTCAACGACAAACAACCCGCAGTCCGCATGCGCCCCGTTTTAGCAGCCCAGCACCGCGCATGCGCCTCGGGCCAGGGGAGGGCGGGGCGGGGAGAACGCCGCGCCGCGTGACGTCATGACGGCATGATGATGCTGCGAAGTGGGCGCGGCCTGCAGATCTGTTAACATCAGGGAGGGCGTGGCCTCACCGTCCCACGCAACGCGTGACGTCATTGCGGCCGTGGCAGGAGAGGCGAGTGGGCGTGGCCGGCTGATCAATCCACTCACATCGGCAGCCCGAGCATCCACTCACATCGGCAGCCCGAGCACCGCGCATGCGCTTATGGCGAGGGAGGCAGGGCGGGGCTATGAGGAAGGCGGGACTTCAACTTCCCACGTGGTGCGCGAGTGGAGAGGCGAGGGTGCGAAGTGGGCGTGGTAAGCTGGTCCGGAGCCACTTCGGGCATCTCCGGTAATTTCCGTCGTACAGAGACGTTGGGTTCGCGCTTCCCGCGCCGCTCGGGGATGTTCGTTCATTTTCGTCAGCTTGCTGTTGCTGCAGGTAGGGAGGCCGCGGACTTCCGGTATTGGTGGCTCGCTGTTTATATCTGGCGAATATTTAGTCAGCAATTCTAAAAATAATGTTTGGCATGTGTGAATTTGTCAATGGCCCGGATGCGATATACTGCATACTAGAGTATGACTTAATGTCCAGAGTGAGTCAAAGTACTTGAGTAACTCAGCTGGTCAGGTTCTTCTTCTTCAAAGAACTTCAAACTGTTATTTGATTCTACTTAATGTCCACGGTGCCAAACTGTGTGGTCAATCTAGCGACTGAAATACATTTTGCCGTTTCCTCGCCATCCATACCAGTTCTTCAAAATAAAATGGTTGATTCTTAAATGTTAAGTAATTGTCTAATTCTGACCATCTGCCAGCCAATCCTCCCTCTTAGTAAGAGGAGAGATGCCATAACAGCATTGAAAAGACACTTGGACAGGTATATGGATTTAGAGGATTGCTGACAAACAGGACTTGCGAACATCTTGGACGGCATTGGCAAGTTGGGGTAAAGGAACCTCTCCTGGCATTGGAGAGGGTCCAGAGGAGTTCTATGGGAATGATCCCGGGGATGATTGGGTTAAAGTATGATGAGCATTTCACGGCACTGGGCGTGCACTCGCTGGAGTTTAGAAGGGTGAGGGGGTACATCGTTGAAGCTTATTGAATAGTGAAAAGCCTGGATAGACTGGCTATGGAGAGGATGTTTCCACTAGTGGGAGAGTCTCGGACCAGAGGCCATTGCCTCGGAATAAAAGGACGTACTTTTAGAAAGGATATGAGGAGGCATTTCTTTAGTCAGAGGGTGGAGAACCTGTGGAATTATTTGCCACAGGTAGGTGTGGAGGCCAAGTCATTGGGTATTTTTAAGGCAGAGATTGACAGATCCTTCATTAGTATGGGTGTCAGGGGTTATGGGGAGAAAAGCAGGAGAATGGGATTGAGAGGGAAAGATAGACAAGCCGTGATTGTATGGAGGAGTAGACTCGATGGACCAAATGGCCGAATTCTGCTCCAATATCTTATCAACATGATTGGATTGCAAGGAGAAGCCTGTTTCCAAGTTTACTGATATTATAACGATAGTTGGCACAGTAAATAGTATGTATGTATACATTAATATATTAATACATTAACTAATGGATTTCAATGAAGGTAAATGTGAGGTAATCCCCACTTTGAACCTATAAAAGATGGAACACTTTAAAAATAGTGAAAGGTTGGATGGAGTCAGTGAAATGTCTTGGGTCCAATGTATGCAGATCATTAAAGTGTAATAGTTGGAAATGGAAAATAACCAAAAGGGCCTTTATACCGGGAATACAAGAAAACAATGAGCTGAAAGTTATGCTACAAATATTCAATGTTCTGGTTAGACCACATCTGAAGTCTTCTTCTCCAAATCTTGGGACAGATATGTTGGTCTGGAAGGGAATGTAGAGTGCATTTGCCAGAATAAAACAAGTGCTCAGAGGTATTATATTATATAAAAATGATAAAGATATATATGTCAAGGAGCACGAGGCCTTTGAATAATTAGACGGCAAGAGGTAACAGCTGAGTTCTAGCAAAACCCAATGAGGTATCAGTGAGTAGATTATTGATGAGTAAGTGCTGCTTGATAGCTCTGTTGATCATACTTCCCATCACGTTGGTGATGATTGAGAAAAGGCTGATTGGGTGATGATTCCCAGGATTGGATTTGCCCTGCTTGTTGTGAACAGGTCCAATCCTAGATTAGTTTAGTTTATTGTCATGTGAAGGCAATTATCACCCATTCATTATTTTCTCATTATTGTTTAATTGTCGTCATGAGATATTGTAGAACAGCAAACCCATTGATAATTTCAGTGAAACAAAACCATTTTGCCTATTCACAAATCAATCTGCTTTTATTAATCAATTGAACCCATTCTATTTAAAGGGCTAGCCCTCAATTTGCACTCTTTCTCAGTTTACTCCATAGAACTCTGCAACCTCACTTCTTGCACCTCCAATAACGTTTCTACAATTGTATTCTCTGCACCTGACTCTTGCTGCTTGGTGTTGAAATTGCCCACAGATGTTGGAAGCATCGTGGGACCATGTGACCATGGTGAGATAGTCAATAGTCAATTTAATTGTCATTTGGACCCCTGGAGGTCCAAACGAAATGCCGTTTCTGCAGCCATACATTACACACAAATAGACCCCAGACACAACATAATTACATTTTACATAAACATCCATCACATAGCTGTGATGGAAGGCCAAAAAAACTTATCTCTCCACTGCACTCTCCCCCCCCCCCCCCGATGTCAGAGTCAAAGTCAAAGCCCCCGGCTGGCGATGGCGATTGTCCCGCGGCCATTAAAGCCACGCCGGGTGGTGCGAGGTCGCACACCGGGTCTTGGTGTTGGAGCCCCCGGTGTGCGCTCGCAAAGTCCCGCGGCCGTTCCAGCCGCGCGGGGCAATGGTGTTAGGCCCCGCTCCAGGAGCTCTTCAACCCCGCAACACGGGCGGGAGAATTCGCCGTTGCAGGAGCCCCGAAAAGCGGTCTCCCTCCAGGGATCCGCGGGCTCCCGGTGCCGCCGTCCGCAGACCCGCAGTAGCAGCCTCCGACTCAGCAGCGGCATCGGCAGCAGCAGCAGCAGCGGCAGCAGCAGCAGCAGCGCTCCTCCACCGCTCCACCCGCTCTGGTCTCGGCCAGCTCCGCGACGGCAACGGTGAGTTGGCACCAGAGTCCCCGGCTTCTTCCCGTTGGAGGCCGCTCCTCGTTGCGGCCCCAACGACAACGGAAACCCGACGAGAAAAGGTCGGGTCTCCAGTGCAGGGAGAGATTCAAAAGTTTCCCCCCCACCCCACCCCCATCCCCCCACACACACACCCCAACATAAAATAACAAAAACTACATAAAAACACAGACAAAAAATAATAAAACGCGGACAGGCTGCAGAGGCCGCTGCTGACCAGAGTCGCGCCGCCTACGAGATGAGGTCCATCCGTGAACTCTTACACCTTCAGATACAGAAGATAGACACAAAATGCTGGAGTAACTCAGTGGGACTGGCAGCAACTCTGGAGAGAAGGAATGGATGACGTTTTGGTTCGAGGCCCTTCTTCAGAAGAAGCAAATCCATTGATAATTTATTCGGAAGAAGGGTCTCCCATTCCATCTCTCCAAGACGTCACCCATTCCATCTCTCCAGAGATGCTGCCTGTCCCGTTGAGTTACTCCAGCACTTTGTGTCTATCTTCGGTTTAAATCCTCATCTGCAGTTCCTTCCTACACTCTTCAGACACAGGCTTGCTTGCACATGTGCCCAAACTGCACTTAAAGATAAAGTCATCATCTTATTCATCTTCCTAGCCTCCGGTTAACTCCAGGCTGATCTCTGCAACATCTTACAGTCTGCTGCGAACTGCTGTTTCAGCTCATCCAAACTCCATAACTTTTGTTCAGCCACTGGAGCGGGCAAAACTGGCTCAGTGGTTTGCTGACATTGCAAACCTTTCTGAAGTACAGGCATTTGGAAATCATCGTACTTGTGCTATGTTCAAGGACCTCCCTGGCAAGATTGCCAGAGCTGCTGGCCTTGCTCCCCTGTGTGTAATCATATCATTTACATTATAGTAATGCTGTTATCATATCATTAAGATAACAGCAATAGAATTTAGTAGAGTGCTGGACAAATATTTGAAAGGATAGAAATCTTTTCAAGGCAGTGGAAAGAGGATAGGGCAAAGAAATTCAGTTAGATTGTACTGTACTTTCAGTTTAGAGATACAGCACGGAAACAGGCCCTTCGGCCCACCGGGTCTGCAGCGACCAGCGATCCCTGCACATTAACACTATCCGAACCCCACTATCAAGTCGGGTCAAGAGAGTTTATTGTCATGTGTCCCAGATAGGACAATGAATTTCTTGCATTGCTGCAGCACAACTGGATATTGTAGTCATAAATACAGGTCAGATCAGTGTGTCCATATACCAAGAATATATATATACACACACATCAGTAAACAGATAAAGTGCAATAGGTTGTTATAGTTCATAGTTTGTTTGAAGTTGTGTTTAATAGTCTGATGGCCACGGGGAGAACGCTGTTCCTGAATCTGGATGTTGCAGATTTCAGGCTCCTGTATCTTCTACCCGATGCGGAGAGATGAGTGTATGGCCAGGATGGTGTGGGTCCTTGATGATGCTGGCAGTCTTTTTGAGGCAGCGACTGCGACAGATCCCCTCGATGGTAGGGAGGTCAGAACCGATGGTGGACTGGGCAGTGGTTACGACCTTTTGCAGCCTTTTCTGCTGCTGGACGCTCCGGTTGCTGTACCAAGCCACGATGTAACCGTTCAGCATGCTCGCTATTGTGCACCTGTAGAAGTTCGAGAGAGTCCTCCTTGACATACCAATTCTCCGTAATCTTCTCAGGAAGTGGAGCCGTTGATGGCTTTCTTTATGACTATTTCACGAGGGACAATTTCTACATTTACCAAGCCAATTAACTTACAAACCTGTATGTCTTTGGAATGTGGGAGGAGACCAAAGATCTCGGAGAAAACCCATGCTGATCACGGGCAGAACGTACAAACTCCATACAGACAGCACCTGTAATGGGGATGCAACCCGGATCTCCGGCGCTGCATTCGCTGTAAGGCAGCAACTCTATCGCTGTGCCACCGTGACTGCCCAAATCTTACCAGAGGAGCGACTGTAACAAAATTGAAAAGGCATTTGAACAGGCAGGAGAATGGGGTTAAGGGGAGAGATAGATCAGCTATGATTGAATGGCGGTGTAGACCTGATGGGACGAATGGCCGAATTCTACTCCTATTCCTTATGACAACTAACTCAAGACCGACTTTCTAAATATTTTTAGAAACTTCACCATTGGGCATGATAGACATGACTACGCAGGTGAGAGGTTGATGTGGCAGGGGTGACCTTGTAATACATCAGTGTAGTGGCCAATTGGGAGAATCTAACAACTGAAGAATGGAGGTGAATCAATCCATTTTGGTTAAAAGTTTTTTGTTTGCTTGACATTAATGCTTAATGTAAATTTGTAATGTTTAAAACTTAGAAAATTTAGATAAAACATCCAAAAACATATTTAACCATGGCATAGATTGATTTATTTAAAATAATTAGCTGTTCTGTTTCCTTGTAGCTACATTTAAAAGAGTCATTGGATTTGTGATTTAAAAACTGCTGCTTCTAAATAAGATGGTGAAAGATTTGAGTCCCGTTCCTGATTATCCCAGTAAACGGGAACTGGAAAATGGGGGTCTGTAAATAATAATAATAATATATATTTTATTGTCATTGCACATCAGTGCAACGAGATTTAGTATGCAGCTTCCAACTGATGTAAAAGAAAAAGAAAATAAATAAATAAATTGTGCAACGTGACCATCCGAGGGAGACAGTCCAGGGGGGATGGGGGGCACTCAGCAGGGCCGGTTCAGAGCCGTATAGCTCTGGGAATAAAGCTGTTTCTGAGTCTGGAGGTTCGGGCATCTGAGCATTCGTAACCCCCTGGGGTGGCTCCAGCCCAGTGACAGGACAGCAAGTGAAACCGTGTAGGAAGGAACTGCAGATGCTGGTTTTAATCGAAGATAGACACAAAATGCTGGAGTAACTCAGCGGGACAAGCAGAATCTCTGGAAAGAAGGAATGGGTGATGTTTTGGGTCGAGACCCTTCTTCAGACTATGACTTTTGGGCCTCGATCTGAAACGTCATCCATTCCTTCTCTCCAGAGATGCTGCCTGTCTCGCTGAGTTACCTCAGCATTTTGTGTCTATCAGCAAGTGAAACTAACTATTTGAGGTTTCAAATAGCACGTGACCTCGATCAGCCCAGCCTTGTCCCTGTTAAGGGTACACCTTCCTCTGAAGCAGTGGAGTGTCATGCTCGCACAATTGCACCAAAAGGCAATGTTCATGGCTTGCCTCTGGGAGCTGAGCTGCCCCTGTTGGTGCAGGCCCCATTTGGATATCAGTCCTGGGTGCTGGTCCCAGTACTTGTTAAACGTTGCCACCCACACTTCTGTATTTCCAGCACCTGTATGTTTCTCTGCCTAGTTGGCTATTGAATTATTTCCGTGCTCCTAGATTTGGGGCCATTTAATAACTTCATGCCAACTGCATAAAAAACGCATTACTGATCATTGCAAATACTTCTGCTAATCACTGCCAAGTATTATTACTTTGGCAGTCAATGCTGAGTAGACTAATGGATTTACTTCCATTATTTTCTCCGTTATAAAGATAAATATTTATCTGTTGAACCAGTTCAACCTTTTCCTGTAAATATAATTACAGGATGTACGGCGGCAGGCGCGGGCACACCGCGACGCCCTGTGTCTCCCTTTCAAGGGAGATGCTAAAATGCATTTCGTTGTCTCTGTACTGTACACTGACAATGACAATAAATTGAATCATTTCATTTCATTTTCATTTAATAGAAATGTGACTGCAGACATTCGCATGCCTGTTGCTAAATAGAATATATGCCAGACTCCAATAGGAGAAGTTCCTAAAAAAGCTGTTGACAGTTTATTAGACTTGTATGTTTGTGATCACGTTCATAACAAATTCATTTTGCTTTTTTCAGATTTAGTAGAGATTGTTGATGAGAATGTTGGAGGATGTTATCTTCTTCTTGCGTATGGCGTTCACAGCCTAAAGTTGTAGGTCAACTTGTGCTATTTGTTCTTGTTTGTGCACGTCGGGTTGATTGCATTCGTCGAAACAGGGTGGACCACGTGGAGGTTGCAGTCTCCCACCCTGGAGAATGTTATAGGGCGGATGGATCAAGGAGTGCAGAGTTCCCAGAGAATGGCGTCACAGGTAGATAGGGTGGTCAATAAAGCTTGTGACACATTGGCCTTCATCAGTCAGGGTATTAAGTATAGATGTTGCGAGGTCATGTTACAGTTGTACAAGACATTGGAGAGGCCACACTTCCAATATTGTATTCGGTTTTTGTCAGCCTGCTGTAGGAAAAATTTTGTTAAGTTGGAAAGAGTGAAGAGAAGATTTATTGGGATGTTGCCAGGATTTGAGGACCTGAGCTATTGGGAAAGATTGGGGAGGCTAGAACTTTCCTCGAGTTCTGGAGCGCACGAGGCTGTGGGCTGATCTTATGGAGGGGTATAAGATCATGAGGGTGAGTCTTTTGCCGAGAGTAGAGCAATCAAGAACTAGTGGACTTGGGTTTAAGGTGAGAGGGGATAGATTGAATAGGAACATGAGGGGCAATTATTTCACACAGAAGATGGTTGGTATATGGAACAAGCTTCTAGAGAAGGTAGTTGAGGCAGGCTCTATAACAATATTTAAAATACATTTCGACAGGTACATGGGTAGGAAAGCTCTACAGGGATATGGGTCAAACGCTGGCAGGTGCGACTCGCGTAGATGGAGTACCTTGGTTGACCTGGTTTGTCAGCATTGGCAAGTTCGGCTGAAGGGCCTGTTTCCGTGCTGTAGGAATCTGTGACTCTATTCAGTTTTAGGCTGTTTTTGCGACTTTGATTGCATTAGAAAATGCGGTACTGATTAAGTCTGTGCAAAGTGCCTTCAGTCCTTTTTCATGGTTTTGTGCATTCCTTGACTGCTTGTGTTTATTCATTGATTGAAAGCGCGTAACTAAGCTCAGGTTGACAAAATTAAAGGCCAATTTGCTTGTTGGCTGCCGTCTAATATCGAGGTACAAGACCAGAGGTGGTGCACAACAAAGGGGCAAATACTGGCTGGTCCATGACCCCACCATTAATAACACGTTACATCCACAAGAAGCCCAATGTGCTAGAAGCTCCCACATTAGTCAAGTGTATTTTATTGTCACATGTACCAAAATGGACCAACAACATTCTTACTTGCAGCAGCACTTCAAATAACTTCCAGGATTCCTTTCAGGATTCTTGGAGTTCTTCCAGGATTTGTTACTGTTAGTCCCATTCTTCACTCTACCCTGAACTTAGTTTTCCACACAGTAAAATTCCCTTGAAAGCAACTGAACTCTTAACATTGTAGGAATGAGCCATCAAATCCCTGGGATTTTTACGTTTTTACTTTCCACTTTCATTTCTTTACTAAATGTGTGTTTCCATAACACAAAGTTAATATAACGAGGGTGATGAATTAGGGAACACTGTTTGCATGGCATGGGCCAAATTGGTTACAATGCAATTTCAATCAGAAAATGGAGAACCACTTACAAATTATATTGGAAATTGTCAAACATAAAAAAAACTATTTTGGATATAACCAGTTTAGGAAAAAATGTTCTGGTAATTACTTCACAGTAATCAGGCACCATTGTCTTTTAAGATCATTGTTGCATCAAATGAACCATAGGTGATTATTGAAATTGACTAGCAATCACTAGTATTGACACATGCAACGAAGCTCTGTTGAACAACGAAACATATAGCCTTCAGTATTTTTAACTTGCATTAACGAAAGTATACATTACTATTGAAAAGACCATTATTTTTAAATCCTGTGGGAAAAATATTTTTTTTTAATTACATCTGAATCACTCTAGCCCCCAAATCTCCTATTCCCCATTAGCACGATTGCCTGTATACGGTGTGAATTTCTATAGAATGAGTTTTCTTCAGAACACAACTATCGTGTTCTAGCAGAAGTACCTGCACCGTCATTTAAATTCGTTATTCTCATTAAATTACTGGTTCCTGGCAGTTTCGAGAATGCATTATCTATTTTAAACCCTTGAGTTTAATATAAAGTAATTATTTGATATCTCTCTAGTCTTTATTCCTTTGATCATTTGCCAAGTTGGACTTTGACTGGAATGAGGAGGAGAACTTTAAGCCAGGTTAGGACGACAAGGTCCAACCTGGGAACGCAGTTGCTGATTACTACTCTTTTGAGATTAGTGCTGTGGGTGTCGTCCCACTTGGTCCTATCACTGCTTGGTGGTGTGTCATGAACAGCCTGTAACAGGCAGGAGTCTGCCCTTTGAAACCTGATCCGAATGAATGACTTGTAGGTTGCAACAACATGAATAGATGGAATGCTATCGGGGTTATGCTATCGAAGGTTATGTCAAATCAAGCAGGGTAGAATTCAAGATTTAATTCATACAGTGCACTCTCCAAACTGTCATGTGGACACATAAAATAAATACCCATATCCATGATATTAATAAACAAACACAAGGACTGTCTAAACCAGTGGTTTCCAACCTTTTTAGTTCATGGCCCCCTTGGGATCTTTTAATATTTCTGGTGTAAATGTAACTTGTCTATAGGGTAGTGTTAATGTGCGGGGAACACGAGTTGGTGCAGACTTGGTGGGCCGAAGGGCCTGTTTCTGCACTATATCACTAAACTAAATCAGCTGGTTATGCATTGGAGATGCTGTCTTAGATATTGTTTTAGTTTTTAGTTTTAGAGATGCAGCGCGGAAACAGGCCCTTCGGCCCATCGTGCCGACCAGCATTGCCCATACCCTAGCGCTATCCTACACACTAGGGACAATTTACAATTTTACTGAAGCCTATCAACGTACCAACCTGTACATTTTTGGTGTGGTGAGGAATCTGGAGCACCCATAGTAAACCCACATGTTCGCAGGGAGAACGTACAAACTCTGCACAAACAGCACCTGTAGTTAGGATTTACTTAAAGTCACATAAAAAGTGAAATCTTCATTAGTGAAGTTCATGGAACAGTGCTGTTAGGTTTACCTGCGTAATGCTGTGCTGAAACGACTATTATTAGTTTCACTGCAAGTTCCATGGGACGTGTCAACTTATAGTGCTGCAAATGTACAGCCAGTTCTTCAAGAGGACCGGCACAGTGGTGCAGCGGTAGAGTTGCTGCCTTACAATGCCAAGACCCAGGTTTGATCCTGACTGCAGGTGCTGTCTGTACAGAGTTTGTACATTCTCACTGTGACTGTGTGGGTTTTGTCTGGGTGCTCTGGTTTGCTCCCACATTCCAAAGGTTTGTAGGTTAATTGGCCTCTGTAAATTGTCCGGAGTGTAGGATAGTACTAGTGTACGGGGTGATTGTTGGTCGTCGCGGACCTATTTCTACCTCTAAAGTAAACTAATTACATAAAACATCATTCCTCAAACTGCGAAGGAATGAATAGATGATTTAGTATGCAGTGGGTTTTGGAAGGGTTCGCCCAGGGGGGTCAGACGTTTATAAGTGGTGCATTCTTTATACACGGCCCACTGAAACCCCCCCCCAGAGCCACAGCTGGATACCTGCGACATGAACTCACCTGGAAGTCTCTAAGGCCTCCAGCTTATGCAAGCCTGTCATGGAGGGAAAGGCTGCTCTACCCATGTGACTGGGCTGAAGGAAAAGAAAATGAAGTCTCATCTTCCCTGAATAGGGTGAGCTGTTTTAAATACCTGGGAGTCCACATCTCTGAGGATATGACATGGACATCACCCGCTGCAGCACCTGTGAGTAAGACAAGGCAGCGCCTTTACCACCTCGGGCAATTGAGGAAATTCAGAATGTCTCCGAGGATCCTCCAGTGCTTCTACTCAGCGGCTGTGGAAAGTATCTTGTCTGGAAATATTACAATCTGGTTTGGGAATTGCTCTGCCCAGGACAAGGCTCTGCAGAGAGTAATGCGTTCGGGAACTTCACTCGCCCCCCCTGCAGGAACTATACATCAGGAGGTGCAACTCCAGAGCCAATAAGATCATGGGAGACCCCTTCCACCCCTGCAACGGACTGTTCAAGCTGCTACGTTCAGGCAAACGCCTCCGTTGCCATGCTGTGAGAATGGAGAGGTTGAGAAGGAGTTTCTTCCCAGAGGCCACTAGGACTGTAAACTCCTATCTCACCAGGGACTAACTTTACTGGACCACTCTACTGCTTTTTTTTTTAATTGTTGTTTTTTGGGGGGTTTTTCCTTCCGCCCACAATATGTAATATGTAAAAGAATATATGATTCTGTTCCATTCTGTTTGTAGTTTGTTTGGTTGTTTGTTTGTTTGTTTTTTTGCACAAGTCCGCGAGCATCGCCACTTTTCATTTCACTGCACATCTCGTATGTGTATGTGACGAATAAACTTGACTTGACTTGAATTTGGGTGAGCAATGAGCTGCACTGTTTATGGAGCCGCTGCAGCTTGGCATGATCCTGAAGCTAGGAAGCTAAAAGTGGCCACAACACATAAGGAATGCACTGGAGCACAAGCACACCAGCTTCTGTTTCAATGGGAGTCATTGGGTTTCAGAGAGAACAAACTATGCAGTCTGAGTGTTGACCATTGGAATGGTTTTAGGAGAAATAGTATAAATCTTGTAGTTCTAGGGATAATATAAAAAAGGTCATCCATAAAACCATGAGGTTGAAAATATCACCCAAGAGGAATAGTGCTAATTGCCTTAGAATTTATGTTATTTGATAATTGTTTATGCTAGATGAAACTTAAGACAAGATGAAAATCCCGCCAAAAACTAATAGAAACATAGAAACATAGAAAGTAGGTGCGAGAGCAGACCACCAGGTCCATCGAGCCCGCACCGCCATTCGCTCATGGCTGAACACTAAACAGACACACTTACCCACAAACAGTAGACACAAGACACAGAACACAAGACACTACCCTCCCCTTTATACCGCTATCACGTCTCTCCACCCCAAGAACCTCGTGATCTCCTGGGGGAGGCAAAAAACCGGATAAAAACCCAGGTCCAATTCGGGAAAAAAATCCGGGAAATTCCTCTCCGACCCCAATCTAGGCGATCGACACTTGTCCAGGAGATCACTCAGGTCTTACTATACTAACCATACCTAATGCCCCTGTCCCACCTAGGAAACCTGAACGTAAACCTCTGGAGACTTTGCGCCCCACCCAAGGTTTCAGTGCGGTTCCCGGAGGTTGCAGGTGGTTGCTGGAGGTTGCAGGTAGTGGAAGCAGGTAGGGAGACTGACAAAAACCTCCGGGAACCGCACAGAAACCTTGGGTGGGGCGCAAAGTCTGCAGAGGTTTCCGTTCAGGTTTCCTAAGTGGGACAGGGGCATTAGGGTGAATCCATTGGAGCCAGAAACATGGAGAAAATTGTTGAATTCAGGTTAAGCATACTTATTTTGTTCCCAGAGTTGAATGAATAGGTTTCTAATTCTCTTGAGCACCATAAAACCTTTCAAGGTCCACTGAAAAGATTAGTTAATTTGAACAGGGAATAACTAAGGAATGAATATGAAGTCAAATTAAGATATGAATATAACGTTGGAGATAAACTATGTGATGAGTGTCACGGAATGATGGCTTTGGCTAAACAAAGTGCCTTGGATTTTGAAACTCGTAACAATTTAGGTAGGTTCACAGGGAAAGTCTTGGTGGGGGTAATGGAGTTAGTGGAACGGAAGGAAGGAACCAAAGGTGAATGACACAAAATTATGCCTGAACGAACAAATGGACTTGACTCCAGTCCAGTGTAAAGTAATGCATAGGATAAGGTACACAAACATGCTGGAGAAACTCAGCGGGTGCTGCAGCATCTATGGAGCGAAGGAAATAGGCAACGTTTCGGCCCGAAACGTTGCCTATTTCCTTCGCTCCATAGATGCTGCTGCACCCGCTGAGTTTCTCCAGCATTTTTGTGTCCCTTCGATTTTTCCAGCATCTGCAGTTCCCTCTTAAATGCATAGGATAACACTGGTGAATATCCTCATAAAATAAATATTGGGAAAACGGTGTAATCAACTCCTTGGTCTTGCTGACCTTAGAGTATAGAGATACAGCGAGTCCTCGCTGACCAGCGATCACCCCATGCACCAGCACTATTCCACACACTAGGGACAATTTACAATTTACAATTTACAGAACCCAATTAACCTGCAAAGTTGTATGTTTCTGGGGTGTGGGAGGAAACCAGAGCACCCAGAGAAAACCCACGCAGTCACGGGGAGAACGTTCAAACTCCGAACAGTCAGCACCTGTAGTCCAGATTGAACCCCAGTCTCTGGCGCTAGGTAACAACTCTACTGCTTTGCCACTGTGCTGCCCCCATTGATCAAGATTGTTTTCCGGTACCATTCAATCAGATTTTCAATCTCCCTCCTACATTCTGAACTGTTATTTGTCCGACAACGGTGGCATCGTTGGTGATGTAAAGATAGTGTTGTAATTGTGTCCTGCAATGGGTATGGAGAGAATAGAACAAGGAACTGAGCAAACAGTGTGACGTGTTCCTATGCTGATGGTTATCAAGGTAATGTACTCTTCAGTTCCAAAACAGTAAAACATGGTTGCAGTCAAGAACTAGTCTAAATAGTCTTCTCCACAAGAATTTGGAGACCATTTAAAACTCTAAATATAAATTTAAATTTTACTTCGGAGTCACGTGAGTGACTACGTGAAGAACCCACCCAGTGCGCAGGCGCGGCATTACGCCAGCAGCGCAACAGCGGCAGCAGCTGGAGCCAGGCTCTCCAGCGGCAGGATAAAGACAAGACCTCAGGTAAGTGAGTCTTTTGTATTACAGAGAGTCGCTAGCATGGCTACCCGCAAGCGACCAACGAAAAGGACTGCCTGCCCAACTCCACCCGAGGAAGGGTCAACATCTGGGCGGCAGCCACCAGCGGCGGAGGAGTTGTTTGAACGCTCCCGCACACCCGACGCCGAGCCGCTCCCTGGGCCGCCGACTTCGACGCCCCGCACAGGGAGAAAATCTACCCGGAAAACGGACCGGCCGGTGGCCTCCGACTTGTCGGAGGAACGGGAACACTCTCCACCGGCGAAACGGGGAGACAGCCGCTTAAGCTGCATGAGGCAGCTGCTCGAGCAGATGCTTGAGCAAGAGATGCAGGCAAGGCATCTCCAAGGAGGACGGGCTTTGGCCTCCTCCAAACAATCACCACACCCTTCTGTTCCCTCCTTGTTTGAGGTCAGTAAGGGAGGCCAGGACTGGGCTGGCCTATCACAAGGGCAGGCGGACGACTGCGCAAGCATGCCAGGCGAGCTGGAGGAAGAAGAGCTACTGGGTGTAGTCAGCAGGTATGCGGCGCCCCCGAGGACCGGAAGGATGCTAGAGCCAAAAATGGCGGCTAGTATAAACAGGCTCTCCAATAAACCGTTACAGGAGAAAGTCCTTCAAGAGGCCCTCGACACATACACGGCGCCTGAAAACTGCGAAGCGCTTCGAGTGAAGACCGTAAACGGCCAGATATGGAGCCAGCTGGGCCAGCATATCAGGACACAAGAGCTGAAGATGCAGCGTATCCTGAAGCTCCACACCGCAGCCATCACCGCCTTTGCTCGGTCCACGGAGAACGTGGAGCTCACTACACCTCAGCAGGACGTGCTAGCCCTGATGTGCAACACGCAGTTTGAATTAAACAACTTGAGGCGTGAAAACATCAGGCCTGACCTCAACCCCAAATACGCGGGGCTTTGCAAAGCTCCAGCGCCAGAGAAGGAGGCGCTGCTATTTGGGGCCGACTTGGGGAAAAGGCTCAAGGAGCTGGAAGAGGCTGCCAAACCTGTAGGCCTCATGAGGGCAGGACCAGGACCGAGCAGGGTGAAGACACCCAGTTGGCAGCATGCCTCGGCATCCACCAGCAGATACCGAACTGGTGAAAGCCTGGTGACCGCTTCCCACTACCCCCAGAGCTCTTTTTTAGAGCGGGGCCCAGAGCGGAGCCGTGGGAAGATACGCCGCCCCACCACAGCACCAACAAGGACACCCTCGGGCCAAACCCATCATCGCAGACGCCCCCAGAAATGAACATGGAGGTAGGTGGGTCTGGTTCCTGTCAACATACACAGACAAAGGGTGTTGTACTAACAGGAGGGCGTTTAAGGTTCTTCAAACATGTTTGGTGCTCTATCACTAACAACAAGTTTATACTCAACAGTATCAGTGGATACAAAATTGAATTTAAACCAGGCATAGAACCGCCGGTTCAGCACATACCCCAAAGGGTATTCCTTCCCACAGAATTAGAGAAGGTAGAAGGACAAGCTGAATTAGAAAGGCTCGTGTCCAAGGGCATCATTGAGAGGGCCAGACACGAGCCATTGGAATTTGTATCGAATATATTTATCAGAACCAAAAAAGATGGTGGATGTCGCATTATCATTGATTTGACATCACTAAATCAATCTGTTGAGTATCAACATTTCAAAATGGAGACATTTGTTACTGCCAGACAACTGATCTCCAAGGGATACTTCATGGCAAGCATAGACATTAAGGATGCTTACTATTTAGTACCCATTCATAAGGATCATTTCAGATATCTGAAATTTATCTGGATGGGGCAACTATGGCAGTATAGAGCATTACCCAATGGTTTAACGACAACTCCCAGATTATTTACTAAAATTCTTAAAGTAGCCATGAAAAAATTAAGAGAACAAAAACACTTAGTCATGGCTTATTTGGATGATGTTCTCATAATGGGGAGAACCAGGGAACTAGCTGTCGCAGCAGTCTTAGCTACTAAACAGCTCCTTGAAACATTGGGATTTGTTCTACACCCAGATAAATCAGTATTGAAGCCAACAACTAACATGGACTATCTAGGCTTCACCATCGACTCTATCCGTATGACTGTCACTCTGCCAAGGGACAAAAAGGCTGCATTAGCACAAGCATGTAACAACTTAATCACAAAAACACAACCAAAGATCCGGCATGTTGCCAGAGTCATTGGTAGTATAGTAGCAGCATTTCCAGCTGCACAATATGGCCCCTTGCATTATCAAAATTTACAGAGAGCAAGGACATATGCACTACGTCAAAATAGGGGGCATTATGATCGAACTATGGGTTTACCCGCTGAAGCCATATCAGAACTTCAGTGGTGGGTAGATAACATTTGGCACAGTTACAGTCCTATCGCCGTCACCAATCCTAACATAGTCATTACGACGGATGCCAGTGCTTTAGGCTGGGGAGCTACTAACTCTATATCCAGCACAGGTGGCAGATGGACTAATTCAGAGGCATCGCTACTACAATCACTAGGCATAAATTATTTGGAGATGCTGGCCGCCTTTTATGGGCTAAAAGCATATGCATCCAATATGAGGCACGTGCATGTCAGGTTAATGATTGACAACACGACGGTGGTGACTTACATCCAGCACATGGGTGGCATAAAATCAGTATCATGCGACAAATTGACTACTATAATCTGGCAATGGTGTGTCGAGAGACATATTTGGCTATCAGCTGCCTATTTACCAGGCAAGCTAAACACAGTGGCGGACACCAGGTCACGAAAATTCAATGATAACATCGAATGGATGTTAGACCCAAAAATATTTGCTAGAATTGTTAAGCAATATGGTACGCCAGATATAGATTTGTTTGCGTCTAGATTAAATCACCAGTTACCCATGTATGTGGCTTGGGAACCAGACCCAGAGGCAGCAGCGGTAGATGCCTTCACGCTGGATTGGGGAAATTTCTTCTTCTATGCTTTCCCTCCCTTCTGCCTCATCAGCCGGGTACTCCAGAAAATACAGGCAGACTCGGCTTCAGGTATTCTGGTTGTACCCGACTGGCCTACCCAACCATGGTTCCCAGTTTTCCACGACATGGTGGTAGAGTCACCTATGGTTTTTCACAGCCACCCACAATTATTGACGCACCCGGTATCCGGCATAAGCCATCCATGCCATCAAAATTTGAAACTCCTGGTTTGTAGGTTCTGACCAGGCCTTACCAAGGATTGGGGTTATCAGAACGAACAATCACCACCATGTCGGCGTCCCTGCGAGTCTCTACCAAGAAGCAGTACTTGACCTACATCAAGAAATGGGAGCAGTACTGCTTGGATGCAGGGACATCATACAAGACAGCCTCGATCACGGACGTGTTGGAATTCCTGGCCCACTTACACCATGACCAAAAGATGAGCTACAGTGCCGTCAATGCAGCACGGAGCGCCCTGTCCGCTTACCTCATGCCCACAGGACATCATAGCATTGGGTCCCACCCACTAGTTATAAAACTCCTCAAAGGGATTTATAATACAAAACCCCCTACACCCAGATACACCCATGTATGGGACATAAGTGTAGTTTTATCACACCTTAGAGGTTGGCCTCCGGTGGGATCCCTTAGTCTAGAGCAATCCACACTCAAGACCCTCATGCTCATGGCGCTCGTCTCTGCACAAAGGGTTCAGTCACTTCATCAACTAAGACTGGACAACATGGTAACCACCCCAGACTGCATCACATTTACCATGCCGGGGTTGGTAAAACAAAGCAGGCCAGGTATGCCCAACTCGCCGTTAATCTTCCGGGCCTATCCTCCAGAACCTAGGCTGTGTGTAGTGACCCATCTATACAACTACGTAGACACAACCCATACGCTTAGAGGGAGTGAAAAAGCCTTATGGGTCAGCCACAAAAAGCCTTTTGGACGAGTTACCAGCCAGACTATATCTAGGTGGTTGAAACAGGTCTTAAAAGCCGCGGGGATTAACACGGATGTCTTTAAATCCCATTCTATCAGGGCAGCATCCACGTCAGCGGCGGAACGGATGGAGGTTCCCATAGACCACATCCTAAGTACAGCGGGATGGTCAAGGGAATCAACGTTCCGGAAATTCTACCACAAACCGCTGATGGAGAAGGACTTGTTTGCGGACAAAATTTTAGAATCTGCAAACTTATAATTTAAGCCCAGGGGAGCTATTTTTTGTTATTGTTTAAATAAACATTTTTGTTTTTCAAAAAACTAACAAATTCGTTGGTCTTTAGATACCACTTCCTCCCTCGATAAACTTCGGCAGTGAGTGATATAGCTGTTACACGGTTTGAAATCACAGACCTTTGAAGTCTTCACGTAGTCACTCACGTGACTCCGAAGTAAAATAGTGAGATTAAACGAGTACTTACCAGTACGAAGTTTGATCTGTATTTTATGAGGAGTTACGATGAGGGATTACGTGCCCTCCGCTCCCGCCCTCATTGTATAGATCAAGCTCGAGCTGATGTCTCTTTAATCTTTACTATCTTTACTTCAATATTGTGTCTACCTGTGATTCCACACCGCTGCTTGGAAGTATGCCGCGCCTGCGCACTGGGTGGGTTCTTCACGTAATCCCTCATCGTAACTCCTCATAAAATACAGATCAAACTTCGTACTGGTAAGTACTCGTTTAATCTCACTATTAAGGTGAATAACATAATGAGGGGAATAGATAGGGTGGATGCACAGAGTCCTTTACCCAGGGTAGGGAAGTCAAGAACCAGGGGACATGGGTTTAAAGCAAGAGAGGAAAGATTTAATAAGAATCTGAAGGCCAACTTTTTCAGATAGACGGTGGTGGGTATAAAGAACAAGCTACCAGAGGAGGTAGTTGAGGCAGGTACTATAACAAAAATCTAAATACATTTGGACAGGTACTTAGATAGGAAAGGTTTAGAGAGATATGGGCCAATTATAGGTGGGACTAGAATAGATGGAGCATCTTGGTCGGCATGGGTAAGTTGGGCCGATGGGCCTGTTTCCATGCTGTGTGACTCTGACTATAACTGTAAGAGGGCCCTGACTCTCATTGATAGGAATTCTAACTATTGTTTAAAGGTGTTTTCAAATGAATGCTAATCTAATGCACCGTGGGGTGGCACAGTGGTAGAGTTGCTGCCTTGCAGCGCTAGAGATTATGGTTCGATTCTGACCACAGGTGCCGTCTGGACGGGGTTTGTACGTTCTCCCTGTGACCGCCGTAGGTTTTCTCCGTATGTTCCAGTTTCCTCTCGCACTCCAAAGACATGCAGTTTTGTAGGTTAATTGTCTTCGGTAAAATTGTAAATTGTCCATAGCGTGTGTTGGTTGGCTGTTGGTGTGGGCCAAAGGGCCTGTTTCCGCGTTGTATAACTAAACTAAATGAATAATCAGTAGAGCGTAGGAAAGAACTGCAGATGCTAGTTTAAATCAAAGGTAGAATCAAAATGCTGGAGTAACTCAGCAGACAGGCAGCATCTCCAGAGAGAAGGAATGGGTGATGTTTCGGGTCGAGACCCTTCTTCAGATAATAATCAGTAGTATCTCATCATATGGAAAAAAAAATCAACTCGAAGAACGGAAGATAAATGATCACCAATTTGTAATAACTCCACACTAATTATTCTCCTGTTTCTCAATGATATGAAGTCAGTGAAGCACGTGTACACTTGCAATGTTATATCACAGTTTATAGCAAATGTGTAACTTAGTCACGGTTTATTTCGATTCATAACCTTAGGATGCCACAACCTGTTTTACAGTCCATGATAGACTTTAGTGTTGAAATTAAAATTGAAAACGCAAAGTCAGCAGTTTCATCCGTTTGCAAAGTCAGCGGTTGCTCATTAATATGCAATACCTGCAGTTTATTGAGCACTTGACTCCTGCAGTATCTGATAATGTACCTTCACCGAGTTAAACATTGTCTAAGATTTATACAGGTTAAAAACAACATGGATTAATGCAGCACATTGCCCAGAAGGTTCAAAGAGGAGAAACAGATTGCAAATAACATAAGGGTCAAGAGAGGTAAAAAAAGATTTGTTTTTGAGGAGATTTTTGGAATTGAGAAGCTGGCATAGCGAAACAGTGACACAAATAAACGTGAGCAAACTTATTTGTTCCGCTCCCTACTGGTACAAATACAAATGAGCTGGATTAAAATGCAGGGGGTTTGATTAACAAAAATCGCTGATGCTACAAAATTGTCTACATGGAAGCAGGGTCTGGGGTGCAGGAATGTACGCTGGACTAGCTCAGTGTTCACAAAGATGGCAAAAGAAATTCAATTCAGGGAAATTGTGAGGGAATACATTTAGTTCCAATGCTAGCAAAGGAATGCATGATCTATGGTGCAATATTAAAAGGACAGAGGAAGTTTGCTATGCATGTTACAGCACACACTAGACACAAAATGCTGGAGTAACTCAGCGACATGGGCAGCATCTCTGGAGAAAAGGAATAGGTGACATTTTGGGTCGGAACCCTTCAGACTTTTTTCTCCTCCTTTGTCGGCAGGTTTTGTGAAAGTACAAAGTGGGTAAATAAAGTGATTATGGGGCAAATATGATACTTGCCTCTTTTGGCTGAGGCATGGAATAAGAGCACAAATATAATGTTAGAGCTGTATAAAACACTGATTATGACCCATTAAATGTACAATGCATAGTTCTGGTCACTATGTTATAGAATGTGGTTAAAAACAGAAGAACGAGTTCAAGTCAAGAGAGTTTATTGTCATGTACCCCAAATAGGACAATGAAATTCTATTCTGGTAGACATTTTCCCCCTGGAGTCCAAAAACGCCTTATCTGAAAATTTCATGCTTTGTTTCTCGAGTTATTAATGAAAATGTTCAAAAATCCGACTGAACTTTGAATTTAAAAACGACTGTCTTTCGCTGATGACGTTACAATGGGTCTGCATGCCTTCTTCCTCGTGCTGTGAGTGACGTCACCCCCCACCCCCCGCCCCCCTCCGTTATTCAAAAGATTCAACCGGAGATGAAGTCGGGCCCTGGACTGAAGACCAAAGATCATAGCTGAAGACTGCGGCGCCCAACTCGCGGTCCTTTGGTCGACGTTCGCCCGCCCCCTCGCTCAGGGTCCTCGTGCCGGCGCATAGTGGGGAGGTTGCTGCTGCTCTCTGCCTCTGTCGCTGCCCTCTCTCTACCTCTACCCGCGTCCTCTGCCCTCTGTCTTCTACCCTCTGTCTTCTGCCCTCTATCTCTACCCCTGCCCTCTCTACCCCCTCCCTTTCCCTCTCTAGGCGTGCCTGCGATTTGGGGGCTATGCGTAAGTGGATAGGGCGGGGGATGGGGTAAAAGGAACAAATGAATAATATTAATATAATATCAAGGGGGTAGTTTGTGTGTGATGGACGTCGCATGCCGGAGGCCGCCCCCCCCCCCCCGCAACCGCGCTTTGAGGGGACGGGACCCAACGGGTCCCACTTGATCTAGTATATCATAAAATGGAACTGCGGATGTTGATTTGTACCAATGATAGATACAAATGCTGGAGTAACTCAGCAGGTCAAACAGCATCTTCGGTGAAAATGGAACTGGTTTCAGACTGCAATTTTAGTCTGAAACCAGTTTGTAGAATGGTCCTGACCCGAAACGTCACCTTTTCATTTTTTCTATAGATGCTGCCTGCCTGCTGAGTTCCTCCAGCATTTTATGCCTTGCAAATATATATTTGGTGGTATCTTGGCAGAGTTCAAATACACTCTCTGTCTAACAACTTTAAAGCAGTGTTTTGTTTTGTTAAATGAGTCCTCTTCTGTTTTAATCAATAAACAATGTTCTTCCTTTAGGCTTGAAACAGTAATCTGTGCATCATTATTGATCTCGGGTCACACTGTATACTGCCTTGACATGACTTAACAAAGCGGCTACTAGACATGGAAACAATTCGTGCTGCCCAGCCTCCGCTCCCAGTGCTGAATACAGCACCAGGGCAAATTACTTTTGTAATGTTTTTCATCACAAATGTGGTCAAACTGGGGATTAGATTATACACTAAGCAGATTTAAACAGAAGCAATTTGTTCTGTGCAATCAAAAGTAACTGCATTTAACAAAGGGTCGATTTTGAGAATCTGGGGCTCAGCGGTAAATGTATGACTCATGCAGGCCATGTTTTCTTATTAGTGGTGAGTTAACTGATGGACTGCAAAATGAGAAAATATCATTTGTTTTATTGTTTCCAAGATGGGAAGAGCATACATCAACCAGCATTTTTGCTTTGTGTTCAATGAAAGTGTGGATGTAGGGCAAGAACAGGCAGTAATGACCTTTCGCGAAGAAAAGCATGTTGACACACTAGGTCCTGGCTTGCTGCTCTTGAAGGTTAGAATCTTGGGTGAGTCTTCGATGTGGGCGGGGGGAGGGGGGAGGAGACAGAGACACAGAGGGACAGAGAGAGAGACAGAGAGAGACAGACAGACAGAATTACTCTGAAATATAAAGGGCAAATTACTTTGCTGGGTGACAGCATAGTTGAGAGGGTTATGGGGAGAAGGCAGGAGAATGGGGTTATGAGGGAGAGGTAGATCAACCATGATTGTATGGTGGACTAGACTTGATGGGCCGATTGGCCTAAGTCTGCTCCTATTGCTTTTGAGCTTATGAAGATAGTCTGGAACAAAAATATCTGTGTTTATTGTTACTGTATCATGCGATCAATCTCTTTTATTTCCCCCTTACATGTTTGTGTTGGAATCATTCAGAGAGGGTCAATAATGTTATTCCCTGTCCACCATCCAGGGTTCAATCCTGTCCTTGGGTATTCTTTATGTGCCCATCTTCCCCCTGTGCTTGGGTTTCCACCCCATCACTAACATCTGCTGGCATATTAATTACTCCTCTAAATTACTCTTTAGAGTTGGGGGGGAAATATTTTTTAAAGGACTTGATGGGCATTTTGAGAGAAAATAATTGACTTGGAGATAAAAAGGGCAAATTGCTTTGCGAAGTGTCTGCATAGATTCAAGGGGCTCAATATACTCGTACTGTGTCACAGTGGATGAATATAATGTTAGTCGTATAATCACAGCTTGGCAAAGTAAGCACGCTGGCATTCTTTGTTAATTGAAGAGTGAAGCAAACATATAAAATCAGTTTAATTGAATTTTAAAATAAAGTTAATCTTGGTAGCGCCTCTAATGACGTGGAAGAAAATGGTAAAAAGACCCTAAATTAAACTTATTTCCTGAGCTGTGCTCTGATTCCAACTTCGGAAAGCAAATTATCCTGTGAATTGTTGCTCATTGGGAGTTCTTTAATACTTATTTTTGAGAAACGGATTTTGTCGCAAGGCCAGTATTTATTTCCCATCCTCAATCGGGTCAGGAAAATCCAAGATGGTGGTTTTACCATCCTTTGTGGCTTCCCAGCTGTGACATTGATGAAGATGTTGACTGGAAAATGCCAATTAAGGCTGTAGTTGGGCTTGGCAGGGATTCTCCTTTGGTTTTTAATTAATTTGCTGGCCTAATCCTCCTAGTAACTTGTATTACTAGGTGAAGGTTTGAAGGGCATCGGAGGGAGTAGACTTTCAAACTATGTTCTCCCGATTACTGAATGCTTTAATTCTCCCTCCCATTCCCACCCTGACCTTTCTGTCCTAGGCCTCCTCCATTGTCAGAGTGAGGCCAAACGCAAATTGGAGGATCAGCATCTCATATTTCGCTTGGACAGCTTACAACCCAGGGGTATAAATATTGATTTCTCTAACTTCAAGTAACCCCTGCATTCAATCTTTTCCACCCCTCCCCCACACAGGTCACACCAGCTTTTCGTTCTCACCTAGCAAGCAGCTAACAATGGGCTGGTTCCTTTTTCATTGTTACTTTTTTGCGTATCTTTCATTAATTTGTTCTGTATCTCTCTGTACATCATCGTCTATATCTCTCGTTTCCCTCTCCCGTGGCTTTCACTCAGAAGAAGGGTCCCGACCCAAAATGTCGCCCATTCCTTCTCTCCAGAAATGCTGCCTGTCCCGCTGAGTTACTCCAGCATTCTGTGTCTATCTGAGAGTAGTTGCTATCGGATCTGAGCTGCCAGAGGAGGTGGTAGCACAAACAACAGCAACATTTGAGAGGCATCTGGGCCGGTTATTGAATGAGCAAGGCATACAGAGATTTGGAATTAATGCAGGGAAGTGGAATTAGCATAGATGGTCATAATGGTTGGTATTGACATGGACTGAAGGAAATGTTTCTCTTCTATACAATTCTATAATCAGCTTGATCTTAAAATAAAAGTGGTTGCATAGAGGCCCACCCTATAAAAGCTCTGCACCTAGTGTCACCACACAAGCTTCATTAATCTTATAGTTCGTGGTATGGAGTACATTGATAAAAAAAGTTAAGTTTACTGGAGTGATTACTAGTGCTCTAGATCATTGATCCAGGGATACAAAGTGGAAGCGCGCCGTGGCAGCTGAGGAATTTTAAATTCAAACGATTGAATAAACCTTTTTTTTAATTTTTAATAGCTTGTCACAGTAACCATAGCCATGAAACCACTGGATTGCTGTTTATAAATCTATCTGGTTTGCAGACGCAGAGAGCAACCAGAGAAAGGTCTCCTGTCCTTCCCTGGTTGTATGTGGGTGACGCTCCAGATCGTTATGTGGTTGAGTCCTGAATTCTTCCTCAATTAGGAAGAGACAATGACAGAAACAAGAGACTTTGTCAGTGGTGTCCACATCCCATGAACTCGTCTTGTTGCATTTAACATTTTGAAGAAAGGTTTCGGCCCAAAACTTTGCCTATTTCCTTCGCTCCATAGATGCTGTCGCACCCGTTGAGTTTCTCCAGCAATTTTGTCTACCTTCGATTTTCCATCATCTGTAGTTCCTTCTTGAGCATTTTATCTACTCCACTGCGATATCTCTTCAAGGTATGCCTACTTTGAAAAAATACTCCTCCTCCCTCCAAAATGAAGAAGATTTCGGCCCTAAAAGTTGCCTATTTCCTTTGCTCCATAGATGCTGCTGTACCCGCTGAGTTTCTCCAACAATTTTGTCTACCTTGTTGCATTTAACAGTTTGAGACCACCATTTTCTCATTTGTCTCTTTTCTGGGCCTTTATCAGGCAATTTATCTGTGCCAGATGTTTTATCCTTTTTTATAATGTTCATGGAGTATAGGAGCAGAATTAGGCTATTCATTCATGGTTGATCTATCTTTCCCTCTCAACCCCATTCTCCTGCTTCCCACAACCGCTGACACCCGTATTAGTCAAGGATCGATCAATCCCTGCATTAAAAATATCCATTGACTTGGTCTCCACAGCCGTCTGTGGCAAATAATTCCACAGATTCACCACCCGTTGACAAAATAAATTCCTCCTCATCTTTCTAAAGGTACTTTTTGCTAAATTCTTTCATTTCTCTCTCTTTACATTTGACATGTTCAGTATCCAACACAGGAGGTTAAATCCTATTGTAAAACCAGTGACGAAGTCGTGCTGTAAAAGTGCGGAGCTCTGGTGAGACCTGCACTACTGAGTGTAGTTTTGACCTCTTTAAAGAAGGTTATGTTTGTTCCAGAAGGGATTTGCAAGATTGCTTCCTGGGCTGACGGGACTGAGCCTGGACTGAGTAGCATTAGTCTATATTTTCGGAAGCACTGCAGAATGAATGGTGATCTCATTTTTTAACCTGTATAATTCCTCATCGTTTTGCGAGGGTGAATGTTAAGAGACATTTTCAACTGGCAAGCATATGGAAACTGCAGGTGCTGGTTTACAAAAAAAGACACAATGTGCTGGAATAACTCAGCCGGTCATGGCGAACATGAGTGGCACAGCGGTAGAGTTGCCGCCTCACAGCGTCACGGACCTGGGTTTGATCCTGACTATGGGTGCGGAATGTGTACCTTCTCCCCATGACCATGTTGGTAATCTCCGGGTTCCTCGCACACTCCAGAGACATTAAGGCTTGTAGGTTTAATCGGCTTCTGTAAATTGTCCCTATGGTGTAGGATAGTGCTAGTGTACGGGGTGATGGACGGTTGACATGGACTCAGTGAGCCAAAGGGCCTGTTTCCACGCTGTATCTCTAAAGTTTAAAGTCTAAAGGATGGGTGGCGTTTCAGATCTGGACCCTTCTTCAGACTGATGCAAATGGGGGCATTTGTGAAACTTTGAAACTGAAACGTGGGACATGGGCAAGCCAGCTTGAGAAGGCGCTGTGCAGGGCTGCCACTGCATGGCGGTGTGAACCTTGTAGTTACGGAAACAATTGAATTTATGAATTAGACATAAAATGAGATTAGATTAGATGCTTTTATGTGACAAATCACAGTGAGATGTTTTGTTTTGCATGCCATGGCATACAAAGAGGCCCTACGTAGGGGGCGGCAACAAAGTTCCAAATCACCCCTTTTTTTTCCCTAATCACTCCCCCACGCAACAACACCACCACTTAGATCTCAGCACCCCATCATGCTGGGAAACCCCTTTGTACAAAATGGTGGTGGTGTGTGGGGGTTGAGGGGGGAGGGAGGGGAGGAGGGGATGGGGAAGATAAAACACCCGTGGTTTCAAAGGTCTGTTTATTGTCACGTGTACAGTGAAATTCGAATGACCATGGTTGAATGGCGGAGAAGACTTGATGGCTTAATTCTGCTCCTTATCACTGATGAACTCAGGGCTGCCAACTCTCATGCTTTGAGCGTGAGACTCGCGCTCTCAAGCAAAGTCTCACGCTCATCAGACATTTCTCACGCTCAGTGGTGAGAAATTTTGTGATCAACAAAAATGTCAAAACGCGGATAAACTGCATGGTCCGCGGGTGTTGGAGAGCCGGGGCTGCGGGAGGGATGGAAGCGGAACCAGCGGCGGGAACACTTGCGGGGAGCCGGGACTGGTGAGTTTGCGGTGCTGTCGAGTGTTTGCACGGCTAGCGAGTCGCTTGCTGCAGCTCTGGCCATGGAGCGCTCCGGACAGTGCAAGTGACCCGGGCCGCGGAGCCGTCGGAAGCTCCGCTGCCGCGAGGGTCTCTGTGCCGAAGGGACAGGCCGTCAAAGGGAGGTGGAGAGAGAGAGAGGGGAAGGAGGCAGTAGGGGGAGAGAGAGGGGGGGAGAGAGAGAGAGGAGGGGAAGGAGACAGAGAGAGAGTGGGGGGGGGCAGAAAGAGACAGACACGGGGAGGGAGAGAGAGAGAGAGAGATGGAGAGGGGGGAGAGAGAGAGGGGGAGAGAGAGAAAGAGATAGAGAGGAGGGGGCAAAGAGAAAGAGGAGATAGAGAGAGGGAGAGAGAGGGAGAGAGTGGAGACAGAGCAAGGGAAGAGTAATGAGGGAGGGAGAGGGGGGGGAGAGAGAGGTGAGAGGGAGGGAGAAAGGGAGGGAGAAGGAGAGAGAGGGAGGGAGAGAGAAGGGGGAGAGGGGAGAGAGAGAGGGAGGGAGAGAGAAGAAAGAGGGGGGAGAGAGTTAGGGGAAAGAGGAGAGAGGGGGAGAGTGAGGTGGGAGGGAGAGGGGGAGAGTGAGGTGGGGGGGGAGAGGGGGAGGAGAGAGAGGGGGGGCAGAGAGAGTTAGGGGAAGAGAGGGGAGAGAGAGTTGGGGGAAATAGGGAGAGAGGAGAGAGGGGAGGAGAGAGAGGGAAGGGGAGAGAGTGAGACAGGGGAGAGAGGGGAGAGAGAGAGGGGGGTTGAGAGGAAGAGGGAGAAAGAGAGCGGGAGAGGAGGGAGGGAGAGAAGGAGGAGAGGGGGATTGAGAGGCAGGGCTGCCAACACCCATGCATTGAGCGTGAGAATCACGCATTTCACCAAATTCTCACGCTGATCACAAATTTCTCTCGCTCTGTTGTGAGAAATTCTGTGATCAACGAAAATTTCAAAACTCATATCAACTGCATGGGCCGCGGGTGATGGAAGCAGAAGCAGCGGCAGGACAGATGTGGACGGGGAGCGGGGCTGGAGAGTGTTTTCCGGGCTGGCGAGTCGCTCACTGCAGCTCCGGCCATGGAGCAGCCTCAGTGCAAGAGTCCCGGGCCGTCGGAGGCGTCGAAGCGTTGTGCCGCTGCTGTGAGAGTCTTTGTGCCGAATTCGCGCAGGTGACCGGCATGGATCAGGCTGCGGCTCGGTGCATCCTGGAGGACAACCAGTGGCTGCTGGAAGTAAGTACCAAGCACTGGGTAGATACGGTGGAAGATAGTGAACTTCAAATGGGGGTAGTTTGTGAAAGCATCCTGCTTGCCTGCTAGATTTTCACTTACTGTAACTGTAGGAAAAATGTTCCTGATGTTGGGGTCGTTCAGAACCATGGGTCACAGTTTAAGAATAAAGGGGGGCCAGTTAGGACTGAGATGAGACCAACATTTTCTACACAGAGTTGTGAATCTGTGGAATTCTCTGCCACAGAAGGCAGTGCAGGCCAATTCAATGGATGTTTTCAAGAGAGATTTACATTTAGTTCTTGGGGCTAACGACATCAAGGGATATGGGGAAAAAACAGGAAAGAGGTACTGATTTTAGATGAATAGCCATGATCATATTGAATGGCAGTGCTGGCTCGAAGGGCCGATGGCCTATTCCTGCACCTATTTTCTGTGTTTCTATGCTTGAGTATATGGCAATAAAACTCGATCACTTGATTTTGAAGCATTCATGCATGGTGGAGGTATAATGTAGTCATAGAGTGACACAGTGTGAAAATAGGCCCTTCGGTGCAACTTGCCCACACCCGCCAACATGTCCCAGCTACGCCACCTGCTTTTGGTCCATACCTCCAAACCTGTCCTATCCATGTATCAGTCTAACTTTTTCTTAAATGTTGGAATGGTCCCGGCCTCAACTACCTCCTCTGGCAGCTTGTTCCATACACCAATCGCCCTTTGTGTGGATACAGTTACCCCTTAAAAAGTTACCTCTTAAAAATACTTCATACAAAAAACATTGAAATCATACTTCTACAGTGCACTAAAACATGATTTTAATACATCAAGTTTCAAAAGGTTCCTACACTGGGAGGTGGGACACCCTTCTTCCATACCCTCTCCCCACTCGGTTGCTCCACTCCCTCACCGGGTACCCCCAAGGCCAGTGATCAGTGATCCCACAGCCTCCCCCCCCTTTCAAAAATGCTCCAATCCAATTTAAAGCATATATATTGCATTCAAGTGTAAATTAAAAGACTCGCTACAGTATGCACCATATTGCACAATTTCAAGCTGAAAAATGCAAATGTTCCGTACCAATGGGAGAGGGACACCCTTCTTACCCCCCGGTCGCTATGCTCCCTCCCAACGAAACGTTGCCTATTTCCTTCGCTCCATAGATGCTGCTGCACTCGCTGAGTTTCTCCAGCATTTTTGGCCACCTAGGAACTTCTTTAATCCACATTATCTCTAAATTCACGCATCCACATTCACTTGCGTCAGTGGTAGCTTCTTTATCGCCGCCAGTACATCCTGTTCTTTACCCAACCACTACTTTAGCTCTGAAATCCTAAGGTCACACAAAGTCTGACCTGTTCCTCGTTGTGGTTGCTTGATGGCTTTCCTAAGTGCCTATTTTCTATCCTCTCTGCTATTTCAATACATGTTTCATATCTCACTATTGTCATAAAGGCTATTACATTCTGCTGCTGCCGCATAGCAGCAACTCAACATTCAATCTCCATTACTTGGGAGCAAACCTGCTGTTTAGCAGCCCCCACCTTCTTCCTGTTGCCTTTTATGGTGATGATCATCCCTTTGTTAAGAGAATCACGAGTGTTTAATTGGCATATGTCCCAGACAGAAACACACACACACACACCGCACGCACACCACACGCACACCACACGCACACCACACGCACACACACACACCTCCTCTCTCCAAGTCTATAGTAGACACAAAAGCTGGACTAACCCAGCTGGTGAAGCAGCATCTCTGGAATCAGTCTGAAGAAGGACCAGCATTTTGTCTCTACCATAGACTTGGAGCCTCACCCTGAGTTACTCCAGCATTTTGTCTACCTTCGATGTAAACCAGCATCTACAGTTCTTTCTTACACACGGCTCCAAGTCTATGTGGTCCAGAGCTTATTTGGACATTGTAGTGTCTAATTGTCTGATGTCTGTAGCAAAGTTTTTAGCCAGTAGAGCTGCCGATTTCTATTGTGGTCTCTCTTAGTCTCCTCCCTATCACAAACTTTTCCTTCGTACTCCACACCCCTCCCTTTCCCCTGATTTGCGTTCAATTTCTAACTTCCTAGTACTGGTGAAAGTCAGCGACCTGAACTGAACCACGATGACCATTGATCCCCTGTAGACTGGTTCTATGCTATCCCACTTTCACATTCTGCACATTTGGGCCAAATTACAGAAACCCGACAAACCTGTACGTCTTGGGAATGTCGGAATGCGCCCGGAGAAATCCCAGTTGGATTGTTTTCTCTGGATTGCTGGAGATTGAGGGGAGACCCAATAGATTATATAAAATTGTGAGAGGCATAGATAGAGTTGATGACCAGAACCTTTATCCTTGGAAGGAAATGTTAAAGACTTAAAGCCCTGTCCCACTGTACGAGTTCATTCCAAGAGCTCTCCCGCGTTTGCCCTGATTTGAACTAGGAGATTTACGGTAATGGCCGCTCGTCGGTACTCGGGGCTCTCGTGGACATTTTTCAACATGTTGAAAAATCTTCACGAGTCTTCCCGAGCTTACCTGCCGTTAGCAAGTCGTCCCGAGTACCTGCCGTTAGCGTTACGAGCCGCTAAGAGGCGTCCCCGAGCTCCGACGTACCCGCTACGTTCATTCTACGTGCTTACCACGAGTTTGATTTTTTTAACTTGGGAGAGCTCTTGGAATTAACTCGTACCATGGGACAGGGCCATAAAGGGCATAGATTTAAGGTGAGAGGGGCAAAATTTAAAGGCGCTGTGTGGGGCAGGTTATTTTACACAGAGGCTGGCGGGTGCTTGGAACATACTGCCTGGGAAGCAAATACAAAGTGGCGTTGAAGAGGCTTTTAGATAGGCACATGGATATGCAAGGAACGGAGGGATATGCATCATACTGTATGCAGGCTGATGAGCATAGTGTATCTTGACATCTTTGTGGACCAAAGTACTGTTCTGTGTAATAATGTTTGCTACGAGATGGTCACTGTGCTTTGTGAAGGGATTGAGCACCCTCTAGAGGGATGGTGGGACCCTGCTTTTGATTCAATGCTGTACATTGAATTTTCTCTGGTACGTATCCGACCCATTTCCCTGACATTGGTTCTCTAGAAGAAACATCCATTTTGTCTCCTTGCACTATAACAGCTCAATGTCGTTAACGTGTGCAAAATTGTGTTTTATTTGCTTAAAAAACTCATTTGAATTCCGCAGGCACTGCAGAGACGGTGGATGAAGGTAACCATTGCATATTGCAACTGTGCTGGCCTGATGTTTTACTGCCTGTATAAACCCATTCTGGTACTGATGCACAAGTCACATTTTGTACCCAATGAATGCTGATTAGATGATCACAGCCAGGGTGAATTCAATAGCAAACCATGACTCATCTTCACAAGGTGGGGCTCTATGAGATTAAAAGACTTATAACATGTGCCAGTAATGTTGCATTCTTTTTTATTTAAAGGATTTATTCCTCCACCCATCCTTGATTACTGATTAAAGTCTGTCACTGTGTCTGGCAGAATGGTCGACTTAAAACAACATTGTGCCAAAGGCATCTAATCCTGTGATGAAACAAAATGATACTGATGTTTAAATGTCTCCAGTATTTAGCTTTCTGCTCACTCTTATGATGTTTGTTGACTCCATACAGATTAATCGGATGAAAACTATGACACTCTATTGAAGATAATATCACTTTGGAGATTGGTATCTCCTGGAAGGATTGAAGTATTTATTTTTGCAAATGAATAATAGGAATAAAATCCACATTTTCCTTGGGGCACCCTCCATTTTGGCACAGCAGACATCATCAGCACACGAAGCAGTGACTGAAGGAAGGTCTAAGAAGTGGCTTCAGTGCCAGTTTTTATACGATGCAGGATCCCTCACTGATAAGATCCACAGAGCTGAATCCTCTCAGCAAAACCATGGCGGCCATTTTACTGCTTTGAAATCCGGGGAAGAAATTATAACAGCATCTCGGGAAAGTGCAGCTGAGAGTTTCGATGCATCTGTGCCAGAACAGAGACTGAGCGGTGAGTGTGAGAGGCTGAATGATGAAAACCTCAGGACTGGAGAGAAAGGGAAACCGAGAGAGTTAAGCAACAGAACCCTGCTGCACTCTGATGGAAGTCTTAAAACATATAACGAACGTGCTGGTGAACCCAGCAGTGAACTTTGCATAGATGAAGGTTTCAGGGCACCTGCGTCTGACAGAAGTGCACACGACAGAGAAAATGAGACTGAATCTAGAGACCCCACTAGTACAACAGTGCAGTGTGGAGATTTGAAAGAAGATGATCATGAATTACCACGTGAGGCATTAATGGAATATCTGCAGAGTAACTTTCCAACCAAAGAACAAGGATGTTGCTTCAAAGCCACAACAGTGAACCTAAGCTTATCAACAGACTCTGAATTCCTCAGCGTGTTGGCAGCCAGTCAAGTTGCCATCCTCTCACAGAAATGTTCAGAAAATCCGGCGAAACTGAAAACTAAATCTGAGATGCCATCTCAGTTAATTTCATCCACCTCTAGTTCTATTAGACCTTGCGAGAGTGAGATGGTGAGCAGACAAGGTGAGAGTTCAGGAAGTACACCAGGAACTCTCCGACTTGTTGAGCAATCAGCAACTGTCCAGCAATGAAGCTTTGGGTGGGAGGGGACCAGAAGAATCAGAGCTGCTCTTCAGTCCCGACATTGACTGGTCCAATGGTGAGGTTGAGGTTAATATTGAACCATACAGTGAAGGAATCCTTTGCTCTCAGGCTGTGAACTCTCCTAAGTGGTCTTTAAAAAATCCATTGGAGATCATCAAAGAGCCAGAGGAGTTCAATGAGGAAATCCAAACATCAAGTTTACATCAAGACCCACCATCGCCCAAGAGAATGAAGACGGCGGACTACAACAGAACCTCTCATCTTGGTCACTATCTACAATCAGCAAGGTCGCGATGGCCATCTCCCCGGCTTGGCTTCATTCAGACAGAGCAGCTTAATGGTTGCACTGACAAGAACGGGAAGTACCACATTTTGGTCACTGTTCTGTTCCGCTGCCTCTTGAAGGAGATCGACATCAAGTCGGGATCACTGACTGGGTGCAGAGTTCCCATAGCGACCATCGTGGTAACGGACCAATCAGGAGTAACCATGAAAGTGGTGCTATGGCGAGCTGCTGCATTCTGGGCACTGGCTACCTTCCCTGGTGATGTCGTATTACTAACAGGTAAGAGATCATTTCATTCCCAGACACTTGTATGCACTTAGGAAACCTGAACGGAAACACTTATATTATGCCCCCGATGTGTCCCACTTAGGGAAAATCCTTTAAAACCGAATGAGAAACCTCTGGAACTCTCTGCCACTTTGCGCCCCACCCAAGAGGGAGTTTCCGTGCGGGGATTCCAGGGAGGTTTTTGTCAGCCATCTCGGTGCCTCGACCTGCTTCCTGCACCTACTATGCAACCCAAGGTTTCCGTGCGGTTCCCGGAGGTTTTTGTCAGTCTTCCTATCTGCTTCCACAACCTGCAACCTCCAGGAACCGCACGGAAACTTTGGGTGGGGCGCAAAGTCTCCAGAGGTTTCCGTTCAGGCTTCCTAAGTGGGACAGGGGCATTACTTACCCTCTCAGAAATTTAACATTGGTGGGGACTGAAAAGTCCCCATAGGTTGGTTCCTGGTATAATAGTGTAGTTTAGTTCAGTTTATTATCACGTGCATCGAGGTACAGTGAAAAGCTTTTGTGTGCTAACCAGCCAGCGGAAAGCCAATTCAGGATTACAATCGAGCCATTCACAGTGTACAGTTACATGATGAGGGAATAACATTTAGTGCAAGGTAAAGCCTGATCAAAGATAGTCCAAGGGACGCGATGAGGTAGATAGTAGTTCAGGACTGCTCTCTAGTTGTGGGGGGATGATTCAGTTGCCTGATAACAGCTGGGAAGAAACTGTCCCTGAATCTGGAGATGTGCCGTTTCACATTTCTATAGGGGGGGTTGCACGTAAGGTCATCGAAATGGAAAGCACATCAATATTTGGATTCATACCAAAGTGAGGTCGTTGTGTTTGTTGCCAACCAGTCATCCCAGTTGCAAGGCATGGAGTCATTGAGTCGTATAGCATGGAAATGGGCCCCTCGGCCCACCATGTCCATGCTCACCTTGTTGCCATCTGCACTAATCGCGTTTGCCTGCAATTAGTTCACAGCCTTTTGTGCCTTGCCTGTTTAAACAACATTCCCTCAAACATTGTGATTGCATCTGACTCCACCATCTCCTCTGGCAATCAATTCCAAATATCAACCGCCCTCTGTGTTTTAAAAAAAAATCTTCCTCTCAAATCCACTTAGAACTTTACCCTCTTGTTTTTGATACCCCTACCATGGGAAGAAGATTCAGACTATGTATATCCCTTAGAATATTATATACCTCCATCAGGTCATCGCTCAAGCTCCTTTATCCAGAGAAAACAAACCCATAAATGTTCTTCCCTGCACCACGTCATAAGCACTTTGCTCAGCTGTTCTGATGCTGCCTCCTAAACCTTGCAACCGTTACCACCAAGGGCAGCAAGATCATGAGAATGCAGCTACTAGGGAATTTATTTAGAATCACCAACCATCTTGAGTTGAAAATGTATCACTGTTCCTTCATTGGCTTTTTTAGTTTGGTTTAGAGATACAGTGCGGAAACAGGCCCTTTGGCCCACTGGATCTGCACCGACCAACATATTATCACTAGGGACAATTTTACACTGAAGCCAATTCACCTACAAACCTGTACGTCTTTGGAGTGTGGGAGGAAACCGAAGATCTGGTGAAAACCCACACGGTCGCAGGGAGAAGGTACAAACTCTGTACAGACAGCGCCCTTAGTCGGGATCAAACCCGGATCTCTGGCGCCTTAAGGCAGCAACTCTACCGCTGCGCCACTGGGCCACCCACACGTGGCCGTGGGCTTTAAGTCCTGGAATTGTCCCTTCCCGACAGCATTGTGAGAGAAGGTACACAAAAATGCTGGAGAAACTCAGCGGGTGCAGCAGCATCTATGGAGCGAAGGAAATAGGCGACGTTTTGGGGCCGAAACCCTTCTTCAGAGAAAGCATTGTGAGAGAGTTTTCACCAGAAGCAGCCCAGCAATTCAAGAAGATGGTTCACAATCGATGACAGCTTGGGGTGGGCTGGAACTACTCGGTGGGTGAAGCAACAACTGTGGTGACAAAGTGACTCCCAATGCACTCACATATTGGAGTGGAACCAAACGGAGAGCTCTTTAATGAAAAGCTTCCTCCTTTATCCTTTATATTCTTTATATCCTTTAGGGACAGAAGTTTAGGGGTAATATGAGGGGGAACTTCTTTACGCAGAGAGTGGTGGCAGTGTGGAATGAGCTCCCAGTGGAAGTGGTGGAGGCAGGTTCACTGGTATCATTTAAAAATAAATTGGATAGGCATATGGATGAGAAGGGAATGGAGGGTTATGGTATGAGTGCAGGCAGGTGGGACTAAGGGGAAAAAAAAATTGTTCGGCATGGACTTGTAGGGCCGAGATGGCCTGTTTCCGTGCTGTAATTGTTATATGGTTATATGGTTATCATTCAAGGTCACTATCTGGCCTTGCTAGTGGCATACAGATGCAAAAAACTAATATTAAGAACAATTTGAGAAAACTGTTTCCTAAAGGAAATAGGTGGGATACATGGTGTTATTTTGCGAGCACAAAAGCAAAAATAAACGATGCAAAATCCTTTATTATATAGCTGCAGCATTGTGTACTGGGGACCACACCTAAGGACAGCTTTGAAAAGGGAGCTGATGCTGTTTATGGAACGGTAGTCAGAGTGAAAGGGTTCAGTGGTGTGGGATGACTGCTTGTTCTCGCCCTGGATCAGGAACAGCTTTAGTGACGTTTTTGTTGTGATAGCATAAATAAATGAGATCAGCCTCTACTGTATATGCAGGATCTGAAGCGATGATGTGAAATAGTGTCAGTAACAGATTCAATGGCAGCGATATGAAGAAAGTGCAGACGGATAAACCAACTAGGCCACTTGGTCCTTCAAACCCGCTCCGTCATTTAATAAGATCATGGCTGATCTAATTATGACCTCGACCCCACCTTCCTCTCAGCCCACACTAGCCTTTATTCTAACTAAAAAAAAACCCACAAAGCGCTGGAGTTACTCAGCGGGTCAGGCAGCATCTATGGAGGACATGGATAGTTGATGTTTCAGCTTGGGACCCTTCTTCAGTCTGATCCATGTCCTTCAGTATTGCTGCCTAACCCTCTGAGTTACTCCAGCACTCTGTGTTTTTTTTTTTGTAAACCATCATCTGCACTTCCTTGTTTCTCCAGGTTGTTACCTTTGCCTTGAATATCGTAATTCTCTTTGCTTCAACTGCCCTTGGTCTCCTTTATGCTGATTTTGTTAACCGTGACCCCAGGTCCCAAATTCTCCACATCCACCCTGTTCAACAATATGCTTCAATCACGTCACCTTTCACTTTTCTAAACTCCCGAGGATACAAACCGAGCCTGTTCAACTGTTTTTTAGAACCTGTCCATCCGGGTAAACTAGTAAACCTTCTCCGAACTGCACCCAATGTATTAACATACTGGAGAGCAAGTAAATGAAGAGCTCTTTATTGAAAAGCTTCTTCCTGTATCATTCACTGTTCCATAATAATTCAGATTCAGATTCAATTTTAATTGTCATTGTCAGTGTACAGTACAGAGACAACGAAATGCATGTAGCATCTCCCTGGAAGAGCGACATAGCAAATGATTTGAATAAATAATAATAAGTGTCCGGGGTTGGCAGTCACCGAGGTACGTTGTTGAGCAGTGTGACAGCCGCCGGGAAGAAGCTGTTCCTGGACCTGCTGGTTCGGCAACGGAGAGACCTGTAGCGTCTCCCGGATGGTAGGAGGGTAAACAGTCCATGGTTGGGGTGAGAGCAGTCCTTGGCGATGCTGAGTGCCCTGCGCAGACAACACTTGCTTTGGACAGACTCAATGGAGGGGAGCGAGGAACCGGTGATGCGTTGGGCAATTTTCACCACCCTCTGCAATGCCTTCCAGTCGGAGACAGAGCAGTTGCCATACCATACTGTGATACAGTTGGTAAGGATGCTCTCGATGGTGCAGCGGTAGAAGTTCACCAGGATCTGAGGAGACAGATGGACCTTCTTCAGTCTCCTCAGGAAGAAGAGACGCTGGTGAGCCTTCTTGATCAGAGTTGAGGTATTGTGGGTCCAAGAGAGGTCATCGGAGATGTTGACTCCCAGGGACCTGAAGCTAGAAACACGTTCCACCTCCATCCCGTTAATGTGGATGGGGGTGTGCATGCCGCCTCTGGACTTCCTGAAGTCTACAATGAGCTCCTTGGTCTTCAATAAGGATTGCCATGCAGCTCAATGGCCAAATGTAAAATACATGGCTGGTAAAAATCAGATGAAACTACGAAAGATTGCAGATGCTGATATACACAGCATCAAACAAGCTGCTGGAAGAACTCATTGGTAACGCAGAAACTTTAGACGTCATCTTACCTTGGCCCCCATATCTGAGGAAGGATGTGCTGGTGTAGGGGAGGTTTACGAGAATAATTCCAGGAATGATTGGGTTAACATATGATGAGCATTTGATGGCACTGGGCCTTTTGTTTTATAAGGATGAGGGGGGGGGCTCATTGAAATTTACCAAATAGTGAAAGGCCTGGATAGAGAGGATGCGGAGAGGATGTTTCCACTTGTGGGAGAGTCTAGAATAAAAGGACGTACCTTTAGACAGGAGATGAGGAGGAAACTCTTTAGTGTGAGGGTGGTGAATCTGTGGAATTCATTGCCACAGAAGGTTGTGACGGCCACGTCGATGGATATTTTTAAGGCAGAGATTGAAAGATTCTTGATAAGTATGGGTGTCAGAGGTTATGGGGTAAAGGGAGAAGAATGGGGCTGAGAGGGAAAAGTAGATCAGCCATAATTTATTGGCGGAGTAGTCTTGATGGGCCGAATGGCCTAATTCTGCTCCAAAAACATGAACTTCAGAGAGAAGTGCATAAAAAGCCAAAGCCAATTAACCTACAAACTTGTTTAAGAAGGAACTGCAGATGCTGGAAAATTGAAGGTAGGCAAAAATGCTGGAGAAACTCAGCGGGTGAGGCAGCATCTATGGAAGCGTCTCGACCCGAAACGTCACCTATTCCATCACTCCATAGATGCTGCCTCACCGAAGGGCCGAATGGCCTCCTCCTGTACCTATTTTCTACGTTTGTTAGCTGGGCATCAAGGTTGCCCTTGAGGTTCCCTGAAGGTTGCCATACTGTCTCCCTTCAGCCACCAGAGTGCGCTGCTGAGCTGCACAGATAATGAAGAAATAGCTGGTAGCAAATGGACAGAACATAATTGCTCATATTGAACATATTGCATTTGGATATGGCATGGTACATGGATAGAAACATAGAAAATAGGTGCAGGAGTAGGCCATTCGGCCCTTCGAGCCTGCACCACCATTCGATATGATCATGGCTGATCATCCAACTCCGTATCCCATCCCTGCCTTCTCTCCATACCCCCTGATCCCTTTATTGTATTGTATTGTATATCTTTATTGTCATTTCCTGAGTATTCGCATACCCAGAGGAAACAAAAAAACGTTGCTCAACCAGTGTCCATTCAGTGTGCATGAAAAATAAATAGAAATAAAAAAAAAATACATGTGGCATGAACAAATTTCACTCTGGCAGAGAATTCCACAGGCGTTCCGACACGGCTCGGTGTAACAATGGATTTGCTGCATCTCGGTTTGTAAAAGACCTTGGCAGGGGGGCAAAGTCCATTTAGCAGTCTTAAGCCTGTGACCCCTCCTTCTGGTTTTCCCCAACATCGGTAATCTTCCCAGATGCATCTAGAAGGGAACATCTTCCCTAGAAATATAGCCAATGGGCCAAACCTTCTGTGGCAGAGAATGGACAGATTCGCCACTCTAGTGTGAAAAATGATTTTCTCATCTCAGGGACTCCTTCCCTCTTATCCTTAAGGGTGACCCCTAGTTAGGGACTTCAGGTCTATGTGCCATTTCTTCCTGCATCTAAGACTATGTTTCTTATATGGGCCTATTCGGGCAGGGGAACTTATCTAGATATCCACTTGGGCCAAACAACTACAAAGATGTCTTGCCATTTCTGTGCTTTAGGACCATGTCTCATCTTCCTATTCGTGGGAACATCTTACCACTTGATAAACACTACAAAGATTTTACCAGCTGTACAATTCTCCACTTTTAACTTACACCGTCAAGGATAAATACTTGTTGATTCTTTGAATCAGTAGAGAAGTTGATTCAGTGTTTCTTGTGATGGATGGGTGGAGACTGTGTTCTTGTACTTGCAGATGTGACCGTGTACTGGGACCACTGGCAAGGGGAGCAGGTGGTGCAGTCTACCAAGAGGAGCAAACTGGCCAAGCTGGGCCCCTGTTTACAGATTCAAGCCGCACAATGTGAGTATCAGCATCCTGTCACTACATCCACATGCTTGCATCTGTAGAGAAATATGTATTAACATTCCGTACCTTACCAACCTCATCTGCATCGATTGTTATGCACGAGCTTGCTACCGGGGCAGAACAATTTGAAGATAGACATAAATAGCTGTAGTAACTCTGCGTGTCGGGCAGCATCTCTGGAGAAAAGGAATAGGTGACATTTCGGGTCGAGACCCTTCTTCAGACTTCAGTTGGATTATTACCACCTTTTGATCCCAAAGTGAATCTTAAGCAATTGTGAGTGTAAGTTAGGCATGCCCATTACTCCTAATTCCATGCATAACTGACGGAGCTTGACGCTGACTGTGAAACTTCACAAAGTTACTCCAGTTGCATTAATGTCAATCCCATAAACGTTTAAAGCACTCTATTGAAGTGTGCGCAGTAGATTCTTAGTCATGGGATTGGTGGTTAAGGGAAGAGCCTGATATTACGATCATTAAAAGCCGATGTATCAAGAAGGGTCTCGACCCGAATCGTTGCCCATTTCCTTCGCTCCATAGATGCTGTCTCACCAGCTGAGTTTCTCCAGCATTTTTGCCTATCTCCGATGTTTAGTATGATTGTCACAAAGTACCAGTCAAGTCCAGGGTTCCGAATGAGTTTGGAATTCAGGTGCCCAGGTAGAATTAGTGTTTGAGATTAATGAATTAAGTCAAACTACATTAGTATTCACTGCGTGTAGGAAGAAAATACAGATGCTGGTGTACACCACAGATAGACACAAAATGATGGTGTAACTCAGCAAGATGGGCAATAACTCTGGAGAAAAGGAATGGGTGACGTTTTTCGGATCACGACCCTTCATCAGACTGAGAAGCAGGGGAGGGGGGAAACTAGAGGTATGAAAAGGTACAGAACAAAGAGCTTATTTTATTATATTTATTCATATTCTATATACATGTTAGTAGTCAACTACATTCAATCTTTACGTTGAATCCATGATGTGATCCAGAAGCTATTTCAAAACTCTTGTTTATTTTTGAGTGCTATTTAGACTAGTGACTAGGAGCCAAGCTTATCTGTCGATCACACCTTAATCCTTGTGATGTGATCCAGTTGCCTCCAGAGGCATTCATACAGAATCAAAGTCTGTGTGGTCATGTAATTTTGCTTTGTTTTGATAATGTTGCCTGTTTTGATATTTTATTGTGTCAGACTAACTCTTCCTGTGTGATTTCTTTCCAAAGGGTCCCAGACAGTGAATCCAATAGTGCTGAAAGAGCTTGTTACACATATATCCTGTCAGCACCCCCATCTTCTGACTCTGGGGCCGACAAACCAACAGCGTTCAGACTCTGTGCAATACGTCAACCTGCCCGACCTGAACCTTGGCCTGGTGGTACATGCACGACTCAAGGTCATCCTCGTCACTCTCTTCACAGGTCTGTACTAGTCCACTTCTCCTAGTTTACTTCCTATTGTGGTTTCATAAGTCGTAGGAACAGAAGTAGGCCATTCGGCCCATCTGCGCTATTCAAATTCAATCACAGCTGATCTATCCTTCCCTCTCAACCCCATTCTCCTGCCTACTCCTCAAAACATTTGGGTTCCTCTTACCCGCTGCGGATGGAGAGGTTCAACAGATACCTACACCCCTTTCCCCCGCCATCTCTATTATTTGTAAGTCAGCGTCAATTAGGCAAAGTAGCAAAATTCTCTCTTGCCGGCAAGTAAATGTAATGCTGAAGAACTGAATCAGTCTGAAGAAGGGTCTCGACCTGAAACGTCACCAATCCATGTTCTCCAGAGAGAATGTCTGATCTACTGTTACTCCAGCACTCTGTATCTTTAGGTGTATTAACCAATCTGCAGAACTTTGTTTGTACCTGAAGAAGGTCTATTCCCCGCAGATGCAGCCTGGCTGATTGAGTATTTCCAACAATGTCTATTTTTATCGAACTGCCCTCCCAGCTGTTATCCTGGACACCAACCAGTTGAGTCTCGGAATTCCTGGCTAATGTATTTCATTCCTTCGTGATGAATTCTAATTTGAGGTTGGAGACATTAAGGGCCTGTCCCACCAGCATGCGACTCCATGCGGCAAGTGCGACCTAACGTGGTCGCTTGAGCCGTACGGCCTCGCGGGGTGGGTCCCACTTCGATCGCCAGAGCCGTATGGAGTTGTGCGGAGCTGGTCCCGACATCGCGTGGGTCTCCGAAAAACTGACCGTGTTCAAAAAATCCGTGCGGCAACGGCCTGCCGGCCCACAGCCGCCTCGACGCCGGACTCACCGCCTCGACGGGCGTGCGCAGCGTCTTGACGCCGTACGTCACACACGAACTTCCCACGGACTTCGCTCGAACTTCACGTCACTCACTCGACCTCCGCGTGGCCCCCGCTTCCGGTTTGGTCACACTCGCCGCTTGCAGGTCGCATGCTCGTGGGACAGGCCCTTCAGGAACATCAGATGCTGTAATTTTGAGTGAAACCGAACAGAGTAACTCAGCGGGTCAGGCAACATTTGTGTAAGGAATGGAGAAGGTAACGTTTCAGGTCGGGGCCCTTCTTCAGACTCGGGCAAGGTTAATTTGAGGTTAATTAACACACTGGAGATTTCCATGTTACGCTGTGTGTTCACCCATCTGCGGTTCCTTACACCTGATGTTCTGTGCTAAAGATGGTTTCTACCTTTGGTGAAGGCTGGAATATTTCCCATTCATCAACAGTCAGAACCTGCATTAATGTAGCTGCTTTGAAGCAGCAAACCATCACAAGGCTCTTCATTTGAAACCAAACCACATAAGAACATGCTGGTACATGACCAAAAGCATGATTAGACATTTATGTGTTAGAGGATGGCCCTAAGAAAGAGATGGCGAGGTCCAGGCAGGGTTAACCATGGTGATTATGTGATATAAAGCATTTTCAGCACTGGGTATCAAAGGACAGCCAACTCAATGGATGGGAATTCCAGAACATAGGGCTGACGGAGCTCCAGACAAGGCTGGATGCAAGCAACTGCGGATGCTGGTTTACAAAAAAAGACAAAGTGCTGGAGTAACTCAGTGGATCAGGTGGTATCTCTGGAGAACCTGAATAGGTGATGGTTCGGGTCAAGATCCTTCTTCAGTGGGTCCAAGGGTCTCGACCCGAAATGTCGCCGACTCCTTCGCTCCATAGATGCTGCCTCACCCGCCGAGTTTCTCCAGCATTTTTGTCTACCTTTGAATTTTCCAGCATCTGCAGTTTTTTCTTAAACAGGAGTAACCATCGATGGTTCTTTCAGCAGCTTTGGGCAGGAGCAAGGGTGATGATGGTGTGTATTATGGATTAAGTGCACCACTAACGTGCAGGTTAGTGCAGCTGTCAGCGCACTGTATATAACCTGTCGACGCTTCATGTTCAGAGAACACGTACACCTACGGTGGGAAGAAGCAGCAGAAGATCGTGCTGACGGTGGAACAGGTCAAAGACAAGCCGGGCACACTGACTCTCTGGGGAAGTTGCGTTTCTTGGCACTCTCGGATTCAAAGGAAATTGGGTGAGTGAGACACAATCTTTGCAGTAAGTCGAATGTTAAATGTGTGGTTCAGCTGTCAGCCTGACCGATGTGTCTTGACCGATGTAACAATGGGCAGCCAGTTTCCTTCTGAAGTTCTCTCCCCAGTTTTCCTTCCCGAAGACACTGCCATGTACTGAACCAGTGAGAGCCGAACAGGTCATGTAACGGCGGGTTACTGGTGAATTCCCAGCCCTCCTGGCTCGAATCCTCACTCAGCAGAAATGCAGGAATCACCCACCATTAATCAGGAGCTCTGCTCCATCGAGAGGATATTTCAACTAGTGGAAGAGTCTAGGACCAGAGGGCACAGCCTCAGAATTAAAGGAAGTACCTTTAGAAAGGAGATGAGGAGGAATTTCTTTAGTCAGAGGGTGGTGAATCTGTGGAATTTTTTTGCCACAGACAGCTGTGGAGGCCAGGTCATTGGGTATTTTTAAGATTGCCACATTCTTGATTAATGCGGGTGTCAAGGGTTAAGGGGAGAAGGCAGGCACAGTGTTGCGTATTATTCAAGAGTCTGATGGTGGTTGGGAAGAAGCTATTCTTCAACCTAGTGGTAACGGTTTCCATACTCCCAGTGTCATAGAAACATAGAAAATAGGTGCAGGTGTAGGCCATTCGGCCCTTCGAGCCTGCACCGCCAGGAGTTAAATGAGAGCGTGGCTGGGGTGGTGTGGGTCTTTGATGATACTGGCTGCCTTTTTGATCATCGGTGATAATTCTGCTTTTCCCTAATCATTGCTGTTGCTAACTGCGACCCTTTACCCTTGCATCCACGTGTCTCTTAGACCATGTCTGGGACTTCAGAATGCTGCTGGTCGGTCAGAATGCCATCTGCGGGGACTTAGAGCTGCACACCACACCTTGGTCGTCCTGCGAGTGCCTGTTTGATGACGATGAAAGAGCCATTGAGTTCAGATCTAAATACCAACCCAGCGAGACGGCCTGCGTTAAAGTGATGGCTCTTTCAACACTATTACTCACCAGGTATTCAGGTGTGTGCATTCCCATCTGACTGTAATAGCAGCATTGTAAACAACGCTCTCTGAAGGCCACGTATTTTGCCGAAAAGTGAATTTGCGCCTCCGAGTATTTTTCCCATTCATTGGTCAGATGGTGAGAATTGATTACAATCGAGCCATCAATACATGATTACAATCGAGCCATTCACAGTGTACAGATACATGATAAAGGGAATAACACAAATAACTTGTAGTGCTAGATAAAGCCGGTAAAGTCCGATCAAAGATAGTCAGAGCGTCTTCATTGAGGGATTGCTCTCTAGCTGCGGTAGAATGGTTCAGTTGCCTGATAACAGCCAAAGATCTTACATAGAAACATAGAAATTAGGTGCAGGAGTAGGCCATTCGGCCCTTTGAGCCTGCACCGCCATTCAATATGATCATGGCTGATCATCCAACTCAGTATCCCGTACCTGCCTTCTCTCCATACCCCCTGATCCCCTTAGCCACAAGGGCCACATCTAACTCCCTCTTAAATATAGCCAATGAAGTGGCCTCAACTACCCTCTGTGGCAGAGAGTTCCAGAGATTCACCACTCTCTGCGTGAAAAAAGTTCTTCTCATCTCGGTTTTAAAGGATTTCCCCTTTATCCTTAAGCTGTGACCCCTTGTCCTGGACTTCCCTAACATCGGGAACAATCTTCCTGCATCTAGCCTGTCCAACCCCTTAAGAATTTTGTAAGTTTCTATAAGATCCCCTCTCAATCTTCTAAATTCTAGAAAGTATAAACCAAGTCTATCCAGTCTTTCTTCATAAGACAGTCCTGACATCCCAGGAATCAGTCTGGTGAACCGTCTCTGCACTCCCTCTATGGCAATAATGTCCTTCCTCAGATTTGGAGACCAAAACTGTACGCAATACTCCAGGTGTGGTCTCACCAAGACCCTGTACAACTGCAGTAGAACCTCTCTGCTCCTATACTCAAATCCTTTTGCAATGAAAGCTAACATACCATTCGCTTTCTTTACTGCCTGCTGCACCTGCATGCCTACCTTCAATGACTGGTGTACCATGACACCCAGGTCTCGCTGCATCTCCCCCTTTCCCAATCGGCCACCATTTAGATAATAGTCTGCTTTCCTGTTTTTGCCACCAAAATGGATAACCTCACATTTATCCACATTATACTGCATCTGCCAAACATTTGCCCACTCACCCAGCCTATCCAAGTCACCCTGCAGTCTCCTAGCATCCTCCTCACAGCTAACACTGCCCCCCAGCTTAGTGTCATCCGCAAACTTGGAGATATTGCCTTCAATTCCCTCATCCAGATCATTAATTGCCTTCAATTCCCTCATCCAGATCATCTTATAGCGGAGCAAGATGGGCTACTCCTGCTAAATACAATGGGCTGACGTGTAGTACGCTACGGAGGGGATCCTGGGCATTTTTCCCCGCCCATTTTAGTAACCGGAGCCTACCTGACCCGACCCGACTCGCAGTGTAATCAATGAACAGTTTGTGTGTGTGATATAGGGTTAGATTCATCATTCTGTCAGTTCATACTTCTTGTCAAGAATAAAATTTGACTCTGGTAATTGTCTTTTTTAATATATTTTAAATCATTTCTTTTTAAATGGCTCACAAGCAGTGTTTGAGTTGATTTTGTAGTAACCGGAACCGACCCGACTCGCAGGGTAATTGACATTGCGGGGGAAGTTTTTGTGTGTGATATAGGGTTAGATTCATAATTCTGTTAGTTCATAATTCTGTTAATTCTTGTTAAAGAATAAAATGTTTATAAACACACATACATGAATGTGATATAAATGTATATAATCATATAACACACACAATTATATTTCTTCTGATCCAATGATGAACTTTATTTCAGACTAGACAAGGGACATTAAATAAGAAACAATGTAAACCTCCCCGCAACTTCACACACACACACTAGGCCTTATCCCCGGGCCCCACACTCCCTCTCCCACTGCCCCGGGCAGCTCACTCTTTCTCCCGCTGCCCCGGGCCGCTCACTCCCTCTCCCCGGGCCACGCACTCCCTCTCCCCACTGTGGAAACAAAGATCCGATCTTTGACCGGAAGCAAGATGGCGGAGCAAGATGGCGGGGGCTGGTTGCTAAAATGGGTCATATAATCACCCATGAATCCGCCCATGAGCGTACTACAAGTTTGCGTGAGAGTAACCCATCTTGCTCCGCTATAAGATCTTTGATAACAGCTGTCTCTGAATCTGGAGGTGCGTGTTTCCACACTTCTATACCTCTTGCCTGATGGGAGAGGGGAGACGAGGGAGTGACTGAGGTGAGACTAGTCCTTGATTATGCTGGTGGCCTGGCCAAAGCAGCGTGAGGAGTAGGTGGAGTCATTGTGTGACGGTGTGGGCTGCGTCCGCAATTCTCTGCAATTTCTTGCGGTCTGGGATGGAGCTGTTCCCAAACCGTGCTGTGATGCATCCCGATAAAATTCTTGCCTGGACATCTGAGACCATTAAGTCATTCTGCCACTTAGCACAAGGTGTCTGTCAACTTTCCCCCTGTCAGTGAGTTCCTTCTTAGACCTGGACATCTTTTGCATTTCATGCACCATCACATGCAACTGTCACCTTGCTAAAACAGCAACATGTGGCTGTCTTGCATTGATCCATTCGAATTACCTTCATTGCTGCCTATGCTTCTGTTTGCAGTGACTGCTGAAGTAAAGACACACCTCATTGCAATTCAATGGAATACGCACTCTTCACTTCATCCTTTATTCACGATGGATGGCGTCACATCAGTGGAGACTGTCTTGGCTTCTCTTTCCCATCTTACATACGCTGGCTGTGGATACTGTGGCTGTGAGCTAGGACTTGATGACTACGGCATCTACAAGCAGTGTATTCCATGCTTACCGAACAATGTCCTGCGGACTTATTACAGGTAAGAGTTTTACACTTTTTTTTTCTCTCCAAACGTCCAACTTATCACAGAAGAAGGGAGACATTACTCGGTGTTACAATAGGTTTGCAACCTACAAACGCAGAATTGACATTTGTGAACGATGTGCGTGCAGGAATTCAAAGCTGAAAAATAAAATTGTGAGAATTGTCTTCAATTAGTGCCACATTTAGTGGGCGAGGCAAACAACATGTTTAAAGGGAAGATAGATACTGATTGAATGAATACTTTATTGTTCCCTGTGACAAGTCCCAGTGGAATTCTTTGCTTGAATACCCCATGGTATGCAAATAGTGGGCACATAAAGGGTGCTTACTAAGTTACAAAATATCTACGCCAGATCCCCCTTGTTCTCCCCCCCCCCCCCCCCCACCCCGCGTTAGGCCCTCCTTTGTTCTCAGCCCCCCCCCCCCCCTACCCTCTCTTCCCCCCCCCCCCCCCCCCCCCCCCCCCCCCCCCCCCACGACGGTCCCTCCACGCCGGGCCCTCCTTTGTTCCTTCCCCCGTCTGCGGTCTCCACATGGGCCGCTCTCGTCCATCGGTCGGTGCCATCATCGACCGCCGCACCGACCTCCCAGAGAAACGATTACTGTGATATGGTGAAAGAGGCTTGGGGGGAGCATAAATGCTAGTATTGACAGGAAGGGTTGAATAGCCTGCCTCTGATGTAAAAAGTCCCCGTAAAAAACCCAGATCTTCCCATTTTATCATGGAATTTAAAAAAAATCTGAACCAGTCTGAAGAAGTACCCCGACCCGAAACATCACCTTTAGGGTGGCACAGTGGTGCAGCTGGTAGAACTGGCACGAGCCAGAGACTCGGGTTCAATCCTGACCTTGACTGCTCTGTGTGTGGAGTTTGCACTTTCTCCCTATGACTGGGTTTCGTCCGGGTGCTCAGGTTTCCTCCCAAAAAGTGTAGGTTTGTAGGTCACTGCAACTTTCCCCGCGTGTGTAGGGAGTGGATGAGACAGAGAGATAGCATAGATCTAATGTGAATGGATAATCATTGGTTGGTGTGAATTCAGTGGGCTGAAGGGCTACAAAAGGCTATATGTTATATTGTTTAATAGAGAATCATCGCCCAAGAGTCAATTGAAACAATTGCTTGTCAATAGCAATGGCGATCCTTGATGATACTAGCAGCTGTATTCTTAAGACACAATTGTGTCTGATTATTGTGGGAAGAGGTTTCACTTCCAATACTGATTTTGATTTTCCATGACAGCTTTTTTTGTTCCCAAGTCAAAATTATTACCATAGTGAAACAAAATGAGCAATGTTGGTGCAAGCTGTAGTGAACGCCACTGTACGTTGCCCTCCTGTTCTCTCCCGCTCCAGTTCCTGCTAATGATCGAATTTGCTGCCTCTGTCGAAACAAGGAACTGCAGATGCTGAGTTTACATAGGAAAGACACAAAGTGCTGGAGTAACTCATAGGATCAGGCAGCATCTCTGAGGAACACGGATAGGTGACGCTTTGGGTCGGAACCCTTCTTCAGACGTCTTAGTCCGACCCTTCTGAGGAATGGTCCCAACCAGAAACATCACCGATCCATGTTTCCCAGGGATGCTGCCTGACTCACTAAGTTACTCCAGCACTTTGTGTCTTTCCTAATTTTCTACCTATGCCATTGGACCTTTTTTATTACATGGCTTTCAATCTTAACATCAACCCTATTATGTGGAAATTCATCAAATGCTTTTTGACATCACATCGACCTCATCTGGAATATTTCAACAAATGATATATCGGGTAACTGAACCATTCTATCAATAACCAGAGAGTGGTCCTGAGCTACCACCTCCCCCATTGGAGACCCTCAGACTATCTTTAATCGTTCTTTACTGGACTTTATCTTGCACTAAAAGTTATTCCCTTCATCATGTATCTGTACACTGTAGATGGTTTGATTGTAATCATATATTGTCTTTCCACTGACTGGGGTTAGCACACAACAAAAGCTTTGAACTGTACCTTGGTACACGTGACAATAAACGACACTAACTAGCTGGATAGTTAGACTGCACTTGAACTTGAACAAATGCTGCCCTGCGTCAGCTCACTCTCTGATCGGTGATATTTCTTCTGATTGGCTTTCAATTTTCCCCTCTTCTGAAATTGATAGATTTTATTTAATCAGGGAATGTTGTTAAGAGTTATGGAACCTGTGAAGCTACAATGCATCAGACATAATGAATGAAATGGTGGAACAAATATGAGGGATGGAACTTCTGATCAATGTTCAGGCACGGTTTAATTGATTTCAGCAGCTCTTTGCAAAAAGGTCATTTTTCAAGCCTGTCCAGATGCTGAAGGTGACCTGGTTTCTCAGCGTAAGATCAGAGCCAGGTTTACATGTTATCTCAGGAATCGCTGGGCCAGGCCTTGCGCTTGGATTCTCCCCTAACCTCTTTCCTTCGCTCAGTGATGCAGCAACAACCGTGCTGCATCCATTCACTGAAGAAGGGTCTCGGCCTGAAACGTCACCCATCCCTTCTCTCCAGAGATGCTGCCTAACCCCCTGAGTTACTCCAGCTTTTTGTGTCTATCATCAATGATTGTCTTGGCTGACTTCACTCAGTTTGATTTTTTTTTTTTTAATATTCTATCATAACATAAACTTCTGATATTGCGGTTCACAATAGTTGGTATAATTTAGGTAATATTCGACATAGAACCAATAATTATGTTTAGTTTAGTTTATTATTGTCACGTGTACTGAGGAACAGTGAAAAGCTTTTTGGCTGTATGCTATCCAGTCAGCAGAGAAACTATGCATGATTACAACCAAGCAGTCGACAATGTACAGATTTGAGATAAAGGAAATAACGTTTAGTGCAAGATAAAGTCCACTAAAGTCTAATAAAAAATAGTCCGAGGGTCTCCACTGAAGTAGATAGGAGGTCAGGACTGCTCTCTGGTTAGTGAGAGCATGGTTCAGTTGCCTGATAATAGCTGAACCACCCTATCATCAACTAGAGGCCTGTCCACACCAATACAATCCAATGCATGTCAACAGTACTTTTTGACAGAAGAGATTCTTATTAACTCTCAATCAGTCAGAAACAACTTATGAAATGATTTGGAAAAAAAAGAGTGCTGAGGTAACTCGGAATTCGGACAGAATTGAGATGTTTTTGACCAGTTAATTAATCCAGCACCTTGTCTGTCTTTTTTGTAACCAGCTTCTGCAGTTCCTTGTATCCCTATGAACAGATTTGGCTGGATATTACCTGATCTATATCTTTGTGTTTTCCAGGCCTACGGTGCTGACATTAGCAGATGGAAATACCAGTGTCGATGTTTCTGTCTCATCCAGACTTATGGAGAAGATATTCCTCAATATTCCTCCCTCCTCACTACACAAACCCATAGGTAACTGACCCTTTTTTAAACGTGACTCTAGCATATTAGTGGAGCACCCAGCGAGTGTGTGTGTGTGTGTGCTGATAGCCAAATGCTCATCAGTCAAGCTATGCAGCCAAGCTGCATTGGTAAAATTTACCAAAGCCAAATATCCTACAAACCCGCACGTCTTTAGGATGTGGGAGGAAACCACAGCACCTGGAGAAAACCCACGCGGTCACAGGGTGAATGTACAAACTCCACACAGACAGTACCCGGGGTCAGGATCGAACCTGGCTTTCTGGTGCTGTGAGGCGGTGGCTCTGCCAGTTGTGCCTGTTTGCTCCATTTCCTTGGTGGCTGTTTGGGAGACGCCATTAGTAGTGGCGGACAGGCCAGGGTGTCAGCTTGCCCGATGGCAAGTGGGCCCCTGATGAAGTGGGCCCCCTTTGTCTGCTGGCAACCAATATTTTTAGACCCAGTCCGCCACTGGCCATTAGAGTAAGCATCCGAGAGGAGTGCATACCTTCGCTAGCATTGGACTATTTGTTTCTACTCAGTGCAGTGTTCCCCTGGGGTGTCTGCACTGCCAACTGTAGTGGGCCTTGGCTGCCATCAATAATAACATTAACTGTACTGTGTTGAATGTAATTGAGGGGTGGGACACTAAAAGGCAGTGTTTGTGTGTGTGTGTTGCAGGTGTGTTTGGCAAGGTAACGTACGGCCTGGTGATAGCGGATCTGTGTCGCTCCTTGCTGGCTTATCCCGCTGACCGTTATCTACTGACGGTGCAAAGCCAGCTGCAGCTGGATGAAAACAGCGTGGCCATGAAGCAGGATTTCCAACTGTTGGATTTCCACCCGGACCTGTAAGCCGTGGCCTGATCACAAACTTCAATGGTGAATTCATCCTCTCTCCCCTGCAGAAGCCAAGTGGGGTTGGGGGTGGGGGGGGGGGGGGGGGGGGGCATTGTCAAGGATACGGGTCAAATTAGCTGCCACATCATCTACTAGCCACGTTGCCTCCAGCAAGTGATGCCATGTTCGGGTGGCGCAGCGGTAGAGTTGCTGCCTTACAGCGCCAGAGACCCGGGTTTGATCCTGACTACGGGTGCTGACTGCATGACTCCCTGTGACAGCGTGGGTTTTCTACAGGTGCTCCAGTTTCCTCCCACACACCAAAGACGTACAGGTTTGTATTCTGAGAAAATACATTCTTGCCATGGAGGGAGTACAGAGAAGGTTCACCAGACTGATTCCTGGGATGTCAGGATTTTCATATGAAGAAAGACTTTCATAGACTCGGCTTGTACTCGCTAGAATTTAGAAGACTGAGGGGGGATCTTATAGAAACGTACAAAATTCTTAAGGGGTTGGACAGGCTAGATGCAGGAAGATTGTTCCCGATGTTGGGGAAGTCCAGAACAAGGGGTCACAATTTAAGGATAAGGGGGAAATCTTTTAGGACCGAGATGAGAAAAACATTTTTCACACAGAGTGGTGAATCTCTGGAATTCTCTGCCACAGAAGGTAGTTGAGGCCAGTTCATTGGCTATATTTAAGAGGGAGTTAGATGTGTCCCTTGTGGCTAAAGGGATCAGGGGGTATGGAGAGAAGGCAGGTACAGGATACTGAGTTGGATGATCAGCCATGATCACATTGAATGGCGGTGCAGGCTCGAAGGGCCGAATTGGATACTCCTGCACCTAATTTCTATGTTTCTATGTAGGTTAATTTGCCTCTGTACATTGTCCCTCGTGTGTAGAGGAAGGTCTGAGAACATTGTGTATTGCACCTTGTGCCGTAGTATTGTGGCAATGTCTGGGAGAAAATGCTTCTCGGCTACAAGAAGATTCCAAGTGTAATTCAGCCTTTGGTGGCTGCTCTCAGATTAGTCTTGCAGTTCGAAGAAGGAAGAAGGATACTGACCCGAAACTTCGCCTGACCATGTCCTCCGGAGATGCTGCCTGACCCGCTGAGTTACTCCGTGTTCAAGAAGGGACTGCAGATGCTGGAAAATCGAAAGTACACAAAAATGCGGGAGAAACTCAGCGGGTGCAGCAGCATCTATGGAGCGAAGGAAATAGGCAACGTTTTCGGTTTCGGCCTGAAACGTTGCCTATTTTCTTCGCTCTATAGATGCTGCTGCACCCGCTGAGTTTCTCCCAAGGGTTTCGGCCCGAAACGTTGCCTATTTCCTTCGCTCCATAGATGCTGCTGCACCCGCTGAGTTTTTCCAGCATTTTTGTGTATCGCTGAGTTACCCCAGGACTTTGCGTTCTACGCAACAATCCAGCACCTGCAGTTCCTTGTACCTCAGACTAGTCTTTGTACCTCCGACCTAGAAAGCGACGGAAATTTCCATGCTTGTTGGAAGTTGTGGAGTGACCAGCCCTTCAACTCTGTCCTGGAATCAAATGTGAATACACTGGACACTGTCGCAAATGGCCAAGTAGAGGTTTTACAAAGAAATTGCATTTTTGTTTCATGTTATTTGTCCCTATTTTATTATTTGTAAAATATTTGGATTTTGATTGTTTGAAAGACTAGAATAATGCATCAAGCTAACTGGCCTTCTGATCACCCTTCTGTTAGCATGGAAAAGCACGTGCCTTCCTGATGAACTTGTCAGGAACCCTATGCTCAACCATTGTGTTTGGGCAATTGAAGGCAGTCGGTCATGCAAACTGTGTGCAAGGTTTTCAGAACAGACCTTCGAGAGTCGACGTTATTTTCAGCAGTTTCTTCGACTCCTGGATAAATCTGTGTGGGACAAATATTTACTGAGATGATCTTGTTCATGAGACCAGTGTACGGTCTGCCTGATCCACCTGTTTCTGTGGTTATGCAGCTACTTGGCTTCAACCTAATTGACATCCTGCTGGGGCGGCACGATGGCGCAGCGAGGTAGAGTTGCTGCCTTGCAGCGCCAGAGACCCAGGTTCGATCCTGACTACGGGTGCTTGGCTGTACGTTCTCCACCTGGACCTGCGTGGGTTTTCTCCGAGATCTTCGGCTTCCCCCCACACTCCAAAGACGTACTCCTTTGTAAGTTAATGGGCTTGGCATAAATGTAAATTGTCGCTGTGTGTAGGATAGTGTTAGTGTGCGGCGATGGCTGGTCCCTGTTGGCTCGGTGGGCCGGAAGGCCTGTTTCCGCACTATATCTCAAAAAAAACTATATAAGGAGACTGGTGTTCTCCTTGTAATGCAATGGATGTAATGAATCAGGCAGCAGTACTGAATACTCTCAAGGTGAGGACAGACAGCTTAAGTGTTTCAGATCAATCAGTTCAAAGCTTGTAGATATTAGTGAGCTGTCTCAGAATACAACCTTCACATGTTAGGTACATTATTTATTGCATTAACTCGTGTTCAGTAATGAACCTGTATCCTTTTAAACAAGGCTCCTTCCAGACTATCGGGTAATAGAGTCTGAATTTAACGTAAATCACTCGCATATTGTGCGAAAGTTACTGAGGAAGGTAAAGAAAACGAAACAAAAATAAGCTCATGGTCTACGCTCCGCAAACACGAGAACCAGTTGCTTTAACTTACAAGATGGAAAGATTGAAGGTCAATTGCAGTAAATTGAGTGAAATACACAGCATAGAAACAGGCCCTTCAGCCACGAGTCCGCGTTGGATTAAACCCGGGTCTCTGGCCCCGCATTTGCTGTAAGGCAGCACCTCTACCGCTGTGCCACCGTGACCGGTGCAATTATGTTTGATTGTTAAAATATAAAGCATTGCCTGTTGTTGCAAGAATCCAAAGTACAAATTTTCAATGTCATTTTTGTATTAAATAAAATGTTATTTTGTTTTTATGTTGCAGGGTTTATTGAAACCGTTATTAGATTCAAGATTCAAGATTTAATTGTCATTTGGACCCCTTGAGGTCCAAACGAAATGCCGTTTCTGCAGCCATACATTACAAACAAATAGACCCAAGACACAACATAATTTACATAAACATCCATCACATCGCTGTGATGGAAGGCCAAAAAAAACTTTTACAGGGGTTATTGAAGCCTAGGTAATCTGCAATACACACTAAGCTTTTCAAAATCCGAGTGAATTGTAGGATAAAGAAAGTATAGTTCAGATTAATAAATTCACAATGGCCACTCAAAATACACCAAGTGAATAAGATTTTATACAATAAATATATGGAAGAGAATAACAATGCTGGAGCTGAACAAAACATTGGCCAGGCAACACAGACAATTGTATACAGTTCTGGTCACCACACTAAAGGAAGAATGCGGGTGCATCGGAGAGAGTGCAGAAAAGATTCACCAGGATGAATGGATAGATGACTATTTTCTGGAACGTCGGAGGTTGAGTGAAGACATGATAGAAGTATATAAAACGATGAGAGGCATAGATCGGGCAGACAGTCCGAACTTTTTTCTCAGGGTGGAAACGCCCAACGATGGAAGATATAGCTATAAGATGAGAAGGGAAAAGTTTAATGGAGATGTGTGGGACAAGTGGATTAAAAATAGAATGAATGTAGGATTAGTGCAGACACAGTGGACCAAAGGGCCTATTTTATTGACCTCACCATTCTATGTTTAGTTGATTCCTTTACAAATTCACATGCTTTCCCTAGAGCATGGGGCTGACCAGCTTCCACTCCTGTTCTCTGGGCACTGAGGTGGCTAATAAGGACAATGTAGACTCGACCACCAGATAGACGATTCTAGTCAGGATGGGCAGATGTTTGGCAGCTGATGTACTTCTGCTGTAACCAGGCTTGAGTTGTCTCTGTACAAATTCCATTCTGTGTGGTCACGGGATAGATTCCCACAAGTTGCCGTGTTCCGAAGGAACCTTTGACAACATCCTTGTTCATTTCCTGCATCACCTGATAATCTTTTTCCATGGTAATGTGTGCGTGCTTCAGAGGTCTGATGTCAGGCACTTGATTGCACTGATGCTGATCCCCTCCATACCACAGAAGCCTTTGGTCTATAAGTGACCTCTCAATTACTGTACTTAATATAGCTGTGTGGATTCCTCGTTTTTTTTTACAGTGTATAGTCATTGCTTTATTAAGAATTCTGACTCTACAACTTACTAACTTGCAAACTGCCTCTGAATGTCCCCTTCAAAACATAATCATGAGATCATAGAAATCGATCCTTTGGCCCACCAAGTCTAACCTAACCAACCTCCCTTCCATTGGAGCTAGCCAACCTCCCTTCCATTGACTCCATCTACACTTCTCGGCAAGACCAGCAGCATAATCAAAGGTGTGTCTCATCCCAGTCACCCCCTCTTCTCCCCTCTCCACTCAGGCAAGAGGTACAGAAGTGTGAAAACGCACTCCTCCAGATTCAGGGACGGTTTTTGGGAATAAATCAACTGTTTTCAGCCAACTGAGCCATCCTATCACCATCTGAAGGGTCCTGAGCTACTGTCTACCTCACTGGAGAACCTCGGACTATTTTAATCTGTCTTTACTGGACATTATCTTGCACAAAATGTTATTTATATTATTCCCTTTATCATGTGTCAGTACACTGTGGATAGTTCGATTGTAATCGTGTATAGTCTGTGAACTGACTGGTTAGCACGCAACAAAAGCAGTTCACTGTATCCCAGCACAAGTGACAATAAACTAAACTAAACTAGTCCCACATTCATTTGACCCTCCCACATTAAAGCTATGCTTTAAAATATTGTCTTTTCTTACTCAGTCATGCATAATAGCCAGTTGGTTACATCAACATTTCACAGAAAAGTATTTTGGAAGGTGAAACTCTGCAAGTTGATCTCTGCAAGTCTTGAAAAGCCCTTCCCATACTGCAGTTCCACAGTCAAACTGTGGAGAAAGCAGATCTGGTAAGTTATGTCCTTCAGTAAATCGTGTTACAGTGTGAATGGAAAGAACTTTACAACATAACTTATTCAATACAGCTTTTTATTAACTTGCTTAAAATAAAGATCCCTGGTCTCTCAGAGCATGGTGGCAGGAGATTTAAATGTGCACATAGCTGGTGGAGCCTCTGCCTCACAGCACCAGAAACCTGATTTTGATTCTGGCCTTGTGCTATCTGTGTGGAGTTTGCACGTTCTGTGACCACGTGGGTTTCCTCTGGGTGCACTGGTTTCCTCCCACATCCCAAGGACGTGCAGGTTTGTAGGTAATTTGGCAATTTTGTGCACCATATCGGAGGAAGGATGTGCTGACCCTGGAGAGGGTCTAGAGGGGAAGGTCTACAAGGGTCTACAGCAATGATCCCAGAAATGAGTGGGTTAACTTATGATGAGAGTATGATGACACTGGGCCTCTGCTCGCTGGAGTTTGGAAGAATGAGGGGGGGACCAAATTGAAACAAACCAAACAGTGAAAGGCCTGGATAGAGTGAATGTGGAGAGGATGTTTCCACTAGTGGGAGAGTCTAGGACCAGAGGTCATACCCTCAGATTAAAGGACGTTCCTTTAGGAAGGAGACGAGAAGGAATTTATTTAGTCAAAAAGTGGTGAATCTGTGGTATTCTTTGCCGCAGATGGCTGTGGAGGCCAAGTCAATTGATATTTTTTAAGGCAGAGATAGATAGATTCTTGATTATAATGGGTGTCAGGGGTTATGGGGAGAAGGCAGGGTAATGGGGTTAGGAGGGAGAGATAGATCAGCCATGATTGAATGGCAGAGTAGACGATGGGCCGAATGGCCTGATTCTGCTCCTATTACTTATGACCTTAATACTGTAAGCAGTTCACAATGTTCAGATAGACCTTGTAACACAAGTGTTATCCATGGGTCTATCGCAACTGTAGTTCCCCGGTACGATACCTGCTGCCAACACAGGGCAAGTCTGATGTCTCTGCCTGTGCCATTTTACCTTTGTTCAGTAACATTTGGTTGATACAGTAGTTAGTCTATTTATTTCTATGTGGATTTAAGGTTCGAACAAATAAATGTTGAATCCAAATTTCCTTGCGTCCTTTCAAATTTAGATTAAACAGAGGCTCAGATATATTAATTTCTTGTCCTTGTGGAGATTGTAGAGGGTCTAGAGGATAATGTGTACGAGGGGTGTCGTATTATGTCGTATTAACACTGCTTCATTAGACACAATAAAATCTTGGACGTGTGAGGTTATCACCACAAGTAAAAAATATGATAGTCGTTGTCGCATATCACATCCCATTCTCTCTCTTGGCTAAATTAATAATTCCATTATCTCCCTAATTCCTCCTCTAGTTGATGATTTCCACCATAAACAGGTTATCCCCAGCGAATGGATCTGACTGTGATGGGTTTGTTGTCTAAACCAATTACTGTGTATCATAAATCACATCACCACACTGCCTCAGCATTTCAATCTTCCTTTATGAATGGATCTTTTCCAGCCTTATCTAAAATGGCATACATATACTTTGCAAAATTGAGTCATTATCAAAACTAATCTTTAGACAAAAGAATTGTCATCAAGGCAAACAACATTTTGAGGTTATCCCGCAAAAGGTCAAACTACTTCCCAAAATGACAAAACAATACCTAGAATTTTTTTAATATATGAATCTCATATTCTAAACCATCCCACCCAATCCATCTAATGAACTGCAATGTCTGTTGGTGTTGTAGAATTCTTGTCTTATTCTATTTAATATTGATGGAATTCTCATTCTCCCCATTCCCCCCCCCCCCTCAGATTCCTCCCAGCATATATTTACTTAACAAACATCCCACAGCCCTCTCTCTCTGTCACACTCACTGTTTATCTTGCATGCATATCCCTCCAAGCCTGTACTATCCATGTACCTGTCTAACTGCTTCTTAAATGTTGCGGTAGTCCCTGTCACAACTACCTCCTCTGGCAGCTTGATCCATACACCCACCACCCTCTGTGTGAAAACGTACCCCTCAGATTACTATTAAATTATTTCCCCTTCATCTTAAACCTACTGTATGTCTTCTGGTCCTCAATTAACCTACTCTGGACGAGTGCCCTAGTGCATCCACCCGATCTATTCCTCTTGATTTTAAACACCTTTATAAGATCTCCCCTCATCCTCCTGCGCTCCAAGGAATAGAGTCCTAGCCTACATCCCCATAGGCAGGGAGAAAGACCTCTGAAGATTTGGTCATGCCAGTGCCCTATGTAACTGGAGCAAGATATCTATCCTTATATAAATGCCTTACAATAAAGGTCAATGTGCTTTGACAATAGCTTTAAGTGACTTGTGTACAAAAACACTTAAGTTCTTCTGAAAACTTTCAGTTTTCCAATCTTTAAAACCAGTATGACTAAAGGGCCTGTCCCACTTACGCGACCTTTACAGGCGACTGCCAGCACCCGTGATAGGTCGCCGAAATTTTCAACATGTTGAAAATTCAGCGGCAACCAGAAAGACGCTAGGACACTTTGGAGACCTCTCACGACCATAGGAGACGACTCACGACCGTACAGCCTGTATGGTTGTGACAGGTCTCCAAAGAGTCGTAGCATCTTTCTGGTCGCCGCTGAATTTTCAACATGTTGAAAATTTCAGGGACCTATCATGGGTGCCTGTAAAGGTCGCATACTGCAGGTTCTACTGCAGTTGTACAGGGTCTTGGTGAGACCACACCTGGGGTATTGCGTACAGTTTTGGTCTCCAAATCTGAGGAAGGACATTATTGCCATAGAGGGAGTGCAGAGACGGTTTACCAGACTGATTCCTGGGATGTCAGGACTGTCTTATGAAGAAAGACTGGATAGACTTGGTTTATACTCTCTAGACTTTAGGAGCTTGAGAGGGGATCGTATAGAAACTTACAAAATTCTTCAGGGTTGGGACAGGCTAGATGCAGGAAGATTGTTCCCGATGTTAGGGAAGTCCAGGACAAGGGGTCACAGCTTAAGGATAAAGGGGAAATCCTTTAAAAACCGAGGTGAGAAGAACTTTTTTCACGCAGAGAGTGGTGAATCTCTGGAACTCTCTGCCACAGAGGGTAGTTGAGGCCAGTTCATTGGCTATATTTAAGAGGGAGTTAGATGTGGCCCTTGTGGCTAAGGGGATCAGGGGGTATGGAGAGAAGGCAGGTACGGGATACTGAGTTGGATGATCAGCCATGATCATATTGAATGGCGGTGCAGGCTCGAAGGGCCGAATGGCCTACTCCTGCACCTAATTTCTATGTTTCTATAAGTGGGACAGGCCCTTAACTATTTTCTCTACAAAAGCAGATGAACCCACTTGTATTTCATCCAGAATGTCCTCACCCATTTACTAAAACCATCTTCATTTCTCTAAACGCTACCCACGCCATTACCTAGCTTTGTATCATCAGCTGCCCTGATACATAATTCCCACATCCAGATCTGTGAATGAGAAAACCGTTCACTAGTCACAGACGTACAACTAATCTGTTAACCAGTCCTTAATCCGGGCTCTCTGTACTCCGTGTTCTAATTGTGTTCAATAATCTCTTGTCAGAGGCTTCAGATCTCCAAGTACACCATATAAACTACATCCCCCTCTGTGATTTCAAAATCTAAGATTTAGTTTAAGAAGGAACTGCAGATGCTGGAAAATCGGATGTAGACAAAAATGCTGGAGAAACTCAGCGGGTGAGGCAGCTCCAGGTCCATAGATGTTGCCTCACCCGCTGAGTTTCTCCAGCATTTTTGTCTACCTAAGATTTAGTTTAGTTTAGAGATACTGCCCTCTGCTACACATCTGTGAATTCCATCTAGTTAAAATAGTTCTCCTGACACGCATTTCGATTCTGATGCAACAATGGCTCTGCTGCATCCTAGGATTGTATGTACGGAATTTCGAGAAAATGTCCCCTATGTGACTCTAGAGCCTAGACCCACCATAAGGGCAACACTGAAACGTCCAAGCAAATACAAGACCAAAGGCACTGGGGACAGGCAATAAATACTGGCCTTTCCTGAACTTCTAGATACTGAAAGATTGTATCAAACTGTCACTGGAGTTAAAATACTGTTGCACGAGTTCGATGGAAGCCATTATGTTTAACCATCAAAATAAAGCTGGCTATCAAATGTCAATGATAAGTTTAGATTTGAGATACCACGGAAACAGGCCTTTCAGCCCAACGAGTCTGCGCCGACCAGCACTATCCTACTCACTAAGGACAATTTACAATTTTTACCAAAGCCAAATTACCCTACAAACCTGTCTGTACATCTTTGGAGTGTGAGAGGAAACCGGAGCACCCAGGAAAACCCATAGTCACAGGGAGAATGTACAACCTCTGTACAGACAGCACCCGTAGTCGGGATCGAACCCGAGTCTCTGGCGCAATGAGACAGCAGCTCTACTGCTGCGCCACCATACCTCTCCAAATGCCAATGTCTTGTGTTTTTTTTTTCATTTGGCAAATGGAAAGAAATAATAGGGGAAAACTCAGTGAATAGGAAGTAGTTGAGGCAGGTACAATAACAATCTAAACAACATTTGGACAGGTACAAGGATACGAAAGATTTAGAGGAAGATGGACCAAATGTGGGCAAGTGGAACTAGTTTAAATGGAGCATCTTGGTCAGCATGTACGAGTTGGGCGAGTGGTCTGTAAGACTATGTCTGTGCCATAGATGGACACAAACTGCTGGAGTACTTCAGCGGGACAGGCAGCATCTCTGGAGAGAAGGAATAGACCATAGGTGCAGGAGTAGGCCATTCGGCCCTTTGGGCCAGCACCGCCATTCAATGTGACCATGGCTGATCATCCCCAATCAGTACCCCATCCTTGCCTTCTCCCCATATCCCCTGACTGCTATTTTTAAGAGCCCTATCCAGCTCTCTGTTGAAAGCATCCAGAGAACCTGCCTCCACCGCCCTCTGAGGCAGAGAATTCCACAGACTCACCACACTCTGTGAGAAAAAGTGTTTCCTCGTCTACGTTCTAAATGGCTTGCTCCTTATTCTTAAACTGTGGCCCCTGGTTCTGGACGCCCCCAACATCGGGAGCATGTTTCCTGCCTCTAGCGTGTCCAAGCCCTTAACAATATTATATGTCTCAATGAGATACCCTTTCATCCTTCTAAACTCCAGAGTGTACAAGCCCAGCTGCTCCATTCTCTCAGCACATGACAGTCCCGCCATCCCGGGAATTAACCTTGTAAACCTACGCTGCACTCCCTCAATAGCAAGAATGGGGGACGTTTCGGGTCGAGACCCTTCTTCAGGCTGAAGTTTATGCCGTCCTGTATAGTATTCAGGGTGGGTCAGACATGACTAGAGAATAAGAAAGGTCTATGGAGTAAACCCGAGTTGAACAGAGGGAGCTGCAACATCAGACGGAGATGAACCTGGAGACTGGCCAAAGGTCTGAAGCACACACATTGATTGGAAGTGACAAGGAGTGAGAGACGGACACAGAGGAGGTGTGTGCTGACAGCGAGGCGAGGGCTGGTCTTTGGGGAGTGTCTTTGAAGCGGGGAGACGGCGGGTCGGGGCAGTGGGCAGCGCGGCACCGTCTCCTTTAATCGGATGAAACATAGATTTTCTGTTGACTACTTTGCGTGAGCGAGCGAGGTGTGTGACTCAGCCTGGCCGGCTGTCTGTCTGTCTGTCTGTCTGTCTGTCTGCACACATCCACACACCCGAGCAACAATTCACCGTCATCTCCGTGGACGGCGACCGCTGGTGCTGGTGGTGTAACGGACCGAGGGGGACGAGAAAGGTGCTGGGGGTTGTCGTGTGTCCATGTGTGTGTGTCCATGTGTGTATGTGTGGGTGGGTGGGTGGTGGCGCTGAGCACCGAGGTAGCAGCCGTCTGTCTGTCTGTGCCATTCCCTGCCTCGCCTTCTCCAGCGAACGGCAGTGAGTGTGGGTCTGACCTGGGTTGTGGGGTGGGTTAGTGTGGGGGGTGAAATACTGTGGGTGTGATGGGAAGGGGTGTAGTTCGAGGGGAGATTTGCAGTTGGCTGTGTTATGTTGTGTGTGTCGGCGAGGGGTGTTCCGTGCCCGTGTGTGTTAAGCAGGAGGTAAAGGGCCTGTTGCTTTTGCAGACACATCCCAGCGGTGCCTTTGCTTTGATCTTGGTCACGCACCAGTGCCTTGAATTGAACGGGCTTTAACGTGGGCACGGAGGCTGTGTGTAGCGGGGACCCGGGGATAGTGGAGCCTGTTGCTGCGGCTGCTGCCCTCTCACTGCCCCGGCCCCCGCACCCACTGCCCCCCGGCCGCCACCCTCTCACTGCCCCACCGGCCCCGGCCGCCTCCCTCCCACTGCCCCCCGGGCTCTCCTGCTCTCCACGCCCGCCACAGTTCCGCCTCCATCTCCATCGTTCCACGCGAGCACTTTCCACACTGATCACAATCCCGTCTTGTCTCCATTTCATTCAATTTTCTCCTCAAAAAGGCTGGCAGTATCATGAAAGACCCACACCACCCTGGCCACACACCCATCTCCCTGCTACCTTCAGGTAGAAGGTACAGGAGCGTGAAGACTGCAACGACCAGGTTCAGGAATAGCTACTTCCCCACAGCCATCAGGCTATTAAACCTGGCTCGGACAAAACTCTGATCATTAATAACCCATTATCTGTTATTTGCACTTTATCAGTTTATTTATTCATGTGTGTATATATTTATATAATGGTATATTATGGACACATTGATCTGTTTTGTAGTCAATGCCTACTATGTTCTGTTGTGCTGAAGCAAAGCAAGTATTTCATTGTCCTATCAGGGACACATGACAATAAACTCACTTGAACTAGAACAGTACAGCACCAGACCAGGCCCTTTGGCCCACAGTGTCTGTGCAGAGCATCAGAATCAGATTTTATTGGCCACGTATGTTTTGCAACATACGAGGAATTTCACTGGCCAGGTCAGTCATACAATTAAAAGCAACAGATCACTCAAAAACACATTTTAACATGAACATCCACCACAGTGACTCCTACACATTCCTCACTGTGATGGAAGGTGAAATAAAGTTCAAGTCCTTCCCTTGTGTTCTTCCTTGGTCGGGGGCCTCAAGCCCCTGTTAACGGGATGATCTTGACACCCGTAGCCCACCTCGTTTGGGCCCACCGCGTCGAGGCGTTCAGCTCCCGCATCGGGAGGGTTGTCAGCTCCCCACACCGGGCGATCAAACTTCGCGTCAGGCCTGGTCGAACCTTCTACGGCGTTGGAGCTCCCGACTTGCCTCAAAATGCTGGCGTAACTTAGCGGGTCAGGCAGCATCGCTGAAGGGATGGAATGGGTGACGTTTTAGATCGAGACCTTTCTCCACCCGAAACATCACTCATTCTTTGTTCACCTTCTCTCCAGAGATGCTACCTGGCCCGCCGAGTTACTCCAGGGTTTTGTGACTATCTCTATGTAAACCAGCATCTGCAGTTCCTTCCTACACATATCCCTCCATTCCCTGCATACCCATAGTCCTGTCCAAAAGCCTTTTAAATGGCACTAATGCAACCACAAACCCTGGCAGCGGGTTCTAGACACTCACCACCCTCTGTGTATAAAAACCTGCCCCACACAGGTCCTTTAAACTTTGCCCCTCTCACTTCATTTCATTGCCTCCGAGGACAAGTTCTGCCCACGTCATTTTCCGTGCCATCTGGCGCCCTTTCATAAGTGATAGGAGCAGAATTAGGCCATTCAGCCCATCGTCTACACTGCCATTCAATCATGGCTGATCTATCTTTCCCTCTCAACCCCATTCTTCTGTCATCTTCCCCGTAACCTTTGACAACCCTTACCAATCAAGTATCTGTCGATTTCTGCTTTAAAAATTCTTTGGTTGCATTTGTTCCCACTTGTCCAACAGGTGTCTCCACCTTAGTCCCAAAACAAGATGCAGAGCCGCGAGAGATAGACACAAAGTGCTGGAGTAACTCAACCAGTCGGGCAGCATCTCTGGAGAAAAAGGATGGGTGATGTTTGGGTCAGGAGCCTTGTTCAGACTGCCTGACCCGCTGAGTTACTCCAGTACTTTGTGTCTAACTTCAGCATAAACCAGCAGTGGTGGCAAGGTGGTGCAGTGGTAGAGCTACTGCTATACAGTTGTAGACCCAGTTCTATCCTGACTACAGGTGCTGACTGTACAGAGATTGTACGTTCTCCCCATCACCTCCATGGGTTTTCTCCGAGATCTTCAGTTTCCTCCCACACTCCAAAGACATACAGGTTTGCGGCTAATTGTCTTGGTATAATTGTAAATTGTCCTAGTGCGTGTAGGATAGTGTAAATGTGCGGGGATCGCTGGTCGGTGCGGACTGTGGGCCTGTTTCCATGCTGTATCTCTGAACTAGACTAAAATGTTATTCCTCCCTGCACAATGCACGGCACCGGACTGACTACACATCTACCTGACATGCGAGTTTCATATGTGTGCTGACACATTAGATGGACATCATGTTGGCCCTCCATCACACATAGAAACATAGAAAATAGGTGCAGGAGTAGGCCATTCGGCCCTTCGAGCCTCCACCACCATTCAATATGATCATGGCTGATCATCCAACTCGGTATCCTGTACCTGCCTTCACTCCATACCCCCTGATCCCTCTAACCACAAGGGCCACATCTAACTCCCTCTTAAATATAGCCAATGAACTGGCCTCAACTACCTTCTGTGGCAGAGAATTCCACAGATTCACCACTCTCTGTGTGAAAAATGTTTTCCTCATCTCGGTCCTAAAAGATTTCCCCCTTATCCTTAAACTGTGACCCCTTGTTCTGGACTTCCCCAACATCGGGAACAATCTTCCTGCATCCAGCCTGTCCAACCCCTTAAGAATTTTGTAAGTTTCTATAAGATCCCCCCTCAATCTTCTAAATTCTAGCGAATACAAACCTAAGTACAAGCCGAGTCTATCCAGTCTTTCTTCATATGAAAGTCCTGACATCCCAGGACACTTATTAATCACACACATTATCTGTACCTACACGACATGACATGCACATACTATCCTGAAACACCAGACCAACACTGACACTCACATTGCACTGACATATAACACTGCAGGAGTACGTGTTGTGGGACTAGCTGAACCTCAGTGCAGCCAACACCAAAGCTCTGTGGGTGAGGACCTCCGTCTAGGGCCCTCCTGCTGCAAGACATTCGTCTTCTTCTTGCGAATGACGTGCACAGCCTAAAGTTGTAGCTCAATTTGTTCTATTCAATCTATTTGTTTGTGCACATCGGGTCGATTGCATTAGTCGAAACAGGGTGGACCACGTGAAGGTTGCACTCTTCCACCCCCTGCAGGACATTGAGGGGCACTGACACCGACACAATACTGATATATACCACTGCCTTCAACATGCACATGCACCTGATCACACTGACACAAGTGCACCTGTGCTGCAAGGGGAAGCACTCGCATACCAGAAGATGCACCTTTATTTACTATTCGCAAAAAATAAACTTTATTCAGAATAAAAGATGTATACAGAACATCTCCAAAACAGGAACAGTACAAAACTCCTCAGACGTTCTCAGTGTATGTACATTCATTAGTGTCATATGTGTTAGTGTTCACAATTACTCTGAAACCAAGCACCTTGCCACTTCTCTTGCTTGAGGGGTGTCCCCACCGGACTCGGCCCCTCAATATCCCGCAGTGGGTGGACCCTAGACTGTGGTCGTCCCTGACAGGGTCTTGGTGTTGGCTGCACCGAGCTTCAGTGCGTTCCTCAGCACGTACCCCTGCTGTCTGGAGCGGGCCAGTCGGCTGGGAGGTCAATGAGTTTTGGGCAGACCAAAGAGCGTCTTCAACCGAGTCAATGATCTTCAGCAGCACTTGATGTCTGTCTCCAAATGTGTCCCTGGGAATATTGCACTGACGTAGAGCATGATGCCATGTTCAGTCTGTTCCCCCACTATGGACTGGAGGAATCTCCACACTGCTGGGCAAGTGAAAGGTTTGAGCCTTCTGTAATGGAGTGTGCCTTACTCAGTCACAGATCCCATAGCACTTGACTCAATAATGTTCCAGTATTTCTTCGAAGGGAACAAAATTTCTTGCAGTATCCTGATCTTGAACTCCAGCTCATCAACTCTGAATCTAAGTTCCACGAGACAGAGACAAAAAGCTAGAGAACCTCAGCAGGTCCTCAAAGTACAGGCACAGCGACATGTCGTCAATCCGACACTGCGGAGTTAGCTTGTAGGAAGATGGTAACACCAGCTGGTAAGATGGGCAGAGCAATGGCAGATGCAAGTCTGGTTCATGCAAGTGCCCACTGCAGGACAGACACAATGAATGGTGGAGCTGCAGGGAATATTGAGGAAGAGAGGGACCTTGGTGTACAAGGATCGCTAAAGGTGACGGAACATTAAAGCAGACATGTGGGTACCTGCCTTCATTAACCAGGGCATAGAATGTAAGAGCAGGGAGGTTATGGTACAGATTTATAACATTGGCTCAGGCTGCTGTGTGTTCTAGCCACCATACTGTAAGGAGGTGTGATGGCATTAGAGAGGATGCAGTGAAAGGTCAGCAGCATGTTTCTAAGGTTGAAACATTTTACTTATGAGAAAAGACTGGATAGGCTGAGATTTTTCCCCCTTGGATGTGAGGCCAAAGAGGGACTTGCTTGAGGTATGCAACATTGTGAGGAGCACATACAAGGTAGTTCTAGTACAGCCCCTCGATATGGAGAGTTTGCATTCCCAGAAACTGTGCGATTTGTGATTTTATGTAACGCAATAATTGACAACCTTTGTTGTTTTTATCAACATTCATGATTGAATGGAGGAACAAACTTGGTGGGCCGAATGGCCTAATTCTGCTTCTATCACTTAGGACATTTTGATTCCTTTTATTTTGATGAGGTGGATGTTGTCTACGTTAATTGTAGTAAGGCATTTGATAAAATCCCTTATGGTAGGCTGATCCAAAAGATTAAGATGCACGGGATTAACAGTAATTTTGGCAATTGCAATCAGAACTGGCTTACTGATTGAAGACTGAGGTTCATGGTAGAAGGACAATATTCAGGCTGGAGGTTCTGCGGCCAGTGGCGTTCGGCAGGGATCTCAGCTGGGACTTCTGTTGTTTGTGACATGTATAAATGACTAGGATATAAACATAGATGTGTTGATTAGTACATTTGCAGATGACACCTTGAATGCTGAGGGCATAGACTGTGAAGAAGGCTGTCAAAGTCTAGTTGCAATAAAGATCAGCTACAGATATGGGCTGAGAAATATTAAAGGGCCTGTCCCACGATGCGAGTTTACCCAAGAGCTCTCCCGAGTTTAAAAATAAAAATCAAACTCGTGTTAAGTACGTAGAATGTACGTAGCAGGTATGTCGGAGCTCGGGGACGTCTGGTAGCGGCTCGTAACGCTAACGGCAGGTATTTGGGAAACGCGGTAAGATCGTCAAACTCATGGAGTTTTTTCAACAGAGTGAAAAATCTCCAAGAGTTAAAAAATACTCGTGATGAAGTACCACGAGCTTGATTTGTTTTTAACTCAGGAGAGCTCTTGGGTAAACGCATATCGTGGGACAGGCCCTTAATGTGGGCAAGTGTGAGGTGCTGCACTTTGGGCGGTCAAACCAAGGGATAATATATACAATTAACCACAAGAGCTGGGTTCAATCCTGACTACGGGTGCTGTCTGTATGGAGGTTGTACGTTCTCCCTGTAACTCATGGGTTTTCTCCGGCTGCTCCGGTTTCCTCCTACACTCCAAAGACGTATATATTTGGAGGTTAATTGGCTTTGGTAAGTTGTAAAACTGTCCCTGGTGTGTGTAGGTTAGTGTGCAGGATGATCACTGGTCAGCACGGACTCGGTGGGCCGAAGGGCCTGTTTCCACGTTGTATCGGTAAAGTGGAATAACAATGCTTACACATGAGAGAAAGACACAAAATGCTTGGGTAACAGCGTTCAGGCTGTGTCTCTGGAAAGAAGGAATAGGTGATGTTTTGGGTCGAGACGCTTCATCAGACTGCTTACACATAATTGTTACACTGTTCATAATGCTTACACATAATTGACTGTGTGTCTTTTTGTTGATTCTCTTCACCACAGAGCGCCCATTCACCATGGCCACGTACAATCGAAGGTTATCTGACAACGCCTTCCAGGTAAAGCAGGACATAGTGCACCGTAATACTTTGGAACCAGAATGCTTCCTGCTTTCAAAAAGCTCCTCTGACACCCTATATCCTCTGAAGGAAGAAAGGCAAATGACTAATCCACATCTGAGGAAAACTATCGGCTGCGTTGCCTCTCCGATCAACGCAGCTGAAACAGGCGCGGGGTACCAGTGTCAGTCGGCGTGTTTCATGCCACAGAAGAACTTCACCATTGTCCCCTTGTGCGGTTGCTTCCAGATGGCATCTATTCCAGATCCCAACCGGGTCTCGGGACGGGCAAAGCTTCAGGAGAATACACAACTCCACGGCAACAGTCACACGAACAGCAGCTCAGACATCAGAAAGGACGCAGAGACGCTGTTGTACAAAGACGCACATTTGGGGGTGCTGCAAACCAAGTTGGTGTACAGGAGTTGCTCAGACATCATGTGTGGTTACAGGGACAACTGTTGCCAGGACAATGGTCAGACCACGACAAAACATCGAGTTACTGGTGCAACTCCTCACGGTGAAATGACAACTAAAGATTCTGATCAAAGGATAGTGATAAATATCCCAAGGGGTGAGACTGACAATGAACATCATGAAGTCATGGGAGGTTCTCCAATCACTCCCGAACATCTAGTGAAGAACACAGTCAATAAAGTCTGCACTCCCATGCATCAGTGCCACTTCATGTTTGCAGAGAGTTCCCACAGTTACCCAGGTATCGTGATCGTCCAAGAGTCTGGTAGGCAATGTCCAGATAATTGTATGCAAAGAGATGGGACCGTCACCAGGGATCGGGGTGGAGCGGCATCTAAGGCAGGAGATGGTTCAATGAGCAATCACAATTGCACTGGACATCATAGCCGTGCGATACCCGGCCTGAACACAGAAGAAACGGTGCCAGCTTTGTGCCATCCTCTGCCAATCCCAGCCATTCATCTCATGCCACGGCTGGTCAGTTCTGTCAGTGAGTCTGGGAGGGGAGACAGCAATGCGTTTTGCCATTCGCTCCCAGTTTCTGGCATTCTGCCATTCCCACGCCTGGTGTCTTCAGTGAGTGAATCCGGTTTGGACACAAGGCATCTTCGGAAATGCCACGGGACCCCGGGAAGTAATGTGGTCCCCACTGCGACTGGCGGAATCCCTCCGAATACTCCAGATGCAATGAAAGCGGGTCTGGTTGATGCTTCTCATATTTGTCAGCAAAATAGTCCACATACTAACCTGGATGTGAGAACACGAGACATGTGCACCATGACGTCTGTAAGGGATCTGAGCCTTGGCTTTCACTATCGACTAAAGAAGAGAGACGCAGAGGTGCAGACGTCATTCACAGCTGACTACAAGTCGGTGGGCACCAGCCCAATGTTTCCAGCTGATTGCTGCTTGGCTCACTCCTTCCCAGAAGTTAACTTTGAGGAGATTCAGAAGTCCCCGGTCTGCGAAGTGAAATGGGACGACGAAGGGATGACGTGGGAAGTCTACGGGGCCTCTGTCGACCCTGAGGTCCTGGGGCTGGCCATACAGAAACATCTGGAGATTCAGATCGAGCAACATGAAAAGGACAGAGTAACCACAGCTGAGAAGACGGCGAGGCATTCGGATCCCCAGCTGGATGCCACATGCGTGCTGGAACATCCGCCAAAGGAGAAGAGACATTTGCCAGGTTTTAGGAAGATGCTGTCCACACTGAGGCATCCCACCTGTTGCGTGCGACCCACCGCAGTAATAGACTAATCGCTGGCTCCACTGTCGGGGAGTAAATCACATTTTTATTGGGGACAATGTATAGAAGCTGCAGTCACAAAACGTAAATGCATTTACTGCTCTCCAGCCCCCTCCCCCACATCCCCGCCAGAAACACACATTCCTGAATTCAGGATAATAATTTAGCGAGAGTTTTTTTTAATAAATAGTTTTCCTTTCGAGATATTTATGAGAGTGGCTGATACAGAAGTTGTGCAGCTTTCAGAAAGTATAGGTTGAGGTGCTGAGATGGGTGTAGGAAAGGGAGGGGGGTGGTGGGGGAGGGGGGGGAGTACGTGTGTGAGCCTGTTGTACAGGTGGATGAAAATGGCAAGTGATGCTGCCGTAAGGTTATTGTGGCAGGGACCAAGGGGTGCCTTGGATGCGATGTTTCTAGGTATCGTGCTTTACAAGTTTGTCTTTAGGATAGTAATCTTGGACGAATGACTGATCCTTGCAAAGATGTGGTGATGTGAGACGGTTAGTTGCTGTGTAACACGTGACTGTGGCAGAAGCGGAAATCTAAACCCTCTTCTTCTCGTGTCCACCTTGTCACAAATGTTGGCCTCGCCGTCATCGTTCGTCCCGAGGAGGACGCAAGCGTCCGGCGACAGCCAGTGGAAGCCATCACTTGTGGCCATGGACGATGGTGGTAGCGGAATTAGCTCAGGAGACCAGCCCCCGCGACTTGGATGCTTCGGCTATGGGGCTGGAGATCTAAATGATTAATAGTAAATCTTGAAACAAAACGGACATCTGGGATGGGGGGAGGAGAAAACTAACAATCCCATAGAATGATGGCGTTATACATCTACGAAGGGGCAATTCACTCTAAACATCACTGGAACTTTGGTAGAGATTCCCATTCACTCCCACATCAACGTCCTTTCCCACAGTCATAATTTTAGTTTTTTTTTTAATCATATGTTTATCTAACACTTCATTGAAGATTACTAATGAATCCATTGTCACCAGCATTTAAGACGCAGCATTCACTGCGTAAAATAATATTTCCTCAGGTCACCTCAGGATCTTAAAATTTGGTTGTTGACCTATAGAAACATAGAAAATAGGTGCAGGAGTATGCCATTCGGACCTTTGAGCCTGCACCGCCATTCAATGGCTGATCCTCCAACTCAGTATCCTGTACCTGCCTTCTCTCCATACCTCCTGATCCCTTTAGCCACAAGGGCCACATCTAACTCCCTCTTAAATATAGCCAATGAACTGGCCTCAACTACCCTCTGTGGCAGAGAATTCCACAGATTCACAACTCTGTCACTGGAAACAAAGGACCTGTTTCCACGCTGTATCTCTAAACTAAATTAAACCTGTCAAATCTATCCTAATCAGCTTTGTCAGCCACTCCACATCATTGAAATCCCTCTTAAACGTAGAAAATAGAAACAGGAGTAGGCCATTCATCCCTTCGAGCCAGCACCGCCATTCAATAGCTGATCATCCAAAATCAGTACCCCGTTCCTGCTTTCTCCCCATATCCTTGCTTCCGTCAGACCTAAGAGCTAAGAGCAAATGGTCATCTCTAATAAATCTGTTCTGTGCTCATATTAAGGCCTTGGTATCTGTACTAAAGTGTGGTAGTATGAATTAAACTTAAAATTGCCAGAAGGGAACACTTTTATAATAACTTTCCAATTGCATTATATTAAGACTTAATATTTGCAAATATGAAGTGGGTTTGTAGGTAAGATAGACACAAAATGCTGGAGTAACTCAGCGGGTCAGGCAGCATCTCTGGAGAAAAGGAATAGATGATGTTTCGGGTCAGAGGAAGGATTCCAACCTGAAACGTCACCAATTCCTTATCGCCACTGATGTTGCCTGGCCCTCTGGGTTACTCCAGCATCATCCAGCACTCCTTCCAATCTATCTTCTGTATAGACCAAAGTCTGCATTTCCTTCCTACACATCGGGCTTGTTGGTAAGTGTGTAGGAAGGAACTGCAGATGCTGGTTTAAACCGAAGATAGACACAAAAACTCAGCGGGACAGGCAGGCAGTGTCTCTGGAATGGGTGACGTTTTGGGTCAAGACCCTTCTTCAGACTAGTTAGGGATAAGGGAAAGGAGAGAATGATGTAGAGAGATAAAGCACAATGAATGAAAGATAAGCAAAAAAAGTAATGATGGTAAAAGAAGCAGGCCATTGTTAGCTGTGTGTTGGGTGAAAACGAGAAGTTGGTACGACTTGGTTGGGGAAGGGATGGAGAGAGAGGGAATGCCGGGGTTACTTGAACTTAGATAAATCAATATTCATACCACTGCCCAAGCAAAATATATTGGCCTCTGTAAAATTGCTTGTAGTGTATTGGGAGTGATTGCAAAAGTGGGATCTCAGAATTAGGGTAAATGGGTGATCGATGATGGGCCAAAGGGCCTGTTTCATGCTGTATCTTTAATAAATCAATTAAAGCTTTGGTTCAAATTGGGGATTGAACATTTATTCCTAAAATCAAATTTGAAGCTCACAGTTTAGGCAAAGCTAAGGCTTTGGTGAGGAAATAGTCCATTCTCAGGAGGCCAGTCATTTATTGAAGCCTTGAATTGGGTAGTTTACAAAAGGCAGCTTCTGACTAATCCATCCTTAGTATTGAGATAACATTGAACATCGAAAACAAGATTAGAAAACCACAAAGCAGAATTCAATCATGTAACAGCACAAATAATTAACATTTCAGTCATTATTTTTTTCTGAAGTAGAAATATTAAAATGTTGAAAATAATTTGAAGGAAAATTGGGTTTTTGACTGCCGACAACAATGAGAATGATTAGATGCTCACAAAATAAGATGACATTTAAGTACAAAAAAGATAAAAGAACAAAGGTTGGAAAAAAGGATGGTTCACGGCTGATTTAGGAGATAATTAGATAAAAAGATAGGGAAATGAAGGAGCAGATGACGAAGATTAAATATAGGTCAGAGGTATGTTTTTGGAGATTGTAGTTAATGGCAACAGTTGTTATGGCATAAGCAAATATCAAAGAGAGAGATTCAGTCAGAATTTGGCTGCAGAGTGACTTCACTGGGAAATCCACAAATCTTGTTGTTCAGAGACACTCTGTAAATGAAAGAACAGCTGGGCCATCGGTGATTACCAAGACTTGGAAAAAACAGGGATCAAATAGAGAAATTAAGGAATTCTAATGGGAAATTTCTTGAGGAAGATCATTGTAATCTTGGAGACAATGTTGACTGTGATGAATAAGAATTTCTGAGGGACACTGAGGTCAGGCATAAAATCTTCAATTATGCATCTCTTGTGTCTGGGAAAAGACTATTAATTTCATCTGAGACTGAATGCTTAGCCCAGGACTTGGGAGGAGACTTCAATGACTCAATACATGTACCTGACAGTTTAGCAATCTGGGTTCAGTTAACCAAGATTTAAGTAATCGGAAACTGGCATGGCACAGAGAGCTAGTCAGCTTATGGTTACGATCTCCTTAGACCTGAATATCCATTCCATTGGCATCATTAGAGAATGGCATGCTAGTCTAGAATATGGACCACTCTAAAATCAATCAGTGTGCAGGAGCTGCACACAGGAAGACGCACGGACTTCCTGAAAGACACCAGGATTTACAGTAACCATCAAACATTCACGGACAAGGGTCATAAGGTCATAAGGAGCAGAATTAGGCCACTCGTTCCATCAAGTCCACTCCGCCATTCAATCATGGCTGATCCATCTCCCCCTCTCAACCCCAATCTCCTGCCTTCTCCCCATAACCCCTGACTCACGGACTAATCAAGGATCTATCTATCTCTGCCTTAAAAATATCCATTGACTTGGCCTCCATAGGCTTCTGCATCAATGAATTCCACAGATTAATTCCCCATTCCCTCTTCATCTCCTTCCTAAAGGAACGTCCGTTAATTCTGAGGCTATAACCTCTGGTCCGAGACTCTCCCACTAATGGAAACATCCACTCTATCCAGGCCTTTCACCATTTGGTAAGTTTCAATGAGGTGCTCCACGAACTAAACCAGATGAAATCTATAAACAAGCTTCATGGTTTTACTTTCATGCTTGGGGTAAAGTTAAATATATCAATCAGTTCTGAGAAATCTTACAAGACCAGATACTAGAGGTTCATAGTGTACAAGGGCCATTAGGTTGGGGAATTACAGGAGGGAATATTGTAAATGAAAGGCACAATAAGAAGGGGAACTTTGTAAACGATAGACATTGCAGATCATTATGTTGTCGTAAACGGGCCTTTATACTTAAGATTGCCCAAGTTATCTAATCCTTTGGACTTGACTCTAGGCAAAACATAAATGGAAATTAGACCGTGAGTATTTATAAACCAGGAAGAGTAGAAATGAAATTAGATAAATTAATAAGCCTTCTGACCAGCAAAGTTGACCTGACTACCCTAGATAGTACAAAAAAGTATAAAGTACACTATTACAGAGATGACTTTCAAGTAAAAGCTAGGAATGCCCAATAACAAAGCCCATTTAATTTGTAATCCCTTCTATGGGCTAATAAGGCATTCAGACAGTTTAATAGTTATAGCTGAAAACATTAACTATGATCCATAAAAAGTTTAGAGTTTAGAGATACAGTGTGGAAACAGGCCACTGAATCCACGCCGACCCCGTACATTATCACTATCCCACACACTAGGGACATTTACAATTTTACTGAAGCCAATTCACCTACAAACCTACATGTCTTTGGAGTGTGGGAGGAAAGCGGAGCACCCGGGGAAAACCCATGTGGACAAGTGGAAAATGTACAAACTACATACAGGCAGCGCCCATAGTCAGGATCAAACCTGGGTCTCTGGCACTGTAAGGCAGTAACTCTACCGCTGTGCCACCGTGCCTCCCTTATTGATATGGTTCCTTTCAAGCAAACTATTCAATTTTTAAACAGTCTTGACCGCATTGTTACTTTCTAAAGGCACCTCAGTCAAGGTGCAGCAGGATAACATGGTGTAAACAGACATCTAGACAACGGGAAACAGAGAGAGAAAACTGACTTCAAGCAAAAATAGAACAGAGTAATGGCAACACAGCTGGAGGATGAGTTTAAATCTGGCATAAAAGGGAGTAAATGGGAGTTTGTGTGTAAGGAATAGCTGAGTGAATCTCAAGGGGAAGATCTCAGTAATCACTTAAGGTTCTTAAATGGTATATACAGATCTTTTTACGAGACTATAATTACCAACATCTCCTGAAGGCGGTGCAGTGGAGGTGAAGGCCAACTTAATTAAGGGGATCTTTCACAGTCAGATATCAATCCAACAAGCAGGGAACTTGATTTGGCTGTGGTACCATTTAATTTTGATTCCTCCTTAAAGGTGAACAACAAATACATTTTCACTCTCTGCATAGTTATTTTGTATTGATATTGGTTTAGTTTAGTTTATTGTCACGTGTACCGAGGTGCAGGGAAAAGCGTTTTGTTGCGTGCTAACCAGACAGTGGGAAGACTCTGATTACAATCGAACCATCCACAGTTAAAGGGAGTAATGTTCAGTGCAAGATAAAGTCTGATTAAAGATAGTCTGAGAGTCTTCAATGCAGTAGAGTGAGAAATGCTGCTGTTGGAGTAGAGGTTTAAAAGAGTGGGAGCGATGAGTGATTGCAGATCCACTTCTGGGTCCAGCACACAGAGAGTTGCCTGGATGGGCCGACCGTTTTTCAATCTTGATATTGTGCATTAAGTAACATTTGTATGTTCATTATAAATTAATCATTGATTCCTATTTTGTAGTCATTAATCCAAATTCATTTCATTCTGCACATGGAATGCCTTACAGATCACTTGCATTCCACCTATTTTACCCCGACTGGCCGGCAACACAGATCCTGTACCCAGTGATCTCAGAGACCATTCAACACCACTATTCATTTATGTCTCCAATCGAATAAATAGTCGTCCTGGTGTTCGTAGAATTAAAGTTTTTTTTAAATATATTAACGTTGAAAACGTCATAATGTCCCAAAGTATTTACAACCACAGAGGTGTTTATTTGAGGAATATTCGTTGCCCTAATGCTGAACACATCAGACAACGTACACAAAAATGCTGGAGAAACTCAGCGGGTGCAGCAGCATCTATGGAGCGAAGGAGATAGGCAACGTTTCGGGACGAAACGTTGCCTATCTCCTTCGCTCCATAGATGCTGCTGCACCCGCTGAGTTTCTCCAGCATTTTTGTGTACCTTCGATTTTCCAGCATCTGCAGTTCCTTCTTAAGCACACCAGCTAACGTGTTGCTCAGTTAAGTCCCAAAATGACACAAGTCCCAGTGATGTTGGTTGAGGGATAAATATAGGTCAGGACACCAGGGGGAGCTGAAGTGCTGATCTTTTATGTCTACTTACTTGTGAGGTCTAATGGGTTATTGATTACTATTTCAAAAAGACAACATCCCGTGCTGAGTTATTAGTCTAATTTAAGGTGCTTGGGTCCCCAGGGTGGAGTTAAGACCACAACCTTCTGAAGATTAAGCCAAATCGATCCAGTATGTGATCACTGACGGTGGCTCATTGCCAAAGTCCAGCTGTGTGCAGGTCTCAGTCCCCTTGTAGCATAGATCCAGAACTTCAACGAAAATCTATCCCACGGATATTTTGTTCCCTTTCAAACAGGATGTATTTTCAGCAAGCTGAGCACAAGCTCGGATTATACACCTGCATTGTGAGAGATAGCAGCCACCTTTGTAGCAGATGCAGAGACAGGCAACGATGCATGTTATATTGGTGAACTGGGTTTTGATTCTACCAAGGGGCAGGCACTTGTGTAAAGATGTCCTTATCATGACAAATTAAAGTAGGAACCATTTCCACACGGCTTAGATGAAACTGTAAAGGACTGAGAATGGAGATTGGAGAGACTTTCAGGATACACAGTGCTATCTATCTTTAAATCCAACACAAAGACAGGATGGAACGGTGTTGCATGACATGAGTTTCTGTAGTTTAATTGCAATTCTCTGAGAGCTTAAGTCCCTTGCAAAAATAGCACAAAGCAATAGAGTCGTACCTCAAACCTCACGGTACTGCACACACACTATTTCCCCTGGTATATTAGTGATCACCACAGGGCCAGAACAGCAGGCAGTATAAATGCACGTCGCTAACAAGGACCTCTCCCACTTACGACCAAACTCCCCCATCAAACTCTTGATCGAATGGCGGAGCAGACTCGATATGTCAAATGGCCTAATTCTACTCCTAAGTGTTAACTATGAACTTTCCCACTTTACAATCAAACTACTTTTGGGTGGGATTCTGGAGGCTCCCTACATAACCGCCAGATTGTGACTCAAGGAATTTCCGTGTACAATATGGAATAAAATTTTGATGCGCAGTTTGCCTCTTCAGTCAGGCAGCGTACATGATGGCTGTGATTTTAGCAATCGGTGTGATTTGCTTAACGCCTAAGCAAGACCCCTTAAACCACACCGGCCAAAGTGGTCAAAACTAAAGGACTTCTTTGTGAGCACAGTAAAACTCAGTTAATGTGACACGGAGGGAACTTTGGTGCTGCCAGTCTGTCTGCAGATGTTACAGACCATTGGATGGCATTTCTATTAATACTCCAGCAGACTTGAATTAATTTTTTGAATATGTTGCACAGTTTTAAAGAGAGAGCTGGAAATTGACTCCTTGAGATGAGAGAGTGGGAAACTATGGCCCTGTGCATCTCACTTGCTCTCTCACTCAGCTAACCCTCCCTCCTGTGTTTCACGGGGGTGTTACAACCAGGGCCGCAGTGGGTCGACACAGCTGAACCCATGGCCCAGGGAGGTTGTGGAAGCTGCAACCAGTGAACCAGATGAATCGCGGGATGTCCAAACAATTCAGTTACTGTATCTTTGTTTTATAGGATGTTTAGCATTGGCAAAGTCTTTGATCGTCATAGATGATATCGGTTTATGTTTTGTCTGTTTTAATGAAAGATGCCATCAATAAAAAAAACATGAAAAGTGCGACGTGCTGTACTGATACTATGGAGCGGCAATGAACGGGTTTTACACAGACCACCCAGCCAGGAATGAAATGTGATACAAATGCCAGGAATCAACATGTACGAACGGATGAACTGGTGAATCAAATTTAACACTGAAACTTTGGTTAACATCTACCACCATAACGTCAACCACCCTACATGTACTCCTGCTCAATGCTCACACACTGAGGTACTCCCACTGTCTCCTAACATAAACCCATGTCCATAAACCACCTCCTCATGCACCCATCTCTCCACAAGCCCACCTGTCAAATGCTCACCTTCTCTCCTGCCCACACGATAACCTACCTTCCGCACACACACACCCACACACACTCAGCTCTCCTGCTGATTTACCCATCTGCACACCTGATCCTACTCCCATCTGGCATACAATCCCTACCCTCCTGTCCACACACCATTCTTCCCTACTCTGCTCACACACTCATCTCTTCATTTGCCAAATACCATCTAGGGGTTACACAAAAAAGCTGGAGAAACTCAGCGGGTGCAGCAGCATCTATGGAGCGAAGGAAATAGGCAACGTTTCGGGCCGAAATGGACAAAAGTTGGTCAAAACAACGTTGCCTATTTCCTTCGCTCCATAGATGCTGCTGCACCCGCTGAGTTTCTCCAGCTTTTTTGTGTAACCTTCGATTCTCCAGCATCTGCAGTTCCCTCTTAAACACCATCTAGGCGTCACAGTTTAAGGATAAGAGGGAAGTAATTTAGGACCGAGATGAGAAAATCATTTTTTACACAGAGAGTGGTGAATCTGTGCAATTCATTGCCACAGAAAGTAGTTGAGGCCAGTTCATTGGCTATATTTAAGAGGGAGTTAGATGTGACCCTTGTGGCTAAAGGGATCAAGGGGTATGGAGAGAAGGCAGGTATGGAATACTGAGTTGGATGATCAGCCATGATCATATCGAATGGTGGTGCAGGCTCGAAGGGCCGAATGGCCTACTCCTGCACCTATTTTCTATGTTTCTATGTTTCTATCTACTGCCCTGCCCACACATGCATCCATTCACCAATTCCCCCCCACCCCTATCTCGTGTTCAAGAGTCAAGAGTGTTTTATTGTCATATGTCCCAGATAGAACAATGAAATTCTTACTTGCTGCAGCACAACAGAATATGTTGACATAGTATGATATGACAAACGAGAAAGAGAAAAAAAAAGTTCTGTGTGGATATATATGCACATACTCACAACATACATGTGTATATATATATATTTACACACATACTCAAATAACAAACAAAACAGTGCAACAATAATAATAATAGTCCATTGTAGTTCAGAGCTTATATGAGGTTGTCATGTTTAATAGCCTGATGGCTGTAGGAAAGAAGCTGTTATTGAACCTGGACATTACAGTTTTCAGGCTCCTGTACCTTCTTCCCGATGGCAGTGGTGAAATGAGTGTGAGGACGGGGTGGTCTGGGTCTCCGTTGATGTTGGCTGCCTTTTTGAGGCAGCGACTCCGATAAATCCCTTCGATGGTGGGGAGGTGAGAGTCCGTGATGGACTGGCACCTATCTGCTGTCCATCAGCCCACTGAGTCTGCACCGACCAGCGATATCCACATATTAGCATTACCCTACACACACACTAGGGACAATTTTACATGCATACATGTATACCAAACCAATTCACCTACAAACCTGTAGGCCTTTGGAGAGTGGGAGTAAGCTGGAACAACCGGAGAAATCCCACACAGGGAGAACGCACAGTACAAACTCTCTACCTCTACCTCTACCGCTGCGCCACCGTGCCGCACTTTTGCTGAGTATATTCAAGACATGCAATCAAAATATTTTGAAAGATTATCAGGTAGTACCCTGGCACAGTTGTAGAGTTGCTGCCTTACAGCGCCAGAGATCCTGGTTCGATCCTGATTACTGGTGCTGTCTGTGTACCGAGTTTGTACGTTCTCCCCGTGACCTGCGTGGGTTTTCCCCGGGTGTTCCGGTTTTCCTCCCACATTCCAAAGACGCATAGGTTTCAAGTTCAAGTTCAAGTGAGTTTATTGTCATGTGTCCCGGATAGGACAATGAAATTCTTGCTTTGCTTCATTGCAGATTCATTGGCTTGGGTAAAGATTGTAAATTGGCCCTAGTGTGTAGGATAGTGTTGTGGTACTGGGATCGCTGGTCGGCACGGATTTGGTGGGCCGAAGGGCCTGTTTCCAAGCTCCATCTCTAAACTAAAGCTGATGGGTTAATGCAGGGAAGTGACTCTGAGGTGCTCTAAAGAAGGGTCTCGACCCGAAACGTCACCTATTCCTTTGCTCCATAGATGCTGCCTCACCCGCTGAGTTTCTCCAGCATTTTTGTCTACCTGAGGTGCATGATGGTGATCTCATTAGCAGCCACAACAAGCTGGCTTATTCCTGCATCTTTTATATTCTGCTCTTATGGCAGTGAAGTGAGGACATCTTTCCGAACTCAGTCAGGCCTTTATGCAAAGGTCAAGCAGGATACTCATAAGCACAGCAAACACACACTTTTAAGAATGCTTTAAAAATGCTCTAAGGGCATAATCTATCCTAATTCTCAGCACAATTTAAAAAAATGAACAATCAAAGATGTATCCTCAAAGTGAGCCAAGGTACATTTGACAATAGACAATAGGTGCAGGAGTAGGCCATTCGGCCCTTCGAGCCATCCCCGCCATTCAATGTGATCATGGCATATCATCCCCAATCAGTACCCCGTTCCTGCCTTCTCCCCCATATCTAGTGACTCCGCTATCTTTAAGAGCCCTCTCTGGCTCTCTCTTGAAAGCATCCAAAGAACCTGCCTCCACCGCCCTCTGAGGCAGAGAATTCCACACACTCACAACTCTCTGTGAGAAAAAGTGTGTCCTCGTCTCCGTTCTAAATGGCTTACTCCTTTTACTTAAACTGTGGCTGGATTTGGATTCTGATTTGGAATCCTGGTGAGTGTTGCAGAGTGTAAAGTGACCTTTTTTGCTTTCACTTTATACCAGCTTCCACCCCCCCCCCCCCCCCCCCCCCCCTCCCTAAAATAACCTTCCAGAATGCAATACACGATGTCTGAACCCGTTGTTTGTGCATGATCATGGCTGAAGCTAATCTGACTGATTATGGGATCAGCTGACAAGCAGGTGAACGGGCCACCCAGAAGCGTCTGGGCCCATTCTAGTTCATGTTTTGATGTAGCGCTGTGGAGCAGGCTAATCCTGGAACAATGGTGGCATGGAGTCACATGAAGGACTCTGTGAACTCTGCACTTATATAAATGACGGAGCACAGGCAGGGATGTTTTGGAGTCACACGATGGATGGTTGCTGAACATGTTGGATCAGAGTGTGCCTCTGATTGTCCTCCTACTAACTGTATCTCCTGCCTTTCACTTGGGGAATGGTCTTCAGCACAAAATTGGATACCTCGGTAAGAGCAGTGAAGTTGTCGTCTCAATGAAAAATAGACTCATTTCCTAACCTAAATAATGCTAATGTCGATCAACAGTCAGATCATGAACTTTGAGTGTCACTACCACTGCCACACGGCTCCAGGATTAACTCCGGTTCGATTCTGACCTCCGAGTGCTATCTGTGTGGAGTTTGCTCGTTCTCCCAGTCACCACATAGGATTCCTTCAGGTGCTCCAGTTTCTTCTCTCATCCCAGAGAAGCAGGTTGGTAAGTTAAGTGACTGCTGCAAATTGAAGGTAAGTGGGAAGGGAATTAAAAATAAGGACATTGGTGGACATATGAGAGAGAATATGTTGTAATTCTACAGGGGAATAAGATGAGGGAATAATGGACTGAAGCTATTACTCTGTTTAATGTCATTAACACGATGAGTCAATGGTCTTTCCTTTGTATGGTAATAAATAAGGTCAAAGAGAGATATGGTACAAACAGGCTCGCTGCCCACAGAGTCTGCACTAACCAGCAAACAGACTAATCTTATTCTAGTACATTGGATTCTCCTCACAATTCCATCACCTCCACTCCCATCTCCAAAGTCTACCACTCACCTACAGAATAGGGGCAATTTATGGAGCTCAATTAACCGACCAGCCACCATGCGGTTAGGACGTGAGTGGAAACTGGAGCATCCAGAGAAATTCATTTGTTAGCAGGGAGAATGTGCACAGACAAAACTTGAGGTCAGTATTGGACCTGGGCTGCTGGAGCAATGAGGCAGCAACTCTACCAGCTGCACCATTGGGCATAGAATTATATCACGTTTACAGCACTGCCAAGGGTAATGGTGGAAGGAGAAACAATAGTGGCTGAAGACACTTTCAGATGGGCATGGTCGCAGGATGTAGGTGAGGCACTAAACGAGTCCTCTGTATCTGTATTCACAAGATCATGTGCAGGCAGAAGGGATTTGTTTGTCAGCATCGTATTTGGCACAGATATTGTAGGATGAAGGGCTTGTCTTGTGCTGAACTGTTCTATGTTCAATGTCACCATCCTATTCACCTCAACTACTCAGTGTGACAGTGTGTGCCACATTCTTGCCAAACTCTAGATAATGAAGTCTCTCTAGAATTCACTCGTGGGTAATTTAGTGACTGCCCTGTACTTTTGGCTCTAGCTTTGGGATCGTCCACCTATGTTCTCCCTATCAAACCCTTTCACAATCTCAAAACCCTACCAATTTCTTCTCTGTCTTTTAATTATCTAACCCCTGCCTGTTCAGTCGTTCCAGTTTGGCATCGTGTACACAGATCACTGGATTGATAAAGTTGACTGCAGAGAAGGAATGGGTCACATTTTGGATCGAGATCCTTCTCCTCTCCACAGGGTGCCTTGCTGATATCTATATTCATTGTTTTTTTCAGACTGGCCAGGGGATTGCGGTGTCCCACTGTTCTCGCCCAATGTAGTTGGAAGGATCGTATCTGGGAACGAGGCACGTCCACACTCATGGCCATGGCAGGTCTCTCTGCAGGTAAACAGCCCAACAAGGCACGGTGCCACATGGATATGGGATCTTCTTCCAGAGGCTACTCTGGCTTTTATAACACCACCGTCAGCTCCCTCATTGAGCTCATCAGATTCTCTTTCTTGCTGTTTTAAATATATAAATCCTTTTTAAAAGTTATAAATTCTGCTTCCAAAAGCATTTCTGATTATACTTTGGGGAAAAAAAATCTCCTACACTCTCAAGTTCCTATTATATATTGGACTGTAGCCCCCTGGTTCCAATGTGGCTTCTAGTAGAATTGAACTTTCTCTCTTCACCATAGCAAAACCCTTTATAATTTGGAAGGCTTTCGTAATTCTCGTGAGAGACACAGGAGGCTGCAGATGCTGGACTTGCTCCAGTTTTCTTAAGAGTCTTTTGTTCTAAGCAGGAGTTAGACAATAACAAATACCGTGAAGTATATTTGAGAGAAACTGCATAATGCTGGACTTCTCTCCAGCGGCCTCTGCAGCCCGTCCGTTTTTTATTATTTTCTTAAGATTTCTTTTGTTCTAAGCAGGAGACCCGACCTTTTCTTGACAATAGGACAAATACCGTGAAGTCGCGGGGCTGGCCGAGTCCGGAGCAGGTGGAGCGGTGGAGGAGCGCTTTGCTGCTGCTGAGAAACTTGGTTGGAGGCTATAAGTGTTGCTGCTTCTGTCGATATTGACCCCTCACTGGCCACAGAGTCAGAGGAATACAATATTACCTAGGGATTAGAGTAGAGACATCCTATTTGTTCCTTTATTTCTGGATTATTTCTGGATTATTTCTGAAATAGATCCAAGAATTGGAAGGCAAAGTGTGCTTTGTGGCTTTTAAAGTCATAGATGAAATAATGTTATACAGCCTCATAAGAACATAAGAAAATAAGAGCAGGAAGAGCGTACTTGGCCACTCAAACTTGTCTTATCGAATCCACATCACAAGATTTGAAATTGTTCAGCTTGAGCTGAACACACTTCTCAACATCTGCTTGCAATGCAATCCCATTAAAACATAGAGCATGGGATATTATGATCATGTCTGATCTACCCCAGGCCCCATCTCCCCTCATCCTTCTAAACAAAAGTGAGTACATGCCTAGAGCCATCAAACGCTCATCATATGTTAACCATAACGATCCCAGGATTCTGTAAGTGAGTCACTTGCTGAATGTTGACGAGCATTTGAACTGCTCTTGTGGCTGTGATTTATGCCATTGATTCAGTTGGAATTCCGGTCAGCAGTATTCCCAAAGATATTATTGGTGACCTCTCCTTATAGAAATGCCATTGAATGTCAAGGGTAAATGGTGAGATTTTTTCGTTGATAATGGTCATGGGAGGAGTAAATATTATTTGCAACTTATCAGTCCACTAATGCTGTAGTTACAAGCTTTTCTCTCTTGCTAGGTGCGTCCTAGAGGGAGTCGGTCCTATAGTCACGTCTGTGGTGGGACACTCATTCACAGTCACTGGATCCTGACTGCAGCACATTGCTTTCAAAAGTAAGCAAACAAAGGTTTGAGGCAAAGTGTTTGAATAACATACCATAAAAGGGTGAAGATTGCATGCATTATTCAATCAGGCAGAAGGGTGATAGATATAGGGAGTTAGATAGAGCTCTAGGGGCTGGTGGAATCAAGGAATATGGGGAGAATGCAGGCACGGGTTATTGATTGGGGACGATCAGCCATGATTGCAATGAATGGCGGTGCTGGCTCGAAGGGCTGAATGGCCTCCTCCTGCACCTATTTTCTATGTTTCTATTTTCTATGGTGCAGGTAAACATATACTTGCATTTAACTGCATACAAAGTTGGTGAGGCTTTGAGCCCAGTACTTAGCTGGGGGCATGATCATAGCTGGAGCTCCCTATATTGGGAATTTTTGTACCCTTGACCTGAGTGCGATCAGGGGCAAATTTACAGCCCTCAAAACACAGATTCACGGAGAGGAGTTCAGACTGATGTAGTGGCTTGCATCCTACTTGAGGAAGGACATTATTGCTATTGAGGGAGTACAGCATAGGTTCACCAGGTTAATTCCCGGAATGGCGGGACTGACATATGATGAAATAATGGGTCGACTGGTTCTTGTATTCACTGGAAATTTAGAAGGATGAGAGGTAATCTTATAGAAACATGTAAAATTCTTAAAGGATTGGACAGGCTAGATGCAGGAAAAATGTTCCCGCTGTTGGGGTGGTCCAGAACCAGAGGTCATAGTTTAAGAAGAAAGGGTAAGCCATTTAGGACTGAGATGAGGAAAATCTTTTTCACCCAGAGAGTTGCGAATCTGTGGAATTCTCTGCCACAGAAGGCAGTGGAGGCCAATTCACTGGATATTTTCAAGAGAGAGTTATATTTAGCTCTTAGTGCTAAAGGAATCAAGGAATATGGGGAAAAAGCAGGAACTGATATTAGATGATCAGGCATGATCATATTGAATGCCAAGAAGAACAGCCAATTGCTACCTGGTCAACAGTGTTGGACTACAGGTTGGGGTGCTGGCTTGAAGGGCTGAATAGCCTACTCCTGCGCATATTTTTCTATGGATGCCCATGGGTTTGAGATCATCCTCCTGCAACCTCCATGTTGTAGGACACAGTTTGTGGTCTTACATATGACTGGCCTAGGTTATTATTTTGTGGGGTTAAAGTTGACTAGAGGAAAGGCACAGTGGGGGCAAGGTTTCCAAGAATCCAGCATCCTACAAATAAATGAATGTGACTGTCCCACATGCAATGGTCAACATGACTGAGATACAGTGGTCGATGTACAGAAGGTTCTATTTATATTTAGTTTTGCTGGATAATTCAATAATTCTCACTTTAGACTGTTTATCTTTGAAGCTTTGACTCTTGACTCAAACCATTGTCCGTTCCAGAGGGAATGCAGTGGACACCGCTGACTGGCGTATTGTCCTTGGGAAACACAACCTGCATCATTCAGAACGTAACCAGAAGATTTATCGTGTGAAAAAAATTTACAGACATGAACACTTCCGCTACCAGCTCCACAGTGAGATTGAGAATGACATTGCCATGGTCAAGTCAGCGGTGGACATTTCACAAAGCAGCTACATCCGATATGCTTGCATGCCCAAGAAGAACAGCCAATTGCTACCTGGTCAACAGTGTTGGACTACAGGTTGGGGTGCTACCAGAGGTAAGAGAACAGATTAAGGAACCAGGATGAATGAGTGTCAACAAGATACAATTAATTTGCCTCAAGCATAACTTCAAATCTACAACAGTGAGAGGTGGGGTTGGGTCACTTGTGTCATTGTAGTTTCCTGGAATTCGTCTGATGGCCCAGTGAGTCAAAGAGAATATTCTTGGATTTTTTTTTTGTTCCTAGTTGTTCGAGGTTTATTTTTCCTTGTTTATTTGCTTCTTTCAGAGAATGGAGCAGCTGGTTCGGTGGGCAATGTACTAAAGCAACACTATATCACAGCACTGACCAAGTTTGTTGGGCCACCTCATGTTTTACCTTTCCATTATTTCCAGAGAGCTATCAACTAAAGAGGTATAATCTTCTGCAAATCAACCTTGAGGATATTCGAACGTTTCAAAAATATCCGGCACATATTATTTGATAATGTTTCGTCTTTCATTTTTGTCTTTACAAGATTCATTAAAGTAATAATGTAAATTACAATTCAAAAGGAAAATTATCAAAATACAAGGCCGTCCCTCCTCCCCACTGTGTACTCAACTGATGGGTTGTACACTCATCGTGAAGGGTAAAGCTTGGACAAATATTATAACTTGGAGCCAATACATTATGGCAAATGGTGAACATTGGAATCGCCCATTTTCTTCTATCTTACCGGCAAAAATCCCTTGTCTTTTCATTGCGTGATTGTCATAAAAATCTGTGGAAAAGTGTGGATTTAGAAAACTCAACTTACTTATTAGGGGAAGCACGACAGACTATATATCCGATATCAGTGGATTGCTATTTTTCAGAGCAGAGAATTTCCATGTAGATGCAGACCATTTCGAAGATGTACCAAAAAGCAGGCTGACTTGGAATGGGCTATCTCGTGCAAAACTCCAATCTCTTAGGCATTCTAGATATGGCCGTGACTGTTGGTCCGCAGGGCGGCACAAGATCTAACAGCAAGCTCACTTCAGCTAGTCCCCTCCATTTAATCTACACGATTTTTCATTTCCATATATCTTTAAGAAGAAAAACACCAACCATACCCACGTCATCCTCTCCAGCACACACCAGCCTTCGCTATCATACTAACTCAGCTCCTTCCAGTGTTTCAAGCAGTCTATGTTCAACACAATGTGTTTAAAAAACATACTTATCACCTCCCAAAATAACACTTTTGAATGGTTTATACCCGTGTATCAATCCAAAGGAATGTTTGTTTCTACATTTCAGACTTGCATCATATTGACTGTGGACCATTCTGTCGTGCCGACTAAATGCTGGGCACTGGGAATGTCACAAACCCATCATCTAGTTTGTAGGAGTTTCTTCATTTCCTATTTTGGAGGTCTAGAGTTTGTGTATTTGAAACAAAAAATATAAAATTCTAGAAATGCTTAGCTGGTCAGGCAGTATCTGGAACTGGTGAGGCGGGGTTAACCTTTCAAGTCAAAGATCTTTAGCAAATCTTCACAAAACAATGTTCGTTTCTGGTACAGAAAAGAGAGTGATTAAAAAGGTGGTATGACGATGTGGATGATAAAGGAACCAGCAGAATCCTACTGGTTATGGATTCTACTGATTAAGCCTTGTTGTTGCAAAGACAGTACAAAGTTGCATTTCAACAGTACTTTATTTGTCACGTGTACCAAGCTACAGTGAAATTTATTTTTGTATACAGTTCAGTACAGGTATCACCATATATAATCACTTAGATATATCTTTGATAAGCATCATGGATACAGTACAAGTGTGTAGTGGTAGTGCATTTAGGCAGTATACAGAGTCACCAGGTTTGGCGCCGTTTTCAAGTCACAGTTGTTATAGGTGTAGAGATATTAAACTGACCATGAAGGCCTGTTGTTATGGCGGTGTTACAGGTTCGGCCTGGCCATTGATGTTCCTCACCGCACTCTGCCGCTACAGGCCACATCCAGTCCACGTGCTAGACCAGTCAGGTCTGATTTGTTCCTTTCTTTTCAGGACAAAGGGAAAATGTCACTTTATCTGAAGTGCTAAACCAAGCCAGACTGCCAATCATTGGACATCAGACCTGCAAAATGAAGAAGTTCTGGGGGGATCGAGTGCGTAACACAATGATTTGTGCTGGTTTTAAAGATACAGAAGAACCTCCTGCAGCTTGCCAGGTAATAGGAAGGGAGCAGGTTGTAGCTTAACATCACCTATTCCCCTCATTGGTGCCCCTTTTGTACTCTCTTATCATCCTTTTTAATAGACCAGACAGGCAAAGTTAATTTGAAGACACAAATTGCTGGAGTAAACTCTGCAGGTCAGGCAGCATCCCTGCAGAACATGGATAGGTAACGTTTGGGGTTGAGACTATTCTTCAGTTCCTTGTTTCTACAGTTAATTTGACGCTTAAAACGAAAGACAAAAATGTTTTGCAGAGATTTTTTCAATAGGTGTTCCTTCAGTCTAGCATCGAGCTCTGGGGCCAAAGAAATCCCTAGTTAGCTCCTCTGTATGACTAGAGTCTACTGTTTACCATCTGGGCAGTGTTGGAGAGTTCTCTTATTCTGCGGTGATTTCTTGGGATCAAGGATGACACCAATTCTGCGCATTCTGGAGTGGTTGATAAGGTTCATGTGGGATCTATACTCTGCTGCAGACAGGGCAGGAGATACTTGATGGGGTAGACACATGGACATTTTGGGAGATGTTGCATTCCTTTTGCCTTTTACGCTGGGCTTCTGTGTGCCAGTGACAAATGGACTCAAGGCTCTCAATGGAATCTCTAATTCCCCATACCATCTTAAGCAGCCAGGGGTACCCGCTGGTTGGTGAACATGTTACATATTTACAAGAAACTATTGAGAATATCTTTGATTATATTTTCCCAGTCACCTTGCAATCACTTTCTGTGACCAATTTCAGAATAGAGGGCTTGTTTTGGGAATCTGGTGATAAGCATTCGAACAACGCCCTATTCTCTAGAGGTGACTGAATGTTACCAGGGCATCTATGCTAGGGTTGTTAACCTAATAAAGGTTGCTAATTTTAATTTGATTATCCCACCAATGGATTTGGAAGATTATACAGAGACGTTGGTGGGTATCTCTCCAGTGCTCTGAGGTGTCTGTTATAGTCTGAGATGAACAAGTGGGTGTGGATCACTGCTGCCCAGTACATCATGAGATTTGACTATGAAGTCATGATCTTTTCTGTGATGGAACACTGAAAGCAATGGTGGTTTTCAACATCAATGTCTACCTGTTAGTTTGGTTTAGAGATACAGCGCGGAGTTTAGAGACCAACCAGGTCCGTGCCGACCTGAAATCCCCACACATTAACTCTATCCTACACCCACTAGGGACAATTTATACATTTACCAAGCCAATTAACCTACAAACCTGTACGTCTTTGGAGTGTGGGAGGAAACCAGAAGATCTTGGAGAAAACCCCACGCAGATCACAGGGAGAACGTACAAATTCCTTACAGACAGCACCAATAGTCAGGATCGAACCCGGGTCTCTGGCGCTGCATTCGCTGCAAGGCAGCAACTCTACCGCTGAGCTACTGTGACCGCCAAAAGGTGTCTTGCAAGATATAAGGAGCAGTCCGTGATTTGCAGGGCCTCATCATGCACCTTTAATGTTAGAATGAAGTATTGTACATGACCTTTAGAACATAGAACAGTGTAGTTCCCAAGCAGGACCTTCAGTGTCTGTGCACAGTGTCTGTGCACAATGTCTGTGCCAAACATGATGCTGAGGCCGACTCTTATGTACCTGCACAGAGAACATAGAACAGCGCCTTCAGCCTACAAGGTTCACTGAATGTGATGAAGAGCCACTGGGATTCACTGTGTATGATTGTATTGTTCTGGGATTGACCGCACTGTGTCTTGTGTTTCAGGGGGACTCTGGTGGCCCACTTCTCTGTCAGCATGGCTCGGATAAGTGGGAGGTTCACGGTGTGGTCAGCTTTGGGCCGACTGGCTGCATTGTTGAAAATAAGCCCAGTGTATTTACCAGAACCACTGCCTACTTCCCCTGGATTGAGAAAACAAGGATATGGGATTACTTCTTAGACTGAAGATAAGGCCAAAGATGCCTCCGTTCTCAATTCAATTTCATTCAGAATAAAAAGAACTGTTTTACACAAAAATAAATGCTTTTGAAGGAAACTGTGTTGGCTGTCTTTGAATGTATGTCCCAGTGAGCTGTGGGTGTATATTGAAAGCTTGAAGGAAGGGTGAATGTACGTCAAGGGGAAGAACAACAAAGATGGATCAAAACACTTTACACCCAAATAAGTGTTCAGAAATAGTCACATTTGTAATATTCGGAAGCTAACCAAAGGGACAAAGAATCAGTTGGTTGCAATTAATTTAGTGAATCTCAAACCAGCTCTTAATATTTGCAAACCAGTCATCAGAAAGCTAGACTCTACCTCACACATGTTCAAATTTGAATCTAATGCAAATATGATACAACACACATAACAAATTGTAAGAGAAGCCTTCTCAGTTTGGTGATAAAATGGTTTGTTATTAATGGCCACTAATAACGTTGCGATCATTTTATGTTGCTTCATGCAGCAAATCTTTTTGCAGCAATCATTTTGCAGCAAATGCAAAGTTTTGTGTTAGGACCTCCAGAAATGATTAAAATCGATCTTGCAGCCACAAGATACTCCAACTAACAATGTAGGGATTGTAGTATGCTGTTAATCCATCGACATTCTTTGCAATATGACCTTCCCTGTTACCACATTGCACACATGAGCTGTAAAGTCGCCATTTTGAGTGATACTTAAAGGCAGCCTGCAATTCTTAAATAGGTGGTGCAGTGCGTCTGCAATAAATGGTGAAAAGCTGCAATAAACCAAAGTTCCTAACGGAAAAATAAAGTTCATTGAATTGAATTGAAATTGGGAAGTGAATTTGTGCTGAAATACTGAACAATGATTGAACTCGCAAGTGTTCACTGATAGTGCATTGGGTGCGTTAGTTGGAACAATTTGGAAGATGAGGGAACGTTTGTATCCACTGCAAGACAGACGTACAACCGAACAGCATTAGAAATAGGAACGAGTGGAGCTCATTGGTGGTAATGTATCTCCAAATGACGGAATTCTCTTCAAGAAATTGTTTAATATCCTTGCACAAGCCACCAAAGTGGGGGAGTTTAATTTAAAAGAGGAACATCTCACCAACTGCATCACTTAACTATGAGTAAATTCACATTACCATCCACCAACAGTCAGCATCACATCAGTAATTCATTAAATACAAGACACAAGAAACAGCTGATGGTGGAATCTTGCACAGAATTCAAAATATTGGAGTAACTCAGCAGGTCAGGAAGCATCTCTGGGGTACATGGATAAGTGACATTTCGGGTCTGAGCCTGGAAGGCTCCTAACCCCAAGCATTGTCTACCCATGTCCATAAGAGATGCTGTCAGACCTGCTCAGTTACTCCAGCACTTTGTGTTCAATTAATTTGCGTTAACTAGTCTTCACATAAAGTTCTGTTGCAAGCCTTCTTGGACCTACAACTCAACACACAGACCATATGCCTTTGATTGCTACAGTCAATGTTGTTCATATTTTGCTCGGAGGATGTATGGTGCCTCTGGCAATCAGGATTCAGTGACAGGGCCTTCTGTGAGCTTTGGAATTGTTCCCTGCAGGCACATGGGAAACATGGCTTTTTGCTCCTTGCCTATTCCCACTTTCCCTCCTCCTCCTTAATTCAGTGTTTTTGTTTCAGTCTTCTCTGGTTTCTGTTCATTCTTCTGGTTATGTTCATATCCCCAGAGGAAACTCTTCCTGCTACAGACAAGCCATGACTAGAAATAAAAATCCAAATACTGTAAATGCCGGCGATCAAATAAAAACAGAAAATGCTGGAATCACTCAGCGTGCCTGGCAGAATCTTAAGAAAGAGAAACGAGAGTTAATATTTCAGGTCAAATGGTCTTCATCAGATCTTCTGTCAGGATTCTCAACCTGAAATGTGAACTCTGTTTCCTTTCCCACAGATGCTGCCTGACCTGTTGAATGTTTCCAACATTTTCTGTCTTTACACCTGTAAATAACTTGCTTCAAAGTTAGCCTTTAAAATTATTTCAAAATATATCAAATAGTATACTATCCAATTACAGAAAACTGCCACCATTATGAATTTCACATACCACTTCACAAAATAACACAATAATAGCCAAAGATCTGCAAATATTGATTTTGTTTTTAATCTACAGACACTTCAAAGGACAGAAGGGTCTGACCCAAAATGTCATCTGTCCATTCCCTGCCTGGCCTGCTGAATTACTCCAGAACTTGTTTTGCTAAGATTCCAGCATCTACATTTCTTTCAAATGGTAGAAACCAAAATAAAGCAAGTAGTGTCCAATATTCTGACCCTAAACTCAAGAGGAATTGTTCACAAGATTTACTGGCAACATCTCCAGAACAGCGTGATGTTTTTCTGTAGGCAGTGAGGCCTCAAAGGAAGGGAAATTAACTATTGCTTACAATTTGCCTTAGATGTTGCAGTTGGTGTTTATTGTCGGCAACTCGGTTTTAGTTGTCAGGGATGAACCTGCAAACTGCATTCTTTATGCTAATAATGAACTGCCTAGCAACGCACCAATATTACGTAGTCAATGGTGAATGCAAATGTATTCAGCAACAGAGAGAACATACTCAAATAACCATATTTTGATGTTCTTATGAAACATTTTGCTATTTTTATGACATTAATTTCTAACTTTTTTATGTCCAGATCCCCCAAACCGAAACGCTGATCATCCTTCTATCTCCAAAGATGCTGCCTGATCCGCTGAGTTCCTCCAGCAGTTTGAGTTTTTGCTTCTCAAACTTTAATTTTGCTTCTCTCTGCAGATGCTGTTTGAACTACTGAGAATTCTGTAGCTTGAAGACACATGAGACTGCAGGCGCAGGAATCTTGAGCAAAATATTTATTGTACTTTTTTTTCCCTTCCAGCCTCCCTGCACCTTTCTTTGTATTTGGTCCTTTAGGTTTCATTTTATTTGTCCTGCTATAATTTTAGTCAGAAAATCAGAGTTTCCAAGTCCCAACTTAAGAGATGTGTGTGTATATTGTACAGAGTACCATAAAAATGTAATAAAATCAAACACCTTACAATTAAAAATAATTGACATTATTGTATATGCTTCTGAATTTTTTTTAACTTTCATGATAAACAATGAGTAAACAACTATTTGTCAAATAATGTGTCGGGAGATTAGGATTATCAGAACATACCACACACTTTACAATAAGACAGAGACATTTTCTTGATTACAGTTTAATAACAGTGAAAAAAATTAATACTTAAATTTTGGAAAAAAACAGCAACCCCCACAATTAAAATGTGGATTACGGAAATGACCGAGACCTTGCATTTTGAAAAAAATACGATTTGTATTAATTGACAAACCAGAATTATTTTCTAAACTATGGTTATTTATTGAAAAAAAAAAGTAAATTGGTTTAACACTAAATTAAAGTCACAACTTGACTTTTGGGTTGGATGAACAACTACACTCAACATCTCACGGATCTATCTCCATAATCTTTATATTTGTAATCTCCTTTCTTTCCTGCTTCTTTTTTTTTCTCTATTAGTTTACAGTTTCTCTTATCTCTTTCTTTCTGTTTCTATTCTTTAAAAAAAAACTTTAAAATTTGAAGCTGTGTAAGAACTTTGTAACTAGTTTGTCTTTTATTACTATTTGTACATATGCTTTTAATATTTAAAAAATAAATAAAATAATAATAATAATAATAATGTGTCAGGAGAAACTGCAGATGCTAGTTTAAAACAAAGACTGACATAAAAAGCGTAACTCAGGGGGTCAGTCTTTGCAGAAAAGGAAAAGGTCAAGATTCGGGTCAAGATTCTTCTTCAAACTGAGAGTCAGGGGAAAGGGAAACATGAGATATTGACGGTACCTAAGACAAATTAATGGAAGATATGCAGAAAACAGCAATAATCAAGGAAACGTGGAACCTACAATGGTACATTGTTGGCTGTGGGATATGTGATAACGAGCTATATTGACAGTGAAACTCAGCAGGCCAACAGTGAAACTGGTATGACGACTGGGGTGGTGGTGGGAGAGAGAGAGTTACTTGAAGTTAGAGAAAAATTCATACCGCTGGATTTTAAATAATGTGTAGGAAGGAACTGCAGATGCTAGTTTACATCGAAGATAGACACAAAATGCTGGAGTAACTCAGCGGAACAGGCAGTATCTCTGGAGAAAAGGAATGGGTGACGTTTCGGGTTGAGACCCTTCTTCAGACTGAGAGCAGGGGAGAGGAAGACTAGAGATATGGAAGGGTGAGGTGTGAAAATGACAGATCAAAGCAGTCGATGAACATGGAAATGTACGACGGTTCTACAATTGTTGGCTGGGGGGGGGGTGTCAACGGGGCACACAACCAGTAAAATTAATCAGGAGGACAGTGAAGCTAGTCGGAGAACTGGGGTTGGGGAGGGATGGAGAGAGGGGCAACAGGGTTACTTGAAGTTAGATAAATCAATATTCATACCGCAGGGGTGTAAGCGAAATATGAGGTGCTGTTCCTCCAATTTGCACTGGGCCTCACTCTGATACACAAAAATGCTGGAGAAACTCAGCGGGTGCAGCAGCATCTATGGAGCGAAAGAAATAGGCAACGTTTCGGGCCGAAACCCTTCAGTGTGGGAATGGGAGGGGGAGTGTTAGCAACCGAGAGATCTCAGTATGAAAGTCTACTCCTACGATGTCCTTCAAACCTTCACCTTGTAATATGAGTTAATGGGAGTTAAAGTGTTCGGCAATTTGCCGGGAGATCAGGTAGGGTTTGGCGGAATGATGCGGTGTTTTGAATAATAATGTGAGCTGATAAATAAACATCCTATAGCAGAGCTATGCTATGGGATCTTTGCTGCTAACCTCACCGTCATGGCGTCGAGCGGGGGTGGGCAAAGATCCTATCAAAGATGCTATAGGTCCAAAATATCGGGAATTATCGCGTTTGCTCGCTGAATTTAATCAAAAGTAAGTTAATAACGCCTTACTTTTGATGAAATTCAGCGAGCAAACGCGATAATTCCCGATGTTTTGGATCTTAAAATCACCACGGCAATTGTCAGCTGTTCACTTCCGCCGCTTTCTACCTTCAGTTCCCTCTTGTAATTACCTTACTTTCTATCTTTTATTTTGCCTGAAAATTTAGGTCGCTGTGCTTCACGGTCACCCCGACTAGCACAGAAAATTTCAGCTCAAAAATCGGCCGTTTTCCATGTTTTTAACGGGTGGGAAAGTGCGTGTTTCCCCATTCACTTACATGTACCAAACTGAGAGATGTCCTCCAGTTAAAATTTTCGGTCACGTGAGGGGGGATCTACGCTCATTTGACCTTTGGTGAAATCACCCTATAGCAGAGCTATAGGATCTTTGCTGATAACCTCACCGTCATGGCGTCGAGCGGGGGTGGGTGGCAACCGACTCATCACGTGACGCGCGCCGGAAAGCGCGCGCCGGGCTGCTGCTGCTGTAAAGTGTCGCGCGGGCGGGCGCTGGTTGTCATGGTTTGACGGGCCGGTCGGTCGGACATTGCGGCCTCGGCAGCGGCTCTCACCCAGCTCGACAAAATGGACAACTCGGGAACCGGCGGAGGTTTGCGGGCCGGCTTCGGCCTCTTCGGCGGCGGAGGAGGAGGTGCGGGAGCGGCCGGCGGCTCCGTGTCAGATTATTCGCAGCCCGACCTTTCCCGTGTCCCCTGTGAGTATTGGCGCTGGCTAGGCCCGAGGCGCCGAGCACCAACCCGGCACCGTGCTCGTCCTCGCTTAAAGGGGGCATGTCATTTATAAGCACTGGGCCTCATCGTCTTCATCCACAAGATTTCAGCATCTGCAGTTCCCCGTGTGTAGATACGCTGATGAACAGGCACGAAACATAAATCAAATTAATTTGAAAAATTAATGAAAAAGTCTGAAGAAGGGTCTCGACCCGAAACGTCGCCTATTTCCTTCGCTCCATAGATGCTGCCTCACATATTTACAGCAAATATGTCAGTTATAACGGCTCTTTGATCTTGACGAGCATTAAAAATACAGCTACTCACATTGGAGATAGACACAACAAACTGGAGTAACTCAGCGAGACAGGCAGCATCACCGGAGAGAAGGAATGCGTGATCCTTCCGGGTCGAGACCCTCCTTCAGAAGAGCAGTCTCAAAGAGAAGGGTCTCGACCCATTTCTTCCCTCCAGTGATGCTGCCTGTCCCGCTGAGTTACTTCAGCATTTTGTATCTATTTTCGGTGTAAACCAGCATCTGTAGCTTCTTCCTGCACATTTTGGTTACTTACTCAATTGCTTTATGTTCTTTATCTTAAAAAATATAGCAACTCACATTGGCTACGAGTATGTTGCACATGCCCTTCTGCAATTGATGAATTTTGCTAATTGTAAATGAAGTCAAGTCAAGTCAACTTTATTTGTCACATACACATACAAGATGTGCAGTGAAATGAAAGTGGCAATGCCTGCAGATTGTGCAAGAACTACAGAATAGAACAGAATCAGTATTTACATGTTAGAATGTCATTAACTTTGTTTGTAGTTCTATGGAAAAACTGTAGATTTGCCTGATATTCATCCCTGAAGCCTGATACAAGGGAAATTACTGAAGTTTTCAAATTGAAGGTAGACAAAAATGCTGGAGAAACTCGGCGGGTGAAGCAGCATCCCTGGAGCGAAGGAAATAGGCGACGTTTTGGGTCGAGACCCTTCTTCAGACTTTTTCATTATTTTTTCAAATTAATTGTTTTATTATGTTTCATGCCTGTTCATCAGCATATCTAGGCACGGGGAACTGCAGATGCTGAAATCTTGTGGATGAAGATGATGAGGCCCAGTACTTAATGGCAACTGTTCTGAGAAATTGAAGTAGAGAGGTGGTTGAGATCATTTGACAATCCAGCAACAACTGATTTATAATATTTTGTATATAATGTATTTTTCAGAGAGGGATGATTGGAGGTGGGGGTTTGGGATTGATGGGGTTGAGAATAAGTTGTAGATGCAGAGGTGATTTGGAACATAGTCTAAAGTAAAGACAAAACCCTACACCACAGGAACAACAAAATATCCCAATTTTATGAGATGCTGCCAGGACTAGAGGGTCTGAGTTATAGGCAGAGGTTGAGTAGGCTGGGGCTCTATTCCTTGGAGCACAGGAGAATGAGAGGTGTATAAGATCATGAGAGGAATAGATCGGGTAGATGCACAGAGTCTCTTGCCCAGCATAGGTGAATCGATGACCAGAGGACATAGGTTTAAGGTGAAGGGGAAAATATTTAATAGGAATCTGAGGGGTAACTTTTTCTCACAAAGTGGTGGATATATGGAATAAGCTGCCAGAGGAGGTAGTTGAGGCAGGGACTATCCCAACATTTAAGATGCAGTTGGACAGGTACATGGATAGGACAGGTTTGGAGGGATATGGATCAAATGCTGGCAGGTGGTAATAGTGTAGCTCAGACATTTGGCTGATGTAGGGCAGAGGTTTTCCACACTATGACTTTATGGTCCAAATATCTGAATCCCTGTCCCTTGCACCAATTCCTCAGTCATGCATTCATCAGTCCTATCCTATTGCTACCCTCATTAGCAAGTGGCAGCAATAGTATTCCAGAGATTGCCACCCTTGAGGTCTTGCATTTTAACCTTTAGCCTAGCTCCCTATATTCGCTGCTTAGGACTTCATCCCATTTCCTATCTATGCCGTTTGTGTTGATGTGCACAATGACTTCTGACTGCTCTCCCTCCCCCTTGAGAATGTTCTGCAGCTGCTCGGAGACATCCTGGACCCTGGCAAAAGGGTATACCTGTTTTGCAGGGGAATGGCCACAGGTGATTCCTCTCCGCCTATTCCCTTTTCTGATGGTCACCCATCTATTCTCTGTCTGCACTTGTGTGTGACCCCCTTTGTATGAAATTCCTCACTCTCCTGGATGAGCCTGAGGCTATCCAGCAGCAGCTACAGTTCCCTAACACGTCTTTAAGGAGCTGCACCTGAATGCACCTCCTGCAGATGCAGTCCTCGGAGACACTGGACACTTTTCTGAGTTCCCACATCCCACAGGCCGAGCACCCCAATAGCTTCCATCTCGCACACACCAATACCAAGTTGCACTCTGAAACAATCACAAATATTTGTTGCTTTATAGTATTTTGCATGGTTCAATGTGATTATAGAGGAAAAAAGTATTGGGAGGAAAGAAGTGTTGTAGAAGTTTCTATTTTTGTAAGATAAGCCGTAAGTGGCTAAGTTTAAAATGGAGCTGGTGCTTGAACAATGCAGCTCAGAGCCAAGGACAAGGGTAACATTATTGTTTTGTCGATGTGCAGCCAGAGGAATTTTAAGTTGCATTTTCATCAAGGGAATTCTTTTATATCCATAAGCAGTCAATATTGAAAATGTATGCAATTGTTCTACAGATAATTCATGGTGCAAAAGATAAATGTCTATCTTGGTTTTGATTTAATGTTTTGTGGGTAGCAGTAAGTATGTATTATTTATAGATAAAAGCCATCTCTGAATTATTTTTTATTAAGTATTGCTTGTTAGGCATAAAGCAGAAATTCTGGGAATAGTCAGCTTATTTGATAGTTTCCACACAGATTCAGAGTTTCAAATTGATGATCTTTCATTTCATCTGGGGAAAGTTGGAAATGCAACAGGTTTTGAGCAGCTGCCAAAGATGCTTCCTGTCCTTCGGTGTTTTATATTATATATATTTAATTTTTTGATTTCCACCCTCTGGAGTATTTCACTTTTGGAATGTTTATATGCAATTCTGGAAGGTTTTGTTACTGGTCATTTTGTTTTCCAAATCCTAAGGAGTCTTTTGTACTGGTCTGGGGAGACCTGCAGTGTTTTGATTTAAACTACCCTGTTGTGCTGCACAGTCCACTAGTCCAGAGGCTTCTCTCCTGCCTCTCTGGCATAATTGCTGTCAATGTTGATTTTTGCATGGTGCCACAATTAGTAATAGGTTGCTTTGTTGATTAGCAACTCAAATTTCACTGTACCTTAATTGGTGCATGTAACAATAAACTGACCTTGAGGCCTTGAAATCTGGAGAAAACCCATGCAGTCACAAGGAGAACGTACAAATTCCATACATACTGCAGCATCAACCACCATACATGACTCTTTTTGCCTGGTTACCTGGTTTAAACAACCCTAACATTGTATTGAACTTTTTGCCAATTTTGCATTTTGTTTTGCAGGCAACCAATTGAGCATTAGTGCCAGGTACATTTATGCTTTAGTGCAGCAAAATGGGTGTCTTTAAATTCCACTCTGAAATGAGCACAAAAGCAGGTCCTTGTCCAGTACGTCGAGATGATCTGGAAACCACTCTTGAAAAGTGGACTTTCTCAAAGGAAATGTGTGAAAGCTATGGATTCTTTAAGTGAAATGTCATTCAACAATTTCTAAGTGTGGGTGTGAAAGTAAGAAATACATATGTTGGTGCAGAAAGGGAGGGTCAAGTTGTGCCTGAGAGGAATGAAGAATGTTGCTGGGACTAACAGTTGCTGTTTTGCTGTTTTCAGTGACTGGGATGAGCCCTCTGTCTCCATACCTGAACCTTGATCCTAGATATTTGATTCATGTGAGTAGAAAATGCTTTTTTATGATATATTTTAAGCTCAGTAATGATTGGAGCGTGGCATATGTTTTATGAGTGAGACAGATAGAATAGCGTATGCTTTCATACAGGATACAGCTCAGATTAGTTTGCAGCATGATTGTATAATTCTCAATTCTATATTTCATTAATTAGCTTTTATTCGGGTTTTGAAATTTGGGGAGTGCTGGGAAGGCCAGCCGTTATAGCCTGTACCAGTTGGTCTTGAGAATGTGGTGCTAAGCTGCCACCTTGAAACAGTGTAATCCTTCTGGCAAAGTTGCTGTTGGGTAGGGTGGGGGTGTGGAGCTCCAACTAACGGGAGGTTGGTATAGCTAGCTGCAGCTTCATAAGTGATAGGAACAGAATTAGGCTGTTTGGCCCATCAAGTCTTCTCTGCCATTCAATCATGGCTGATTTATCATTCCCTCTTAAACCCATTCTCCTGCCTTCTCCCCATAACTCCTGACACCTGTACTAATCAAGAATCTATCTATCTCTGCCTTTAAAATATCCATTGATTTGACCTTGTTCTCATAATCCTCTGGACCCTCTCCAGCGCTAGCACATCCTTCCTCGGATATGTTGCCCAAAATTGCTCACAATATTCGCAGCTCCAGCGACCCGGGATCAATCCTGATCTAATTTCCATTGGAAGTGAACTGCTTGTCCAATGTCTCTCCTGATAGCCACAGAGGAATGGCTGTGTTTCATCTTCTGCAGTTGTATAGGGCTCTGGTGAGACCACATCTGGAGTATTGTGTACAGTTTTGGTCTCCTAATTTGCGGAAGGACATCCTTGTGATTGAGGCAGTGCAGCGTAGGTTCACGAGATTGATCCCTGGGATGGCGGGACTGTCATATGAGGAAAGATTGAAAGACTAGGCTTGTATTCGGCTGACTTAGCCCCCTGCCAAAGTATCGCGCACCAACCACCTACCTGGACACACTGCAGCAGCGGTCGATCGGAACGCCTGTTGATGTTTAGTAGAGAGTAGAGTGTTTAATTTAATTTGTTCATGATATATGTATTTTTTATTTCTATTTACTTGTTGTTATTTGTACTGCACACTGAACGGACACTGGTTGAGCAACGTTTTTTTGTTTCCTCTGGGTATGTGAGTACTCAGGAAATAACAATAAAGATATACTGATACTGATATTCACTGGAGTTTAGAAGGATGAGGGGGATCTTATAGAAACATATAAAATTATAAAAGGACTGGACAAGCTAGATGCAGGAAAAATGTTCCCAATGTTGGGCGAGTCCAGAACCAGGGGCCACAGTCTTAGAATAAAGGGGAGGTCATTTAAGACTGAGGTGAGAAAAAACTTTTTCACCCAGAGAGTTGTGAATTTATGGAATTCCCTGCCACAGAGGGCAGTGGAAGCCAAGTCACTGGATGGATTTAAGAGGGAGTTAGATGGAGCTCAAGGGGCTAGTGAAGGGATATGGGGAAAATGATAGGGGACAGTCAGCCATGACGATCAATTATTTTGATGTTAATGCAAAGCGAGTGCTGTCAAATCCAGCATTGGGAATGCTGCTGCCAAGTTTGTGTGGTTTTGTACAACTCCTTAAAACTGGGTTCAACACTTTGATGGACCCAACCCCAATTTTAATCTCCTGTGGGTTGGGTGCCAGATTGAAGCTGACCTCGCGTGTGTTCTGTCAAAAAAGCTTTCTAGTGCCATACATAACTAATTGGGTAGGCGCCATATATTTTAAGAGAGGGTTACACAGAAAAGCTGGAGAAACTCAGCGGGTGCAGCAGCATCTATGGAGCGAAGGAAATAGGCAACGTTTCGGGCCGAAACCCTTTTTCAGACTGATCAGGGGTGGGGGTGGGTGGGGACAAGAAAGGGAAAAGGAGGAGTAGCCGGAAGGCTGGAGGGTGGGAGGAGACAGCAGGGGAGCTGAGGAAGGGGAGGAGACAGCAAGGACTAACAGAATTGGGAGAAGTCGATGTTCATGCCCCCGGGGTGCAGACTCCCCAAACGGAATACGAGGTGCTGTTCCTCCAATTTCCGGTGCTGCTCGCTGTGGCCATGGAGGAGACCCAGGACAGAGAGGTCGGAGACGGAGTGGGAATTATTTTAAGAGAAGTTGGCTACTGTGGGAATATGATCCAGCCACTTCTGAAACATGGATTAAAAATCAGTGTGGATTATAAGGTCTGAGGCAAGATGGTTAAGGAAAAGGGGGGTCGGCAATATTGTTGAAGGAAAGTTCCAGCTGTGAGATGAATGATCTGTTCTAAATCCACATGAACCACCATGAGATGAGGAGAAATCATTGGGATCGCCTAATTGGAAGATGAATATGGAACAATACCTTTTTTTTTTGTTGGCCTGAGAAATGTAACAACAATTAGGCAGAAATGTCAACTACCTATAACGTTATTGGGGACATCGACAGAGTAAAAGATGTAGAAGGCACAGAATTCTTGAAATGCATTTGAGAGTATTATCTTAAATCGGCAAGCGAGGCGATGGTGCTGGGATTAATTTTAGATAAGCATTGGTCCTCCAAATAGATGTTAATGTTAGAGTGAAGGCTATGACTTAATGGGATTATCATAAGGAAATGGACATAATGAAGCCATGGTGAAATCGCATTTAGCACAATGCTGGTTCCACATAACACCAAGATGCATGTAATTTTCCTATACGTTATTTCCCTATGACACCTGCCACAAATGTAGTCTGTGTTCTTCAGGCTTCAGCCAGTTCAATAACTGATGATACTACCAGACTGATCTTGGCATGTGTGCTGCCCTGACGCAGACTAAAGCACTGTAACGTAGAGTAGTACAGCACAGGAACACACTATTTTGGCCCACATGTCATTTCTGGTGCTTCTCCATGTTAAACATCACCGTGGAACATTATCTCCAATTGAGCGATGGTAGCAGACAGCCATCTACTTGATGACATGATGCTCCATGGAGCCTGCAGAAATGACAGAGGTGAGACAGAGAAATGGAAGAATCCTGGAGAATGGCAGAAATAGTGCCAGTAAATCAGGACCACAGCTACATGCTGAACTGTGTGACTTCACTAGATCATTGGATTTACAGTACCAGCAACTGTTGTGTAAGATGCTTGGAAAAAATTGGTCATCAAAAAGAAGGCACAAAGGAAATACTGAGAACAAAGAAAGAGGAACTGCTTGAATTCTCTATTTAATCGTCAATTTTCAATATAATCCAATCTCTACACAACACTGAAGCAGTTTGGCAAAGAAATGCTTCTAATCTCATGGGGTTACACATTCATTTAGTCCCTTGGGTAATGTGCTTTCTCTGATATTGTGTATGCTAGTTAGAATGAGCTCTCTTACACAACTTTTTTTTCTCCCCTTCCTGTTGTACTTCCGTGTATCCAATTTAAAAAAATAAATTAAGAAAAAATCTAAACTGGTTTAGAGTATGTGAATGGCTTGTGTACCTAGGGTTTTGAGGGACAGCTTTGGTTTAAAATAATTTTGCCAAATGGTGTATGAGATTTTTGGTTTGCTTATTGCCTTTTCTTGCCGAGGTAGGGGTGGTGAGGGTAAACTTATGTTTATTTGGAAGGAGGGAAGAGTTGTCTTTTGGGTTTTTTTTGTGTGTGATGAAACATAACACGCCATCTAGTGCCAGAGTATTGGAACAACCACACAAGAGCTACAAAAATCTGGCATCCTCTGGATTTTTTAGTCTGACTGGCAGATCTTCTGGGTTCTTGGAAATTATTCTTATTAGTATCCCAACGTTCTTTCAATTATTTTTTAAGATTTTGCATAGTAGTTAATACACTTTAAACCCAATGAGTTTAAAGGGAGCGCACTAAATGCCCAGCGTGCCAGGCGCTGAACCATTCGGATTTCTGAATATCGTGGATTATCAATTTTGCTGTGATGGCCTTGTGATAGCCATTTCATCTCACAGTTTGGTTGATCTTAGTTCTTTCTGTTGTTTCCATAGCATGTCCATCACTGATCCAATTAGATTCTAATTAAAATCAATGCAGCTGCATGCACTGCTATTTGGTAGATATCTAAATGTATAGAATTGCTGCTACGCAAATGGTGGATAATTGTCTCATTTAAGTCTACGACAGATCCCAACAGATCTTCTCACTGTACGTCAGTACACATGACAATAAACTAAACTGAACTTTTCCATTCTCCTGCTCTTTGCATCAGAGCCCCACGACTATTTTTTCTTGAAATGCGTTTCCAATTTTCTTGAAGTTGTTGATCAATTCTGTACTCGCTACATCTAGTCACTGTATTTCAGATCACAACTACTGATGAAAATGACTTAAATCTGGCATTTTCAACACAGGATGTTGGGCGGGATGTGATGTCGGCATTGTGGCAGATCAGAGAGAGATGCATCACAAGATTATATAAAGACTAATTCTCATTTTTGCTTTTCTTTTTCAGGATAATGATGAATTTATATTACCAACAGGAGCAAATAAGACCAGAGGAAGATTTGAACTGGCATTTTTTACAATTGGTGGCTGCTGTATGACTGGTATGTTTGGATTTTTGTCATTAGAATAATCATGCCGTGCAAATTAAAGTTTAATATACTCTCATTTGCACTGGTAGATGAGACCTTACAAGCAAGTTAAGATGCAGAATTGAGAGATTGGTGGTGGTGGTGGGAGGGGATAAAGGGGGGGGGGGGGGGGGAAATGTAAGCCATGGGCAGATACACAGTGGTGACAAACTCAATATTGTTGAGTTAGAACATAGAAGACTTTGATCAAATTGGAACTTTATTGAAGCTAAGTGGTTCATGGTACATTGAGAGAACAATGGTATACTTGTGTGAGAATGCCTGGTAGACATTTGGTTTACTTGGTGTTACTTAATCTGGAGTTGTGTTACTTGGTCAGTTACAATAGTTAATATCATTCTTAATCTTGAAGCATCTACCTCTGCTTCCCAAACAAAACTGCTCTATAGTAGTGGCCGAGGGAGGCACAGTGGCGCAGTAGTAGAGTTGCTGCCTTACAGTGCTTGCAGCGCCGAAGACCCGGGTTTGATCCCGACTACGGGTGCTGTCTGTACAGAGTTTACGTTCTCCCCGTGACCGCATGGGTTTTCTCCGAGATCTTCGGTTTCCTCCCACACTCCCAAGACGTACAGGTTTGTAGGTTAATTGGCTTGGTATAAGTGTAAAATTGACCCTAGTATGTGTAGGATAGCGCTAATGTGCGGGGATCACTGGTTGGTGCGGACTCGGTGGGCCGAAGGGCCTGTTTCTACGCTGTATCTTTAAACTAAACTAGTAATTTAATCTCTGCAGATCATTCATTTTGCAACATTTCCCACTGACTAATAGTAAGTTTAATTGGAGATGTCAGGTCACTGGAGGTGGAGGGAAATGTTTCAGCTCTGTGTGGAGCCTGGAAGAGATGGGTATTTTTCTTGCAAGTATGAGTGAAAAAATGCTCATGAGCATTCCACTGTTTGTGACCAATATAGGCAAGTCAAATCAATGTAACCTTGATCCACTGGGAATTATTTCATAATGGCTCCTCATTTAGTCAATATTTAGGGTTACATACTGACTCCTTAATGTGGAAATGTATGCATCAGTAAAACGACAGATTAATGTTTTTTCTTTGAATCTAACTATTTTACTGGAGCAAGTAACACAGCTTGCTCACCAGTATTAAGACTAATTCATCATGTGTCTATAGTTCATTTCATATACGTTATTAATTGAGAATTTGGCACCGGTTTCTTCAGGAAACAGCCAGACGTTATTTTTAAACCTGGAATTTTCTGTATATTTTGTTTCGTCAGGTGCTGCTATTGGTGCAGTGAATGGCTTGCGTCTGGGCTTGAAGGAAACTCGGGATATGAATTGGTCAAAACCTAGAAATGTCCAGTGAGTATTTGTTCAATACAGACTCCTTTCCCAATTCGATAAAGAGCAAGGAAGTCTATAGATATATATACCATAGAATTTTGTAATCAATGTAAAGCGTGCCGGTGCTATGAAACAGAGGGACCCAGAAGCGTTTTTCTCCCAAACTAGGTTTAATGAAGAGCAACACCGGAAATTGGAGGAACAGCACCTCGTATTCCGCCTGGGTTGCTTGCGTCCGGATGGCATGAACGTTGAATTCTCCCAGTTTTGCTAGCCCTTGCTGTCTCCTCCCCTTCCTTAACCCTCGAGCTGTCTCCTCCCATCCTCCCGCCCTTGGGCTCCTCCTCCTCCCTTTTTCCTTCCTTCCTCCCCCCCCCCCCCCCCCCCCCCCCCCATCAGTCTGAAGAAGGGTTTCGGCCCGAAACGTCGCCTATTTCCTTCGCTCCATAGATGCTGCTGCACCCGCTGAGTTTCTCCAGCATTTTTGTGTACCTTTAATGAAGGGCCTTGGCCCAAAATGTCACCTATTCCTTTTCTCCGAAGATTCTGCCTAACTCGATGAGTTACTCCATCTAGAAGAAGCACATGCCATATTTTGATTTTTTTTTTTGTGAAAATCTATTAGTAAATCAAGAAAGGACATTGTGTGTGCATTTATGTTTAGATATTTTCAAGATAAATAAATCAATTCGTGGTCCAGTGACTAAAAATGGTTTCAGTGGCGCTCCTCTATATATTTAGACACTTTGATAATGTAAAATCTATAATTATACATTTTAACCATGTACAATACTATGTCCTATTCATGTAGATGCAACCATGTATAAGTTGCAGATTTTCAATACTGTATAAATCTGTAACTTATACCGGTTACATGTATGTACAAGTCTGCCATTTAGAGGATAGCCGTTTTACACAAAAGCCTTCCTTAAATTGAAAACGCATATAACTTTCTTACCTCATCCCCATCCATAAGATTTGGATTAATAGTGTGTGTTTGGGTGGGTGGGGCAACAAAATACAAATTTCTACAGGGCAGTCGGGATAAATGTGAAAGCTACAGGCAGGTAAGCCTTGCATTAGTGGTGGGGAAGTTGCTGCCTATTATGTGTTTATTACTCCACGAGGGGGAGCTGCACGTGTGCTGTCATTCTCACAGCTGATGAATCTGGGTTTCTCTTTAAATCTTAAAGCTCTGAGCCATAGGAAATGCCTTCCATGGATTTCAAGGGCGCAAATTCCATACTAAGCACAGATTTTCTGTGGGGCATGAAGGTGTGATTATTCTTATTGGAGTAAATCGGTGTCATGGAGCTAAATTCTATTACGTAACCTATTGGGCTTGCAAACTGTTCCCGAAGTACTTATCATTATAAATGAAACCACAAAGCTTCCCTCGCATATCCTCCCATCTCCATAGTGGAGATGGAAATGTTAAAGTGAAATTAGGCAGTTCAAAACACTTGCATCTGAGTGTATTTACGACCTTTTTTTTAACGTTGTCCAAATACAAGTTTGTTTTTGCATCAGCAGGAATTGTCGTATGTGTTCTATTGCTGATGAATTAGTTTTGAAAAGTGATATTTAGTTGGAATAAGGAAATGTCATAAATAACAACTCTGGTAGACAGGCATATAATTATTTATTATTAGATGAGGGTTGTCGGCCAAATTGGCAGAATTCCCAGTGACTGAGCAGTCTTGAATGATCACTTGAACCACAGTAACCGGCAAATCTTTGCTCTAGGTTTATCATTTGGTACTGAAAGATTATATGTTGAGCAATGCAATCTTTTTACTGCAGAGTATTAGCCTAAATCATGCAATCCAAATTCTATTGGATCCAAAATCATCTGACACAAAGGCCCATGTTTTTGTGATTTGGCATACAACATTTGTTGCTTCAATAACATTCAATGGCACCTGTGACATAATATTGAGAGCTGAATCATCTTGGCTGTGTTTTTGACCAGTTAAAATATATTCCACATATCCAACTTTTTGAAGCCTGGATAGGTGCATTTTTTCTTTTGCATATTACTTGCACTGATAATATCGTTGTATATTGCACTTAGATACCACAGTTCTGGTTTTGACAAGGTGTGCATACCTATGAGGATACAGATGACATGAATAATAAGGTTATGTTTCAAACCTTGATGACTGAGAATAACTTGCTTGCTCTCTGTGCTTTGTGCTGAGAAGCCCTTGGGGTGGGAGAAACAATGCATGTAGTGTGAGAGGAAAAACATGAAGGTTGGAGCAAATGAATTTTGAGATGCTTTAGTAGAGCTTTGATCAGCATGGTTTTTGTACCTTGATCTCTCTTGCAGTGTTGCTGAGCTGACAGGTTCTTTTTTGATTAGATTAGCAGTTGATTGTGACACAGGCACAAGATGTTTCATTAAAAATACCTCCCACCTTCCATTAAAAAGCTGTCAAATCCATTCAGCTGAAACTTGGGGAGGCTTGTGACTTCTGAGTGGAGGCTAAAGTCCATTGTAGTTAAGTGCTGTGGTCAGGTTAACTTCACTAGGCTCGAGTATTCAAATTGGTAGCATTGACTGGTTCCCAGCAAGGCAGAGAAATGTGACCACTAATACCTATGGAGCAAGTCTTCAGCTCCATTGACATTGGGAGAAAATGAATATGGTTGGGGGAGGGGGAGGGGGGGGGGGGGGGGGGGTGCGTGTGTGTGTGGTGGATGATTGGATTTGAGCAGCTTCATTTCCCTGCCACTCCACTGAGCACATTAATTTTCCTGTTTCTGCATTACGCAGAATTGGACAAAAGGAGAATCCTGACACTAAGTTTAAATACAGTAAAGGTTGGGGACGAGACAGGCTGGTAAAATAGACAAGTAATGATAGATTACATTTAATACAACATAATATGAAATACTGAATATTTGGGGATGAAGCTAAGAGGCAATACAAATTTAAAAACAAAGTGTTGAAGGAACTCAGCCGATCAGGCAGCATCTGTGGAGGGAATGGACAGATAATGTTTTGCATTTGGGTCTTTCTCCAGATTCTGGGGGAGGGGGGTGGAAATATGAGCTGGTGATGGAGTAAGACCTGGTAAGTGATAGATGTATATAGGTGAGGGGGGTGATTGGCAGATGGGTAGAGATAGTGACAAGCTCTGAAGGAATTCATCAATCTGAAACATTTCCGCATTTCCTCTCTCCACATTTGTGTGTGTTTTCGCAATTCTCATCAGCAGTGTTTTGCTTCTCAGTTCTAGCGCTGCCTTTGATGTCCATCTCTGCTTGCATTCCCTTTACTTACAACAAGGTAATCTGAAAATAACTGGTCAACCATCTTCCCCAAGCCAGCACCACCAGTACCACTTATCAGTCAGTCTCTCCTGACCTCCACCCTATCACAGAAGGGGGGAGGGAGGGGGGTGTTCTTTCCACTCCACTCCCTTTTTTCTGTAAGTTAAAGCATGCTTTATTATGAGTTCTGACGAAAGGTCATTAACCCAAAATGTTAATCCGGTTCCTCGCCACATTTGCTCCGTGACTCAGAATATCGTCAACGTTCTTCATCTTTGTCTCCCATTAATCTTCAATGAAATACATGTTCCCCACGTGCTGCAAGACCCGCTGTGGCTTTAGATGTTCAGTGTCAAAATCATTTATTTCCCTTTAGTGTGAAACCAAATCACGTTGATAAATACAATTAAGACAAATGCCTCTTAGTCTGCTTGAAATGACTCCCACTGTCAGTAATCCATTTTGTGTAGCTCACTTCAAACAGAACCTCAGTCTGGAAGGATTAATTGTATAATTACATTGCCTGGTACTTTAAATGGTCACATTGATATAGCCTTATGGTTGCATTAATTAAATCCTTTGATTTTATTTTTGTGAAATATACGCTCTTTTCAATGTTTTTCACGGCCTCAAGTTGTCCCGATGCATTTTACAACCATTAGGTACTTTTCTATGAAGAGTAGTCGCTCTGGTATGTTGTAAATAATTTGTGTACAGGAGGTACACAGTAATGTGAACAGTAATGCAAAATAGTTTTCATTCACTGCTGATCCACGATGTTTGTCTCCTTTTGCGGATAAAATTAAGGTCAAAATTAAATGCCCAGTTTGCTGTTTTGTTTTCCTCTTTCCACCCATCTCTATCTTTATTGGCTTCCAGTAGAACGAGAGCGACAATCCAACAGACAACAGTGCAGGCTCTTGTAGAGAAGAACCTGATGAGCTACTTGGGGACAGCTGATTTCTAATGGTGTCTCACCACCAGTTGTTACTCTCACTGAACATTTGGAACAACACTACGTTTAGTAAATGTTGACCTCCACAGTTACTGACTTTTCGTTATCTGTAATTTCCCCAAGGTCGCCTAACTTTTCGTCATGTCTTATCAATAGTTGTACAGCTGTTTCAGCGAGTACGTGTTATTAGTCTGATCCACCAAGCCCAAAAGATCGCGTATCATTTTTTTCAGGAATGCTGCATTTATTGCAGAGAAATATCTTTGTCCCTTTTTTCCTCCCAACTGAATTTCATCCTAATTTATGACAGTTCTAGAAATGTAATGGTACTGCAGTGATGAGCATTTAATATTCAAAGTTGAAACATCAATTAATAATCCTGCATTAACAAACATGTATAATCCACAGCAATGGTGAATCGATTAAAAAATATGTTAACACTTTAAAAATACTATTTCTACTAATTATGGTATATTGTCGAGTGGCGCCGTGAGTTGGCAGCCTCGCCAGCAGCTGGTTGTCCTTTCGACTTTTTTTGTTGTTTTTAGTACGTCTAAAAGTATGTTTTAATGGGGTGGGGGGCGGGGAAGGGGGAAACTGTTTTTCAGTCACTTACCTCGGTGGAATGTGACTTGTCTCCTAGTCGCATTTTCGCCCTTCCTCGCGGCCATTACAGCTTGGATTGGTGCGGCTTCTCCCGGAGTCGGGCCTGGAGCTTCTAGCCGTGGGCGCGGCGTAGACTTTTCATTGCGGAGCCTGGGATCCCTTGCCGGGGATCGCCAGAGAAGAGCGACCGCCGGACTGCGGCCTATAACATCGTGAAGCAGTGGTCTCCGGTAGGAAGCGGCCGATTCGGGACATGCGAGCCGCGGAGTGTCCGTCCGTCCCGATGTTGGAGTTTTGATCATCCCGCCGAGAGAGCCTGTACATCGGGCTGTCCGTAGTGGTGACTGCGGAGGGTTCATGGCCGCGACCACGGATGAACAAAGGAGGAAGACTGACTGAAAGTTATTGCCTTCCACCACAGTGAAGAATGTTGATTCCACTATGGTGGATGTTCATGTTGTATTTTATTGTGTATTGTGCTCTTTGTGATTGTGTGGCTGCATGGTAAATCAAATTCCACTGTACCTGAATTGGTGCATGTGGCAATAAATGTGAACTTGAACTTGATTATCCCATTTTCTACTACATCAGTTTAACATTTTCATTTAAATAACTATTGCATTTACTTCCATTTACTCAAGCTGATGATTCCAAGTATTTGGAAATTTGTTCTGACATTGACCCTAAAATTCCAAAAGCAAATGTTACAGCTTAAATGTGAATGGTCCCTTGAATATTTGAATTTGGGTGACTTTATTTTGCAACGGTCCATGTTTGTGCAGCTGTGTTGGTTTGTGTACTGCTCATCTTATCTGTCGGAATGATGCAAATGGGGAATCATTCTTTGGACCAAATGTATGGGTTTTATGCAGTGACCCTGCATTTTACACGTCCCAATATGTGTGCTGAGCATCTGAATGATGCAACAGTGAGCAATGTATTTGAACAAATAAGCTGTTTTAAAAAAAAAATTTCCCCTCACTCACTACTGTAAAGGCCACAAGATAAAATTAAAACCACAGCATACTTTTAAATCCTATTGGATTTAATGTTGAATAATTGTGATCAGTAAGCACAATGTTTTGTTTAATTAACTCTCTGTTTCACACAGAGTGGTGAATCTCTGGAACTCTCTGCCACAGAAGGTAGTTGAGGCCAGTTCATTGGCTATATTTAAGAGGGAGTTAGATGTGGCCCTTGTGGCTAAAGGGATCAGGGGGTATGGAGAGAAGGCAGGTACAGGATACGGAGTTGGATGATCAGCCATGATCATATTGAATGGCAGTGCAGGCTCTCCTACACCTATTTTCTATGTTTCTAATTATATAACTTCCAAAGACATACATGTTAGTAGGTTAATTTGGCTTTAGTAAAATCGTCCCTACCGTGTGGGATAGTTCTAGTGTACAGGGATCGCTGGTCTGTGTGGACTCAGTGGGCTGAAGAGCCTATTTCCGTGATGTATCTGTAAATGAAAAAAATAATAATAATTTCAATGAGTGTTTAAACATAAATCCCTCTGGAAGTCTATGATTTTTTTTAAATCAATATCTTCTCAGTAATACAATGTGTGTACTTCAGCCCAAGTGCAGATGTAACTTGGATTGGTAAAACAGAACAAATGTGCTTTGACATTCAGTTTTTGGTAAATATAAGTAGATCCTGAGGCTTATCTCGCACTTGATGTAAAAAGGTCCACATCTGAAGCTTTGGAGAGGGTGCTGATTCCTGGAGGCCTCAGTTCCTCATGGCATTGGTAAAATTATCCTTACTGTGTTGGATCGTGCTAGTTTACAGGCCGCCTCCTTTAGCTACTGATCGGGTGAAGTGGTCCTGGTTCATGCTGCAAGGACCTTGGCTCCAAATGTGAGTTTTCAGAATCAAGTGGCAGCTTTAAAAAATGTTTTACTTGATTTGGAACCTCGAAAGTATGTACTTTCTATACAGCCATTTATTTAACCTGTGGATTTCTTGACTGTGAAGTTAATAATATTATTTCTCTTTATCCTTAAGCCCATTAACTTGCTGATAGATACTTATTATTTTATATAAAGTTGGTACAAAAAACATTTGTATTTTTTAGCATATCAACAGTTCCACTGGAGATTTGGGCAGAAAGTTTAGGTTGACAGCATGTAGCAGTGCTAAAGAAAATCTAGTACTAGTCTCGTTGGTATGCTTTAGTTTCGCTGACTTTTTAAAAAAATAAAAGGTTCCATGTGCCCTTTTGGTTGTGGGCAAAGCAAAAACTCAGCACTTTTGTCTATTCTGTTTCCTACATAATAATGTTTACACAAATGAAAATTTCAGTGGATTGCAAAGTGCTTTGGGATATTTGGTCACTAAGAACATTACAGAAATACATCTGTTTGTACCATTATATTTGCTATAGGAAACATGAGGATCCAGAATTCATTTTAGTAGCCAGTGTATTAATTCCAAGTAGTGTATAGAAACATGGATAAAATGGTTTCAACAGCACTGCAGTTAATTATGCCTGGGTGCGTGACAAGTTTTGGGAAAAGGCCATTGATGAATGAATAAGTTTATTGGCCAAATATTCACATACAAGGAATTTGCCTTGGTGCTCTGCCCGCAAGTGACAACATGACATAGTGATAGTTAAGAATGACACACAAAACATTAAACATTAATAATAAACATTATTGATTAAGCATGTGAATTAAATAAAATACCAGAGCAAAAGGAGGCTACATATTTTTGGTTATTGAGTAGAGCTACTACTCATGGGGGAAAAAAGCTGTTTTTATGTCTGGCTGTGGCAGCTTTGACAGTCTCGGAAGTCTATTCCTGCCTGATTAAGTTGAACCTGAGCTTTCCAATTATATTCCTCCAATCCTTTTTTTCTTTTATTAGTTGCACTTGGAACTCATTGTTACCACTTGTTTCATTGACCTAGATATTTTTGCTGACAATCTCCATACTCCACCCTTTTAAAATAGCTCTTATTCCTTTGATATGATCTTTTTTATTAAATGCCATGCACTGCCTATCACTAGCTGTATAACATTTAGTGTATTGAATTATCAGAATAATTACTGCCAGTTTTACCGCTGCCTTTAGAAATATTTTTAAATTACTTTATAGAGCCTTGTTTTATTTCTCTGGCTTGCCCATAGTCAAGAAAATTTCAACAGCTCCATTGCAGTGTTTCTTTAATGTATTTTGTTTCTAAACCCAACCCATGCAAAACCTTGCTTTGCTAACACCCCCAGCTTATGACTCTGGACAATCATTTCGAAGAATCATATTTCAATCTTTCCCACAGTCTTGTTCCACTGTTTTGCACCACCTTCCCACAGCTCTATGACCTCCATGATCCCTCTGCTCCTCATTCCCGCCTTCAATCCCCCAGTCAGGTTTTGAAAGAAATCCCAATCCCTAAAGAAAATTATGTACAAAGGAGCTGCAGATGCTAGTTTGCACTGAAGATAGACACAAGTGGGACAGGCAGCATCTCTGGAGAGGATTGGGTGACGTTTCTGGGTAAGGCCCTTCTTCAGGCTACTTGTCATAGAATGATACAGTGAGCAAACGGGCCCTTCGGTCCAACTTGTCCACACCGGCCAACAACGTCCCAGCTACACTTGTCCCACTTGCCTGTGCTTGGTCCATATCCTTCCAAGCCTGTCCTATCCATGTACCTGTCTAACTGTCTCTTAAACGATGGGATCGTCCCAGCCTCGACTACCTCATTTGGCAACTTGTTCCATACACCTACCACCCTTTGTGTGAAAAGGTTACCCCTCTGATTCATATCAAATATTTTCCCCTTCACCTTGAGCATATGTCCTCTGGACTTCTGAAGAAGGGTATCAACCCACAAGATCACCCATTGCTTCTCTCCAGAGATGCTGCCTGTCCCACTGAGCATTGTGTGTCTGCCCAAGGAGAATTACTTGGCCACATTTCTCATCTTACACTGATTCCCTCTTCTTGGGTGATCTGGATCCCACCTTCTAAAATGGGATGGAAATCCTGATAAGTTTCAATGTTTTTAAAGACTTAATTCCAATATTTATAAATGAGTGCTCTCAAAGCTTGTCTTATTTTGCAGAATCCTGAACATGGTCACGAGACAAGGAGCTTTGTGGGCCAACACATTGGGCTCCTTAGGTAAGTGTGTACTTGTGTTTGTCAATAGTTAGTTCACACATTTTTTATGTGTGTAAGTTAATATGTTAGTCTGTGTCTTAGATGGCTGTCGGAAGGGAGAGTGGACGCTGGCACGCTTTAGCTGCCGCTGCTCTCTCTTCGCATTGTGTTTTTTGAATTCGTGTCTTTGGAGCGATTTCTGTCTTTAATTTGTATATTGGTGATGTCCTTATTATTTATTTTACTCCGACTATATATTTTTTTCTCTTCTGTTAATTTCTGTAAGGTGGCCTTGAGACTTTGAAAGGCACCCAAAAATAAAATGTATTATTATTATTACATATTGGTGGTGGGGGGGGGTGGTGGTGGAAGGGGGAAGGGGGAACTTCAATTCTTGCTCAATAAGCATTTCTTGGCAGATTGATGGTTCGTTCAATGGTACTTTATTGTCATGTACTGAGGTACAAAAGAGAGCATTCATTTTTCGTTGCATCAATTCTTTTGAAAACATTTCACTAATAAGAATAATGTATCCTTGATTCACATAATTATGGTTATTTCATCCGCCCACTTTTATACCCCAACTTCAACAACCCACACGTTTGAGGGTTGGAGGTTTTTTGATTCATGCTAAAAGCTTTTGTTTTTTTTCCACAATGTTGACTGCAAAGTGTCAACGTTCAGCAGGTAGCAGTGACCCTCCAGTACTTTCCCGAGAGGCAGCGAGTCTTGGTCTGTGTTACCTTGCTATGGGTTGCTGACATGCCACTGCTCAGTGGGCTCTGATCCCATCAAGTAACCTCAGTGTCACCTGTAATCAGGAGCAAGATCTTTATTCCGTCTGACCTTTCCTTCTCTATCGTGCCGCATCAGTCTGACAAGACTTACTCGAGGAGGAAATTAAATTGAAACATGAAATGGTCGGCACACTCAGCTAGTTAGGCAGAGACAGACAATGTTTCGGGTCAATCATCATGGGACACGCTGATGAAGGGTCATTGACCTGAAAAATTGATGGTTTCAGTTAATATTAGTAAAAGGAAGTGCTGATGGAATGCATTGCACTGAAAGCTGATTCAATCCCTAGGGCAAGCACAGTAGTTCATTGTCAATCCCTGGAACTCTGATTCATGCCAGGTAACTTCAGAATGCTATGAGGAGTCACTCTCCTTGATGAGGAGCTAAAATTACACACAGGGTGATGAAATGAACAATGATACATTATTGTGCCTAAGGAACATCCGTGAATGTGTGCTGTGCAATCATTTGTAGGAATAAAAGCTTTTATTTTTAACTTTTCCAATTTTTTTATTTTTTTTTAACTGATTTGAGTCCAAAGGTTACAAAAGAAATCCACCATGCTGGAGTGTCATTATTCCTTGAACTTACCAAACCAAGTCTCTGACTTGGCCTCATAACTACTACCCCAGAGCAGTGAGATTTGTACTGTTTTATGTTTGTATTGCCCATTGATCAACTTGTGATTTGTGTACCATGACATCTTGTTTTCTATTCCTCGAGCACCTGTTTAAACCTCAGATAGACACAAAAAGCTAGTGTACCTCAGCGGGACAGACAGCATCTCTGAAGAGAAGGAATGGGTGGCATTTCGGGTCGCCCGTTCCTTCTCTCCAGAGATGCTGCTTGTCCCGCTGAGTTACTCCAGCTTTTTGTGTCTATCTGAGGTTTAAACCAGCATCTGCAGTTCCTTCTTACACATCTTGTATGTTTGAACCTCACTGTCTAACCACATCACTTACACCTGACTTGTTTATGCAGCTCTCCTGTACAGCACCTTTGGTGTTGTAATCGAAAAGGTTCGAGGTGCAGAGGATGACCTGAACACAATGGCAGCAGGGTCCTTAACCGGTTTGCTGTACAAATCTACAGGTAAATCCAATGGGATTCAAGGTTTCATTAGTCTAAAACTTTGCTTCCCTGCTGGTCAGCTGCCTGGTTATTGATCGTAATCTATTAGTCATGTGTACACAGCTAGTGAAAATCTGCATGTTATCCACTCAACTCAGCCTATACATGAGCACCATCAATACATACTCGAATACAACAGGTATTGCAAAGAAAAATATACCAGAGTGCAGAATATTGTGCTGCAGCATTATAGTATTATTGTTACAGGGAAGTGCAATTTTTTTTTAAACTACAAGGTCTGCTATGACGTAGGTTGGAAGATCAGGACTACACCCTAATTTATGGGAGACAGACTATACTCTAGCTTGTGAGAGGACTGTTCCATTAGTCATGAGCCTGAAGAAGGGTCTCGACCTGAAACGTCGCCTATTCCTTTTCTCCAGAGATGTTGCCTGACCCACTGAGTTTCTCCAGCATTTTGTCTATCTTCTGTTCCATTAGATACTGCTTCAAATTTATTATTGAGTTGGAGATATGTTTGTGCATATTGGGTTTTAAAAAGGAAAACTGAAATAATTAAATGAAAAATGACAGAATGTGCTTAATGGTCTGATTACCTTGAGCTGTTTCTATGAAGTGTTTCATTCTGTTTGAAAGAGGTTTTAAGTACATTGCATAAATTTAGTGTTTGTGTTTGTAAAATATTGCTAGGTAAGTCCAGCTTGTTATTTTGGACCAGTTTGAAACGCTGTAATTCTCCCGATATTCATCCATCCATCCATCAAAATGTTTGAGATCTAGTTTCACTATATTAGGCTAAATTTTATTTTAAGGTCCTTTCTTCACAGCTTATGCTTGCTGATTATTGATCCGCCTTGCTATAGTTTAGCTGTAGACTAGTGTATCAGAAAGCTCTGCCAAGACGTTCTGTAGACTACGTGCAGTGTAACCTTTTTCTCCCCTTGTTTCTTTATCCAGCTGGGCTTCGTGGGGCTGCACGGGGAGGATTTATCGGTCTAACTCTGACTGGACTCTACGCTCTCTATAACAACTGGGACCATATAAAGGGCTCGTCTGTGCGACACTCCCTCTGAGGCTACACTTTGGAATTTGTGTGGGAAGAATCAAGGTGACATCTGAATAGGAAATAAGTGAATGAGACCTAACATCTAAGTTGCATCAGCTTTAAAAAAAAACAAACATTTAAATACTTTATCCTTTTTTGTGATTTGATTTGGAAAGCACTCACACATTGTGAGTGGATCACAATGTTGTACTGGCTGATTCATCCCAATCTCATTGTGGCAGTGAAATGAGCAGAATCAGAACAATTCCAAATTCCACCAGGCAAGGCTTTTGAGATTAGCAATTCCAAATAGAACGGATCAGTGTAGAAGGACGCTCCATTGGCAGAAATTGGAGACTGCACTTGCAATGAGCAGAATGATGCAACAAACATTGGATTAGAATCTCCATGCCATTATAACTGTTGGGTCATTGCCACCAGACCCCATCCCTCTCAAATGTTTTTAATGGCCAATTTTGTTCTTTAGTTGTATAATAATGTCTGGATCGGTTGGAGATATCAATATATCATGGACTGCTCTGGACGTCCATTCTATATTAAATTCTGGTATTGGGCATCTCTCAACCTCTGCAGTGGTATAGACCTGCCAGCATTGGTGCCTTTACCCAGACCAGTGTGTCTGATATATATGAGCAGCAACCTCATGGACTGTACCGATTGTCCGCACATTGTTCTGTTGGTCTCTGACGCAGCCAATTTGTCTGCTCTGACATAATTATGGCAAAGGAGTTGATCAGATGGTTTCCTCTCACTTCCTCTACTGTGTAGCACTTGCTGAGAATGGACTAGCTAACCTCTTGCCTTTGTACAGTTCAGCCCAGTTCTGTCTGGTGTTGTGGCTTTGTGGAATGCTTCACTCATCAGCATTTATAATTGTGTTGGGGGTGTAACAATGCCACAGCTGCTCCTACCTACTTGTTTTTTTTCTTATCACTTCAGAATCAAGTTTCTCCCCAATAAAACAGAAAATGTGCATGCAATCTGTTTTTTTATTGGTGTACTTCCCTTTAGAGAAAGCTGTGTAAATACTCAGTAATTATGTATATGGACATGCTTTAGAAAAAATGAGCAATAGTTGTGAAGAAAATGGTGACTTGGAAAGGGAAAACCAAGGTTAACAACTGAAAATAAAGATGTTGAGAATGGATGTCAAAGAGGGAAATTGTCTTCTGATCACTTGTAAAATATTGGAGGAATCCAGAGAAAGGTGCACAGGGACACGGCAACGAAAGACCTTGTGGGCTGCTCCTTGAATTGTTACTAGTTATTTGGGTCAAAGACTCCATCCCTTTTTAACTGTTCTATTTGTATGTTTTGTTTTAATCAAATGTATTCTATCACGAGGAATCTAGTCACAAACTGTATGGCAAGCACAGCACAGAATAAAGGATATTTATTGTGTAAAAAAACGTGTTCTGATTCGATTTAATATTGTCCACTAATGCATGCAGCTTAGTTCAAAAAACTTTGTTTAAACCATCTCAAAACTGTCAAGGGCACATTTTGAATTGCTTTGATAGAGGTACCGGATATATATGAAAACAACACGTAACCATTCTGAGACCATGGTTCTGTACTGTGAGTAGTTTTTCCGATTGTAAAGACAGCAAGAGATTTAGTATAGTAAGGTAATTGAGGGCTATGGGTTTAATGCTGGCAAGTGGTACTGAGGTGAAAGATCAGCTCTGCTCTTAAATGGTGATGCAAGCATATGGGAGCAATGCCTGCTTCCATGTCTTTATGTGCTTATCTAAACATTTTCAGGTCCTCCCATAGTCACATACTTCCCTTGGTCTTGAATCCTCGACCCAGCTGATCTTACAAATCAGATTATGTTTCATAGAATTATTGCAGCAGAGAGGAAGAATTCATTCTTGGTCATTCCAAATGGAATTTAAACTGGAGGTTATCTACCCACCTGATAATGCTGAGTGCTAGTTGAGCAATCTGCTCGGATCTTCCATTCCCAGCAGAATATTTTCCACATAAAAGGACATTTTTCATCGTAGCTCCTTGTTTGAATTATTTGACATTTCTGGTCATTGAATTATTTATTAATGGCACAACTTGCTCTGCTCTTGTACACCTTTCTCAAAGTTCTCTCAACCGTTAATATTCAAAGGGTGAAAATGCAAGTCACAAATTAATGGGGTGACCAGTGGAATACTGTGATCTATTTGTGGGATTGCTTTGATAATTTACACTCGATTGTTTTGCCAGGTTAGCTCCTCATTTTAGGTAGACCAGTGCTGCTGTCGCCATATCCTTTGACATACTTGAATAAACTAGAATTAGTTCCTTGCCATGACAGAGTAAGGGAGGTTCAGTTGCTGCTACTGGTGGCTTCCATGCTACTCAATTTATAGCCAGCATGCTAGGTGTGAAACTCCTATGGTCCTCATCATTAAAGTATTGCAACAAACAATTTTAGCACTTGTTTGTTCATTTGGCACCTGCTGTGAACCAGAAGCACCAAGTGATGGACATCCAAATTCCCAACCCAGCATGTATTCAATACCTTATCATGCAACTTTGCAGTAACAATGCAGCAGTTGAGGACTTATCAACCCATTTGATGTGTCAATGCCCCCGTGTGGCTACCTTTTAATCTGAAGAAGGGACTCGAAATGTTACTTATTTCCTTCGCTCTATAGATGCTGTAGGATAGGCAAGGATGGCAGATTTTCCTGAAAGACAGTGAACCAAATGTACATTCCCAACTCACTGGCTGCTTCCTGTTTTAATTTCCAACTTAAATTCCACAGCTGTCTTGGTTGGATTTTCAAGGAACAGTGCTGGTTGTGGAGTGGGGTAACAAAATGTCAATTGAAACAGACACCAGGGTAGTCACAAAATGCTGGAGTAACTCAGCAGGACAGGCAGCATCTTTGGAGAGAAGGAATGGGTGACATTCTGTGTCTAAACCCTTCTTCAGACATCAGGGTAAAAATGAGCAGCCAGGGGTTCAATGAGGATAGTCACAACCCAGAAAAGTTAAGAGTGGGTCATTGTTTAACAAAAAAATAACAGCCCACAGGCAGAGAACTTGATTACACACAATTTAAAACAGATTTGTATAATATTTAAGATAAAAACAGAGACACTTAGTTTTGCTGCAGCATTTTATTAAGATGATTACATTTAGAAACAAAATCCATAAATAAGAATGATTGCTGAAGCAATGTCAAGGTAGATTTTCAATGGAGAAGAAAATAAATGTAACTTAGTGTAGCTTCCATTTATTTTGATTACACAAAAGCAGTTGTGGTCACAATAATGAAACTGATTACAACAAAGAAGCTAATACTTGGGGACCAGAAAGGCTTGGAGAATCCCCTAAAGTCACATCACTGTAATTGAAGGACTTGATAATTACCCAGATCTTTACAATTTAAATTAAAACATAATGCCATCAGCAAAGTGAACTAATGTGGGGAAAGAGAAAAGTTGATCATTATACTGAAATTGGGAAGGATTTCATTAAAAACTGAATGAGTTATAAAAAGGACATGCCCACTGATGGTGAGTTTTCTCAAGACCAGCGATGTTGATGCCCTCATGGCAGCCTGATCCTTTCACATTCCACTGGTCTATGGCAAGGCAGCAGAGCTGTGCCTTCCATCACCATCAAGCACATCCATTCATTCGTCCTCGGCATATTGACAGATCCACCCAGAGCCTTTCCAGTCTCTTTATGCAAGAGTCCTAATCTAATCATCAGGAGCAAACAGCACCTAAAAGAGGCCTCACACTGAACTGGAGATGTCAAATGCAATGTAAATGCTAAGCATGTAGGCAGATCATGACTGGTCTCGGTGAAACCAATAGATCAGTGGTTCTTAACCTTTTTGGCACCAGTATGCGCATATGCAAACAAAATAATGAATGTGGTATGTACCTTTGTTAGATTCCTAAACATGGGCTCAACAAATTGGTATGTTATTTATGTCCCCTTCATGACCCCGTGACAAAGCCCCAAACGACCCCCAGGTTAAGAACCACTGCAGTAGATCAATTGGTTGGTTGGTTCCAACAATGCAAGAGATAAGTTTTTCCTCTCCTTCCTCGCTGGGTGCAACTGATAATTTATCCATTAGTGCTAAAATAATACTGAATAGCACCAATTACGTTGTTAAAGATTACATTGAATTGTTTTTGACAAAGCTAGTGTCAGGGGACATCAATCCAAGGATGGAACTTTGCTTGATCCATTGCTTGATGAAATGTTAAATTTAGACTTGGCCTGTCAATACAGACTGGTGCACTCTGTTCTCTGATTCCAGCACCTGCTGTAACAATTCAAATGCCTAATGCAAAGCAACGAGGCTTAAGTTTCCAGTAGGGATTAACGTGTCGATTTAATTCACCACTCCCTTTTCTAACACCGTATAACCAGTAGTACTGCTAACTAAATCGACTAGAAATCCTCCAATACAGGTCAAATCTAATGAACCTAATTCACCTCACCTGTAGCTATAATCTGTCTTGGAGGGTGTTAGCAATGAGACAAGTTGCGTGATGCTTGGATTGAAAGTGGTCACCGTTGGGAGGAGGGGTGGGAATGAAGGAATCTCAATAATGATTTCCATAGCATGTTGACGCCACTCAGTTTCACAGTACAACTCACACACAAAGGATTTGAACACAAGAGTGGTCTTCAAGGCAGAAGCAAGGAATTAATTCAGCAGAATTTCAGGTGGTAAATGTAGCTGACGCAAGTCAGCCAATTCATCTGTGACGCCAATTGTTCAAAGCTACAAAGAGAAAAAAAAACATTTAAATCAAACATAAAATAATCAGATGACCTTTACTGGAAAGAAAACATTCAGCAACCTTCAACTGCTCTGTTCCAGCTGACTGATTTTCCCCTGTTACCTTCCATAGGTCATTCACAACAATCTGAGAACATTTGCTCGGACCAGTGTAAAGGTCTGTGCCAAACAAACAGATTGGGGCAGAAGGAAGGGTTGTTGGCCAACAAGTTATAATGTTAATCTACAATGATGTCAAGCAGCTGCTGTTCAAGCTTTAATTATTAAAAGACCACAAAGCACACTTCAGGACTAGAGAATCCCGAAGATCAGCTTAAACTAGTTAAGACTTTGACTGAAATGTAATACGGACTTTCACCTGCTTGATCATTAACTGAAAATTAAGGATAGTTAAAGGTTGAAAATTAGGGATAGTTCGAAATGGGGTTTAGATCTTGTGTTAGGTACCACAGCAGATGTAAAAGTGAAGGTGTTCATTTTTCAACAAAATGTGGCAGCTGTAGAGAGATAAAGTGAAACTCAGGAAAAGCAGCAAAGTTGGAAACTTGGGCTGTGAAATGCCAGGTAATTCCTTCACAGACAACATCTTCACATTCCAGAATTTTGCCAAGGGATTTCAAAAACAGTCAGACATGCAAGGTACCAAACCAAATGGATGGTAATAATATACTAAGTTAATCAACCAAGATAATGGTCAAAGGGGCAGATTTAAGTGCGAGGAACATGGTAAAAGATATGTATCACTGGCATGGACCCCAATATACAATTTAGTCAAAATCCTTACTTTGAAGAGCACTATTTACTGATGGCCCCTACTTCAACTGGAATGCAACAGACACCTAGCAAAAAAAAAACTGCAACTCGGCCGGCCAAGCAGCATTTGTGGAGGTGAAGGGTCAATCACCCTGCATCAGCACTGAGAATGTAGGTGGGGAGATAGTCGGGGGAGAAGTGCAAGGGTGAGACAGATGGGAGACTGATAGGGGATTGCTCTTTACCAGCTAGCCCCTCCCTTCTCTACACCAGCAGTCTTCCCTCAACACTCACTGCCCTGATGCTGGGAGTTGACCTGAAACTCCAAGAACCATTCCTTTGCCTCCCTAGACTTCAGCATCTGCAGTCTCTTGCCTCTCCAGAAACCGGGGATTTGATTTACACATTGGTTAGATGCGTTTAGGTATGCACTTCCTCTCACTGCATTAATTCTTTCAAATGTTTGGCAGAATATTTATTAGTTTCACTAACTCCAGGCAGCTGAGATTGACTCCATTCGGGTTCAAACCCACAGACACTGGTGCATTGGATTCCCATCATACCATTAACTCAAAAAGTTCAATTTAAACCTTCTGCTCTACTTTATAGAAACATAGAAATTAGGTGCAGGAGTAGGCCATTCGGCCCTTCGAGCCTGCACTGCCATTCAATATGATCATGGCTGATCATCCAACTCAGTATCCCGTACCTGCCTTCTCTCCATACCCCCTGATCCCCTTAGCCACAAGGGCCACATCTAACTCCCTCTTAAATATAGCCAATGAACTGGCCTCAACTACCCTCTGTGGCAGAGAGTTCCAGAGATTCACCACTCTCTGTGTGAAAAAAGTTCTTCTCATCTCGGTTTTAAAGGATTTCCCCCTTATCCTTAAGCTGTGACCCCTTGTCCTGGACTTCCCCAACATCGGGAACAATCTTCCTGCATCTAGCCTGTCCAACCCCTTAAGAATTTTGTAAGTTTCTATAAGATCCCCTCTCAATCTCCTAAATTCTAGAGAGTATAAACCAAGTCTATCCAGTCTTTCTTCATAAGACAGTCCTGACATCCCAGGAATCAGTCTGGTGAACCTTCTCTGCACTCCCTCTATGGCAATAATGTCCTTCCTCAGATTTGGAGACCAAAACTGTACGCACATACACATACGAGAGTGCAAAATGCATTGCAAAGAAAAAAAAAACTACCAAAACCAATAACTTAAGGGCTTCCAAATTCAGATCTAATTTGCCACCCTCCCATGGATTTACCATTTTGACCAGTCTGTCATCAGGTCATAAATGATAGGCCATTCGGCCCATCAAGTCTACTCTGCCATTCAATCATGACTTATCTATATCCCCCTCCTAACCCCATTGTCCTGCCTTCTCCCCAGACACCATGTCTCACAATCCAGGCAGACTGCATCACGCTGCCCTCTACAACTCCTTGTTATCTGCTCTAAAACCTCAGTCAAATTAATCAGTTACACCAACCTTCCTTAAATTCAGGGCTCCCTTGATTTATGCCTTTTCAAACTGGCTTGTACTGTCAATCAGAACGGAGTCCAATAATTTGCTGCCCCGTCATGTTTTTGTTTAAAAAAAATTTCTTTATTTTTCAGGATCTGTGAACTTAGGACAAAACTGACATTTATTGCATGCCCCTGGATGCCCATGACAAGGAAGGGAAGAGCCGCCACCTTGAATCACTGCAGTCCTTTTGGTGGCTTTTTTGGGGGGACTTATTTGCTACTTTTTAATCCATGCCTGCATGTTATCCAGGAGTTCCTCTATGGTCTCCAACATTTGCTGAAAAAATGTGAAGGAAATGTGCAAATATCGCCAGTTCAGACCCTCTGGTGCAAGGAAGGTCATTAATGAAGCAGCAACAGATGCCTGGTCCTACAATTCTGCTCTGACAAACACCTCTAGTTAGAATATTTATAGAGTCATTCAGCACAGAAATACGCCCTTTGGCCCAACTTGCCCATGCCAACCAAGATATCCCATTATGCTAGTCCCACCTGCTAACATTGTCCCTCTAAACCTTTCCTAACCACATACCTGCCCAAATGTCTCTTAAATATGTCCCTTGGGTTCCAATTAAAAGAAATAGGAACCCCCAGCAAGCACAGCCTTTTGGTAGGTATGTCCCCAACCATTCAAGTGATTTCCCCTTGATATCCACTGACCAGTTTTACCAGGGTGCCTTGATGTCAAGGGCAGTCACTCTCATCCAGAATTCAGCTCTCCAGTCCATGTTTGGACCAAGGCTGTGATCGGGAATGGAGACAAGTAAAACTTCAATTGGCCATTAACAAACAGGTTCTGGGTGAGTAAATACTACTGGATACCACTGTTTTACTACTTCATCCCATCTTTCCTAGTTAAACAGTACACTGTAGCAGTGCTCCGATTTTCTGACTAATACTGCAACCTGAGAAGATTGAAAAAGTTCATGGTCAATAGTGTTTCACACAAGCAGTCAGTTAGCCCAAAGCTATCACATTATTTAAGTGGACAAAAATGCTGGAGAAACTCAGCGGGTGAGGCTGCATCTATGGAGCGAAGGAAATAAGCAACATTTCGGGTCGAGGCCCTTCTTCTTATTTAAGTACATCACTGAGTGTTCTTTTCTTCATTTACCACCCTGGTTCCATAATCACAGCTCCCTTGCTAAACATTGGAACACTGCCTCCATCGAGCCACAAGCTGCCTTTTACTGTGAGCTGCATGTGCCCGCAATCACTGCTCACTTGCTGACTAGCCTCGCTGGGCCGACCAGTATCAGTGCCCGCACAAGATAATGCAGTAGAAATCTATATTGCGTTGGTAATGATGGGTACCTACTCGAAGAGTTCATGCTGTAGTTTATATCCCACAAAATTCTCTCATCATTGTTCAATTCACATTCCTCTACTGACCTGGCAAGAACCTTTGAATAGCCATTTCTCTGGAACAAAGGGCTCCTTATAAGGTGAAAACAGATCCTCAAATAATTTGGATTGATCCTACATGGAAAAGAAAAAAATGCACAAATCAGAATGTGTTGTCAGGTTTATACAATTTAAGTGACAAGATTGCACTCCAACTATTATTAGGTGTCTACCTACATCAGACCCAATTCCTCACAACTACAATAACAAAAAACAAGTGGCATGCCCCATCAAAAGCAGTGGAAGACAGGACTTCATTCATCACCCCCACCCCCCACTGAAAGAAGCACAAAGTTACCAGAGATCTTGCATTTTACAGATCTAAGTGTAAGTTAAAGATTCCTTTATACCAAAAGAAACCCAACTGCTAGTTATCTTGTTTCATAATAAACAGCAACTATGAAGTGAGACATAACATTAACACATTTTCCAGACACACAGAACAAGTACAGTGCACTCCATAATGTTTGGAACAAAGACCTATCATTTATTTATTTGTCTCTGTACTCCACAATTTGAGATTTGTAATAGAAAACATCACGTGGTTAAAATGCACATTGTCAGATGTTATTAAAAGCCATTTTATACATTTTGGTTTGACCATGTAGAAATTACAGCTGTATTTATACATAGTCCCCCCATTTCAGAGCACCATAATGTTTGGGACAGTGAGGCAGTCCATTTGCATGAGTGACACTATATCACAGATACTGACCTTTCCTGGAATCTTCTCCTGACCAACAGAAAAACTTAGATTAGAGAAAAGATTGGTCACTTCAGGAATACCATTCAGTCCCTACGAACAAAAACAGTAAATGGTTTATGAAACATCAGGGAATGTTGATTATTGAATGCTGCAACTTGGAAAGATAATTTCCACTGTACTGCTTAAGCTGCACTGCACTAAGCTCATGTTAACTGAACAGGGAATAGGTAAAACAGCCAATGTGGTTAGAGACTAAGGTTAGACTAGGCGGCCGTTTCATTAAACACTAGGCCTGCCAATGCGTATTGGATCTCCCGGTTGCTAACCATTTGACCTTTCTGTCCTTGGCCTTTGGAAACCAATGCCTTCTTACTGGATCAGAATGACAAAAAAAAAAAATGTACTGTGATACATCAGCCTCTTCTAATCCAGTTCAGCTCCATGGTCGTAAGTACAGAATCTCTCTGGAATCACCTATTGACTGTAGAAAAACAAACTCTGATCGATGACATCTCCAACCATCAGCCAGAGTTTGTTTAATGCTCTATCAGCAACGTGTAGTATGGCATGACGCATTCAATGTTTACATGCACGGCCTTGAAAAGGGCTGTTGAGTGAATGCGATGGAAAGCGACTAATACATCACAAAAAACTCATTGATTCAACTAGAGGTTAAGATCCCAGATAAATCATATCTAAGCAAAGGTTAAGTTCTAACCAAAGCTGTTCCCAAATCAAGAAAGCTTTAGCTCAATTAAAATAAAAACAAAGCCACATTTGCACAGCTGGCAAGCAATAAGAACCTTCATTCCTCACATCATCATTCCTGTGGGTTGCAAGCTTAATTATTTAATAAGCACAGCTTTCAATCATTGACCTGTAAAAAGGATACTAATATTGTTACCCAAAACCAATATCCCATTTAATGGTTAATCAATGCCAGATAAACTATAATGCCTTCATAACCTTTTTGCAAATATTAAACTAGAAACATAATGGCATATTACGTATATTAAATAAATACGTATATTAGATAAATAATACGTATATTGAATAAATTACGTGCCAATGATCAGAACAGTTTCCATTGTTCAATGTATCATTTTGGGACCACTCTTTATCCAATAGCTTTTTCACAATTGGGGAATGAAAACATTGAAGTTTTATTTTCACAACCTGGGGTCTTTAGTTTTCAATCCCAATTGTAATTTCTTCTTGAAATCCCTCCTCTTCATAATAGTTTTAAATATAGACCTCACCTATCCTGATATCGCTCAATGTATCTCAGTGTCAATGCTTGTGAACTGGATCACAATGTTTTCCCCACATTAAAGGCTTTTTTTTTTAAAAAGTGCAACCTGGTGCGGAGACCAAGATGGGAATAGGGGAGCAGAATCAGCTCAGCAAAAATAAAATCTTGAATCAATCGAGTCAAACAGCTCCCATCACATTTAAGACCGAGGATAAGACACAGAATGCTGTAGTAACTCAGCGGGTCAGACAGCATCTGTGGAGAACATGGATAGGTGACATTTCACCGAGTGCTGGAGTAACTTAGCGGGTCAGACAGTGTCCCTGGAGAATATGGATAGGTGACGTTTCACAGAGTACTGGAGTAACTCAACAGGTCAGACAGCATCTCTGGAGAAAAGGAATAGGTGACGATTCGGGTCGAGACTCTTCTTCAGACTGAGAGCCGGGGAGAGTGAAACTAGCTTTATGAAAAGGTATAAAGAACAATTGAATATCCATTAATATATGTTTGGCTTAAGATCCCAGCATCTGCCGTCCCTTGCGTCTCCATCAATATCCACTAGAGTAGTAGGTCTCTTTCCGATAGTGGGGCCCTGTATACGACCTGTTTCAGCAGTGGGCATTTCAGAAAGTGTCAATGACAACACGATTAGGGCAGTACTCTGTTTTGCACTGGCTATTGCTTTTCTCACCCAATATTGAATTAGTTACCTACAGAACCAAGTGATAAATATGAATAAATCTATTGCAATGTTTACAAATAGCGACCACATTACCATAACTCTAGCTAGTTTCTGGAGCAGGAAGGGAGGAGAGATTCTTACTTGTGCTTTCTTGCGCAACAAAAATTTATTTTCCACTTCAAGCTCTGCTCCCTTCTCAGGACCGGCGGGGATTTTGTGCATCCACTTATCCAGATTCATGGGCGTGGTGACTGGTGTGTTTGACTTCAGATATTCTAGTGACTTCACGGGAACGTTGACAGAAGACTCCAGGGGTAGTGGCTCTCTTGCCGATTTTGTCAGGGGGTGCAACCACTGGTCTAACTCGCTCTTGTCTGGCGCTGTGATGCCTTTGTTCGGCTGGCCCGTCTGCACTCCATTCTTGTCCTTCCCTCCTTGCTTGAGTAGCCACTCGTTGATGGCTTCCTTCTCGCAGCTCCGTCCACACACACACGCAGAGAAGCTGCTGCAGGGCTCGTTAGCCTTGCACACGTCGGCAACTTGAATTGGCAGCATTGACTGCTGAAGGTGCCGTGCTTCATTCGGTGACGCTGGTGGCAACTTCTTGGCATTCTGGTGCTCACTCAGGCACTTCAGCTTCCCAAGATTTTCGATTTCGATGGCTTTTGTTTGAACTCCACAGCAACTAATGCAGGATTCAGACTTGGACTTCAAAAGCCACTCGCTGGCAATAAACCTCTCTCTGAATGGCTGGGTTATGGATTTCCACTTGCCTTTATCGCTGCTGTTGTCGCTCATTTTCTCTACACGTGCATGCTTCACATTGGAGCCACCCGTCTTTGCATTAGGTGGCTTCTGCTCTTTCTCCTCTTTGTCCACGACCTCCATGTCAAATTGCTCTACTAGCTCAAAGGTGGACGAACTACTGGACGACTCAATACGCTCACAAACAGGAGCTTCCTTGGAAGGATCAGATTTCTTCTCAACAGGGATGAGCCACTGCTCAAGGCTCTGACGATGCCCCCACGCCTGCAGCCTGTAGTAATTCATGTCAGTGTGGTTCTCACGGGTTGAATTAAAGTATTGTCGTACAGTTGCTTTCTCCGTTGCATCATTCTTCTGCTTGTTGGGAAGCAGCCAGTGCTCCAGGCCCTGCCGTTTACCCCAGGCCTGGTCTCTATAATAGCCGGGGTCCTTTGGTCCCAGGTTACAGCTGGTGGTGGTTTGAGTGGATTGTTGAGTCATGACGTTCTCAGTTAGGGTGTTCTTTTGGTTACTGGAACACAGCCAGTGATCAAGGCCCTGTTGACATTCCCAAGCCCTCATGTTTGTCGATGAACCCTGTGGGAAAATTAAATACCAGAGTCAATTTCAGACAATTGCAACTGCTTTACACCATACAATGAATCTTAACGCCACTCTGCAATCAATTACATTAAACTGGTCAGGGATGCTTACATTTGAACTAAGCTCCCAAATACAGTAAAACTCCATTAATTCACATCACGACTTAACAGTCTGGATGGGCAGATTTTCATACTATCGAATGTTGTTTTATTTATTGTAAAATATACTTATAATCTTTTTTTCTTTTAAATAATGTTACACAACATTTCGGTAACGTCGAGGAGCACAGAAACCGGGGCCCAGGCGTGTGGCAAGTGCCAATGTTACCTGGTGAGGCTGATAATAATCAAATGCATCTCCAAATGATCACACAGCAGATTTTCAGTGCTTTGCTGTAATCCACCTGTGCCACAACTCAATGCCATAATATGAATTGTTTGTCTTCTAGTGTTCCCTCCAACAAACATCATTGGCTTACCTATCATTTTAGTGGATTCAATATCCACTATTGTTGGCCTTTTAGTTACCGATTGTCATTTTTGAAGCAGTACATATTTTCAATTCCCACTATCCATAGACATATTGAATTCACCTCTCCCCAATGTGCAACTCTTCTGTAAACTGATGATGTTCCCTGACTACCTCAATAAAACTATTCAAACATTTATTTGAAGTTCCAATAGTTGCCAAATATGATTGTCCCCTCTCTGTAGCATAAACATGATAAATTAATTACAAAGAGATTCAGCCCACATTACAAACCATCAAACATACATTGTTATAACAAAAAATATCAAACTAAAACTGGCTACCCAATTATGAATTCACAATGTTTGAAATGGCTAGATCCTCACTATGCGTTTAATGTGATCTAATCAACATTGAGATTTGATAAAAATGTATTGGTAATTAATAACTAAATGGGTTAGAATTCAATTATAATCATTTTTTATTACAGTTTTTTAAATTGCATGCTGATTACTATTTGAAATACTTGAACTCTTGGCCTATGTAGTCATTAATTACAAATACTTTTATCAAATCACAATGTTACTTCATCTCTTCCTTATGCTGACATACAGAGTAAAACTTGGCTTGCCATGCTTATTACACCAAGTTAAATCCTGTTTTACCAGTACCAATGCCAAAGCAAAAATATCAGGGCAATGGTGCGCAATAGTTTTAAGTTATGCAATATAACAGCCGTCTCCTTCGTTCTAATGACTGATAGAAGTTGCTCAGCAATCATAAACAGTTTCCTCAACAAAGTTATATTCTCTAAATTGTAAATAAAATGCATTGAATTGGAGGGATTGCAAAACACTCCACTTCAATATAGACACAGGGAAACTATTGATGCTGGTTTGGGTCTCAACCCCTAAACAACGCCCATTCTACCTGACCTGCTGAGATACTCTGACTCCACTTCAATATCCAGTAGAGAGAGACGAACCAAACCATACATAAACCAAAGCCTTAAAACAAAAATGGAAACATTCCCATCATAATTATCCCAAGGCGAAAGAATCAAGATACCTCACACCGTAACTAGGCAAAGTTAAGAAAGAATGTGTAAACCAAGTGTTACATCAATCAAATGCCAATAAATGTCATCTCTTAAGAATCAGGATGTTGTTCGAACATATTTCCCTTTCAGCATTCAAAGGGAACATTTGCTTCACTCGAATTTCCGTAGAACATTCTTGTATAACCACAAGACATACAATTGATACTACTTCCTGCTCTCCCATTATCTGGAGCACCCATTCTCATTCCAGGTGAAATGCCAATCAACAAGCATTTGTAATTTGTGTGTCTGATTGTTCATAATGTCATTTCTACATGGGGGAAGCAACGAGGAAACTGGGCAACCATGAATCCTGAGCTTCAAATCAATCACCACTTTAAAACTTTATACGACTCTCCTCAGCCTCCTGGACACTCCAATCAAGCTCAAAACATAACCGTGCTTAATTGAAGAGTGGGTTGCACGAGTTCCCGGAGCCACACAAGAGCAGATCCTGTAGTCTGTGGTAAAAATAAAACCGGGGGAACTCAGCAGAAAAGGTAGCATTTGTGGAGGGAATGGGGGTTGTTGGTGTCTCAAGTCAAGGCACTGCCAGAATGCAGACAAGGTGATTGTGAGGGCAAGGCAGGTGAGGAAAGAGGCAGTGTACAGGTAGAGCCAGGTGGGAGAGAGGAATGTGGTGGAGTTGGGAGAAAGCAGCAGGTGGGTGATAGGTACAGACACGAGAAAGAAAAAAGTACAGTCAGATAGAGCCGGAAAATGGAAGGTGGCGAGTGGAGACGGGAGGCTGTGCATGCCAGAAAATGATAAGTGAGGCGATAAAGGTTTAGAACACTTTGAGTGCATTGTGCTGGGTAATAGGCAGATGCATCCTGGTGGAGGGGAGAACCAGGAAAGAGAAAGGTGCACAGGGAGTATTGTCAGAAATAAGAAAAAACAGTGTTCATACCCTTCGATTGTAGACTGACCAGGCATAACTTCATAGTCACAGAGTGTGGAAACAGGCCCTTCGACCCAATTCGCCCACACCGGCCAACAATGTCCCAGCTACCCTAGCCCCACTTGCCTGCGCTTGGTCCATAACCCTCCAAGCCTACTTATTTGCAGCTGCACAGACACAGGTTAGTAGTTTTTTGACAGAATACACAGGTTACAAACACTGCTGCTTCTACTTATGCCTCCCCTTTTTTTTGTCATGATCTATTACTATACCCGTGTGCCTTGCACAACCATCCCTTTTGATATTTCTCTTCTCCTCTCTCACTGTATCGTAAAACTTCAGTTTTCATCTTGTCCTGACGAAAGGCCATCCTGAGAGTATTTTCCCCCACCATCCAGATACTGCCCAACCTCCTGAGCATTCCCACCCAATACATTTCCACATTTGTAACAACCGCACCTTTTATTTCAAAGAATATTGAACTTTAAGGGTGGGGAAAGTTATTTCATTGCAACACAGAGTTGGTGGTTGATGAACAAACTGCTTGAAGTCATGACTGGAACGATTAACAAGCTGTTTGGAGACAGCATCAACCATTCTATCTTATATAGAAATGTATAAATAATTCTTGCTTAACACAATTTTGTACCATCGGTGTGGAGTTTGCAAATCCTCCTGCCTTGACCGTATAGGCCAACTTCACCTTAAAAAGACACGTATTGGTAGGCAAATTGGCCATGGTATTACCCCTGGTAAGTAGTAGGTGGGAGGAGCAGGGTGGCAGACTCAGAATAGCAGGGAGCCCTTTTGCGGGCTTATGACTCGACGAACCTACAGCTAAACTGATACCCACCTGGCTGGGCTGCTTGAGTGGCCGATCTTGCATGTTAATGAATGGCATCCGCACAGCAGGGGGGCTGCGCAGCCAGTCAGCGAGCGGGCACTCGTTTCCATTGGGGATTGCCTTCTGCAAGAAAAGAGCCAAAGTTAATGCATTAATGCATATTAGATGCAAAATAATGTAGGTGCTGCAAATACTGAAATCAGCAATACCGAATGTTAAACAAAATATAAAGTACTGGAGGAACTCAGTGGGTCAGGCAGCATCTTGGGAGGAAATGGAGGATGACATTTTGGGTCAGCACTTTTCTTAATACTGGTTTTAATATTCAGATTTCAATACTACCTTTAACATGAATGATATTTCATAGAACAGTGCAACACGGTAAATAGGCCCTTCAGCCCACAACGTCTGTGCCGAACATAGTACCAAGTTAAACTGATTTTATCTGCCTATACGTGATCTATAACCCTCTATTCCCCACACTGCCATACACCTATCTATAAACCTCTTAAACGTCACTATTCTACCTGCCTCCTCCACCACCCTTGGTACTGCATTCCATGCCCCCACCACTCTCTTGTATAAAACAAAACCTGCCCTGCACATCACCGATAACCCCCCCCCCCCCCCCCCCCCCCCCCCCCCCCCCCCCATGCCCTCTAGCTGGACATTTCCACCCTGGGGGAAAAGATTCTGATAGTCTCTCTATCTATGCCTCTCATAATTCTACATACTTTTATCATGTCTCCCCTCAACTCCAGGAAGAACAATCCAAGTCTATCCATTAAATATAAATCAATAGCACACTTCAAATGTAAAGACATTCACACAGTGTACCTCTTATAATAAGAACATATTATTAATTATTAATACAGTTCACATAACTGATAGTTTCATGATTTTAGTTTCAAAGAGATCACAAAGTGCAAAGTTACAACTAATAGCAGCCAAAATTAAGGTACATGATAGTCAAAAGCAGATAAGATTGATAATATTTGTAATAACTGTGATCATTATGTATTATAACCCAATGTCCAACTCACTTATGAATCAGCTTACACCTCAGAATAGGCCGCTTCACATTTGGACAAATTGATTTATATGTTCAGCGATGGTCCTATTGGAATTTAGAATTTGAACCTTTGAGATCCAGTCTCTGAAAATCAAGGCTGTAATCACCAACATTACTCAAGTTTATACTCAAATCCTGATGGAATACTTTCCAGGATCTGTGCATTCCTGATGAGTTCAATAGCATTTAGTAACTAAGCCAATCCCAAGGTAATTTATAGCATTCATTCAATTGTATACTTACTGTGGTTTGTACTTTGTGTACACATACCAGCAAATAAAGAATGAAAGATGACAGCTATTAAGCACAGATGAATCAAGATCAATAGAAATACAAACAGTGCAATGTGGCGCTCTGTATGTAAAAAGACAGTTTACCTTTGTCAGCATTGGTATTAAGCAGTAATCCAGGTCAGCTGCCATGGTGCAAGAGTTCCTGCAATCTCTTTCTGAACCCTACATCAGATCAGAAATTAATTTAATCAGTTGATTTATGCAGCCAAAACATGTCAATTAGCATTGGTCACTGCCGCCAATCTTAGACCCAGGGTTATATATGGTACGAACGGCAACCGATTCACTATCCAAAACCTTGGAACTCTATTTGGTCATCTGCCTTTTCCTTGAAAACAATTCAGCCCCAGAGACCACATTGTTACATCTGTTAAGATAAACATGTAATTTCACAATGAGGTTTAGATTACAAGCCAAAAGTCTCAGAATTCATTCACAATTTCATTATGAGCATAGGCATTGTCACAATTTCTCCCCCATCACTTTGGTGATCAAAGCAGCTTTTGCATGGCAGAGATTATACTTCTCAAGTAACTGTGTCATGAAGCAATTCCTATTGACACCTTTTAACCCGGGTATGAAAGAAGAACATTTCTTTGGGAACAACATAACAAATGTGCACAACCTAAACGTACAAAGTTGCAGTTCTGATAGCAAGAAACAAAAGCTGTTGAGGAACTCAGCGAGTCAGGTAGCATGTGTGAAGGGAAGTGGATAGATGATGTTTGGAGTTGAGACCCTTCCTCTGGGCTTACAAGAGACAGGATCTAGGTAGGCGTGGGAGTCGGTGGGATTGTCATAAATGTCAGTGGATAGCTTGTCTACTGAGGAGTAGATAAAGGGATGAGGAAAGGGGAGAGAATTGGTCCAAGTAAATTTGAGGGCGACTGGAAGTCAGTGGTAAAAATGAAAAAGATGCACATCCTACGGTTTAAATTTACGATAATAGTTGGTGGTTTTATTCTACAAAACCTTGTTGGACCCAACCTGCACTTACAACATCCAGTACAGAGAAGCAACTTTTCTCAAGGATACCACAATGGTAACTTGCCAGTAAAAGCCTGAAGTATTGTGAAATAACAACTAGTGAACAGAAAATAAAAGGATCTTTTCTCATCTCAATTTATCCGCTTATAATTTAAAAAAAATTAAGATGCTTTGCTCCACTAAATATTACAAAGATAAACTTCTCTTAGTTTAGTTTTTTTTTTAAACTCTTATAGCAAGAAAGTTTAAGACTGTTACCAGAGTTTTGATGGCCCCGAAGCTTGTGATGGCTTGGCGGAGTGAAGGGATATCGGCTTCAAAATTCAGGTCGGGAGATTCCTCTGGTTTTAGGGTCAGGTCCTTCAATCTGGAAATGAAGTGTCAATATCAATGAAAGGTCTTTTAGCCTCTTTCCGGAAGCACGGAAATAGACCCTTCGGCCCCCTGAATCCGCACCAACCAGCGATCACCCCGTATACTAACACTATCTAATACACGAGGGACAATTTACAATTTTACCAAAGCCAATTAACCTGCAAACCTGTACATCTTTTGGAGTACAGGAGGAAACCAGAACATCCAGAGAAAACCCACGTGGTCACAGGGAGAACGTACAAATTCGGTGCAGATAGCACCGGTAGTTAGGATTGAACACGGGTCTCCAGCGATGTAAGGCAGCAGTTCTACCGCTGTGCTATCTGCATGTCTTCGTGATTATTTATTTAATATTTAATGACGTGCCATTATTTAAGTGATTGAATCGAGATCCCTTAAGTCACAGAATCCCACTTTTCAGTTATACCCAACTGTGCACTAAACAGAGCTTGCTTTCTGCGACACAACTCCCAACAGTCCCATTAGCTTTCTCAATTCCCTGCAATTTATTCCCACTCACATATCCATCAACATCCCTTTGATTCTTCTTCTGCTTCCCACTTGCCAGTTACAGTAACAATTAATCTAACATACTAGTTAATTACCATTTTTACCTCTGGGATGTGGGGTGAAACTAGGAGGGCCTCTGCAAGCAAGCAGTCATTCAGAGCCAGATCCCTAGAGTGGAGTGCTGCTCCTGACAGCTACAGGTATTAAGCCCAAGAGAAAAGCCGATACAATTCTCTCTAGAGATTGCTGAAGATAAATTTCTATTTAAATATCAATTGCAAAGAAATGTTGCTGGAATTCAAATCAACTCACCTCTCCAGGCAGGCTGTAATTTGATTAATTGGCTGGTTATTCTGGGGATATTCCAATTGATGAATAAGGCAATTGAACTGGCCAAGCAGCTAAAGGGAAATGGAAATTGCATTTACACAACATAAATTTGCATCAACATGTATCAAAAACAAATTTATAGGATCTATTGGTAGCTCAATGATTATATTGGTAATTCAAAGATCTGTCCAAATTATATGGATAAGAGTTCCAAGTGCACCACAGTTAGCTAATAAATGTTGCATCAAAATTTACTGTCTGTTATATGAAAGTACAGGATTTGCATAAACTGAATGGGTACATTAATCTCAATTTGAAACAAAGGGCAATTTCCTGACCTCACACTGTTTAGTCTAGCTGCACACACTCTTTACACCCTTTCCACAAAAATGTAGTCAACCTTTAAGGTAATTCCATTCTTCAGCAATAAACAGGCAGGCCAGTCTGTTCAAAGGCAATTTGTTATGGACAACAAATGACAGAGGCACCCATTCCCCATGAATTATATTATAAAGATATGCTGTGCACGGGGACTAAATGAGGTTGCCAGCTTGCACAACAGTAACCTACAATTAACAAAGAGGAAGAGGAAGCACTAACTGGAGATGGCCCAGCACAGAGAAAGGACTTCCCCTTTGAATGGGGGGAGTGGGGTTCATGGCATAAAGGGCCACAGTTTAATGTTGCACTTCAATGGTCCCATCAGCAACAAGGCAGCACTATCTCACTATATTCCAGCCAAATTGATGCATGCACACACAATGGAATTCCAATTTTTGAGAACACTAATCAATTGGACAAGCCGCATGGGGGCGATTTGGTGTAGTTTCGCTCAGTGGCAAAGGCACATTTTCAGTATCACTACGAAACTAGATTTTCAGTTGCATCAAACCAGAGATTCTAAGTGGCAACTCCTCACATGATCAAACTCGGTGATCACAATAATAACATACATTTTGAAATTCAAAAAAAGTAAAACCAGGCTTGACAGAACTCCGTCTCCATTTAGATGCCAACAACGCAAAGAATAAACAATTGAGGCCAGAGGGTCAATTAGTCACCAAATGATAAAGCAGAGATCAAATGGGCTTTAATAAGGAGGTGCAAAGCACGATTTCAAGGGGAGGGGGGGTTAATGAAGAAAGAAAGCATAAATGGTTACAACATTAAACAGAGTTAAATATATGAAAACTGCAGAAATGCGGTGCATGGGATCCTGTACGGATATGGGAATAAGAACAAAGATGTGTAAAATTCCAATGTTGGACCGACATGGGAGTAGTATTGGTCAATGGATGGTAAAATGGAATTTTCTGCCCGACAGGAGATGGTCAGCTATTTTGCACCAGATCATGTCCTGTGGAGAAGAGGACAGTTCAGAGAAAAACAAATAAATGCAATATTATAGGTGGAAGGTGAACAGGAGGAAGACAATGGGGGAAAAAATGAACGATCGGGCACTGGCCAATGCAGTCTGAAAGAGTCATTAGATTTAGCTTTTGATTTACACACTGGCTTGATTTATTACTACTAGTTGGATCTGTAAGACCTCTAATGCAAGAGTAATTTTATATAATGCAGCATCTGGATTTGATAGGACACGCTAGATGCAGGAAACATGTTACCGGTGTTGGGGAGTTCAGAATCATGGGGCCACAGTTTAAGAGTAAGAGTAGGCCATTTAGAACAGAGATGAGGAAAAACTTTTTCACCCAGAGTTGTGAATTTGTGGAACTCTCTGCCTCAGAAGGCAGTGGAGGCCGATCCACTGGATGCAGTCAAAAGAGTTAGATAGAGCTCTTTGGGCTAGCGGAATCAAGGGATATGGGGAGAAGGCAGGAACGGGATACTGATTGTGGATGATCACATTGAAAGGGTTGAATGCCCTGCTCCTGCACCTACTATCCATGTATCTATGCGTCTTATCTCCATACCCTACTGAATGCAAAAGTCGACAATGAACAAAACTTTGCACGACCCCTCAAATGCACTCAGCACTTACCCAGTAAAGCTGCTGAATTTGTTGGTGCAAGGATTCTTCTTTCAGCTGTTGAACAAGGTCAATCTGCTCCAAGAGACAAACCTCTCTACTCCGCAGGCACTCCATGTGACGGCTGATACAACTATGAATTTGAAATTTTACCTATAAAAGAACGAGAAACCAAACCATGGTATTCATTTCTCAAAAAATGTCAAACACCTACATTACAATGAAACGCTACAGACTATAGATAGGGTACGTGGATAGGAAATAGACAGGGTAAATGCACAATCTTTTATCCACACTTGGGGAATCGAGAACTAGGGGACATAGGTTGAATGTGAGGAGAGGGGGGGGGGGAAGAGGAAAGATTTAATGGGAACCTGAGGAGCAGCATTTATTTTTCCAACAAAGGGTGGTAGGTGTATGGAACAAGCTGCCGGAAGTGATAGTTGAGGCAGCTGTTATCACATTGTTTAAGAAACATTGATGACAAGTACATGGATGGGATGGGTTTAGAGGTATATGGGCCAAGCGCAGGCAGGAGGGATTTGTTTAGATGGGGCATTTAGGTCGGCTTGGGCCAGTTGGGCCGAAGGGCCTATATTTTATGCTGTATGACTCTAGACTATTGAGTTACTTTGTGAAATGAACCTTATTGCATTTGCCAGTTAGTAGTTGCCCACCACTTATTTATAGTACATGTTATTTTACCTCATGACTATTTGCTTTCATTTCTTGGTCGGCCTGAATGATGGTATTAATGGCCATTTCCAGATCTCGTTTGGCCTGCATACAGTTAGTTAACGAATCCTTGAATTGGATGTTGGTAGTTTCCCCACCTTGGGCGTGTGTTGGGTTCATCTTGGTCTTAGCTGAAAAAAAGGAAGTCACGATAAATTCAACTGCGGACGTGGGTGTGCAAGATTAGCAGGGAGGGTCTCGCACTGCATCAACCCTCACCAAATACAGAACTTTAAAAGCAGCTCTAGGTTAATCAGTTAACTTACAAATGGCATGTCCATGTTATTCCAAGTGTTGTGCACGCAGGTTTTATTTCCAAAATTTGTGTCAATAATCAAATACCTCAGAAAATGTTGCTATTCAACTGCAGATGCTGGTTTAAACCAAAAATAGACACAAAAAGCTGGAGTAACTCAACGGGACAGGTAGCATCTCTGGAGAGAAAGAATGGGTGACATTTCGGGTCGAGACCCTTCTTCACTGCAGATGCTGGTTTAAACCAAACAAAGACACAAAGCTGGAGTAACTCAACGGGACAGGCAGCATCTCTGGAGAGAAGGAATGGGTGATGTTTCGGGTCGAGACCCTTTGGGTCTGAAGAAGGGTCTCGACCTGAAATGTCACCCATTCCTTCTCTCCAGAGAAGCTGCCCGTCCCGCTGAGTTACTTCAGCTTTTTGTGTCTATTCTTGTTGAACAACCTGGTTGTAAAGTTTTGGATCACAAATAGTTGTCAAACTCATCGATTAACTTGAGGAACATTGCAGCTGACATTTGCATGCACAAACTAGGAGGAATTCCAATAATTCTGCATTTTAAATATCTTAAATTTGCAGATCATTTACTATAGTCATCCCTCTGAAAATGACTTTGAAACTCAATTCTAAAATGTTTTAATTGACACAAAACCCCAGCAGTTGGATTACTGTACAGTTTATCACTCAATAGCACCAGCAGATTCCAAGCATTTTCCAATACAATAGCACCGATCTGTAAACGTAATATCTATACTGATAGAATATTAAAAGGTCTAAAAAAGGGTCTCGATCCAAATCACCCATTCCTTCTCTCCAGAGATGCTGCCTGTCCCGCTGAGTTACTCCAGTATTTTGTGTCTGTCTATCATCGAATATTAAAACACCGCCGGTTTGAGGATTCGCAACTAAAAGTTATTAAGCTAAATCCAAGCATGCACACAAAATGCCCCAGTACAAATATTCAGAATAAACTTTCATCAAGACTTCTTGGCTCCAGCCTTAAGTTGTTTATAGTTCATTTTATGTGTCAGAATCCTGCAGAGGGTAATCATATGAAGATAAGAGTAACCTAGATTAAAATCTTTTGGAGAATCCAACAAAGTATACTCGTCTAGAGAGATAACAAACAATCTGCTGAAGAAACTCCGCGGGACAATAGCATGGGGGGTGGGGGGAGGAATGCAACTTTTCGGATCAAATCCTGCATCAGTCCAGACCCGCAGAGTTCTTCCGGCAGTAAAATGGAGACACAATAAACTGCAATGCTGGAATCTTGAGCAGAAAACAAAGAGCTGGAGGAACTCCGCAGATTGTTTGCTGCTCCAGATTCCAGCATCTGAAGTCTCTTGATTCTTTATCTTCAGAGACGTTTGTTTTTCCATGCAAATAAAATATTTAGGTGGAATGGGACAACACTTAAAATTTCTTATGCTGCTGCACAAAGCTGGCGGGGGTGGCATTCTTGTCCAACTCTGGTCTAACCACAGCTTCTTAACCCCAACTCACTTCCTTGACTTCAACCAACTAGTATGCTAGTATAAACTGAACACTTTAGAATGCTGTGCACGCACAATGCACACCTAGTTGGAAATAGCTTCTGCTGGGAAGGAAGTCAGACCCCGTCGCCGATCAGTGCAGGCACAATGTACTTGCATGCAACCCGGCAAAGCAAACGTGCGGCGTTCTCAGTTGACGAGGGACGGGGTCCTCTCTTGAGGAGCTGCTTCAGTCAAGGGCGGAGCAGTTGAAGGTGAGGGTGAGGGAGACGGGGAGACGGGGGGGGGGGGTACCGGGGCCGTCGAACGTGGCACCGACAACGGGCGCAGGCCCCGGGTGTGGGAGTCACTCCGGTTCCACAGGGGAAGGGGGTGAAAGAAAGGGCTGAAAGTCCCTCAGAGCGCACGGCCATAGGCCAACACCGTACCGGTGAGCAGGACGCCAGCAGTTACCCCGGTCACGGTCACAGCCCCCACTCCGACTCCGACTCCCTCACCTCCACCGTCGCTTCTCAACCGGGCCGCCGCGGCTATTTATACCAGCACGCTGGCCTGCGCGCTGACGTCACGCAGACCCGGGCCACGCACACAGCACGCAGTCCGCCACAAGCTGATCGCCGGCGTGCACGTACACACAGGCCAGGGGAACACTTGCTTGCAGCGGCGTATCGCCAGCACACTGTATCACTGGCATCCAGGACTGGGAGTGAGTGCACAGCTGCTCAGATAAGATTGACCAACTTTGCAAAAATTTTCCCAAAAAAAGGCAACTTCGACCATCCGCAATGCCACTTCCACAAAAAAAGTATTTGACATTTAAATAAATCAGGTTAAGGCGAACAAACATCTCATGAAAGTGTAGGAAAGAGCTGCAGATGCTGGTTTACACCGAAGATAGACACAAAAATGCTGGAGTAACTCAGCGGGACAGGCGGCATCTTTGGAGATGAGGAATGGGTGACGTTTTGGGTCGAGACCCTTCTTCAAACTGAAGGGTCCCATTTCTCATCTCCAGAGATGGTGCCAGTCCCGCTGAGTTACTCCAGCAAGTCTCATGAATTAATTCACTCACCATTTCTATCATCAATAACACAAAGGGGATAAGCTCTCTTTTGAGCAGCATTTGCAAACATTAACATGAGCATTTAGGTGCAAGAACCAAGAAAAAGGCAGGTGCTGGCAAACAACCTAAAGTTTTAATTTATCTGCATTCTTCACAAATCCCAACTTGCCTTGAACGTTTCCTTGTTTTTTGCTTTCATTCCGATGTGCAAGAAGCTGTAGGTGAAGCAAGCTTTCTGGGAGATAAGAGATTTCAGAAACAAGGAAGTACAGATGCTGGTTTACTAGAAAAGATCCAACGGGCTAGATGGATAGGTGACGTTTCGCGGTGCCCTTCTTCAGACTGGGAGGGGGCGTGGGAGGGGGGAGAGAAAAGCTGAAAGAGTTGGATAAGAGATTGTAGTTGTTCATGTGGGCACTTGCAGAGGCAACAAGCCAGAGAGATGTTTGTCATCTTCTCCAAATGAAACACAGCTGACAGACGGTACATAGAAGCACAAGCCTGCATTGTTCATCAAAATCATGGAAGGAAGTTGTATGCTTCCCCAGGCAACATTAGGAAGGACTTTAATTTTGAGTTGCAAGTTAGAAATGGGCAAAAAGAGGTTTACCTGAACACTGGTACACAAAAATGCTGGAGAAACTCAGCGGGTGCAGCAGCATCTATGGAACGAAGGAGATAGGCAACGTTTCGGGCCGAAACCCTTATACCAGAATGCTGCCTGGATTGTTTGTTACAATTAACTATCATGCGAGGTTGGACATTACTGTGTACTCTCCTCCAGATTTGGAGTCAATGCCATGTCCAGACTTACTCTTTTGCTCGATCCGTTATTCCTTTGTATTTGCTTGCCATGCCCGAACACTAACATTTTTCGTAAAGAAACACTAATTTCTTTCTGAAAACCAACATCTAATTCTCTCATTTTATATCTCTACTGCCCATTCCCCTGACATCAGTCTGAAGAAAGGTCTCGACCCGAAACGTCATCCATTCCATCTCTCCAGAGATACTGCCTGTCCTGCTGAATTACTCCAGTATTTTGTGTCTATCTTCGATTTAAACCAGCATCTGCAGTTTACCTGCACATCTAATTCTCTCATGCTATCTAAATATTGCCCCACTTCTCCATTCTTCTTACCAAAGTGGATAATCTCAGATTTCCCATTATTTTACAAACTCATTTAACCTACATGTTTGCCATATATAAAATGATGAGGCATAGAGACTAGACTGGCATAACCTTTTAGCTTGGTGGGAAAAAGACTAGAGGGCACAGCATTAAGGCAAGAGGGGCAAATTTCACAGTGGATGTGTGGAGCTTTAAACATAGTGGTAGTACAGGTGCACAACCTTTTATCCGAAAGCCTTGGGACCAGACACTTGTCGGATTTCGGACATTTTCGGATTTCAGAATGGAAGATTTTTAGCGTAGATTAGGTAGGTAGCGCGGGCGGCTTGAAAAGTCTGGAGCAGCTGCCAGACCGGGAGAATCATATAAATGTTAGTGATGGAGGCATTTTAGAGACTAGACTGGCATAACCTTTTAGCTTGGTGGGAAAAAGACTAGAGGGCACAGCATTAAGGCAAGAGGGGCAAAGTTCACAGTGGATGTGTAGAGCTTTTTTTTAAACATAGTGGTAGTACCTGGAATGAGCTGCTATTGGTGGGGGCAGATACAATAGTGCCATTTATGAGGCCTTCAGGTAGACACATGGATATGCAAGGAATGGTGAGATATCGATCATATGCAGGCAGAGATTAGTTTAATTTGTTGTCATGTTTGGCATGAATATCGTGGGCTGAAGGGCCTGCTCCTGTGCTGTACTGTTTTCTGTTCTATCTTGCTTTGCAGACTGCTGGTGCAGCTGACCTCCAAGTTCTGCAGTAGATGGGTTCCTAGAAAACGATTAGTGGCATGCCTGAGCAGGCATCAAGAAAAAAAAGTTGGAAGAAAATAAACTTTGTGTTTACTTTCATTCACATTAGTTCCGTGGGAGTGAATCCTAAATCCAGCTCAAATTTTTGGGTAATGATTCATGAATTCAGTAAGGGTGAAATTCCAATATCAGAATGTCCTATTATAGAGCTAATCTGAACTAACATGCTAATGATTTTTCTTTACCAAATTAAATTCTCAAACATCTTCATTTTCTTTGCTCTTGGTTACGTTATTAATGTTTTTAAGAGTTTTTAATGTAAAGTCCAACAAGATATTTGACTTAATTCCTTACAATAGACAATAGGCGCAGGAGTAGGCCATTTGGCCCTTCGAGCCAATGTCATGGCTGATCATCCCCGATCAGTACCCCGTTCCTGCCTTCTCCCCATATCCCCTGATTCCGCTATTTTTAAGAGCCCTATCTAGCTCTCTCTTGAAAGTATCCAGAGAACCTGCCTCCACTGCCCTCTGAGGCAGAGAATTCCACAGACTCATCACTCTCTGTGAGAAAAAGTGTTTCCTTGTCTCCATTCTAAATGGCTTACTCCTTAGTCTTAAACTGTGGCCCCTGGTTCTGGACTCCCCCGACATTGGGAACATATTTCCTGCCTCCAACGTGTCCAAGCCCTTAACAATCTTATATGTTTCAATGAGGAATCACCTCTCATCCTTCTAAACTCCACAGAGTGTACAAGCCCAGCTGCTCCATTCTCTCAGCACATGACAGTCCCGCCATCCCAGGATTTAACCTTGTAAACCTACGCTGCACCCCCTCAATAGAAAGAATGTCCTCCCTCTAATTAGGGGACCAAAACTGCGCACAATATTCCAGGTGTGGTCGCACTAGGGCTCTGTACAACTGCAGAACGACCTATTTGCTCCTATATTCGATTCCTCTTGTTATAAAGGCCAACATGCCATTCGCTTTCTTCACTGCCTGCTGTACCTGCATGCTTACTTTCATAGACTGATGTACAAGGACCCCCCAGATCCCGTTGTACTTCCCATTTTCCCCAACTTGACGCTATTTAGGTAGTAATCTGTTAGCTTACTAGCATTTTATTTACTTTACCTTTATCAATATTTCTAAATTCTCTCAAAATGTAGATTTTTTGCAACTTCAATCCAATACCATCAATAGCTTTTAATTAACCGATGATTGGGCAGTCATTGAGAATTGCTATATAGTTAGATGTTTACCACTATTTAACAATGACATATATTTTAATCAACATTTCCCAATTTAATGTCACCAACTCACATGCCCCCAACATCCAAACATCTACTTAATTGTCTTTATTTGACTTGTTTTGGAGAGGTTAGTCACGTTTGAGTAGCATAGTTTACTTCAGGGTATATTCATCTTTGGCCTTCAATCTCTTTGCAGAGATTATGCCGTTGCTTGACTAATACCTTTTGTATCCTTTATTATTGCCACGTGTACCAAGATAGAGTGAAAAGTTTTGTTTGCATGCTAATAGATAACAGAGATGCGATTTCACTGGCTCTCAATTGGACCACTTAGACAATAAGAACACTCACGTCAGGCTGTTATTCATCAACTACAGATCAGCGTTCAACACCATCACCTCCAAACGTTATCAAACTGCGGGAACTAAGTGTAGGAAGGAACGGTAGATGCTGGTTTAAACCAAAGATAGACACAAAATGCTGGAGTAACTCAGCGGGGGCAGCATCTCGAGAGGAATGGGTGACGTTTCTGTCGAGCCCCATCTTTGGACTGAGATGCAACTAGGTCTCTCATCCCTTCGCAACTGGATCCTCAATTTCCTCCTTGATAGACTATAATCAAAATGAATTGGCAACAATACTTTCTCCTCGATAACAAGCACCTCAGGGCTGTGTGATCAGTCCCTTGCTCTACATACACAGTTCCAATGCCATCTTTAAATTCGCCGACAATATCACCACTGTTGGATAAATAACAGGTAACAATGCGTATAGGAGGGAGATTGAAAGGTGCGAGAACAACAATCAGCAAGACCAAGGAGCTGACAGGTGATTTTAGAACTTGATTTAATCGACAGGTTGGCAGAGGAAAGACAAGTTCAAGTTCATGGACGTGCACATCTCTGAAGATCTGCCCTGGTCCCTGAATAGTTATACAAGCAGAAGAAAGCCCATCAACACCTCTATTTCTTGAGAAGATTGAGGAGATTCAGTACATCGGCAAAAACTCTCTTGAACTTTGTCGAGGTCTATGATACAGAGCATATTGACTGGTTGTATCACGACCTGGCTCGGCAGCTTGAAAATCCACGATCAAAGGCGATTACAAAAAGTGCTGGACACTACCCGGTCCATCATAGATACCAACTCCCCATCATCAAAGGGATCTACAAGAGACACCACCTCAATAAGGCTGCCAGTATCAAAGACGCAAACAACCCTGGCCATGTTCTCATTTTACGCCTACCATCGGGAAGATAAGAGTTTGAAAACCGTGATCACCAGATTCAAGAATTGCTTCTTCCCAACAACCATCAAGTTCTTGAACACTACACAATGCTAACTTCAGCTATGAACAATGGACTGTCTTTGGTTGCACCAGAAACGTTGGTTTTTCTTGCATTAGTATTGAGATTATTAATTTATTGAATTTTTGTTCATAATGCAGTAAATTGGAATACAGGACTACGCCCTAGCTTGTGGGAGGTCTGTGCAGTGGTCTGATAACAGCAGGGAAGAAGCTGCTCCTGAATCTGGTGGTTTGTGCTTTACCTGATTATCGTGCAAGACTATTCAATGAGAAACAACTACAACTGAAACTACTGTTTAAGAAGGAACTGCAGATGTTAGAAAATTGAAGGTAGACAAAAATGCTGGAGAAACTCGGCAGGTGAAGAAGGGTCTCGACCTGAAACGTCACCTATTTCATTCGCTCCATAAATGCTGCCTCACCCGCTGAGTTTCTCCAGCATTTTTCTCTACAACTGAAACTACTATTAAGTCCAAATAATGACACTGGAGTTTAAACAACCCTGTTTCCATCTGAAAACATCTAATCTGCCAGCATATATATCTAATCTATTTTATCTTGTCACATGGCAGGAAGGTCCATATTCCTGCGATTTCTTCATGGAATTTGTGACTATAATTACATGTATAGATCTGGGCCCCATGAGGAAAATCAGATTTAAAACCACCTTATTGAACACCTTCATAGTTTTACAATCTGCTAATTGGGTGAACCAATAGTCTTCTCTTCTCCATAGAAAGAAATCCATTCATTTTAGACTTAATGTAGTAAAGTGAGTGATAGCAGACAATTTTTCTCATTGACAATTGGAAATCTTTGTTTGATCTAAATACTGTAAAAAACCTCTGAACTCCCTCCCCCACCCAAGCATTTAACTGCAAAAATAGTTTCTCAACAAAGGGAGAGGTGGCATGACACAATCAGTAAATAACACAAGATCCCTTCCAGCTGGAAGGTAAAAGTTTATTTTTAAGACACGCTCAGCAAATTACTTGGATTTTGCCCTCATCCACAATCTCCATTAGATTTAGAAGTTAATATTGTACAAAACAATCACTGTTAACAACATGTTTAAATCCTTGTAAATAAAGCCACAGATATCCATTTTCACAGTCTGCTCAAGAAGGAGGAAAGCATTAAGAAACGTTTATTTTAAAATGCAGATGATTCATTAGATTGTGTCTAATCATTATTTTGCATAGCCCAAATACGAACCACAATGAGAAAATTCAGCACTAAATGCAAGCATTCTTGTGTACATCTCGAATGGTGAAAAACTCATGTATAAACCATGCATCAGAATGGTTTTAGTTGAGATTTTAGATTAGTGGAACATTAAACCTCCAAACCTCCACTCTGTTATCAGGCTAGGATACTGTCCAATTCACCTCTACCCCACTGCAGACATTGGACTTTATCTCTGGAACTGGTGCGCTGCAATGCTGAGAATTATATTCTGCACTCTTTATCTTCACTTTGCTCTATCTATTGTACAGGGTACTTGAGTTGCAGTTATGTATGGTATAATCTGGCTTGACTGCATTTAAGTATGGTATAATCTGATTTTATTGGATAGAATGCAAAACAAAGCTTTTCACTATACATCAGTACATGTAACGGTAATAATAAACCTAAACCTAATGTACAGCCAAATATATCTACTGAAATAATCCAAGTCCGAGAATTTACAGCCAGTGGCAATGTTCAGCCCTCAAAGAAAGCAGCATACAAAGATCTGTTAATCTGTAATGCCCCTCCTTTCCCAAAATCAGCTTCCATCGATCATCAACCAAACGGGATTGATTGCACTCGGTAACATTTGATATCATCTAAAGAAGGGTTCCGACCAGAAACATTACCCATCCGTTTTCTCCAGAGATGCTGCCTGACCAGCTGAGTTACTCCAGCACTTTGTGTCTATCATTGATATCATGAAGCAGGTTGAGCAACAATAGAGAATTTTTAAAGACCACGGAACTTGTAATGTTATCACAAGATCATAAGAGATGGGAGTAGAATTAGGCCATTTGGCCCATCAAGTCTACTCTGCCATTCAATTATGGCTGATCTATACCTTTCTTCCAACCCTATTCTCCCTGCCTTCCACCTATAACCTCTGACACCCATTATTGAGCAAAGTAAACCACAATATTGTGGTCAAGGAAATGTTCAGAAAGACTTATGAATAAGGGCAGCATTGTTTCACTCATTCAAACTTGGCGCGGGATACTTTGTAATTTTGTCAGCACCCTTTACATGGTGACTATTTGCATACCTTGGGTATGTAAGCAAAGAATTTCATTGTGACTTGCTGCATGTGACAATAAATTATTCAATTCAATTCAGTGTTAACTATTTAAAAAAAAACTTTAACAGGAAGAATAAGTTGATGTTCTGGGATTTCAAAAAACAGGTTTCCATTTACAAGGATCTTAACCACACATCTTGTACAGGAGCAGACTAATACTGAGAGCAGCGTCTGAATGTTCACAATTAACCTCACACTTCCATAATGAAGAGTCTGATCTCAGTTCCAGTGTAGAGACAATAATTTCACGTCATAACCACCAACATGTTTGTGCTATTATCTTTGAATAGAGACCGGGCGTCATTTCCAGTTAAGCAGGTTGTATCTGAGATTTATATTGATCACCAAGGAAATCAGGTCTGTTTAGTTTCACATTTGTTACTAAATTTCCTTCATCTTACGTGGCACCAATTCAAAGAAACGATAATTACATTTCATGTGTCTTTTTACAATACTGGAGAGTTTTTGACAAACAAGATTAGTATTCACTTTTTTACACTAATACGCTGTTCATAACAAAAATCTATCCAAGTGAAACCTCAAATATAGCAAATATAAATTAGATAACTTCACCAAATTAGCTAACCACTTTTGTCATAATAGACAAATCTTCAGCGATTTCCCACAATTTTGGACATCAAGTGTTTCATTAAAAACGCTGCCACATTTAGTCATGAATATTTAATTCATAAATAAACTTCATATGGCCTCTCATACGTTTTGATAATGGTTTAGGGAAATATCTTCATCTATACTAGGAGAAAAATACAGTGACATAAAGGTAATACAGTACAGTAACGATCGTTGTGCTTGGTGTCCATTGTCACAACGACCGTTATCAGGGTCGGTACGTCCGTAAGTTAAACCACGGAGGTTCCAAAGCTCTAATGCTTTTCAAACACCCCGAGGTATCCTATGGTACAGGTGATCTATGGGTGAGTTAATTATTTTTTTTTTTTTTTTCAATTTAATATATCAAAAACATCATGGTGTCAAAAACGCAATGACTGTTTACGATATATTTTCCAACTTTTTTGAAATCACTTAAATACATTTTTGGACATAAATCGGTTATCAAAACTAAGAAACTGAGCTAATCTTCAATTTGGCCACACACCGTCACTTGTTTACCTGTCGTACGGACCAAGTCGCCAACTTCATTCCTTTGTGCCAACCACTGGAAGCTCCGCAACTGGAAGACCGTTACGGAGACATTTTACTTACAAAAAAATCAGCACAAATCAAACGATATGACGAATCATCGGCCATCGACAGCACAAATACATAAGGTAATATACCGTTTTGATCGTATTGGTGAAAATGCTTGGTTCTCGCTAATAATGTAACATTCGTTTTCTGGGTTCACCAAACCTTTTAGTGTCCACCACAACAATCGTTTGTGTAGCGCACTTTGCGGTGTCCACTTAGATGGATGCAGTATTCTACTAAATGATCAGGTGAATGAAGTGGAAACGGTGTTTGCAATTTTATTGTTCCATGTGGTATTCATAAACATAGAAATTAATAAGAAATATGTGTACTTACTGTGCCAACCAGGTCACTGGTGGACACCACGCAACAACCGTTACACAAAGTGTATTTGTGTATTCTGATGCCATTTTTGAAAACTTGCCATCAATATGCTATATTTTCTAATATTTGTTGTTGAGACTATGTTAGTCATGAACCCAATAAAGTGCTTGTCAACGTTTTTGAAGGAATTTGAAATTTGACCCCATTTGTCACATTTATGTGTGCAGTATTGTAAAAAGACACATATATTAATAGTCACAGAGCACTAAAACAGACTTCGGCCCAACTCGATTTAGTGCTTTCGTCATTGTCAGTATAAAGCTGCCATTCTACAACTGCTTCCATCCTGCCAATTTCTCAAGCAAATAGGTAGATGCTTTCTGGGAAATAAAGAGCAACTACCAGGCATACTGAAGATCAATTGGTTCTATCCATGCAACCCCAGCCAAATTAGATTAATTGCACATGCACGTTAGACAATATTCCTGAAGAAACCTTCATTTGAAATTGCATCTATGTTAGTCAGTTAGACAATGCTGGTCTTTAAATCTTAGTCCCCTACCTGATGCGGAGCCAATTTCCTTTCACAAGGCGCTCAAAGGTTCATAGCCGCCCGACTGCTTTCTGGGAAGCTAAACAGCGAACCGGTACCAGGCTTCCCGCTGGTATCCCAGCGCTGAAGATCAACATTGGGAGTTCTCGCCAGGGGTCCAGCAACCCGGAGCTACAACCAAATTAGAGCCCCAGCTGGGAGTTGGCGGCCACAGCGCTAAGGAGCTTATGCACGGCGACCCGGTAAGGCATTGACGCCTCTAGACATATTCCTAACTAAGAAGAAACCCCTTCATTCACATAAAAGTTTCCAAACTAAACATTTAAGCAAAAATGTTTAAGTCAAGGAAGCCGCTACAGATGACCTGGGGTTGACCGTTTTCGATGGCGCCATAGATTTTCACATCCTGGAAAAATGGCCGGTTTTCGGATGGGTTTGTCACCTTACAGAGGGCACATTTTGTCATGGAAGCACTAGCACACACAGTAGTTTAAATTACAACTGCATCAATTTAATAATATCTAGACAGACTGGGAATAGAGGGATATGGACCACATGGAAGCACTAGATTAGCATCATGATCGGTTCAAACATAGTGGGCCAGAGGCCCAGTTCAACTGCTGTACTTTGCTATGATTCTATGTAGATGCATCAGGAAAACTATAAAATTGGTATTTCAGAATCTTTGATAATTGTTAATGATTCACGATCAAAGACATGATCTGAGCTATGGAGGGTAAAAACTGCTTTGGAGATACAAGACTTTGGAAAACAAATGAACTTTAGCCCCTCTGCAGTTAACATTTATTTGACAACACCTTAGGTGCTTGTATCATTACAATAGGAATTGAAAATACTCCTTTATTCAAAAGTTAAATAGCTGGTTGGTGATACCAGGCATTTCAAGTCAGTTGATTGAAGATATTGCATGGAAAAGGCAGTATAAAAACATGCCACTTGGCCCAAAGCCACCCGTATGATGATTATGTACCGAGAGGAGCCGATGGATGAAATGGCACCAGATTAAAAGCTGTGAGAACTTCTACAGGGTTGCATTGCTCCTATGAAAGTACTTCTAATACAGTTGATGGAATTGATTGATTCATGCTCTCTTTCTAATTGCCCAGCAGGTAACTTTATCAATAGCTTATCCCCATGGCAACCTTGGTGTCTCTCAATCATAAAAATCCCATCTGTCCCTCTTCCACTCTCTTGAAACTAACCTGTTTTCCCTTCCTATTTTAATGAAAGATATTTGACCTAGCACAGTAATTCTATTTTTCTTTCAGTAACACCATTCCTCTTGTGGTCTAACCTACCGAATAAGTGGCAGTGGTGTAGCAGGTGCACTGCTGCCTCACAGCTTCAGGGACCAAATCTAACCCATGCTGCTGCCTGTGTGGAGTTTACAAGTTCTCTCCAAGACTGATTGGGTTTCCCCACATACTCCAGATTTTCCTACTTCCCAGAGCTGTGCTGGTAGGTAGATTAGTGGATGTGGGCAAGCTTTTGGAGAATCTGGGACAAGCTGTTGAGCATCTGTGAGATAATTAGTTACAGGAAAATATGTGGGGAAATTGGATTTTGACATGACAGCTCTGAGAGCCTGCAGAGCGTTACGGGGTCTCTGTGTGATTTGAGGAAACACAAATCTTTCCTGCATTCTCTATTTTTATGCCAGATTTCTGAAGTATTTTTGGTTTTATTCGACTCATGCAAGTATGATAATAGTGTGCACTGTAGATCTTAGACAAGTCTTACAGACTCCTTATTAAGGAGCTAGGAGATGGTGTTGTGCACAAATTGCTGCCACCTTTCCCTGTATAACAGTGATTGCCACTAATGAAGAATTTTTGAAAAGAAAAGGGGTTCATGATGTCCAACGGATGTGAAATATGTTACGTAAGGCAAGTTGTTTCCGTCTGCCTAGCCAGGTTCCTGGCAATCTGCCACAGGCATGAGCAATGGAAATGTCTCAGCAGCTGATATTCAACGTGTTTTACTTGTATAATATTTCCATTAAATCTGCAGGGCTCAATTGTCCTGTTATGATTATTACAGGTTATATGGGGTATCATAAGACGTAGGAGCAGAATTAGGCCATTCGGCCCATCATAACTACTCTGCCATTCGATCATGGCCAATCTATTTTTCTCTCTCAACCCCATTCTCTTGCTTTCTCCCCCTAACCTTGTCTTCCTTACTAATCAAGAACCTATCGATCTCCGCTTTAAAAAGACCCAATGTCTTGGTCTCCATATCCATCTGTGGCAATAAATTCCACAGCATCATCACCTTCCGGCTAAAGAAATTTCCTGCTCATCTCCATTCCCAGGAAACAAGCCACATAAAACCCGCTGAACTGAAAAATCAAAAGTCAAGTCAGTTCATAAGGTTATGTATGTTTATGCTAAATACAATTAACAGGGATCTTGCATTTTAATACAAAACAAAACCCCACTGTGAGATAATATTCTCCTAAAGGATTATGTACTCAGTGATATTGTCATCATCGTCTATCATTTTTCCCTAGAAGAATACACTCTCCACCCTTTCTGGGCTGTAACATTCTAATCCTAATCCTAAAAAAGGAGAAGGCAGGAACGGAGTACTGATTGTAGATTATCAGACATGATCAAAGTGAATGGCAGTGCTAGCTGAAATGGCCTACTCCTGCACCTAGTGTCTAAAGGAATAAAGCAGGTACAACTAGTCTGCTGGGAGTACAATTCAGTTGCTTACACACACACAGAGGCTCTGTGGGAGAGGGACCATTTGCAAGGGAGAGGGCCTGGTGAGTGGTTGAGGACAGAGGCCCAAGGACAATTTAAACATAGGATGCATCTGACATAACTTGGAACGGTGGACTTGTCAGCTGATGGCTCAAGCGTGTTGATTAGGCGAGTTCTCGCATCAAACTGGCTAATAATAGTATGCATAAATATTGTATGAGAGACAAGTTTTGTTCGAGGTATTTTCCTCCTCTTTGATTTCTCTCCCTATTAATTATACAAGCATGTTTGGGCATTTTACTTTCAAGGTACAGGCCATTACACACAGATCCCTTCTCGTCTATCACTATATATTAACAATGGTGACAATTACATCACAGAGAAAATGAACAAGGAACAGGTGGGAACAGGACTCCCAGTTTATGTCCAAGTTAATGTGAGACACAGGTTACTTCAACCCCCACTTCACATTAACCTATCAACAAATATAACTTGTTTTCTGCCTTGTCAAGCACCATCTACAATTGTGTTCTTCACTAATTAACAGAGTGCAGTAGGATGGCGGGACTATAACATTTGAGGAATTTAATAAACAGAACCTATATTTCCGAGAGCCCCCCCCCCCAATACCAATGCCTCACCTGTCGGCCCACATGACCCTTCACCTGCCATTACCCCTTCTCTTCCACACCCCACCTTCCCTCCCTCATTCTGCCGCCCACTCCCCCCCTCTTCATCTCCCTCCCTCCATTCCTTACCTGCCACCTCCCTTCCACCTCCACTCACCTGGGCCCCCACCCATCACCTGTCCCCTCCATTCCACATTGGCACTTTCCCTCCCCCTCCATTCATCCCCTGGCCCCCACCAATCACTCACCTCCCCTTCCACGCACCCCTCAATTCTCATCATCTCCCCCCCCCCCCCCCCCCTGCCCCCCCCCCCCCCCCCCCCCCCCCCCCCTGTCCCCCCCCCCCCCCCCCCCAGCCCCTCCACTCCTCACCTGGCTCTACGTCTACCCACCGTCCCCAGAGCCGCCGCCACCACCACCACCACACCGGTCCCCCCCCCCCCCCCCCCCCCGGCCCCCGCACCGCCATCTTTGAACCCTCCACCCGCTTCCTGCGTCCATGTCCGCAGGTTCCCCGCGGCCGGTGACGGTGCGGCTCCCACCGCGGCCACTCATCAGCCCAGCCCCAGGTCCAGGCCCAGCCCCACGACCACTCACTCACTCACCCGTCGTCCCGCCCGGCCGGCGCCGCTTCACCTTCAGCCTCCCGTCCGTCCGCCCGCGCCCGCCGGCACCAAGTCCCGCGAGACCCGGCAGCCACTCCGGACCCACCCACCCTGCGGAGCCTGGGGGCGTGCTAATCTACTCACTGTAATCAATGGAGATCAACATCCTCACTATAATCAGGAAATCAGAATGTTATTATAGTTGTATTATATCCAGTATGTTACAACTAACAACCACGTTTATATCAGTGCAAGTGTCTACTATAATTTTTATTCTGTTACAGGATGATGAAACCCCCCTATTGTTCCGGAATGGTTTGATCCTCAATCCATTCGCATTGATGACGTTGCTCCCGCTGGTCCTCCCAGTCTGCCGCCCCCCAGCGTCCGGGCGGTCACGCTGCATGATGCCTCTGTTCGGTCCGCAGGGTGGTCCTGAGCCTGCAGTCCAGGTTTAGGTTTACAATCAGCTGTGTAGAAAGGGACTGCAGATGCTGGTTACACCGAAGATGGACACAAAGTACTGGATCTTTGTGCAGGCAGCATCTCTGAGAGAAGGAAGGGGTGACGTTTCAGGTCGAGACCCTTCTTCAGACTGAGAATCAGGGAGACATAGAAATATGGAAGGGTAAGATGTGAAAATGCGATATCAAAGGGGACAAAGTTCAAGGAAAATGTAGAATAGATCATTGTTCGCTGAGGTAAAGGTGACAACGAGGCTTACAATCCGTAAAATGTAATCAAGAGGACAGTTAAACTAGTCGGAGAACTAGGATGGGGGAGGGACAGAGAGAGAGGGAAAGCAAGGGTTACTTGCAGTTGGAATCGTTAATATTCATACCGCTGGGATGTAAGCTGCCCAAGTGAAATATGAGGGTCTGTTCCTCCAATTTGTTTTGGGCCTCACACTGACAGTGGAGGATGAAAGGTCATTATGGGAAAAGGAGGGGAGTTAAAGTGTTTAGCAACCAGGAGATCATGTAGGTCTAGGGGGACTGAGCGGAGGTGTTCAACAAAATGATCGTGGAGCCGGCGCTTGATCTCGCCGATATATAGGAGTCCACACCTGGAACAGTGGATACAGTAGATGAGGTTGGAGGAGGTGCAAGTGAACTTCTGCCTCACCTGAAAAGATTGTTGAGATTCTTGGATGGAGGAGGTATCAGGACAGGTGTTGCATCTCCTGTGGTTGCAGGGGAAAGTACCTAGGGAGGGGGTGGTTTAGATGGGAAGGGATGAGTTAACCAGGGAGCTGTAGAGGGAACAGTCTCTATGGAAAGGGATGGAGATGGCTGGTGGTGGGATCCTGTTGGAGGTGGTGAAAATGCTAGAGGATTATGTGTGGTATGCGACTTATAAACCTACTGACTCCCACAGCTATCAAGCTCACTGTCTCCATCACAGGAGATAGACTATTGACTGGTATCTCTTATAAACCTACTCACTCCCACGGCTATCTAGGTTGCATACAGCACAGACAGACTGTGTTTCAACGAGGGGAAACACTTAGTTTGCAGTGAAAGAGAAGGTGGGGCTAAGCAGAACAGAGAAAATATCTCAGACATGGTGAGACAAAATGAGTACATGGGGCAGTTAGCATCAGATTATTCTGCATTGACTTTGTCGTGATTTGGAAGCAAAAGCCCACCCTAAACGGAAGAAGAAGTATACTATTTTACAAACAATTGATAATAATGAGGCAAATTTCCGTTCTGCAGTTTTGTCAATCATAGTCATTTTGAGAGAAATTCATCCCTAACATATGAGAGGTCATTGCAAGAGTCTGATAACAGCAGGGGAAAAGTTGTTCTTGATTGGATGCATTGGGCAGGCACATGAGAGATGACATTTACACGGAGAAATGAAAATTGTGACAATTTTGGAAGAAAAATGAGCAGACCTAATAAAGTTTAAAGGGCAAATTTTTTAGATCTGGAGATAGAGATAGGTAGACAAAATGCTGGAGAAACTCAGCGGTGAGGCAGCATTTCTCCAGCATTTTTGTCAAGCTGCCTCACCCGCTGAGTTTCTCCAGCAATTTTGCTACCTTCGATTTTCCAGCATAACTGAGCGACCAGGCAGCATCTCTGGAGAGAAGGAATTCCTTCCAAGATGATGCCTGTCCCACTGAGTTACTCAAGCATTTTGTGTCTATCTTCGGTTTAAACCAGCATCTGCAGTTCCTTCTTACACAAACTCCGTACAGTGAGTAGCAGGGGTCAGGATCAAACCTGGATCTCTGGCGCTGTGAGGCAGCAGCTCTACCAGCTGCGTCACTGTGCCACCCTGACCTCTCCATGGTATTTGCATGGGATATGCAAACTCTTTGCAGTTGTTCCCTGCCGGCCTTTCATCAGAATGTGTTCAAATTTAGCAGGCAGGGGGCAACAGCTAGAATGTAGAAACCAAGAACTGCGGATGCTGATTTATACCAAAGATAGACACAAATTGCTGCAGTATCTCAACGGGTCAGGCAATCTCCGTGGAGAAAAAAGAGAGGTGACGTTTTGGGTTGGGACCCTCCTTCAGACTGAAAGCAGGGGATGGGAGTGGGAGGGAAGAACTGGAGGCGAGGAAAGATCAAGACAAATCAGGGCCACAACAAATGACCTCAGGCAGGATGGTGCCCTGGTAGACCCATTGTTGGTTGCGGAAGGTGTGATCTCAAGAGGGATACAATGTGGTGAACTGTGGAACTGGTTGAACGACTAGCATGGAGGAAGGGGGCAAGGGGGGAGGGGAGGAGCGTGTTAGTAGAAGTTATTTAAAATTAGAGAATTCAACATTCATACCGCAGGGTTGTAAGCTACCCAAGTGAAATAGGAGGTGCTAATTTTCCAATTTGCTAGTGACCTCATTCTGGCAAAGGAAAAGGCTCAGGAAGGAAAGGTCAATGTGAGAATGGGAAGGGGAATTGAAATGGTTGGCAACCGGGAGATGGCGTAGACCTAGATGAACCAGCTGTTCTCTGCAAACTGCAGGAATGTACACACATGAAACCACAGGGATCGACACGCATGGTTTCAATTTTGACACCATTCCTTTTCTGCACCAACTGCTCTGAAAGCATTGGTTGATTAGCAACACGCTTTGCCAACTTTCTCAGCATAGCAACCAGAAAATCTTTTTGAAAAATAGAGATGTTTTATGTGAAGTTTCATGTTTGTGAGTTGGGGCGTCGCTCACTGAGATAATGTGCAGCCCGTGAATAAAGATCGTCATCTTGCAGTTTCGGCCAAATTCAAAGTGCGATTCCTTTATGTTGGTTTGGTTTCCAGTCACTGGATCCCCATGTTGATGGGACAAATTCCAGACCCCATTCTGGCAGAATTATTATAAACAGAAACTGAGTCTAACTACAGAGCGGTCTTGAGCTACTATCTACCTCATTAAAGACCCTCAGACTATCTTTAATCAGACTTTACAATACGATAGAACTTCATTTATCCCAGCAGGGAAATTGATCTGCCAACAGTCATATAAGCACAAAATACATGAAACATGAAATTAAAGTGGAAAGGATTGGGGATGTGCAAAGATTGGGGAGGGTGGTGGTGGTGGTGGTGGGGGGGACGGGCAGTCTCAGTCTCAGTCTACCCCACTACAGAAGGGGGAGGAGTTGTACAGATTGATAGCCACAGGGAAGAAGGATCTCCTGTGGCGTTCTGTCCTGCATCTTGGTGGAACCAGTCTGTAGGTGAAGGTACTCCTCAGGTTGACCAGTGTGTCATGGACTTTGCCTTGCACTGAACGTTATTCCCTTCATCAAGGTGGTCGGCTTGATTGTATATATGTATAGCCTTTCCGCTGACTGTTTGGCACACAATAATGCTTTGTGTCTATCTTGTCCTGTCTGGGCCATATGACAATAAACTATCTTGAATCTTGATCCCTGCACATTAACACTATTCTACACACACAAGGGACAATTTTACATTCATACCATGCCAATTAACCTACAGACCTGTATTTCTTTGGAGTGTGGGAGGAATCTAAAGATCTCGGAGAAAACTGACAGACCACGGGGAGAACGTACAAACTGTGGACACGATGTCATCCACACAATAACCTCTCATGAGATGGCCCTTTATTGCACAATGCATTGCTCCAACATGTGCTCTCTCATTTTTCTGCACAGCAAGTTTGATTTTTATGGGTCAATAAAATGGAAGAAACTTATAGCACAAAGTACAGTCATCTCATGAAGACGCAGACCAGAGCTCTGTCCAGCAGTCCCAATAGCACAATGAATGGTTTTCTCTCCCGCCCTTAGGGCTATTGTAACACAATGATTACATCAGCTGACTAGTATTCAGATTCATGAAGGCACAGCAGTTGGAAAATTAAATACCTTTCCATACAGCCAAGAAGTTACTGCACCATTGTAAAAAACATTCTCATTTGCTGATTTTTTTAAGAGGTACAGCAGGGAAACAGGTATTTTGGCCCACCCAGTCCACACCAACCCTTGGTGATCAACCGTTCACACTAGTTCTTTGTTGTCCCACTATTTTATCCGTGGGCGCATTGGTGATCATTTTCCAATCTATCTACAGTATATTCTATTCTTCTATCTATATTCTATTCTATTCTATTCCATCTATATTCTATATTACATAACAAAAACTCTGATCTTGTTATCTTCCGGTTTGGCAGTCTTTCTATTTGCGCAAAAACGGTTAGCGATAGCGATACGATACGATTTTTGCCAGTTCACTCACCGTTCTCCTGTGCTGCGATTGCACCAAGTTTCGTTCTGATCGGTTGAATGTCGTAAAAGTTGGTGAGGTTTAAAAATCTTAAAAAACACGCGTGCGCAGATCGATCACTTCTCCTGCCAGGCAGCACCACGCAGATTAGTCTCTTCCCCTGTCACTCCCCGGGACGGTCCGCCTCTTCCTACGCCATCGCGTCTTTACTGGAGCTGAGGATATCCAGCGGAGGTTTCCAACCAGACTTTTGGAGGGACCCAAAGCAGCCCAGCTCCAAACAGCCCAGCCCCGAACAGCCCAGCTCAGCCCAGCCCCGAACAGCCCAGCTCAGCCCAGCCCCGAACAGCCCAGCCCAGCACCGAGCAGCCCAGCCCCAAAGAGCCTAACTCTGTTGCTCTCCTTAAATGATCACCTTTTGTATTAACCCAGATCCCAAGGACAGTGCAGCTACAAAACAGGCCCTTCGGCCCACCAAGTCCATGCTGACCATCGATCACCCGTTCACACGAGTTCTATGTTATCCCACTTTCTCATCCACTCCCTACACATGAGAGGCAATTTGCAGAAGCCAATTAACTTACAAACCTCTTTGGGATGTGGATGGAAACTGGAGCACAACGCGATTATAGGGAGAATGTACAAATTCCACACAGACAGCACCGAGGTTAGGATCGAACCCAGGTCTCTGGTGCTGTGATTCCCCAAGACCCGGTGGCTGGATGAAGGACCCGGCGGGCCGTGCTTGCAAGGGGGGGGGGTTGACTGGAAGCTGCCGAGGAGGAGGGAGCCACTGGCAACGACTGTGCGAGGAATGGGCCGGTGGAAGAGGGACTGGGGTGTTGCCTTCAAGGTTGCAGGAGGTGTCCCGGGTCACAGAGGTGGTCAGGCGGGCGAGGAAAGAGGAGGAGAGGGACATCAGTTGGTGGACTGAGCCGGTTGAGGGCGACGGAGGAGGCCCTGTAGCAGCTTTGGGAACCGCTCCAGTGCATCGATCGCATGGACCGGTCTTTGGACTTTTTGTAAATAGTGCCAAAATATGGCGACTCATGCATGTGTGAGCTGCGCAACAAGTATTTCACTGTACAATGTAGACGTGGTAGTAAAGCACCATTGCACCACTGCAACAGCTCTACCAGCTGCTATGATGCCCTTATTGCCGGATGTAGTATCTTGGATTCATGTCAAGTGCTGGAATACTGGAGCACTGTGGCTCATCTAGTTAAAGAGTAAGTAATGTTTCCCTTCCTACTCTGGAAAATATATGTTGCTAATGCTGTTCTATTAGAACATTGATCCAGGTTGGATGAATCTGACTGCTGGCTCTGTTCCCCAGACCTGGTTCGGGTTTCATTAAGGTGAGGACTGAGTCCATGAGCTGATGTAGATCAGTAGAGAAGATAACTCCACTAGTGGGTGAGACCAAAAGACGTGCAGGTTTGCAGCTTATTTGGCTTCTGCAAATTGTCACTAGTGAGTAGGATAGAACTAGTGTATGGGGTGATCGCTGGTCAGCGCGGACTCTGTGGGCTGAAAAGGCCAGTATCCGCGCTGTATCTCTAAACTAAACTAACTTCAAAACCAATCTTAAAACCCATTTCTATTCCTTGGCTTTTGACCCTGTATGAGACTTTGCTCCTGTTTTAGTGTTTTTAATGGGGTTTTTTTAAATTGTTTTTACTCTCTCTTCTAATGTTTTTATTGTCGTGTAATAATTTTTTGTCCATGATTAGTCATGTACAGCACTTTGTCGCAACAGTGGTTGTTTTTAAAGTGCTCTATAAATAAAGTTATTATTATTATTATAAGTTAAAGATGGTTGGAAAAAGGTTCTAGTGGAGCACAGATCATGTCTGGAATCTGTTGGGTCAACTATCTTGCTTTTGTGTTAAAACTTTAGAATAATTTGTGTTTCTGCATTACATTCTAATTTTTCTTCAGGAACTAGAAGTAAAAAGTCACTGAAACATCCACATGAAGAACCTTAACCATTCTCCCCAAGGTCGTACCAATAGAGATTGTGGACTCAAGGAACTGCAGATGCTGGTTTACAAAACACAAAGTCCTGGAGTAATTCAACGGGTCCAGGCAGCTTTTCTGGAGAACATGGACATGCAACGTTTTGGGTTGGCACCCTTCTTTAGTCTTGGAGCAGCAGAGGGGGAGCAGTGAGGGAGGGTCTCACAGAACTCCTATTGAAGAGAGGGGAACTTCTTCAAAATAGACATTCCTTGAGGAGACTTCGCAATGGAGCCATACAATGTGGATACAAGGAACTGCAGATGCTGGTTTACCAAAAAAAAACACAAAATGCTGGAGTAGCTCAGTGGGTCAGGCAGCACTTCTGGGGAACATCAGACTGAAGAAGGGTTCTGACCCGAAACAACACCTATCCATGTTCTCCAGAAATGCTGCCTGACCTTCTGAGTTACTCCAGCATTTTGTCTCTTTTTTTCCACCGTAGAGATTGCTGTGGGCGCCTGCAATTCATTTTACAATTATCTTCAAGAAATTCTAGACTTAAGAACGGTTACAAAAGACAGGACAAAGCAAACCAGGTAAGTCTTGGGTCACTTTATGGCAGAATCTTGGAGGCTCGACTCCTGTTAAGATAGTAATTCTAGTGAAAGTTCAGCAGGTTTGTGGAGCAGAACAGAACATCCACTGACAACAACAAACAATTGTAATTAATAAAAGGCGTATTGTTGAGTATGCTTGCGAGTATTTCTCCAGACATATTCTTGCTGTAGTTTTGTGTTGTTGATGTAATATATTTAATGATATTTTCTGTTATTGATGTGGCATTTTTTGTGGTTGATCCATTTTCTCTTTGATGTAGAATTTTGCACCATGAAGATTGGCAGGATGCTGTTCAAACCAAACCTAGGAAGACAAAGAGAGTTAAACAGAGACTGGTTTCCCAATTTACTCCCTTCTTAATTTCCAAGTGATGTTGTAACCATTACCCAGCCAACACCACATAAACATGCAATGGCACTTCAGGGGCCATTTAACAATGAACTAATGAATGAGCAATTGTACGACTGTGTGTGAGTGAAGGTTTGGGCTCAATCGAGGCCAGATGTCCAAGTCTGATCCTCCCCTTACCTCAGTCACACAGAACTGCACACACATAACCTGCGCTCAAGCACACACAAACCTTGTACATCACATCCCCCTCATCCTGCATTCCTCCCTCTGGCTTCACAATCCTTCTGTCTCAAACCTTCTGCTTTAATCTCTGGCCTTCGTCCCAACCATGTGCCTCTCAAAAATCAATTTACTCTTTGTACACCTATTGCATGCCACGCTTTGTCTTGCCTCTCCTCTATCCAAGATTTCTTCCCCTCCTACAATCAGTCTGAAAAAGGGGCCCGACCCAAAACACTACCTATTTACATCAACCAGCTTGCAACTTGAAACACAATCGCCTTCGCATTCATCCAGTTTGGTTGAAGAGTCATTGACCTGAAACATCGACTCTGTTTCTCTCCCCATAGATGCTCTGATCTGCGGAATGTTTGAAGTACGTTCTGATTTTGGTTTCGGAACTCCCTCATCTGCGATTTGTTTAGCTCCTACTTCTAGCCTGAAATGGGCACCCAGTGCAAACTGCCCCACTTCAGTCAGCGCAAGGTAGACAGTAACAAAGGAAAGGGAACCGACCCATGAATTCACGCTCCGCTTTCAAAAATGTCAATGGTTGGAGATCCTGACGGCAGAGAAATGGTTGAGGCCTCCATCAAACTGAGCAGGTCGGACACTTCAGCCTCCAAGTGGCTCACTGTTTGGTCTATGCTCTGAGGGAAGAGTGGAAATTAATGTTAAATTAGTCACAACTCAGATGCCATGGCAGTAAAATTAAGTGCTTTCTTTCATACAGCGCTTTTTATTGAAGTGCATCCCTGAGGTATTCAATGTTGACAATGTGACCTGATAATGGTGGTTCTGGGTGTGAGAGGGCGGAGGACAGTGTCAACCTTGTTCAAGACATTCGGTATCTGATATTTATCTGGTGCACATGTTATGCTCCAGTTATCAGTCCATGCCTTCGTGTGATGTACGTCCTACTGCACGCAAGCAGTAAGTGGGCTGTTACGTGAGGAGTTACGAATGGAATTGAACTTTTGTGAACTTTCCCATTTTGATCTCGGGGACCGAGCTGATGGTTGCAAGTTTGGAACAAGGCAGAGGTGAACTTCAGAAGGAGCTTCAGATTAGTCTAGCTTATTTTAGTTTAGTTTGGTTTTGTTTAGTTAGATACCAAGATACCGTGAAAAGCTTTTGTTTGGGTGCTATCCACTCAAAGAAAAAACTGTACATGATTACAGTCAAGCTGTCCATAGTGCCTGGATAAGGGATAAAGGGTACAATGTTTAGTGCAAGATAAAGTCAGACTAAAGATCTGCAAAGAGGTAGATGGAAGTTCAGCTCTCTAGTTGACGAGAGGGCGGTTCAGCTGCCTGACAACAGCTGGAAGAAAAGATTTCCCAGGGAGAGTTTACCAGGGAGTACAAATACCTTGGAGTGAACCGGGACAGTAAAGTGGACTGGTCCAGGAATGCTGAGGCCCCTGTACAAGAAGGGACAGAGCCGGCTGTACTTTTTGAGAAAGCTTCGCTCCTTCAACATCTGCAGTAAGATGCTGCAGATGTTCTACAAATTGGTGGTAGCCAGTGCCATCTTCTTCGCTGCCGTGTGCTGGGGCAGCAGGGCGAAGGCTGCCGACGCCAGCAGAATAGGCTGGCAAACTTCAGAGCATCCTGGACAATACAGCTCACCCCCTCCATGACACACTGGTCAACCTGAGGAGCACCTTCAGCAACAGACTGGTTCCACCAAGATGCAGCACAGAACGCCACAGGAGATCCTTCTTCCTGTGGCTATCAAACTGTGCAACTCCTCCCCCTTCTGTGACTGATACTGACTCCCCACCTCCCCCCCTCACAATCTTTGTACATCCCCAATCCTTTCCACTTGTCTCTTTAATTCCATGTATTTTGTGTTTTGGGGTTTTTATGACTGTCGGCAGATCAATTTCTCTCCTGGGATAAATAAAGGGCCTGTCCCACTTTCACGACCTAATTCACGACCTCTGCCGAGTTTGCCCTTGACATACTCGCAGCATAGTGGTCACGAGGTCGTAGGTAGGCCGTGATGCGAGTCGTAGGTACTCGAGGCATCATGTAGGTCGAGGCGTTTTTCTAGCCTGATGAAAAATGTCCACGAGCGAAAAAAGGTTGTGAATTAGGTTGTGAAAGTGGGACAGGCCCTTTAAGTTCTATTGTATAGTATCATATAACAGCTGGGAAGTTAGTGTATCATTGTTGTGTAAGTGCCACAGCGCCCCTGTCAACAATGTCACCTCTTTTCTTCCTGTCTCCTCTCCCCACTTTCCTTAGCCCGTACTTCCAGAAATCTGTAGCATTTTTATTTTTGTTCCAGTTCTGTTTAGGGGTAATATGAGGGGGAACTTCTTTACTCAGAGAGTGGTAGCGGTGTGGAATGAGCTTCCAGTGGAAGTGGTGGAGGCAGGTTCATTGGCATCATTTAAAAATAAATTGGATAGGCATATGGATGAGAAGGGAATGGAGGGTTATGGTATGAGTGCAGGCAGGTGGGACTAAGGAGAAAAAAAATTTGTTCGGCACGGACTTGTAGGGCCGAGATGGCCTGTTTCCGTGCTGTAATTGTTATATGGTTATATGGCATAGAGGCCAATGGCTTCTTTCTTTCTGCACTGCAAAACCCCAACTCATCATCCATTCTAGATCACGTTATGAATAACACAGTTGATAAGCATAAAGGGAGTTACCGTCTCTATAATATCCAGCCGTCTGTAGACTGCCTTGTCGTGTTCACACCAGTTTGTGTCGTCTCTCTGTTGCTCCAGCTCTGAAACAAGCAAAGTCGGTGTAATAGAGAAGCTTTCCATTCATCCTCTCTCTGACCCTCACTCTGCCGCAGAACAGTACTAAAAATAAGCGTAGACTCGGTAACCGTTTCGCCGACCACTTGCGCTCGGTCCGCCAAGGCCCACTGGATGTCCCATACTCTGGCATTGTATTTTAACTGCATCCATTGCATTGTCACTCTGAGTCTCAATAAATTCCATCAAGCCGTCAAAATGTGGAAATGACTGGCAGACGCTCATGTAAACTATCAGTCAAGCTGTGAAAGAATGGACACAAAATGCCGGAGTAACTCAGCGGGACAGGCAGCATCTCTGGAGAGAAGGAATAGTTGATGTTTTGGGTCGAGACCCTTCATCAGACTCAGAGTCAGGGGAGAGAAAAACTAGAGGTAAACCCTTGCAAAAACTGACCTTTTTTTTTAAATTCAACAAATTTATTCAATTATTATAACCGAATAACTGAAATATAACCGAAATGCGCTATATAGAGGGTAGACAAAAATGCTGGAGAAACTCAGCGGGCCCAGCAGCATCTATGGAGCGAAGGAAATAGGCGTTTCGGGCCGAAACCCTTCTTCAGACCTTTATAGAGGTCTGTTATTGCGAAGGTTTACTGTATCATTGTGACTGAGTTGTATTTTAGAGCAGGCTTGTTTTGCGGTAACAGAGGGTTAAATGATTATTGTTCCAACATCCTGTTCTCACAACAGGGATCCAATTCACCCAGAGAAAGGGAAATGGCATAATTTTTATTATTACATTGTCTCTGTCTGACGAGGCCTATAATGAGTGTTTTATACCATTGCCTGAGCTCCAAAAACTGGTAATTATATCATTATCATAGCAACACAGACTAAGTTGGGAGAGTCAGCAGGGGGTGTGGAGTTTTAAATAATGTGCAGACAATATTTGTTGTTGCGAAGAATAAAAAAAGAAATAGGCTAAAGTCAGCACAGCTTTGTTAAAAAGCAAAGGATTTAATGAACTTGTGTAAGATTAACTGGCAGAAAGTGTTGGAGTAACTCAGCATGTCAGGCAGCATCTCTGGAGAACATGGATAGGTGATGTTTTGGGTCGGGACCCTTCTTCAGAACCATTGTAGGGTCCTGACCATGTTCTCCAGAGATGTTTTGTTAGTTTAGTCGTGACAATAAACTAGGTTGGTTTATTGTCACATGTACCGAGGTAGTAGAGTGAAACTTTTTTTGTTGTGCGCTGCCTGACTTGCTGAGTTACTCCAGCACTTTGTAGCCTTTTTTTGTAAACTAGCATCTGCAGTTCCTTATCTCTCCATGATAAACTAATATTGATATGTCTTACCGGGTGAATGAGAAAGTCCTTCAGCCTCAGAAAAGGGACAAGACTTTCAGAATTTCAAAAGGAATATTAGGATATTTGCAGATGGAAACTATACTGGCGATCCCTTTGCAAAATATTTTTGTGATTTCCTGTATTATTTAGTTTAATTTCCCTTTTGCCAAGTCCTTGGTTCCTCAGTTTAACTCCCGCCTAATCCTCTGGTGTGGAGTTGGGAAAAGCTAACTTGGATCCCGATCATTTTAACCGATTACCCTTGGACAAGCAAGGCAGGGAAGAGTCTGTGAGGAAGAGAGAGCATAGACGGTGAAATGCCTCTTTGCCAGAACTCACCAACATGCATCAAGCCTTGGCTTGGCTGACCGAAGGGAGTACCGTTGGAATCTTACTACCAGCGCACGCTGCCTCGCCCCTCGGGACCGCTGCCACAGAGACGAGACGGTTCATAAGTTCAAAAATTCTAGGAAGCAGAATTAAGCCATTCAGCCCATCACGTTTACTCCGCTATCCAATCTACATGATTGCCCACCTCTGTGGAGAGTGTGGATTTGCGAAGAGAGTCTGGACAATGATGCAACGATCCTTATCATTGATCATCCCGGATATCTCCGTAATTGAGTACTCTCTGATTTACAGGCTGTACCCAGGGACACATTCAGAGATGGACATCAAGTGCTGCTGGAAGATCATCAACTCAGTGAATGGTGTCTGCCCAAAACTCGTTGGTCTCCCAGCAGAGCGAGGTGTCTGTCGGGGAATGTTGCCGACTGGCCCGCTCCAGACTGCAGGAGTAGGTGCTGAGGGACGCACTGAAGCTCGGTGCAGCCAACGCCAAGGCTCTGTGGGGGAGGGCCACAGTCTAGGGTCCTTCCGCTGCTGGACATTGAGGGGCAGATTCTGGTGGGGACACCCCTTAAACAAGGGAAGGGATATCACCCCAGGGAGGCACATGTGTGTCAAGATGGTTGGTTTAAGGATAGTTAGCGAACACTACTAAATATGACACTTATAAATGTACAGACCCTGAGAATGTAGGATGGTTTTTGGCACTGTTCATATATATTGTGTATAGGGACGTTGCACACAGTCGAGGTCATGACCCGTGACCCATACTGTTGCTACGCTACGCCAACTAGAGTACACGCGATGAACTGCAGGTAAGCATTTACCATTGTTTCCAGCGTAGCGGGTCCGCTATAAACCGCCGAAAATGGTCAATTTCTGCGCTGTAAATAATTATGGAAATCGGGGTATTTATCCTACTTCAGAATTCCAAAAGTAAGGAGAAATGACGGTAGATAGAAGCGGCAGCCTAAGGGACAACAACAGCTAAAGTGATTGGCGAACATTGCAGATATCAAGATTGAAAATATTGGGAATTATCGCGTTTGCTCACTGCATTTTATCAACAGTTAGGCATTATTTGTGTTTTTTCTTGATTCATTTGGTATCTAAAAGTTTCAGAAGTGATAAATCTGGCTGTAAAATGTTAAAATTGCCCATGGTTCTCAAGTGGGTTTTTACATACAAAAAGAAAACACTTCTGAAGCAAAATATATCATTTAAAAAATCGCAAACCATGCGTGGGTTTTGAATTACATTTTACTCATAATTGTTAGCTGTTAATTGGACAATCAACCTCAGCAAATTGATAATATCCTATTGAAAGGGAGTGGGTGTCAGGACATTTTATTATTTGCCAAAATATGCATCTCAATAGCATATTGATAGAAAACATACTTTTCCACACACCACTGGTAAGTCTGGAGATTTTTTTAGCTTTAGAAGCGTTTTATTTTTACATGTAAAACCCCACTTCAGAACCATGGGCGATTTAAAAGTTTTACAGCCATCTATATATTACTAAAGGTCTGATCTTGACCACTTTTGACCCACTGTGCTGCGATTTCCGAGAATGCCGCCACCTTTGGCCGTCATTTTCGGCCACCTCGCTCAGAGCTCCCCTCCGCCTTCCGGGACTGGAGGATCTTTCCCATCGATGAAAAATCAGAGATATATTAATGTTTTTAAATAATTCGCCATTCTCTCTGCTGCCCCCGCTGGCGGCAGGGGGGAGGGACTATAAAACCCGGAAGTGTAGTCCCTCACTCAGTCTCTGCCAGACCCAGGAAGCGAGAGGGTCACGGCTCTCTGAGCTGCGAATAGCACTGAACGTAAGTCTACTCCATGGTGAGTCCCCTCGATGTGGCTGTAAAGTGACTGCTGCCCAATTGTTTGCCTCGCCTTTTTTTAAAGTTTGTGTTCACAAAATGAATTTTGGTTGTCAGGTGGCGCAGCCAAATTGTTTGCCTTGGCTTGGCTTTTGAAATCGTTGCAACAGTTGGCTGCCAGCCCAAAAATCCATTTGGCCCACAATGTCTATACTAGCCCTCTGGAAACCAGTACCTTCGGCCCGCAACACCCATACTAGCGCAACAGAAACCCCCACCCACCCACTGGCGAGCAATATTGGAATTGGTGGAGAGGTGGAATATTGCGTTGGTGACCAGCCCTCCCGTGTGATGCTGGGACCCATCGGGTCCCACTTGGTCTAGTATTAATCATTTCTGAAACTTTTTGGATACCAAAGGAATCAAGAAAAAACTCAAATAATGCCTTACTGTTGATGAAATGCAGTGAGCAAATGCGATAATTCCCAAATTTATTCAATCTTGATATCTGCACGGCGTTAGCTGTTGTTGTCCCTTCAGCTCTCGCTTCTCTTCACCATCATTTCTCCTCACATTTGGAATTCTGAAGTAGGATAAATGTCTCTCACGCTTACCCCGATTTCCACAATTATTTACAGTGCAAAAAAAGTCAATTTCTGCTGTTTTTATCGGGTAAGAAAGTATGCATTTTGTGTATTAACAGTGTACGCCGGAAGCTGCCATGTACTCCACATGGATTGAGCTGGTCCGTGCATCACGCCCTTTGACCCGATAACCTTACGTGCAACCCCCTATATTTTTTATACTGAATAATGTTTATTTTTGGAAATTTAAAAAAGGAGAGAGCATAGACACTGAGAGGACATTAATGGAGCCTCGGGCCCACCACGGCCTGGCCACCGTTGTATATCACAGTGCCAGGCTAGCCCACTGCATGTAGAGTGTGCTTTGGCCTCCTGCAATGTCTCATAGAGCGAATGATCTTCTGGCAAATGTACTGGAGCGGGGAAGGTCAGAAGGTAGACAAAAGTGCTGGAGAAACTCAGCGGGTGCAGCAGCATCTATGAAGCGAAGGAAATAGGCAACGTTTCGGGCCGAATTCCTTCTTCAGACTTCGGTCAGATGCGCGCAGCTGGATTACCACCAGGGGGCTCTGCTGACCACAACTGGAGACATCCACAAAAGGACACAGAGTGCTGGAGTAACTCAGCGGGTCAGGCAGCATCTCTGGAGAACATGGATAGACAACGTTATGCATCGGGTCCCTTCTTCAGGCTCAGCGTGTCCGGCAATGGGGATCGAAATAATTCAAGAGTGGAGATACTGGGAACTGCAGATGTTTCAATCTTGAGTAAAACACTAAACGTTCCAGAGAAACTCGTGTAGGAAGGAACTGCAGATGCTGGTTTACACCGTAGATAGACACATAAAGCTGGAGTGACACAGCGGGTCAGGCAGCATCTTTGGAGAAAAGGAATGGGTGACTTTTCGGGTCGAACCCCTTCTACAGCGTCCCGACTCGAAAGGTCGCCTAGGTAGGCAACAAATGCTGGCGAAACTCAGCGGGCGAGGCAGCATCTGCGGAGACAAGGAATTGGCGACGTTTCGGGTCGAGACCCTTCTTCAAACTGATGTCAGGAAGGGTCGCCTGTCCATTTGCTGCACAGATACGACCAGACCCGCTGAGTTCCTCCAGCACTTGGTGTTATGCTGAAGAATCAAGAGAATTTACTTGTCACACGTCCGGGAACGAGACAATGACATTCATGTTTGCTGCAACTTTAATGCGTTAACACAACAATACAAAATCCTACAAATTAATGGATTTGATTACAGATCCGAGCTGGCAAAATCCAAACACTGCCATGGCTAATAACATGTTGCACGTGTATCGTATTTATTGCAAATGCTTTCTATAATGATGGCAATATAATATAACGAAGTGTAGCACTTAGCCCGTTGCGAATGTCGCAATGGTAGAAAGTAATTAGAGATGTAATGAAGAAATATGATTATTTTAAACATTGTGAGCGGTATTGCAAACAGTAAGAAGTATTAGAAAATAACTGAAGGGGCCTGAAGGTCATAAGTGATGAGTAGAAACCCAGTCTGAAGAAGGGTTTCGGCCCGAAACGTCACCTATTTCCTTCGCTCCACAGATGCTGTGTCCCCCGCTGAGTTTTCCCAGCATTTTTGTGTACCTTCGATTTTCCAGCATCTGCAGTTCCTTCTTGAACACAGTAGAATTAGGCCATTCGGCTCATCAAGTCTTCTCCGCCATTCTCTCCCTAATCTATCTCTCCCTCCTAACCCCTTCTCCTCATAACCTCTGAAGGGTCCCGACCCAAAACGTCACCTATCCATGTTCTCCAGAGATGCTGCCTGACCCGCTGAGTTACTCCAGCGCATTATGTCTTTTTCTGTAAACCGGGATCTGCAGTTCCTCGTGTACCATCTCTGAAAGGTGATCTGTCATCGTTGCTTCTCGCCACTAGAGGTGTGGCGTCGACACCAGCAAACGCCAACGATGCCAAGCATCAAGTGTCAGGAGTGGGAAAAGTTCCGAACCGTCGGAATCCAAAATGTTCCGTTCCTCCAAAGACCAAGGACCGTTCCTCTATCCTTCCTTCCATCCCCAGGCGCTGCCGGTCTCTTGTTACTGCTACCACTCGTTAGATGGGCCGAATGTCCATTGAGAGCCAGCAGTCAGCCTGCGAGCTCTCTGGGTAATTGGGGGAGAGTGTTCGACCTCACACACTCTGGTGATTTCATAAAGTCATACATGATAGGAGCAGAATTGGCCTATTCGGCCCATCAAGTCCACTCCGCCATTCAATCGTGGCTGGTCTATCTCTCCCTCCTAACCCCATTCTCCTGCCTTCTCCCCATAACCCCTGGCACCCGTACTAATCAAGAATCTATCTATCTCTGCCTTATAAATATCAATTGACTTGGCCTCCACAGCCGTCTGTGGCAATGAATTCTACAGATTCACCACCCTCTGACTAAAGAAATTCCTCATCGTATTCTTCCAAAAGGAACGTCCTTTACTTCTGAGGCTACGACTGGTTCTAGACTCCCCCACTAATGGAAACATCCTCTCCACATCCATTCTATCCAAGCCTTTCGCTATTCGCTTTATTATTCCCCCCCACCACCTCCCTCCCATCCTCAGGGATCTGAATCCTCCATCCCTGTACGTCCCTTCCCTCCCTCTAACAAGCCGATTGCCCCCTCGGTGCTCTGAACCCCCGTCTCCTTTCGCCCGTTTCTCAGCACCAGACGTTCGCTGGCATCTCTGTTCCCTCCCCCATTTTCCCATCCCACTCGCCACAATTGGCACAGGTTGTTGTTGCGAGAACAACCAGCTTGGGGGAAAACCCAAATCCAATCGTTATCCCAACTCGGGACGGGAGAGGTACAAGCGCTGAAAGCCGGACCGGTGGCTGGGTGATACCTACCGGCCAGCGCCGCTCCGAGCGACACCAAGATCCCAGCGAGAACCCACACGGCGCGCATCTTGCGGCGTTAACTCTGATTGCTGGTCCCTATCGATCTGCCGCTGGTTCCACAATCCCGGACAACGGGACATGCAGGGGGAAGGGGGGAGGGAGAAGGAGTATTGTACTGGACGCCTCCCAGATTTCAGCTTCCTTTTAATTTGCCGTCTCTCTCACTGCACCCACTAAACCACTCCCTCTCCGGCTCGTTCACTCCAAGCGCTTTGTTTTGATTTCTCAAGTCTCGAAACCTTTTTATAATTACTCAGTATTCAAGTGTTTATTCTTAGTTGTAAAGATACAGCTTGGGCAGCGGGCAAGCCAGTGTTCTGAAGAAGGGTCCCGACCTGAAACTTCACCCATTCCTTCTCTCCAGAGGTGCCGCCTGTCCCGCTGAGTTACTCCAGCATTTTGTGTTAACCACACACACACTACTGATCACCCGTGCACACTAGTTCTGTGTTTAAGAAGGAACTGCAGACGCTGGAAAATCGGAGGTAGACAAAAATGCTGGAGAAACTCAGCGGGTGAATCAGCATCTATGGAGCGAAGGAAATAGGCAACGTTTCGGGTCGAGACTCTTCTTCACACTAGTTCTACGTTATCCTGCGTTCTCATCTACTGCCTATAGTTTTACAGGGGGCCAATTAACCCACAAACCCGCACGTCTTTGGAGATATGGGCGACCGCCAGAGCACCCGCAGGAAACCCACACGGTCATATGGAGAATGAGCAAACGCCACACACAGTCAGCGTCCGAGTTCAGTATCGAACCTGGGTCTCTGGCGCTGCGCCAATGTGGTGAATGCGTATTTCACAAACAGGTGAATGTTACCAATCAATTGGTGTTTTATTTTTTTAAATGGCGAATTACATCAATGCTCAAGCAAGCTGGATCCCAGTAGGGTTTGAAATATTCTTGGTCGAGGAAAATTTGAGGGAGAGACTTCAAACCCGACGGTGGGGATAGTTATTATGTTCACCTTTTGGGCACTAAAGCTGTTCCTGATATCAAGTCCCCACTGGAAGGATTAAGGGACTTGATTAATGCGGGTGTCAGGGGTTATGTGGAGAATGGGGTTTAATAAATTCCACAGATTCACCACCCTCTGGATAAAGAAATTTGTCTCCTTTATAAAAGTATGTCCTTTTATTCTGAGGCTACAGCATGGAAACAGACCTTTCTGCCCAGTCCTTGCTAATCCGACATTAATCCCCTTTCTATCCATGAGAAGCAGCTGTAGCTGAAACAACAGGGGCAGCTGTGGTAGTGCAAGGGTTGAATGTTGAGATTTGCAAAAGAACAAATAACTATTTGGCAGTATATACAGTGGAACTGTACGCTATTTTGATGGCAGTTCGGTGGATAGAACAGGTGCAACCATGCAAAATATTAATTTGTAGTGACTCATTGTCTGCAATCCAGAGTATTGGGTCTGGTGCGTCCCATAGGCGGCCTGACCTAGTGTATGAAATTCTACTACTATTAAGCCAAGTAACAAGGAAGGGCAGTGACGTGACTTTGTTGTGGGTCCCAGCACACATTGGTGTGCTAGGAAATGAAAAAGTGGATAAATTAGCAAAAGAGGCAGTTAAAAAAGAGAACATAGAGGTAAACCTACAATTATCCAAATCTGAAGGAAGACACATTGTGTGGAAGAAAATAAATCAGGAATGGCAACAATACTGGGAACAGGAGACAAAGGGGAGACACCTCTATTTGCTACAAAACAGAGTGGGCATTACAGCAAGAAGAGGGGGGAACAGGAGAGAACAGGTAGTATTAGCAAGATTGAGGATAGGACACACCCACCTGAACAGCACATTAAAAATGTTGGGAAAACACCCTACTGGGATGTGTGAGGAATGCCATCAGCCGGAAACAGTTCAGCATGCTCTAGTTGCATGTAGAAGATATGCAACAGAAAGAAGAGTTTTGATCAATGAAATGAAGAAAATTGGAATGACAGATATATCAGAAAAGAACATTCTAGAGTATGGAGGGGAAGGAAAAGGAGTAAATTTGTTGTTTAATTTCTTGAGGGCCTCTGGCCTTATAAAAAGGATATAAAGAAAAGACATGAGGACTGTGGAGTGAAGCCAGAAGGTGGCAGCAATGCAACATTGTGGATGCCGGCTGCCGTAAAACTCCAAAGAAGAAGAAGAAGAAGAGAAGCAGCTGATGGTGATTCAGGTTATGTTCCTAGATTAATGATCTCAACAGCATTGAGTGGGCAACTCAATTATTATTTTTTTTAAACAACACAAATCTTCTGATTACCACTATTTGTGGGCTCTTCCTGTGCACTATTTGACTGGCATGTTTCTGACATTAGATTTGTGACTTCAAGCCAGTCAAAATGACCAATGACTTGTCACATACCCACTGGGACTGTGGACAAATCAATGATGTGAATGCCAGAGAGCAGAGTTGGTGGAGTGTCTTGTAAATTGGATTGAACGCATTAATTAGATGTCCTGGAGAATGCAGTCTCTCACAAACTTCATCCTCTTAGATCTTTTAGCCAGGGTTTGGCAGAGAAATTAACAGGCTGGTGGTGTCCAAGTTCAAGTTCAAGTGAGTTTATTGTCATGTGTCCCTGATAGGACAATGCAATTCTTGCTTTGCTTCAGCACACAGAATATAGTAGGCATTTACTACAAAACAGATCAGTGTGTCCATATACCATAATATAAACATATACACACAGTAGTGGTGAAGGTGGGAGTGAGTGATCATTGAATTTCTAGTTTCCTTGTACCCTGTCATTACAACAAGTGCATTGTAGATCAGTGTCACTCATGTTATGAGTCATGCTTTTGTACTTACGCCCACTTGCTTTTACCGTAATCCTCCCTGCCTGTTTCCCTTAGAATTAGAGAGACGTGCTAGCGTGAAGTTATCTATGCTATGTCGTTAATAAAGTCTTTGGACCTTTATCATGGTGTAAGGCTTCAGTTATTACCACAACCGTAACACAACATGGTGTCAGAAGTGGGATACCAACCCACACCTCCAATTGGAGATTATATGAAGCATAGGAGATATAGGATTTGGAAGCAGGCAGCTGAAAGGAGTGAAAGGAAGACAATGGCTTTTCATTTATCCAGAAACATATAGTTTCATCTTTGTCCACAACATCTCCTGCTATGATAAAGTTATAAACGACATTGCTAGCATTTCTATTTTCTAAATTAGTTTAGTTTAAAGATACAGCTTGGAAACAGGCCTTTCGACCCACCGCATCTGCGCCAACATTAGATCGCTCGTTAGCGCTGGTTTTATGTTATTGCGTTGCCTACGGATTAGGGGCAATTTTAAAGAGGCCAATTTCCTACAAAGCCGCACGTCTTCGGGAGGTGGGAGGAAACTGGAGCACCTGGAGGAAACCCAGGCGGCTGCAGGGAGAACGTGCAAACTCCACACACACACACACATAGCACCCGAGGTCAGGATTGAACCCTGGTCCCCGACACTGTGAGGCAGCAGCTCTAACAGTTGCGCCACTGGATATTCACCCAGTGGCTGCACCATGTCAGTGAACACAGAAGGTCATTGTGAGCAGCCTTTCATGCAGTGAGATACAAATGAGATCCCATCCACCTGCACCTTCAACTCTAACATTGATTCCACAATCAACATTAGGAATCATATTCACCCAACACTGGAACGCCTCCCCCCAACACTGACCATGTAGAAAGACTTCCCCTCAAATACCGAGTATTTGGGAGACCCTCTCCTAAATACTGCAGATAATTGCAACTCCCCATCTCACATAAAACCTCATCCAAAATATGAAACAGATTATTTATCTATTGGACCTATTAAGTGGTACAGTGGTAGAGTTGCTGCCTTTCAGCATCAGAGAACCACGTTTAATCCTGACTATGGGTGCTGTCTGAATGGAGTTTGTATGTTCTCCCTGAGACTGCGTGGGTTTTCTCTGGGTGCTCCGATTTCCTCCCAGACTCCAAAGATGTACAGGTTTATAGATTAGTTGGCTTCAGTAAAATTGTAAATTGTCCCTAGTGTGTGTCGGATAGTGTTAGTGTCGGGATGATCGCTGGTTGGCATGGACTCGGTGGGCCGTAGGGTCCGTTTCCGTGCTGTATCTCTATAGCAAAAAGTAAAGAATCAAAGGAATTCTGAGTATCAGAATGTTTTGAAACAATCAAACATTTAATTCATTCTATAATGTGTTTAAGAAGGAACTGCAGATGCTGGAAAATCGAAGGTAGACAGAAGTGCTGGAGAAACTCAGTGGGTGCAGCAGTATCTATGGAGCGAAGGAAATAGGCAACGTTTCAGGCCGAAACCCTTCTTCAGACTGAACCACATGCACATGAATCAAGCAGCGTGCAGTTGGAAAAATCGTGTCAGAAATGCTTCTTTAAGACGGTCTGACCCACCGAGTTACTTCTGCATTGTGTGTCTATCTCTAAGAAGGTCTCCCCTCAGTGAAATGGTAAATCTCCAAAGCTTTAAATTGTGCTGTTCATTGGGGAGGTCAGGCATTACGAAGGATTTCTCAAATTGACAGAGACGGCTTGACAGGTGAAATAATCTCTTTAAATAACAGCAGCGGCAGTCTCACCCTCACACAGAGCTGTGCGGTCGAGGGTCATCTTGGTGTTGAAGTTGGGAATCGATTCAAGCACTAGACATTGTTATTTTTATATAACATTCGAAGAGATCAAATATCTGCCAACGACAGTCTTGTGGTCTCCTCTGCGCACATCTCCTGGGAAACATGCACCTTGTGGCCCAGTTTCTGTTTGCAAAGTCCAGGGCCATTAAGGCCCCAAAGAAGACTTCTTCAGAAGAAGAGGAATATGACCCCTTTTGGAGAAGGTTGAGTTAAACTTATTACTTTTTAGGCACAGGGCCACTTTTTAGAATGTATGGAGTTTGTACGTTCACCCTGTGACCGCGTGGGTTTTCCCCGGGTGCTCCGGTTTCCTCCAAAGTAAAATTGTACATTGTCCCTAGTGTGTGGGATAGTGCTCGTGTATGGGGCGATCACTGGTCAGCACGGACTCGATCGGCCGAAGGGCCTGTTTCCATGCTGTATTTCTAAAGTCTAAAGTAAAGACCTGTGTCTTGCTGGGAGATCCACTGTGTAACATTCAATGGTTCATGGACTATGCTAGATTGAAACTACCTGAAACGACCTCTCTTCCTCCTCCTTCTCACCATGGCCCTGCTTCATCTCTTTATTCTTGCCACAATAATTTGAAGGAAACTCCTGTCGGTGTTGGAACCAGAATAAGAGAACAGATAGAAAATTAAATGAAAGAGATTTAGCAGTGGGAGTTAAATCAATGTTCCATAAATTATCTTTGGAGTTAGTTACTGAAATAGATGCAAACGTTCTCCTTTCTCCCGCCCCACTTTGCTTCCAGCTTTCCCCCCCCCCCAATACAATCAGTCTTAAGAGGTGTCCCAACCCGAAACGTCACCTCTCCATGTTCTCCAGAGATGCTGCCTGACCTGCTGAGTTACTCCAGCACTTTGTGTCTTTTTTTGGTGGCTTAACTGGTCGGACGAAACAACAGGGAATCACGACAAATGAGTTTAGGATTTGGAGCTCAGCATATTTCATAAACCACTGTAGTACGGGCCGGTATGTATGATCTGTGTAAGAGGCTGGGTTATACCGAAGATAGGCACAAAGTACTGGAGTAACTCAGCAGGTCAGGCAGCATCTCTGGAGAAAAAGGATGGGTGACGTTTTGGGTCGAGACCGTGTGAAGGGACCAGTCCTTTTTCTCCAGAGTTGCTGCCTGATGCGCGGAGTTACTCCAGCAGTTCGTGTCAGAGAGAGCTAGATAGGGCTCTTAAAAATAGCGGAGTCAGGGGATATGGGGAGAAGGCAGGAACGGGGTACTGATTGGGGATGATCAGCCATGATCACATTGAATGGCGGTGCTGGCTCGAAGGGCCGAATGGCCTACTCCTGCACCTATTGTCTATTGTCTATTGTCATCAGTAGTGGAGCATTAGATTAGATAAAATAATCTATCATCTTCTGTATGATCTGTTTGTTTGCAGCAGAGTACATGTAATTCCAAGTTGTTTTTCAAATAACATTTTAGGAGTCTATATTCTCCCTATTAATAGTTTTGACTAGGGTTTGTTATCCCTTGCAGTCAGTAACAAGATAAACACTGTTTTCGACTGTTTGAGAGTTTGCAGTAATGCAGCATTCTCTGGTATTAGTGAACTATGCGTCATTTCCACCCCATGTTTATTTTTCTCTATTATACAGGATTTTGCTTGGCTTTCAGTTTTGATGGAAGATTTACATCCAAACAGTTACTCGAAACACACTGCTTGGCCCCATATCCCCAATAGATTGCTGTAATCACTGCAAGCTTTTGGTGATAGAAGTGAAAGAAATTAAACGGCCACAAAAAGTGTTGGAGTAATTCAGCAGGTCAGGTAGTTTCTCCAGAGAACATGGATAGGTGATGAGTTGTTTAAGAAAGAACTGCAGATGCTGGAAAATTGAAGGTAGACAAAAATGCTGGAGAAATTCAGCGGGTGCAGCAGCATCTATGGAGCGAAGGAAATAGGCAACGTTTCGGGCCAAAACCCTTCTTCAGACATGATGATTCGGGTCGAGATGCTTCTTCAGACTCACTTTAATTCCAAGTCTGGTTCCCGATTCCCCTACTCTGTGAATCTGCCATCTTGAACCCTTTTGAGTCGGAGATGTTAAGACAAACTCCATTCACTCCCTTCATTTGAGAACTCTTAATTGACTATTTCTGGGATCATGTCCTCACTTTCAATTAGCCCATTTGTGTCTGGAAGGGGCCGTGAACTGTTCACCTTCCGATTGAGGAGGTGGAGCCACTGTCGAGTCACAGTGGCATTGCCAACCCTTGCTATGAACATCACGGCCGATCAACAGTAGACTTACCTGGTTACCAAGATGGAGTTGGGTGCTGGCAAAATAATCCAGCGGTGGATAAGAACAGGTGGCACATACGTCCTTCCCTCAGGGGGTGGTGGTTCTCTGGAATTCTCTCCCCTGGAGGTTTGGGGAGGCTAGATCACTGGAGCGAATTCAAGAGGAGGTAAAACTATTGAAGAAAAAGCACACAAAGTGCTGGAGTAACTCAGCGGGTCAGGCAGCATCTCTGGAGAACATGGATAGGCAAAGTTTCAGGACAGGAGCTCAAAACTTCAGACCCAAAACGTCACCTATCCACGTTCTCCAAAGATGCTGCCTGACCCGCTGAGTTACTCCAGCACTTTATGTCTTAATTTGTACACCAGGAACTGTAGTCCCTTCTTTCGGAACCAGTGCCAAGTGTGCATTGAATTGTTCAATTACCTGCCCTACCTTCTGCTGCCTCTAATTGGCTTTGTTTATTAACGGCTGTGTTTAGCCCACATCTAGAGACGTCAATTCTTAAAGAGATTAATCTGCTTAATTTATTTCACCACATTTAAGCTGCCGTGACAAGGCTGGCGATTTGTATCAACGCAGTTCTCCAAGTCTATTCTGAGGGGTCTGGAGGAATGAAGGCAGATCTAAAGGACCTGTCCAACTTTCACGACTTATCTCAAAACCTCTGCCGAGTTTAAAGGACCTAAAAAAAAAAAATCAAGATGGTGGTAATCTACGAACTCCTACGACGTTCCACGACTCTGCCCAGGACAAGAAGGCTCTGCAGAGAGTAGTGAGTTCGGCTGAACACACTATGGGAACTTCACTCGCCCCCCTGCAGGAACTAGACATCAGGAGGTGCAACTCCAGAGCCAATAAAATCATGGGAGACCCCTTCCACCCCTGAAACGGACTGTTCCAGCTGCTATGGTCAGGCAAACGCCTCCGTTGCCATGCTGTGAGAACGGAGAGGTTGAGAAGGAGTTTCTTCCCAAAGGCCATTCGGACTGTAAACACCTATCTCACCAGGGACTAACTCTACTGCTTTTTATTAAATTGCTGTTTTTTTCCCTTTTTCCTTCCGCCCACAATATTTAATATGTAAAATAATATGTGATTCTGTTCCATTCTGTTGTAGTTTATTTGGTTGTTTGTTTGTTTGTTTTTTTGCACAAAGTCCGCTAGCATTGCCACTTTTCATTTCACTGCACATCTCGTATGTGTATGTGACGAATAAACTTGACTTGACTTGACTTGATCACGAACTCCTACGAGTATGTTTACGAATTCCCCGGACTATTTCCATGCCCTCCTTACGAGTAAAAAGTTGCAATTCCATCTTCTTCCCGTCTTCCTTTGTATTTTGTGCAGTGCTGTAGAAGGGGCTGCACGGAGTCCCCAGCCCGCCAGGGAAGATTCCCAGAGGCAGAGGCAGAGGGAAGATCCCACCCGGAACAGGTACGCCGGGCAGAAGCCCATAAACCCAGAGAGGCTCAAGGACTTCGGGGAGGACGAGTACGTGGGCAAAGATGTGAAGACTTGGGAACTGACAGTAACGGGCCACTCCGAAACCCTGCTCAACACTGGCCAGGACGTGGCAGCCTACAAGGCCAGCAGGAGCCCTGAACCCTGCACTAGACAAGCTCCCTTCGAGGACATCAGGACTGCTGCCTTTAAAATCCAACACGGGATCCTGAAAACTCCATGCACGGTATGTGGCACCTTTTACTCCTGCGTTCTGGGCAGTTCAATTGACATTCATGAGTTCAAGACCCACTCCAGCACGCATGGATTCTTACTGAAGATTGTCACACTGTCTGATGTGAAGTCTTTCTTGAGTGGGTCTGCAGCAAAGGACAGAAGTTGGGCTTCTCTGCCTCCTGGTAGAGTTGCAAGTACCAATAGCATTTCCTTCAATATAGGGCAGGTCCAAGAAAGCCACTGCACAACAAATGTACTCCACACAATCCAAGATGCATGAAGCAGGAAAGAACTGCAGATGCTGGTTTAAATCGAAGATAGACACAAAATGCTGGAGTAACTCAGTGGGACAGGCAGTATCTCTGGAGAGAAGGAATGGGTGACAATAGACAATAGACAATGGACAATAGGTGCAGGAGTAGGCCATTCGGCCCTTCAAGCCAGCACTGCCATTCAATGTGATCATGGCTGATCATCCCCAATCAATACCCCGTTCCTGCCTTCTCCCCATATCCCCATGACGTTTCGGGTCGAGACCTTTATTCAAATACATGAATCCGCTTTGTCTTGGTTATCAATGGTTCAATGTCTTCTTTATTATCATGTGTACCAAGATATAGTGAAATATTTTTTGCAAACAGCTCACATACAGCTCAAGCAAGGTCTGAAGAAGGGTCTCGACCCGAAACCTCACCCATTCCTTCTCTCCAGAGATGCTGCATTACTCCAGCTTTTTGTGTCTATCTTTGGTTTAAACCAGTATCTGCAGTTCCTTCCTACACATTTTAGCAGCAAGACTATCCCCATACATAAGCACAATTCGTACAGAATGTACAAAACCGACCACTGAGTCTTTATTTCCTCCCGACCCAGTATTCCAGGCTCTCCAAACAGTACGGGATGGAAATCTACCTGAAGAAGGAATATCTGCATCACACGGGCAGTGTGAAGGAGCGTGGCGTGTGGTACCTGCTCACCTCTTTGTCACAGGTACGGTCACATTTGCCAGCTCATTCTTCACCATCCCAAACAAAACAACAGCAATCAAAATGCGGATCTCTCGAAGAGGATCAGAAAATACAGGGAATAAGTGCAGCATCATTGGTGACCCACAGCAACCTGGCCACAGTCTCATTTCCATTGGGAAGGAGGTATAGGAGGCTGACAACTGTAACATCCAGGTTCAGGAGCACATTCTTCAATAAGGCAAAGAAAGCAGTAAATGGGACCGGTGCAATGGGCCGGATGGACATGGTGGGCTGAAGGGCCTGTTTCTATGCTGTACGGCTCCATGCCTCCAAATCATTGAGGTGTCATTCCCCTGTTTAAAGAATGCATAGGAGGCACCCGATTAGATTGTTAATTGGTATAAATGGAGGGATGGGCTTGAGTGAATGATTGATTGAAAGATATAGCATGGCAACAGGCCCTTCACCCCACTGAGCCGTGCCGACCATCGATCACAATGTGTAGAGCTCAATTAACCTACAAACCCGCACGTCTTTGGGATGTGGGAGGAAACTGTAGCACCCAAGAAACCCACGTAGTCACAGGGAGAACGTGCAAACTCCACACTGACAGCACCTAAAGTCAGGATCGAACTCAGGTCACTGGGGTAGCAACTCCACCAGCTGCACCACTGTGCCACCCAAGGCTTAGACTGCTTCGTTAGAGGGGAAATGGGATAAATCGGGCAACTCTTTCAATGAACTAGTACAGGCATGTGTGCATCATTTTCATTAGTAAGGGTGTCAGGGGTTATGGGGAGAAGGCAGGAGAATGGGCTTGAGAGGGAAAGATAGATCAGCCATGATTGAATGGTGCAGTAGACTCGATGGGCCGAATGGGCTGATTCTGCTCCCACGACGTGAGCTTTCTGAGCTGTCTTGGTTTTACGAACCTTCCCCTCGTTTGATTTGCAGGAACAGCAGAGGAAGGGTGTGATCCTGGCATCGGACAATGACTTCTCCAAGGCCGTGGCTCACCATGCCACGGAGCTCCACGTCCCCGTCTTTATCATCCTGTCAGCCAACACCCCGCCGGGCAGAGTTAAGACCTGCCGCGAGTACGGAGCCATGGTGATCACCTATGGCAGCGGTGCTGAGGAATCCCGGAGCCACGCCCAGAAACTGGCCACTGAGAATGGCTACCTCTACCTGCAGGAGTGAGTTACAAACGAGCCGCTTCATCACAGACTCCAGCGAACCATGGCAACCAGGCTCAGATTCAACAAGGGAACATCATCACTTAGAGTCATAGAAATGGAAACAGGCCCTTCAGCCCAACCTGCCCAGACCAACCAACCAACCTGTCCCATCTGCACTAGTCCCACCTGCCCATATCCCCCTAAACCTGTCCTATCCATGTACCTGTCCAAATGCTTCTTAAACATTGCGATAC